>NC_139573.1:56731737-57331737 GCF_965112155.1 Podarcis liolepis
AGTAGCAAATGGCCAGTTGGGTTTTAGTTATTGTGTAATGTGAGCAGGAACTAAAGTGATTCAGAAAGGGGCAGGGGCTGGGATCAAGTTCTGGGTGACACTAGCAGAGAAAGGCAGCTAAGAAGTTCAAACTAGTTTGACTTTTGTATATACTGTAGCTTGGAAACAGCATTCTGCTTCTCTGTTCAATCCCGTCTCTGTGGATCATTTGTAATATTTCAAATGCTACACATGGTACTTTCATGACCCTGGCATTAGTTCCTTTAACATCAGCCATGAAATGAATGAACCCCATTTCCGTTTTTCATTTGGTAGTTTTTTGGAAATGACTGACTGTTCCAATAGCACAGAAGATATTTCAGCTTCAGAGCAGAGGGTGGAACATAAGCCAGCTTGAGCACAGTTTTAATTTACAGATAAAATGATTGATTGATTGATTGATTGATTGATTGGGATGATGACTAAGATGAAGCACTTCTGCCCTCAGGTAATGAGTCATCAGACGGGGACCTCTCTGACCTCAGAGCATCTTGACAAGGAAGACTGCATTTCCTTGGTTTAGAAAAGTTGGCAGCTAGAAGCACAGCAAGCCTATCACTTCTCAACATAAATGTATAGCAACTGCATTTGACATGTAAGCTAATATCAGAAACTGTGTGGCTAGAACCTTTGTCGAGTTTGAAAATGTATTTCCCTGTCCTGTGCAATAAGGCTGTGGAGGGAAGGAGGAGCTGAATACTTAGAACGGAAAAGAGACCTGCCACCTCTCCCAGCAGAATCTGACTCAGCACCACAGTGTCTAAATGTGATCAATGATTCACAATAGGATGCCAAAATAAAATGTAATGGTGGGAACTAAAGAGGCTTTTTCTATTTTATTTTTTAATAAACCAAACCAATATGTTAATAAATAAATAAAGTTTATCCATGGGTTACTTCAGAAAGCTACATTTTTAATGTTGGGAACATTTCATCCTAAAGCAATCTCTACTGTTATTTTAAGGGAGATCAATTCTATCTTTCCTTTAACCCAAAGGTAAACAATACACAATTGGGGTAATGTTGAAAGCAGCAGATTCATTTAAAGTGTGAGATGTCTCTGCCCAAATGGATGCACACTTGAAATGAGAGAGTCGTGCATCATGAGGAAAGGGTCAGATTAAAGTGACAGCACTCCGTAATAAAAGCAGAGCAACAAGCAGTTGGGAAGCCAGCCAACGAACAGGATACTATCAACACTTTTCCATCAGGACAGATAAAATTATAAAATATACTACCAAGGTTTTTCTCCATCCACCTGTGGCCAGTATAGAATCATAGAGTTGGAAGAGACCACAAGGGCCATCGAGTCCAACCCCCTGCCAAGCAGGAAACACCATCAGAGCACTCCTGACATATGGTTGTCAAGCCTCTGCTTAAAGACCTCCAAAGTAGGAGACTCCACCACACTCCTTGGCAGCAAATTCCACTGTCGAACAGCTCTTACTGTCAGGAAGTTCTTCCTAATGTTTAGGTGGAATCTTCTTTCTTGTAGTTTGGATCCATTGTTCCAGTTTGTCAGTGTCCTTCTTGAATTGTGGTGCCCAGAACTGGACACAGTACTCCAGGTGAGGTCTGACCAGAGCAGAATACAGTGGCACTATTGCTTCCCTTGATCTAGATGCTATACTCCTATTGCAGTAATGCTAATGATGTTTAAACATTTTTCAAATAAATAAAAATAAAGGTCCTGAGCACTGTGTGTGCATTGAAAGCTCAGAGATATTGACCTCAGTGCTGCAAAATCACTCTCCATATTTCAGACATTGTGATATGTGAATAAATCGCAATGTTTAGCTGGTGATATATTGTGATATTGAAAACCAGATATCACCCAGCCCTGTGGACCTGCTTGGCTACTAAGTTCTGCGGCTGAGGCCCACCTTTTTGTGCCACAACCTGTAGAGGTTCATCTTGTAGCAACCAGGGGGAGGTTCTTCTTGTTGTGGAATTACCTCTCCTCATTTCATGACCTGGTATTATTTCCCTAGGCCTTCACTGACATTTCATACCAGCTTGTCAGTTTTATATCTGTCCTGGCTTTTACAGCCATACCCCTTCCATGTTATTGGGCTCTGAGTCTCTTCGGTGCCAGTCATCACAGCCAGTGGTCAGGGATGCTCAAAACTGTAGTGAAGCAACATCTGGAAGGGACCATGGGGTTCCCCCAGGGTCTAGAACTAGATTTTAACAATAAAAGCTGCAATTCTCAGACTTTCTAGAGACAATAACAAAAGTTGCCTTGGGGAGGAACAGAAGTTGTCCATCTCTAATTTATATCCTAAGAGTGAGATCTGGTGCCTGTTTATTTTTTAAACTTGGCTTTCTTCATTTGCAAGTATTTTCAGCAATTTTTTGTCATTAAATATCATTAATTTTCAAGTACTAATAGAGATAAATCAAAGAAACTACAGTTACTACCGTTGCTCTAAAAATCATTGCCATCATAGTTACAACATTCCCTTCATGCTAAATTTGAGTGAATCAGTACTAAAATCTTCTGCAGAAAAGCAGACATGGTAATTTGGATGATAAAAGCTAATATGTTCTGACAAGAGGAAAGGCCTGAGGGATTAGGTTTGCCACATATCCCACATAAAAGCAGAACTATTTAAAGGCTTCAGAATACAAGTGACCCTGAAACGATGTAAAGGAATAAAGCTGATGTGCTTGAAAATGTAACTTGTTAGCCACAAGTTTTATTCAACAATTCAGAAACATGCTTCACAAAAAGGTGAGTTTTGAAGAGGAGAGGTTTAAAGGAAGAGAGAGGTGGCCATATTGATCTACCCCCCCCCCCCAATATATCTGCCATTCATCAATCCCACTTGCTTACCACCGGAGGAGATGGTCACTAACCTAGATGGCTTTTTAAAAGACTTAGCCAAATTCATGGAGGAGGAGAGGGCTGTCAATTGGCTATTAGGCAAGTTGGCTCTGCTCAGCCTCCACAGTCAGAGGCAGCGATGCTTCTGGATGCCAGTTGCTGGAAACGGCAGGAGGGGAGTCAGGGCTCTTGGGCTCAGATCCCGCTTGCGGGTTTCCCAGAAGAGGCACCTGGTTGGACACTGTGAGAAGAGGAGGCTGGGCTAGAAGGACCCCACTTGGCCTGATCCAGCAGGCCCGTGTTTTTGTATGACCCCAGGGTGGGCTAAAATGCAGCAGAACAATAAAGCAACACTCCAATGAAACCACTTCTGCACGAGTTATAAAAGCAGGTAAAAATAATTAAAAACATCCAGGGAACAGACACATTTAGGAGCCTGTGGTCTTAAGACTCTCTCTTCCCCACCCATTCAGGTGTTTAGATTTTAATGGGAGCTAGAGTTAAGTACTGATCCTTAAACAAGGTGTGAGGAGCTCAGGATGTGTCTAAATGCCTTCCAGGATACGTTTTTGAGATCAGATGGGTACCAGGGTCAGAAAAGTTCATCAGCCTTTATACTTATACCTGATGTACAGTAATAAGCCATGGAATAAGCTCAGATTGACACACATTTATTCACAAAAGGAACCCCAAGAATAGAGTCTTAGCTCTAACCCATAACAACTGGATACAATATTTAACTCTATAATTATCAATTACTACACTTATGGAAGATTTGGGGGGAAGGTTTGTCAGTTTATGGCAGCTACAAAGAATCCTACTTATTTAATAAAATTTACATATTGCTTGGTTATAAAAAATAAAATAATAAACCCTCAAACCTTATGGCTTTATTAATAAAACTGTTAAATAACTGCTGTTATCCTATAATTATGTACCTGGGAGTAGGTGCCATTCAGAGTAGACATTTATATCAACGCACTGTAGATGCAGTTTTTTCAAAAGTGCCTAGAATTTGCTCCCTGCTTGAGCATCCGGCAGATGGAGCCTCCCCTCCGTCTCCATGGAGCCCCTGAGGGGATCAGGCGCATCTGCCTCTAGAGCCAATACGAGAGGAAAACATGACAACATTAATTATTTTAAGTAAGTAAAGACCTGCCATTGGGGGGGGTGAATCAAATTGTGATTTGTTTTGCAGAAAACAAAGAGCAACAAAACTGGGAGAAATACCTTTCTTTAATGGAGATGGGAAGGAACGGCATCCCTAGTGTGAGCACCTGCAAAGTTCTCTGGCTCCGCCATGGTGGGCACAGGCAGCAGAAGGAGGCTGGTGAGTCTTGAACTGGCGGAAACAGCAGAAGGAGTTGTATCTCTCCAGCCTGTCAGTGAGAAGTTATGTTCTCAAGTGTTTTCTACATGTGTGTCCCCTTCCAGCAGAAATCTAGCAATGTAGTAAGTAGACTTCTTTCTCCCTTCTGCTGCTTTTTTTACCTACAGTGAGGGGGGCAGGGTTCATGGGAAAGCGTTTGTAGGGTACCTGCCTCAGATAACCCCAGCATTCTTGAATCGAGTTTGCCCGCACTAGGTAGTGAGCTGAGAGGGCACCTGCCAAGGGCTGGGCAGAGGAGGAGGAGTGGTGGAGACCGCCTCCCCACCCTGACCCTTCCAGGGAGGAGGAAGAGGAAGACAGTATAGATTTACAAAAGGGGTTTGAGGGAGATCACAGCTCAGAGGCAGATGAGGGGGAAAGTTGGGAAATCATGGGAGAGCCAGAGCAACACCTGGCTGATGCGTTGTCGTTAGAATGCATTCCAGACCCTCCATCTCCCAGAACCCAGCGAGCCTTGAAAGTAGGAGAGCAAAGAGCTCAAAGACAGAGGGCACGTAGCAGCACTCGTAGAAGAGGAGATGATGAGAATGAGGAATGAGGAGGTGGGAGAGAAGGGGGTGGAGATTCACTCAGGGCAACGCCATTATCCAAGAGGCTGGGTTCTATAGCCTCTCTCTGTAAAGATTGAAATAAAAAAGAACTGTAAGAAACTTTGTCTTGTCTTTATAATTTCCTGGGCAACCAGCCGTGAGCTGCTGACAGCACCCAGACAGGAAGCACTGCAACAATGATGAACAATGCATCACACAGGTTGCTGCTGAAATTGTAAAACCCACAGTTTGTCACTGTCAGACCGAGTAGAGCTGTCACTCACAGCAGTGATAGTGGGAACAGCCGCAGGTTCCTTGATGGTCCTTGATGGCAGCTGTTGTCCTGCCAAATGCCAAACCAGTTGGTTTGCATTAAAATGTGAAGCACACAGCTTTCCTCCCCATCCCTCGCTCTGAGAAGACGATGTGGCAGAATAAGAAAACTTTTGAACTGGAAACCTGCATGTGAGCTAATGGAAGGAGGTGCTTGCCAAGCTGCAAGTAATTAGAGATAGCATGGAAGTATAAAACGCTTCTGGCAGCTTCCTGCATTCTCACTTCAGACCAGCTCTTTAAACATTCCAGTACATCTTTTTTGCCCTTGTTTATCTTCTTCAGAGTCACTATTGGCAAGAAATCATGCATATACAGAACTGAGGGTGAATGGCAGGTGTCCTGTTGGTGACTTCTTGAGGCAACAACTGGGATATTGTTATACGCTATCCGAACGCTGCTGTTTGTGTTGGTTTCTTAACCCATTTCTTTACCTTGTTTCCCATTGTTGTTTGTGATCTGTTGATGGTTTCATGCCACAGAAGAAGACGAAAAGAGAGAATAACATTTTTCTAAAAAAAAAATAATCCACATGTTTACACTTCTGTGCAGTTCTCTGTGTTTTTATGCCAAAGGCAATGCTTGGGGCAAGAGAAAGCCTCTAATTAGTTGCATAAGTTTGCTCTTTAATTATGGGAGATCTTTAGTTAGAATGACATCTTCGAGTAATGAAAGCCTGTCTGTGTGTTTCTGAGGGGGAGGGTGGTTGGTAAAGAATGATATAAAGTGTAGTTTGACTTTTTTCAAATTTGACTGTCATTGCTTAGCTATCTTCTGAGCCAGTTGAAGGTGGTTTGCAGTGTAATCCATTGCATTTAATGGAGCTTATTATCCAGTAATTGCTCATGACTACAAGAAAAATATTAACTTCCTGGTGTTTGTGCCCTTTTCCTCTCCACCCTCTTGTAATAGCCCCAACACAGGGAGTCATCCCTAGGGCCAGTTTTACACTTTCCTCCCTGCAAGCATGTTTCTCAGGGCTGAACAATGTGAGGGACTTTGTTATAATCTGAGACTTAAATATGTGTGATTTCCTCTCCTCTATCCCCAGCTATTGTATTTTTATCTTACTATGTTGTAAATCACTCTGAAATCTGTTTTGATGAAGGATGGTATAGATTTATTTAAAGGCTTTGCTGTATTGTATTGCAGGCACAATGAAAATCTGCCTTCATTGACACACTGAGCAAACTAAAACTTGACTTTTCATCTGCCATGTTTAATTATCTCTGCTTGAAAACAAAATATTACATAATCAAATGTTATTTTAGATAGCTGCTAATGCATTACCCACCCTTTAGTACCCCTATCCAGGTTGCAATGGGGTAGGTATCTTTGGCTCCCTGCCCTTTTCTACTGCCAGTGCTTCAAATCAAGAGCATGACAGTTACCAGAAATGATTCTGCTTATCTAAGGAGCCAAAATTATTTGTTGTCTTTTTTTTGTATTGCACTTAGACATAATACCTACATTTTATTATTTGTCAAAAATTGTGATTTTGGTCTGGCAGAAATTATATTTTGATGTAGAATAATAGAATTGAAGAGTTGGAAGGTATCATCTACTCCAACCCCAGCAATGCAGGGATCTCAGCTCAAGCCTCCATGACAGACGGCCATCCAGCCTCTGCTTAGAAACCTCCAAGGATGGAGAGTCCATCACCTCCGAGGGAGACTGTTACACTCTCAAACAGCTCTTAGTGTCAGAAAGTTTTTATTGATGTTTAGTCAGAATCTAATTTCTTGTAACTTGAAGCCATTGGTTCAGGTCCTACCATCCAGGGCAGAAGAAAACAAGTTTGCTCCATGTTCCATGTGGCAGCTCTTTGGATATTTGAAGATGGCTGTCATATCTCCTCTCAGTCCATGTCTCCTCTTTTCCAGGCTAAACATACCCAACTCCCTCAATTGTTTCTCATAAGGTTTACTTTCCAGACCATGGTCACCTTGGTTGCCCTCTTCTGCACACCTCTCAGTTTGTCAATATCCTTCTTCAATTGTGTAACCCAGAACTGGACACAGAACTCCAGGTATGATCAAGGCAGCATATAGTGGGACTATTACTTCCCTAGATTGGGACACTAGACTTCTGTTGATGTAGCCTAGATTCTTTTTGAATTTTAAAGGGTTTTTTGCCTCTGCATTGCACTGTAGATTCATGTTAAGCTTGTGGTCTACAAAGACCCCCAGATCCTTTTCACACGTACTGCTAGTAAGCCAGGTGTTTCCCATCATATATTTGTGCATCTGGTTCTTTCTTAAGTGCAGAATCTTACATTTGGCCCTAATGAAATTCATTTCTGTGTCCAGTTCTCCAATCTGTTAAGGTCATTTTGAATTCTGATTCTGTCTTCTGCAGCATTAGCTACTGCTCCCAGTTTGGCGTCACCTGAAGATTGGATGAGCACCCCTTCCATTTCTTCATCCAAGTCATTTACAAAGACATTGAATAACAACGGGCCCAGGACAGAACCCTGCAGCACCCCACTGGTCACTTTTTCCCGGGATGATGAGGAACCAGCCCACATTTTACCACCTGCTCTGCAAGAATATCATGGGGGACTTTGTTCAGGGTGTTCTTATAGTTAGTTCCAGCCTTCTTTTTCTACTACAAGGCAATGTTGTATTTCCATCAAAGATTTCTCCCTGCCAATGACGCCCCATCTGTCCAGTTGGTTTCTGGGCATCTCTCCCATTTTTTGTTCTTTCCACTGTTGTCTTTAATCTGACTCCTGTAGTCTCTTCTCGTCCATCCCATCCCATCTGTCTTTCAAATACCTTGATGCACCATCTCATGTCTGGGTCTGTTCCAGGCTGTTTTCTTTCCCTTAGTACCATAAAAGCAGATCAACTGTTTTGTAGCACAGCACTTTGGTGTTTGTGATCTTTCTTGCTTATTTCTTCTTGGAACAAGGAAGCACGATGAGTGCTTGTAATTTTTCTTGCTTAAATAGATTTTTCAGCAACTGGTTGGTTTTTTAATTCTCTCAGCCCAATTGCATTGCTGGCTCTTGTCTGCTTTTTTCCCTTCACATTTTTTGTATTTGTGGACTACAAGATCTAAGATTCATCAAAACACAAATTAGTCTCAGTTTGTCCAAATACTCTTGTCTATTGAATTCTTTACCTGGGTTTAGCAACTAGTGATCTTGTAAATACTATTTCTTAAAGTGGAGTTCAAGGAATAGAATCACAGGACCTTCATCTTGAAAACAAGGTTGCCAAGCCCACTACCTGCTACCTGGAGCAGGGCAGGCAAACCCAGAGACTTCATGTCAGCCCTGGAGGTCTGGCAACCTTAGCTGGTACCCAGAGGCAGAGGATGGTCAAGTGAAGAGCTAATGTCAAATGTTTTCTATTTCTCTCTCCTGGCTTGTTGTACCATGTGCAGAAGCTGTTGCAAGCAGAGTTTGCCTAGGTTTCACTGTTGTACCACTGTTTTGTGTTCTCTCCCCTGACGCATCTCCTTCAGCTCTACAGAGCCCATGGAGAGCAGCCACAGAGAAGCCTTTCTCATGCCTTCAGTATGAGAAGTTGTGTTTTGACTGTGCTCAGTGACCTTGATGCCCATGCTTAGGCTGGACAGTGAAAACTCTATGGCTGTTTTAAGACAAATAAATCCAGCTTTTCTTTCAAATAAGATACTCCGGCAACTAGGCCAAATTTCCTGACAGGGTAGAAAGGACATTGGCAACTAGCCAAGATACAGCAATGGCCAGCCAGGCCATTCTCTCTCTCTCCCCCCCCCCCCCATTAGTGATCAGAGAGAGCCCATTATATTAACACCTATAATGCCTCCTCTCAGACAGTAAAAATGTAGGAATGAAAATAAAAAAACAAACTGCTGCCATTTAATGGTACTACAAACCCTGCCACTAGGGGTAGACTACTGCGCCCTGCTGAGTGACAGGCCAGGCTGCCTGGGTTTTGTACGCTCACTTGCCCAGTTTATTCAATTGCTTTTGCAACATGTCACAAGCTCCTTTAAGGATTTACAGGTCAGGGGCTGACAAAACCAGGTGAGCAGTGCTGCCAACCAACCCAGCCTACTTCAATTTTATGTGAAGACTCAACAGTATAGGCATTTGCTTGGCAGGATTTATTAGGTACCGTGATGATTTAAGATGCACATTTGCAGCTGACAAGTTTAAAAATTATACAAGGAATACTCATCTGTTGTGAAGCCTCTGCATTTATTTTGTTTGCCAATGAATCAATGTTCTTTAGGGTCTGGCTCTGACACATCATTAGCTACACTTGTATAATTGTACGTATTGGTATTCTGAAGTGCAACACCCAAATGACCTATTGCAAAAGATACTTTCAGCGAACTTGCTTTGGCTCACTTTGCAATCATTGCAAAGCACCATTACCTAATGTATGCCCTATAGGTTCTGTGGGTAGTTCATTTGCAGCAACATCTGTTATTTAAGGGTGTTTTCCCCCCATGTTCTGCTTTTTAGAAGATATAATTCCCAGCCCATTTCTCCTAGAATTGAAAGTATGCTCTTGCAGCAGAATTTAAAGCACATGGCTTAACCGATGGAAGCAATTTTTTGCAAAGAGGGTCTCATGTGTGGTGGAGTCTCCTTCTTTGGAGGTCTTTAAGCAAAGGCTTGACAACCATATGTCAGGAGTGCTCTGATGGTGTTCTCCTATTGTTCTCTTCCACTTTGAAAGAATTGCCACTCTCTTTTCTCCCTACCAGTTTTATAGAAAACTTTGAGACATTACTTTTGATTTCTTCCCTTTGGGGGTTCCCACCAGGGCCAGGCAAACAAGGAAATTTTTATTTCTTTCTGTTTTTCACTTTTCCATATCGTTTTTTGTTTTTGTTTAAGTCCTCATGACAACCCAGCAGCATTTTTGTGAACTTTTATTCATGGTCTCCATATTTATAGCTGCTTTAATTTTCCTGTTGTTTAACGATTAGCAACTGATCAAACCTTAGTATCTACCATCATGCACTGATTGATTGTTCTTGTGTAGAATATGTAATCTTTCATCCCATCCTTATCATCTCTTTTATCTCCATTAGATTCAACCTTCTTCTGCAGCCAATTGTTTTATCACCTGCATTTGTTCACTGTTAGGTTGTGTTCAACTTATCAGTAAAGCTGAAGACTGATTTACATGGACACGTGCACTGGATAGGAAACTAGCTGACTGGAAAGACACAGTTTCTCAAGGCCAGAATGGTGCCCTTCATGTGTGAAGCCTGGGAAATGTCCCCACCCGGGGTGCCAAGTTGAATAAAATATTGGGGGGCACAGATAAGCCCTGCCCCACATTATCAACCACAAGACACCGCACACCCACCCATCTGAATGACAATGCCCATCAACTGGCGGGGGGAAGCCCCCTCAACTATTTTATTGGGGAGTCCGAAGGGACCTTGGCCCCTAGGAGTTGGCACCTATGTCCCCACCACTGTGAGGGTGTGAACGCATGGCAAACTCTGACACGGAGGCTGAGCTTGCACAGTGAAACAGGTCAATACACGAATCACAGAATTTTCCATTTGGAGGTCAAACTCATTTTACAACAGGTGGAGGGAGGACATCAGAAGAGTTTGTTGCATCAGGCCAATGGTCTATCTCACGTGTAGGCAAACTGAGGCCCGGGGACTGGATCTGGCCCAATCGCCTTCTCAATCCGGCCTGCGGACGGTCCAGGAATCAGCGTGTTTTTATATGAGTAGAATGTGTCCTTTTATTTAAAATGCATCTCTGGGTTATTTGTGGGAGGAATTCATTTATTTCCCCCAAAAAAGTATAGTCCGGCCCCCCACAAGGTCTGAGGGACAGTGGACCAGCCCCCTGATTAAAAAGTTTGCTGACCCCTGGTCCATCTGGTCCAGGATCCTGTTCTCACAGTGCCCCCCCCCATGGGAAAAGCACAATAGCACCCTTCCCTCCTGTGAGAGGGGGACTGAAGCTATCAATGAATTTGTCTAATCTTTTGTGTTGCAATGTACATAAAGCAAAAACTGTATCGAATGCAGAAATGTTTTGTGATAATATTTCTGGTTTTCCTACACTACTTTTTTATTACTTAAAACAAAGTCATTAAAAAGCTTGCTTGTGTTGGAGCTTATCAAAAATGTAAATGAGATGCTTGTAAAAAGAAAACACAGGCTGCTTTTTTAATATAATAAATAACCTTTGCTTTTCATAATTCCTTGTTATTTCAGCACCATTTTTGTTGTGGAAATTTCATTTGCAACTTGAGAGGGGGAAAGCAATTGAAAATTATACAACTTGAACAAGACATGTTTCTTCCAACTTGACATACACAGTGTGAGCGATGAAATCTCTTTAGGGCAGGAAAAAAACCTAAATTAGATGTGGAATAATAAGCACAATTAAAATATAAAGTCATTAATTGGGATGGAATTAGTTTAAACATTTCACCCCCAAATTTCCTGCCTCAAATATTCAAGCAGCTGGCTCAAAAGTGTTATTGGAACATTTACCAGTCAATAAGTTTTTCAAGATTAATTAATTAGTTTACTTATTGCCCACCCTTCATTGTAAGATCCCAGAGAAGATTACAGAATTAAAAGCATTAAGAGCATATTAAAACAATAAAAGGGTTTTGATTATCCTGGATAAGAATTGTCCTCTAGAAACAGTATCAATCCACAAACATTCTTTTAAAATCATACCTGGATTTTACACCAGAAGATAAATATTCCTAGCTGTCTAGTGCACACACACGTGACCTATCCTTGATTTACACACCGTGTCACACGCAAGAATGTTGAAATGCCCCATTTTAGAATCCTGCTTGATTTTAGTATATGAAAATGCACTAAGAATTATGTTTTCATGACTCAATTATGCTATGCAAACCTTAAGAAAATGTCTTCTAAATGTCAACCAAGTGAATTCAGGAAACGGAGATGAGTGATCCATATTTACTAACCAACTGGAAAGCTCTCATCCAATGTCCCAAAGACTCAACAGGGTACAGGTCACAGTTAGGCGAAAAGAACTGGCAAGACTCCAGTTCAAATCTCACTGAAGGCACATGTGTACACAATTCATTAAAGCACTCTGATACCTCCTGAATGATCATGGCTTCCCCCACAAAGGTTTGCAGCAAAATCTCCAAAATAAAAGGTGATTGGTTAGACTGCTGTTGTTTCTAAAGAAAATTGAGAGTGTCTATTGGCCAGCAAGATGGCAGTTGTGGCGTGTGAGTGGTCTGGCTCAGTCTTTCATGGACTGATGTTCTCTGCCACGAGCCGCGTAAGTCAGAGTGGAAGGGAAGTTCCTTTATTAATTTTTAAAGACCATGCTGTGAAATGCTGTGTTAAATTTTATTAGGCCATTCCCTATAATTAGATGACAACTTGGCAAATGCCATCCTTCATTTTCAAAGTGGCTCAATTCCCTAGTGAAAGACTTCTCCACTTGCAATGAATTATCTCACTTTTTCTTCTGCTCATGCTTTAGGGGGTGGCAGGAATTACTAGTAATTAGCTAGATAGTCTCATTCTGAGTTTAAACAGGGGTCTCCCTTACATGGCACTAGTGTGGCACATTGTACTACCAACCTTACTGTATGCTTGTGAAACATGGACCACTTAGAAACACCATCTCCAGCTCCTCGAAAGATCCCATCAACTGTGTCTCCAAAACATTTTAGACATCACTTGGGAAGACAGGCAAACTAATGTCAGTGTACTGGAAGAAGTAAAGATCACCAGGGTCTAATTGTTGTTGTTGTTGTTGTTGTTGTTGTTGTTGTTGTTAACATATATTATTTATACCCCGCCCATCTGGCTGGGTTTCCCCAGCCACTCTGGGCGGCTCCCAACCAAATATTAAAAACATGATACAGCATTAAACATTAAAAACATTAAAAACACCTTCAGATGTCTTCTAAAAGTAAGATAGTTGCTTATTTCCTTGACATCTGATGGGAGGGCATTCCACAAGGCAGGTGCCACTACCAAGAAGGCCCTCTGCCTGGTTCCGTGTAACCTCACTTCTCACAGGGAGGGAACTGCCAGAAGGCCCTCGGCGCTGGACCTCAGTGTCCGGGCGGAACGATGGAGGTGGAGACGCTCCTTCAGGTATACTGGGCTGAGGCCATTTAGGACTTTCAAGGTCAGCACCAACACTTTGAATTGTGCTCGGAAACGTACTGGGAGCCAATGTAGATCTTTCAAGACCGGTGTTATGTGGTCTCGGTGGCCGCACCCAGTCACCAGTCTAGCTGCTGCATTCTGGATTAGTTGTAGTTTCCGGCAGTGGCAAAGCGACCTGCTCCAGCACCGGGAGCTGGTAAAGATGTTTTTTAAAGAAGCAGTTTAATGACCGCCTCTTTCAGTGGGTCTGGGAAGGCTCCCTCACAGAGGGAAGCATTCGGCACCCCGCAGAGCCCATCGCTGGAAATTGTAGCTTTGTGACAGGTCTCGTAACAACTGTCAGCACTCTTAACAACCAACAGTTCCCAGGATTCTTTGAGGGAAGACAGGACTGCTAGAAGGCCCATTCACATGTACCTGAAATCTGCCATGTGAGCTTGATTGCTATTTTTCCAATATCCTAATTGTGGGAGATTTATTTATTTTTTTTGCAGTCAGACATAACTAATATGCCTATTTTGCTAGTTAGTATATGAAAGGGTTATGGACCACAGAGTTTTAATTGCTAGAGTAGGCTCAGTTAGGTCATGGCCGCTCACCCCTTGTTCGGGAGTTAGTGGTGTATTATTTCTCTTCTTTTTGTCATCCTCTTTATGATCTAGCCATGGAGGGAGGACGTGCTTCTCGATAGCTCCTGGCATCAGATACGTATCTCAGCTTCAGAGATCTTGCCGCCAATCCTACCCAAGAACATTTTTACCTTATAGTTTCTTATAGTTGCTGCATAGGACAATGCATGACTGTAAGTAAAGCATTTTAAACATATTGCAGTGTGTAGTCTATTTCATCGCAGGAGGGGTAAAAAGGGGTCAGCTGCTTCACACAGTTGCACTGAATAAACAAGGTTTCATATCCTAGTTCTGTGCTTCATTAATCTGCCTAAGGATGAGAATTAAATTCTGCTAGAGGGTTTTCTACTACACTTGCCCCACACTTTGGAATATAGGCTTGCAGCCATTTTTCTTTGTTGTTAACCCACACATGTGGGCCTCTAGATAATTAATATATCTTCTTACCAATTCCTAGCACTAATGATGTCTACAGCTGGCATGCACTTTTTGTCTCCTGCCCAATTTCAAGGATATGCCAAAAATCCAAAAATATCTTACAAAATTTTATCCAAGCTGGCATTGGGGATATCATGTGTAGGAATTCTTTCACAATTCTTATGTTTGCTAGAGAGGGAATCACCAGTAATTTCCCCATTTCATCTTCTGCCTAGCAGCTTTATCTTCCAGTTGCCTTCCCTGACACTCCTTGTTCTCCCCCTAAAATGTAAATCAAAGTGTTCAGCAGGTTCTTTCCTTTATACTCCCTTGTTCCTCTTTCCATTCCCCTTTATGAATGTGTTTTGGGTTTTCCCCTCCTGCTGAGATGCTTTTGCCATTTGCAGTCACATTTTTTTTTATTTGAGAGCAGAGCTCCACCATAAATTTTCCATCTCCAATACATTGGACATTTATTTGGGTCCTTTGAGGGGATGCTGTGCTGTGCTGGTTTCATTTTTATATGCACTTTTTCTTCTGGGCATCCCTCATTTCCTCACCTCCTTTTGTGATTCTGTACTTTCCAACTTTCAAGAAAGTGAGGAGGGGGCCCCACGTGTCTCTCTTCAGTAGCAGCGGCCCCAGTTTATAACTCTTCTCCTGAGAGGCAATTTGCTCTGTCCTTTGGATGTTGCTCTGCTGTAGCACAGCAAGATGCGCTGAAACCGGGCTTACAGACTTTGCAATTTAACTTCCCCTGCTTCTTTAAGGCACAGTTCCATTTTTTCTTTGCGCTGCTGCCATTTCCTTTTGTTATTCAGGTCTTTAATTGCCCATTGATTGCTCTACCAAGATCAAACTTTATTGCTCTTTTTTTCAGTGAGGTTGCACAAACAAGCCACAAGCACTTTCACATGCAGACAACGTAGCAAAAGATATTGCAGGGAATCCATTATCTTTCTTACCTTATTCCTATTTTGAGTTCACTGCTGATGGGGGGGGGGCAAAGTTATATAAGAGTGCTTTGAATGTATGGATGTGTGAATGGGATGGGGCACTACACTGTGTGTCAAGACAGCAAAAGGTTGTCACATAATTACATGCTTGTATGACGATTACAACTGCGACCCTGGCAGGGATGGGGGTTTTGTCTGCCACATGACAAAAGAAATGGAATGCTGGGGAGCAGCTTCCTCTCAGGGCAACTTACTGTCTATTGGTTAAAACCAAGGAGCTTTGAAGAGTATTTCCTGTTCCAGGTTTCCATATTGCATGTCAGGCTCATCTGTTTGCATAATGTGTGAATAAAAAGGGTGCACCAGATACTTCAGATGCCAAGTGCAATAAAACAGCACAATGAATTTTATTAGAGTGAAGCCCCTTCTGTTATCAGGAATACCAAGGAGACCATTCATTTGAAACGTGCTGTTCTGATACCAGTGGAAACCTATGCAGCTGTGGCAGCAGCTGGAGAAAGCAAGGGCCATATTAGAATGCTGTTCATGGAAATTCTTTAATGGTGTACTTAAATTGTACACTGGTCTTACCAAATGCCAGTTTTGTGAATATGATCCCATCTTGCCTAAAGAACAGTAGAAATACGCCTGCTGGGTTTAAAGGGAGACAGATCAAGAAGTGGCTACTCTCATCTGTATGGTTTTGATCATTCAATCTGCAGAGCACAGAAACTGGTACTGGTACAATGTTCACATCCACTGGATCTTACCTTTCTTTTATTTTTAAAGCAACCTCATGGCTAGCTTTTGAATTTGCCTAGAATACACCTGATGCATATTCTACTAATACAGAGACACTGGCTGGATCTAAACACATCAAAAAAGCGTTTCAGGAAAACTAGTTGTAAACCTGAAAGTGGGAAATCATGTTGGCGAAAGATGGAACTCCACAGCGCCATCTGGTGCCACAGTGGTTTAATGAATATAAAACACTTTTTCTTTACTAATGTAAATGCTAACTGAATGCTTTTATTAATTAGCAAGAGATAAAGAAACAGACCTTCTGCACCCTTTTCATACAGCAAGAGCTTTAAAAACCTACAAGGTTTAAATAAGGTAGAGTAAGCAACAGGGGGATACTGTATATAGTTTTCACTCAGGTCTGTAGATAGTTTTCACTCAGGTCCGCGGCAGTTATTTTAGGCGGGAACTCTGGGCTGTGGTGGTTACAATGTTGACAGCCGGCTGCCTATAAATACAGGCCGGCTGAGCTGTTCTCAGTCAGTTTTATTCCAGCTTACCACAATAAAGAGCTACTTGAAGAAATCGCTGTGCCGGCTGCTATGTCAACCCACGACTTAATACTGGCGACGAGGATGGGATGGATGGACATCAGAGCACAGCCAGATGCGGCCAGCCTCTGAACTAAGCCGAATCACTGAGCTGAATCACAGAGCGAAATCACTGAGCGAAATCACTGGGCAGAACCAATTCAGAGCTGACTGTTCTGGCTAGAGCACTGTGTTCCATCCATCGCCCTTCACGCCGGCATCGGAATCATGGCTTCACTTGTGCCTCTACCGCCGTTTGCGCCAGCCTCTGAATCATGGGACTCCTACCTCGCTCGGTTTGACTGCTACCTCCAAGCCAACGAGCTGACAGCAGTATCAAAGGATCGGAAGCGGGGCCTATTCCTCAGCCTCTGTGGGTCTGAGGTGTTTGAGACGGCCCGAGCGTTGGTTGCGCCTGAAGCAGTCCAGGCAACACCATGGGACACGATCCAAGAGAAGCTCCGCAACCACTACGCACCAAAGCCGTCCAAGATTGCTGCCCGCCATGCGTTCTACCACCGGAACCAGGCAGAGGGGGAGTCAATCAACAACTACACCACCGCCCTGCGACAGGCTGCAATGCACTGTGAGTTCCGAGACTTAGACGATGCCCTGATGGATCGAATCGTCTGCGGGGTCCGGGACATCCATCTGCAACGGCGCCTCCTAGCCAAGCCAGACCTCACGCTACAGAAAGCCATTGAGGAGGCTGTGGCCTCAGAAGCTGCTGAACGCTCCGCCCAGGAGATCCGCAAGTCCAGCAGCCCGCGTCTTGCTAGGGAGCCAGTTCCGGTGCATCATGAAGAGGCCAGAAGTGAGGAGGCATCCTCCAGTGAAGACGATGACGTGCACCAGACAAAGCGGGAGCGCAGGAAGTTCCAACAGAAGTCCAAGGGCCAACCGGAATGTGCTGGCTGCGGAGGCAACCATTCCCGTGCCAAGTGTCGATTCAGAGACGCCATCTGTAGGAAGTGTTCCAGAAGGGGCCACATCGCTAAGGTCTGCCGATCGGCTCCGTCTGACACCCCCCCTTCATCGACTCGCAAGTCCAAGTCTTCACTCCAGTCTGCCAAGGAAAGTTGTTTCGCTCTCACCAACTGCCGCTGCCCGTCTGGAACCACGATTGGCCAAACCGACTCGACTACGCGACACAAGCTGAACGTCACGGTGCTCATTGAAGGAGCTCCATGTGACATGGAGATCGACACCGGGTCTGCCCTGTCCATCGTGTCATGGAGCACCATCAAAAGACTGGTACCCAGAGTGTCCAAAAGGCAACTCGACTCTCACCGTGTACACCTGAGAGACTACCAGGGAAACGACATTCCCGTGGTAGGCGTTGGCCGGTTCCGGATCGCCTTCAAGGATTTTTCGGGCCTGCTCCGGTTGGTGGTGGTCGAAGGTCAGCGGCCAAGCCTCCTAGGGCTAGACTGGTTTGATGCCCTCGGCCTGGAAGTCACCGGCATCAACTGCATCTCTAACGCAGAGACTGAGGGTCTGGTCAAAGACTTTGCCGAGGTTTTTGACGGCACCTTGGGCCAATATACAGGTACGCCCATCTCCTTTAGCCTTGATCCACAAGTCGCCCCCATCAAGCTAAAGCCACGCCGGGTTCCCTTTGCTCTCAAGGCTAAGGTGGACGAACAACTGGACAAACTGATCGCCCAAGGAGTTTTGGAGCCGGTTGACCACGCAAAGTGGGAAACCCCCATCGTCACGCCTGTCAAGCCGGATGGGTCGGTGAGAATCTGCGCTGACTACAAGTGCACGATCAACAAGGCACTTCAGCAGCATGCTTATCCGGTTCCTGTTGTCCAACACCTGCTGCATTCCCTGGGTGAGGGTAAGGTCTTCGCTAAGCTGGACCTTGCCCAAGCCTATCAACAACTGCCAGTCGATGATGCCACTGCTGAAGCCCAGACGATCGTCACCCACCGGGGGGCATTCCGTTGCCGCCGGTTGCAGTTCGGGGTGAGTGTGGCTCCTGGCATCTTCCAAAGCCTTATGGAGCGTCTCCTGCAAGGGCTTCCGGGCGTGGTACCATATTTTGATGACGTCTTGGTGTCTGCAGACTCACACCAGCAGCTGTTCGAGCGCCTCCGTGCCGTGCTGACCAGGTTCCAGGAGGCCGGGCTCAAGGTAAAGAGGGAGAAGTGCCAGATCGCCGTTCCACAGGTAGAGTTCCAGGGCTATCTTATCGATGCCTCTGGTCTTCATCCAACCACATCCAAGATCCGCGCTATCCAGCAGGCCCCCACCCCAAAGAACAAAACGGAGTTGCAGGCATTCCTGGGGCTGCTGAACTTTTATAACATGTTCCTGCCCCACAAAGCCACAGTGGCTGAGCCTCTTCACCGACTCCTTAGCACTAAGACGCCTTGGGCCTGGGGTCATCGGGAGACGGCGGCCTTCAACGCGGTCAAGGCTCTCCTTTCTTCAGACAGTGTGCTGGTACAGTACAGTGAATCCAGGCCGCTGGTCCTTGCCTGCGACGCCTCACCTTTTGGCATCGGTGCTGTCCTTAGTCACCGTTTTCCAGATGGAAGAGAAGCACCGCTCGCCTACTTTTCCAGGACACTATCTCCGACGGAACGGAATTACAGCCAGCTCAACAAGGAGGCATTGGCACTTGTGGCTGGAGTGAAGAGGTTCCATGAATACCTCTATGGCAGGACTTTTGACCTCATCACTGACCACAAGCCACTCCTGGGCCTCCTCGCCGGTGATCGTCCAACTCCACCGGTCCTCTCACCACGCATGCTGCGATGGACTGTTTTCCTGGCTGCCTACCACTACCGGCTCATCCATCGCCCGGGAAAATCGATGGGCCATGCCGACGCCCTCAGCCGTTGCCCTCTTCCAGCATTTGTGGAAGACCCGGCTCCAGCTTCATCGCTCCTTCTGATTGAGGATCTTCCGGCAGCGCCTGTATCGGCTGCCACTGTGGCCTCCGCATCTGCCCAGGATCGCACCATCAGCCGGGTGCTCAACTGGGTGTGGAGGGGGTGGCCACAAGGGCCTTTTGCATCGGAGTTCCAGCCCTTCGCAACCAGACAACATGAACTCTCAGCTCATCGCGGCTGCCTGCTGTGGGGAGACCGCGTCGTGATTCCCCAGGGACTCCGTCAGCGCGTCCTGGAGGCTCTGCACGTTGGCCACTCGGGAATTGTCAAAATGAAGGCGTTGGCTCGGTGTTACGTCTGGTGGCCTAATATGGACGATGCCATCACTGCCTGGGTGTCCGCCTGTCAAGCGTGCCAGGAGTCGAGGCCTGCACCACCGGCAGCTAAGGGACACACCTGGGAGACGCCAAAGACACCCTGGTCGAGGGTGCACATCGATCTGGCTGGTCCTTTTCACGGCCGGACCTTTATGGTAGTGGTGGACGCCTATTCCAAATGGCTGGAGGTCGCCCTGATGCCCTCCACCACTACCGAAGCTGTCATCCGGGTGCTGCGAGGCCTGTTTGCAACGCATGGGTGTCCTGATGTCCTTGTCTCTGACAACGGACCGCAGTTCACGTCAGGCACGTTTGAGCGGTATCTTTTGGGACTGGGCATCCGCCATGCCCTAACGGCACCCTTTCATCCATCCAGCAACGGGCAAGCGGAAAGAATGGTGCGCTCGACAAAAGAGGCACTGGCGCGCCTGGACCGGGGAGACTGGCATGAGCGGGTCGCCGAATACTTGTTCGTGCAACACATCACCCCTCATGCGGCCACAGGGAGGAGTCCTGCTGAACTGCTTATGGGCCGCCGCCTCAGGTCACCGCTCGACCGGCTACACCCAGACTTTGCCGTGGCTGAACCCCCAGGCTGTGCCAACGCACCACGGTCATTTGTCCCAGGAAACCAGGTCTTTGCCCGGAACTATGTGGGGGACATCCCTTGGGTGCCAGCCACAGTAGTGGGAGTCACTGGACCTCGCTCGTACCAGGTGGCACTCGAAGACGGACGCTTGTGGCGACGGCACATAGACCAGCTTAGGCGCAGGGTTGGGGACTTGGACACTACCGAGGTGCCCCCAACTGCGCTTGCGGCTCCAGAAGAGACACGTACAGATGGCGAGGCCCCACCTACACCTCCCTCGCGAACTGCCAGCGTGGAGCCGAACCAAGCCGTTTCTGAACAGACTCAGACCACTCCACTTGCGGAGGCTCCACCCACAGCAGCGGATCCAGGGGAGTTGGTTCCAACGCCACCTAGGGTCGCACCACAGCCTCAGCGAGAACTGTGTGGCCCTCCGGACTTGGCTACCAGTCCCCGGCGGTCTGGCAGAGTTTCCAAGCGCCCAACGTATTTAAAGGACTATGTTGTTGGACAGGTATCACTGTTGGTCTAAGTATGGGAAATGTAACCGATATGCTTTTGTGCCTAATTGAACCATTACGCGTAGTGCTGTATATAAGGAAACCATTACGATTGTAACTAACGCCTTATCTCGGTGGGGAGGGGTGTTATGTAGTGTAGTTTCACCCTGGGCCAACAGGGGGATACTGTATATAGTTTTCACTCAGGTCTGTAGATAGTTTTCACTCAGGTCCGCGGCAGTTATTTTAGGCGGGAACTCTGGGCTGTGGTGGTTACAATGTTGACAGCCGGCTGCCTATAAATACAGGCCGGCTGAGCTGTTCGCAGTCAGTTTTATTCCAGCTTACCACAATAAAGAGCTACTTGAAGAAATCGCTGTGCCGGCTGCTATGTCAACCCACGACTTAATAAAGACATCTTTCCGCATGTGGAGGCTCCCCCCCCCCCGGTGGCTTTGATAGCTGAAGAGTGGCTAGGGAATCTTCCTGGATGGTTCAGGAGTGGCCCCCATCGGCATGCGTTTTCATTTTTTGCAGACTCAATATCACCCTCACTATTATTAGCCATTAATTTGAAACGCCCCACATTAATGATTGGGTGAATTCTGTCTCCCCCTTTCATAATTCTGACCAGTTCCTGACAATGACAGTTCTTTATCATGCATGTTTTCCCCAGTTGTGAATCAGACAACTGGGATTTCTGTTGTTTTAGCAAAAGCATCTCTACGCCCCAGGAGTGCCAGCTTGGTCCTGCGACCGTGGGTGCCCGGGGCTGTGGGTGCCATGTAGCCTGCATGGCCCTGGCACCAAAATTTGTGGGTGCCTGGCCTCTTCATGGGGAATTTTGTGGGTGCTCAAGCGCCCTGGGTCCCAGGGAGTTGCTATCTATGCTACACCCTCTTTTGGCCACAGCTGTAATTTGTAACTTCAACTAAAATAAATGTTTACTGCTCTCTGCCTTTTACAGTAGCATGTCAGCTTAGGCCTAACTCATGCCAGAATGCCTATGTTCCCCTATGCATACTTACCTTTCCTCCATGTTTTCCAGGCACGGCCTGCACTTTAAAGATTGCAATCTGCAAAAATCCCAAAGGGCCATTTGTTGTGCTTCAGCTTTAAAGAGTGGTTTTCCATGGGGAAATCTCTGGGGTGGAAAAGAAAGTGCTCTGACACGGAGCTTTAAAGTGTGGGCCTGTGCCTGGAAAGCACAGGGGAAAACTGTGCATAAGCTCTAAACCTGTTATCCTCTATTAATACTACCCCTTCGCAATGTACGATATAAACGGCATCTGGGTCTCTGCAGCTACCTGTGCAATCTACTGTCCCCAAAATCTATGGTGTTGAGTAATTTTTTCATAGAGCAGCCAAACTCGCCAAACTCTCTTCATCCACTCACTGGATGGATGTGAAGCGATATGAACCCCTCCTGAGTTTTCTGGTGCTGGGAAGCCTCTCTCCTGGCTGCTGTCAAGAGGAACACCACCAAAACCTTATGCAGCGCTGCAGCTCTGGGACTTAGTTGTGGCTCCTCTCTTTCTCTCCGCCCTCCCGCTTCATCCTCTCAGCAATTCTGCAAGGCAGGCTGGGCAATCTGCCCTCTCACTGTGTCTAAGATCACCCAGTAAGCTTCATAGTGGGGACTTGAAACTGGACGTCCCTGGTGGTCTTAGCCTGACACTCTCACCATTGCTCCACACTAGTTCAAGATTCTGTGATACACACACATCCATTTGTGATACCCACATCTCAAGGAGGGAGCCAGGAAAAACAAGGTCTATAAACCTGCCAGTGTCTCCCTTCTTATTTTTTCTGCTTCCTTCTTCAAAGATGCTTTTATGTATTGTTTTACTTGACAATAAACCCAAAACCATTACCTTAGATTTTGCCATTTCTTTCCAGTGAAAACTCAGCGTAAGAAAGCTTGCAGTAGCAAATCATTAAAATCTCACATTATTATACTTACATTTACGGGAATATTATACTTTACAGAGTCCTTGCTTAGCACTCTAAACAATGATTTCTATGTGTCCTTGATGTTGACCTTTTCCTAATGTGTGCTCCCCCCCCCACTCCCCAATTACTGATAAAAGAAAGAGCAGAGCTGAACTGCAGCATTTTGTTCAAGTGGCATTAGACTTAAAGGCAGGGTTTTAACGGTGTTTTCTGTCTGCTTTTCTGTCTGCCTCAAAAACAAGCCTGCCTTGCAGCAGCAAAAAAGAGGAGCATGAGCACATTGCTCAGAAGAGCATAACCTAAAACTGTCTAGGTGCTTATGGATGAATCATCTGAGGAAAATAAATGTTGTCACTACAGGTGATTCTACACTTAAATTAGGGAAGTTGTGCTCATTGTATGTTACCTTGATCTGTGTCCCTTGGGAAAGAGACTGCTTTAGTACACTTTAAAAATTGTCTTCATCAAGGAAAACAAGACTGCTCATTCTTTTGAAACTCTTGGTAGCTTTTGATGCAGTGAGTGATATAATGTTTCTGGACTGAGTGAGATAGTTATGAAACAGGGGTCCTGAGCCACCGAGTCGGTGCCAGAGGCTAGCAGCTGCTTTAGTCTACAACAATTTGCCTGTATGGTAAATTGTATCATATATATATATTCAGATACTGTATGGTATCTGAAGAAGTGTGCATGCACACGAAAGCTCATACCAAGAACTAACTTAGTTGGTCTTTAAGGTGCTACTGGAAGGAATTTTTTATTTTGACTATGGCAGACCAACACGGCTACCTATCTACTCCTGTATGGTCCTGTAAGTCTATATCTTGCCCCCTCTGCTTTTAAATGCCTGTGTGCAACCTCTGGAGGAGACAGTCCATTTGTATATTGATGACACCCAAGTCTATTCTTTCTTTCCATCAAATCCAGCAGCCAGCCTTTAGTCTTTGTTTTTAATGGCTATTGCTCCTTGTTCTGGCACTTCATCCTCTGGTTACCAGGAGCAGCTCTCAGGCAGGAACTGGACTCCTGCATTGCAGGGGCTGGACTAGATGGGGCCCCTTCCAAATCCAGAGTTCTCTTATTCTATGCACGGGCCTTATCCTTTGCTACGTGCCTCCAGTAAACAGCTTGTCAAAATAAAGTGTATACTTTTATGATATTTATATCTCAACTTCTTTTTCCAGGGAGCTTCGGGTGCCATCCAGGCATTAGCCAGATCCAGAGCTCCTCAATTTAAGAAACTCTTGGACTCCCTTCTCTTTGCCTATTTCTGACCATGGAATCTCACTCAGGAGCTCCTTACACTTTTTGAAATCAGCCTTCTTCAAGTCTAGAGTTCATGTCCGACTATACCCAGCTCCCCCTTGCCTGTGTGTCATGACACCCAAGAGGACATGGTACTTCCACTTCATTCATCCCTCCCTGTTGGTGAGGACCAGAGTTTGAGTTCCAACAGATATTGGGGAAGTTGAAGCCTATGATTACTATATCTCTCCTTTTTGAATGTTTGGTAATCTGCTCCCAGAAGGCATTGTCCAAGTCTTCAGTCTGACTTGGAGGTCTATAGCAGGCACCAAATGTAAGGTCACTGTTGTTTCTCTCTCCTACAGTTTTCCCCCAAATACTCTCAATCTGCCTTTCATGCTAAGGTCATGGATCTCTGTACAAGTGTACATATCCTTTACATATAATGCTGCTCTCCCTCCCTTCCTGTTTGGTCTATTCTTTTGAACAGGTCTATTCCTCTAGTTCTACATTTCTTTCATGGATCTCATCCCACCAGGTTTCAGTAATGCCTACCAAGTCTTCTTTGCCACCCTGTATTAAGTGTCCCACATCTTGAGGCCATGTTAATAGCATGGCATTTTAAAGTAATCAACTTAAACTAAAGTCTGACTTGCATCACTAGGATATAGCCCTTTTGTGTTAAATAATCCCCAGTCATTTCACAACCTAGATTCATTTTAGCCATTCTCTTTCCTAGGTAGCAAACAATAAAGTTGACAACACAGGAATCTCAAAGTAGGCAATATTTTGTCTGAAGACACCAAGATAAAACTGACCCAGATCGTTGACATCTGCAGAGCCCTAGCTTTCAAACAACCTTCAGAAAGAATATTGCAAGAAAGACAATATATATCCTGCCAGTAAAGGACAAAAGGTGAGTTCTGTCAGCTATGAACATGTCTTGAATATATAAATTCAGGGAAGTTTTTAATGTTTGATGTTTTATCACTTTATTTATTATTATTATTATTAATAATAAAAATATTCTGTTGGGAGCTGCACCAAGTGGCTGGGTATAAATAAATATTAGTAATTATTATTCTTATAAATTTTGTGAGTGATATAATATAGAGAGAGTTGAGTTTTAGTCCCTTTGCAGGGACAAGCTATTATCCAATACTATTAGTATGGTGCCAAACTTCATTTTTAACTGTATTTATATGTAATTTAATAATTTAAATTTTAATAATAATAATTTATTATTTATATGCCACCCATCTGACTGGGCTGCACCAGCCACTCTGGGTGGCTCCCAGTAGACCTGAAGGAGCATCTCCACCCCCATCATCCAGCCCGGACACAGAGGTCCAGCTCCAAGGGCCTTCTGGAAGTTCCCTCCCTGCGAGAAGTGAGGTTACAGAGAACCAGGCAGAGGGCCTTCTCAGTAGTGGCACCCGCCCTGTGGAACACCCTCCCATCAGATGTCAAAGAGAAGAACAACTACCTGACTTTTAGAAGACATCTGAAGGCAGCCCTCTTTAGGGAAGCTTTTAATGTTTGATGTTTTATCGTGTTTTTATTATTCGGTTGCAAGCCGCCCAGAGTGGCTGGGGAGGCCCGGCCAGATGGGTGGGGTATAAGTAATAAAATTATTATTATTATTATTATTATTATTATTATTATTATTATTATTATTGACACAATGAAACATTGACCATTAAAACTTCCCTGAATAGGGCTGCCTTCAGATGTCTTCTAAAAGTCAAATAGTTGTCTGTTCGACATCTGATGGGAGGGCATTCCACAGGGTGGGCACCACTGCCAAGAAGGTCCTTTGCCTGGTTCCCTGTAGCTTCATGTCTTGCAGTGAGGGAACCAGCTAGACAATGGAGATGGAGACGCTACTTCATTTATACAGGGCCGAGGCTTTTTAGGGTTTTAAAGGTCAACACCAACACATTGAATTGTGCTCAGAAACTTACTGAGAGCCAGTGAAGATCCTTTAGGACTGGTATTATAAGGTCCCGATGGCTGCTCCCAGTGGTGACTAGATTAGTTGTAGTTTCCCGGTCACCTTCTAAGGTAGCTCCACGTAGAGCACATTGCAGTAGTCCAAGTGGGAGATAACCAGAGCATACACCACTCTGGCGAGATAGCGGGCAGGTAGGGTCTCAGCTTGCGTACCAGATGTAGCTGGGAGACAGCTGCCCTGGACACAGAATTGACCTGCTCCTCCATGGACAGCTGTGAGTCCAAAATGACCCCCATGCTGTGCACCTGGTCCTTTAGGGTCACAATTACTCCATTCAGGACCAGGGAGTCCCCCATACCTGCCTGCCGCCTGTCCCCCAGAAACAGTACTTCTATCTTGTCAGGTTTCAGCCTTAATCCATTAACTGCCATTCATCTTCCAACTGCCTCCACTCACACAGGACGTTCACCACCTTCACTGGTTCTGATTTAAGCAAGTGGTTGAGCTGGGTATCATCCACATATTGGTGAACACCCAGCCCAAACCCCCTGGTGATCTCTCCCAGCAGCTTCACGTAGATGTTAAAAAGCATGAGGGAGACGGAGTCCTGAAGCCATCTGGATCTATTAAGTGGTGGAGTGGACCATTAGAATTGATCCCACCTCCCTGCAGAGGGGAAGGATCATGGAGGTCTAGTTGCACGAGGAAGTGATCTCACCATGACACTTCTTCTGTTCCACTGGAACTTAATGTCAAATCACCCACATCCACAGAGGTGAACACCAGATCTAAAGCATGTTCCTGACTATTAGTAGGGTCAGATTTATTCAGGGACAGTCCATGCTTTCCATAAAGTCCCAAGCGGCCCCTCGTAAGTTTGTGTCACCAGACTAGGACCACCAGACTAGGGACTCAGCTACATTAGTAAAAATAAAAGGTTATAAATGGGTGGGAGGGAAGAAGATGGCCGCCGAACTAGCAGCAGAGTTCTGGAGGTTATCTGAGGCAAGTTCTAAATCTGCTTTTTAAACAGGCTCGACACCGAGCCAACCTTTGAAACTCCCTTTATAATATATTTTAACTCCTCCAGAGTTTTTTTTAAGTAGTTTAATAGGCCTTTTAGCTTGTTGCTTCTAAAAAAAAGAGCTCCTTTGCTACCTTGTTACCTTGTTATCTTGATGTCCGGAGGGTTTTGCTCCCCGCGATGCCGCGCCCCTCAAGTCTGACCGACAATAAGGAAAACGGGTGACAGCTGATTTATTGCCAACTCCGTGTTACGCTCTGAACTATAAGCTATCAAATTACAAATTACAAACAGCTATCCCAAATCTTGCCTCATTTTGGACTTTAGCCCATAGCTGGGTGGACAAAGATTTACAAATGGTACTTACTAGAAAGAAACGTAGGGACCTGGGGATAGTGACAAGTCCATTGTTCCAGGAGTGTTATGAGAAACAGAGTAAAATCACGCAATACTTTTTACACACAAGGGACAACGAGAATGGAAATGGAAATGGAAATGAGCAAAAGATGGCTGAGATGGTTGAGTTGAAGCAGGATGAGGCTCTTCTTTTCCCCTCTGCTGCTCAAGATCACTCAACTTTCTCTAGAGGAATACAGGACACGGAGAATAACAACCAAAATAGAAATACAATGAGCCTGGCCCATGAAATAGTCTTGGCTGAGATATTATCTTCAGAGTTACAGGAAGAAACCCGAAACTCCCAGAAACCCCAGACTTCATCTATGGGCTCCCAGACGGAAAACAATGACTGCTATCCTCAGGACTGGCTGCTCTCTATAAATCTGGATCTGGCAGCTATGAAAAAATACTTAACAATAACAAATGGGCTGCTCCTGACATTAGTGGAAAATTATCCCCTCCAAGCTAAAGGCTCAGAACCTCTTGGTGTTGATCCACAAACCACCCCTCAAGAGCCAGAATATACAAAGCAACCAGCAACCAGCAAGTGCACACAAGGATCAGCAGCGGAAAATCATTTACACCAAGGAAAGGACATAGGGCTGTATGTATCTGTCCCTAAAACTGAATTTCCTATCGAAGTAAATCAAAAGAAGCGAGGCATTAGTAAGAGATCCCATAAGAAGAAAGCTGAAACTAAAAAGAAAAGTAAGAACATAAAAACTGCAAGGAAATCTGTTACAAACCGACGTGCATGCAAAGTATGCTGGAAAAGACTATATAAGCTGATTCCAACAAAATCAAAAACAAACTCTAACAAACCTGTTATACATGGCAGCAGAGAGAACAACAGTGTGGATCCAGGAAAAAAGATCCAGCTGAAGTCTTTGAAAGAAACATCATTGCTGCCTAACAAAACGAGTGAGGAAACGGAATCACTACCCGGGTGCTCTATGCTGAAACCCCAAGGATCCATAAATATTAAAGAAGACTCACCCCATACTATTGATTATGGCAGATTTCAAGATGAGCCAGTAGCAGGGCAAGACTTGCCCCAGGATAAAGGATGGAAACTGATGCTGGCAGATAGGAAGTTAGCTTTTCTTAACTACCCGAAGCCAAAGGGCTTCCTTACACAGGAAGAACGCTCGGTGCATTTTGTGAATATTTTAGATGATATGCTGCCAGGGAAAATAAAATTAAATGACATTACCTCAGTAGATTTCATATTCTACAATGGATATTCTCTGCGAGTGATTGCCTCCTTCAAAGATCAAAACTTGGCTAAATATATATATAGATCAAGACATCTGCTGTCAAAGAAAAGGATAACGGTAACAAGATTTTTCGAAAACAGCACATGTTTGAAATTGTTCCCTGATGAGTTTATGACAGCTGAGATAAGATTTACTTGTAAACCAAAGGAGGAGAGAGGACACTCAAAAGACAAACTGGAACATACTGAGCAAGGGCCCTTGAAACTAAGACAGGAGATGAGATTGCCTAATGAGGGGATGGATAACTTCTACCCAGAAGAAAAGGCATTAATAAATCAGTTTGGATTGTTGCCTTTCTTTGCCCAATCTGAGATCTTGAGAAGATTGGAGACCCTTAGAAATAAGTTAACAGAGATGAATGCTCAGGAAAAAGTAAGAGAGAAAGAACCGGCAACGGACCAATTGAAGAAAGAGAACCTCTCTGAAAAAGCCAAGACAGACCCCATGAAAGATTACTCTTATAATACCTCTACAATTGCGGAGATAAACCTGTTAACAACAGATCTAACACAGTGCGTAAGGGACAGCAACAATCTACCATCTAAGAAGGAAACCATCCCTATGGCAACCACGAAAGACTACCCTTATAATACCTCTGCAGCTGCAGAGATAAACCTGACAGCAACAGATCTAACACAGTGCGTAAGGGACAGCAACAATCTACCATCTAAGAAGGAAACCATCCCTATGACAACCACAACGCGCTCTTGGACCAGCATGAGATACCTGGATGAGGATGAACTTGGTATCAGTCAAATAGAACACCTCAAGGTAGATTCGCCAAAAAAAGGAGTACTGATCACTAATGTTAGCACGCTGCACCCTTCAACTGATTCCATTGAGTACCTGGGCGATAATACATCTATGGACATTGCCAAAATGAATGAAATCCAACCAACAGATAAAAAGATAGGCCCAAAAAATCTTTCAAAGGCAAATTGACTAAGATCAATTTTTGGCAAGACAACGTGCAACCTTGCCTTGCTAACTTGGAATATTGCAGGTTGGCAAAAGAGGGTTTCTGACCAATCTTTTGCTAAATATATCCAGAGACATGACATTGCGTTTCTCCAGGAGACCTGGAGCACAAGTGAAGTGGAGTTAAATGGTTTTTCTGCGTTCTCCCTCCCAGGTCTTTTAAGTACTAGAGGGGGGCGAGTTAAAGGTGGGTTAGTTACTTTAATCTCAACAAGGCTAAGGGCCACATTTAAAAAACTAGACCCACTAGACCATCTGGCCACAGCTGTGCAAGTACAGTGGAGAACCCACAGCTGGCTGCTGATTAATGTATACCTACCCCCACAAAGAGAGAAAAGATTGATAAGAAATACTTGGGCTCAGTTAGAACAGTATCTTGACAAACTACTAAATCAATTTCCTGATGCCTCTGTAGTGGTGGCAGGCGACCTAAATGCCAGAACTGGACAATCTGATGAGGCTTTGTGTGCCCATTTCCATGAAACAGTCCCCATTTTAGAGGAAACCCACCCAATACCAGCTAGAATCTCAAAGGATAAAGGCTGCAATTATGCCGGCTTATGCCTACTACACTTGGTCAATAAGTTGGACTTGGTTATACTAAATGGCCGTACAGAGGGGGAGAAGGTCGGAGAATTCACATTTATATCTAACAATGGCGCCTCCACAATTGATTATATAATCGTGTCGTATGATCTTCAAAACAAAGTTCTGGAATGCAAAGTGGAGGAGCGCTTAGACAGTGACCATCTGCCATTAAGTGCACTCGTAGCTGCGGGAAAGGATTTATCCTGCGCTGAAAAAATCGAGCATTCGAGCCCTACAGCTTTGGAGCTCAGATATTCGCGCATTAGATGGACAGATGAACTGCATAAGGAAATTTCAAGTAGACTATGCTCAAAGGAATTCCTCACTAAGAGAGAAAACCTTATAACTTCCTCAAGCCATGAATTAAAGATAAATTTATTTCAGGAGTTAATTTTACTCCTTCAAGATTCCCTGAAGGAAAAAAGGAACAGGCCAAGTAGGCAATCCTCAGTATATAAAAACTCCAAACCCTGGTTTGATCAAGAATGTCAGGATATGAAGCTAAATTTACTGAAAAAATACAAGAATTATAGATCTGCCAATTTACCCCAACTCCCCACGGGCTGGTTTGAAGATAAACGAAATTATAAAATTTTGATCAAAAAACAAAAAACTCCTGGCACAGAAAAGAGAATGGAAATGCCTAATAGATGCATCCAGAGAGAGAGATTCGGCCACCTTCTGGAGACTGGTAGCAAATGGAGTGCGATCTACTTCCTCAGAAGTGGAGTATACTATACCTGCAGGGACTTGGGAGGCATTTTTCCAATCTTCATATTCAGCTCTGCCTTTGACACAGCCACTAATACAGTGTGCGGCAGGTGATGAGTGGCCTCCGGTGTCGGTCGCGGAGATTAGGAGGCTTATTCAGGCACTCAAACACAGAAAAGCCCCGGGAGCAGATAACATCTCTCCTGAACTTCTCAAAGCCAATATTGACTGGTGGGCCCCAGTCCTTGCCACCCTTTTCACCAGCATAGATCAAACAGCAATAATACCAGAGGACTGGGGATTGGCAATCATCGTTCCCATATTCAAGAAAGGCTGTAAACTTGATCCAGCCAATTACAGACCAATCAGTCTCTTAAGCATCATCAGCAAACTTTATGCAACTCACTTACGTGAAAAGTTTGCGGACTGGCTGGAACAGGAGCACATCCTAAAGGAAGCCCAGGCTGGTTTCAGGGCACATAGATCAACTCTAGACCAAGGATTGGTATTGCAACATCTAGTGGAGAAATACACCTCAAAGAAAGGAGGCTCTCTCTATGTAGCCTTTATAGATTTCAAATCAGCCTTCGACTCGATACCCCGGCACAGACTTTGGGAAAAACTAAATGTCACAAACATCGATAGACGTCTTTTGCTTCTTATCCGTAGACTACATGAAAATACTCGGATCCGTGTTAGATGCGACCGTTATGGGAACCTATCAAAGGAAATCCAAAGTTCCCATGGTGTCAAGCAAGGCTGTGTTCTTGCCCCTATTCTTTTTAACTTCTATATAAACTCCTTAGTCGGAAAGATGGAGGAAGCAAGTACTCATTCCCCAAATCTAAATAATACACCAATCCCGGTCCTTTTGTACGCAGATGATGCGGCACTTATTTCCTTCTCTTGTGTGGGTCTAAGAAAACTTTTACGAGCTCTTACAGAGTATTGCGAAGCTGAACACCTAATAATAAATTACACTAAATCAAAAATTATGGAGTTCTCCAAGAGAAAACTCCGACATAAATGGAAAATTAATAACCAACCTATTGAGCAAGTAACATCTTTTAGATATCTTGGAATAATTTTTGATGAGAAGGGATCTTGGTGCCATCAGATTAAGAATTCCATTGTAAATGCGCAAAGATCTTCCAGAGCTATCATAAGATTCTTTTACAGAAAAGGAGGTCAATATGTTCCTGCTGCCTCCCAGGTCTTTGTTGCAAAAATACTTCCACAATTGATGTATGGCACCCAGATATTTAATTGTCAAAAACTCAAGTCCCTGGAATCTGTACAAACTAAATTTTATCGTTCCCTACTAGGGTTACCTACCTGTGTCTCTAACACTGCCATTAGGCTGGAGGTAGGCCAACTCCCTATTAATGCCAGGATATGGATCCTGAAGATTCACTTCTGGCTAAAACTCATATTTTTCCCAGTGGGAGTGGCTCCATTGACTCTACTAGACCCGTTCCAGTCTAAATGGAGATTGTCGCTTTATGAAAAATTGAGGGGCCTGGGGCTTTCCCCACAAGAACTCATAGCCTCAGGCTTTGAAAAGGCTAAAATGATGGTGAGCCAGCGAATAGGAGATGTAGAGCTTCAGGACCATATGAGCAAGATAGATAAATATCCAGCTATCCAAGATTATGGAAAAGGGTTCAATCTAACCCCATATTTGCTGGACCTACAAATCGCAAAATATAGGCGGGCGTTTACCCTTACCAGATTTGATGTATTGCCATCTGCCTTACTAAAGGGCAGATACGAGGGCACTCCCTATGCTGAACGAGTTTGCCCATGTGGTCTGAAGGAGGTGGAAACGGCTTCACATGTGCTGTTACACTGTGACCTTTACGGGGATATCAGGTTACTGTTTATCTCCCCTATCGTTCAGAAATTTCCAGGTCGATCTGAATCTCAGCGGCTGAAAATCCTACTAGGAGATAAAAACCCAGAAGTAACACTGAAAGTGGCCAAGTTTTCTGCGGCCGCGATCAAGCGGAGGGCATTAGCTGTAAAAAAGTAAAAGATCTGACCCCTGGATAAGCCCCCCCCCCTTTTTTAAGCCCATACATATACTGTAGTGCATATATGAGTATGTATGTGTGTGTGTGTGTGTGTGTGTGTGTGTGTGTGTATTGTTTTTATGTATAATTTTACAACTTTTAATTGACACCAACATTCCCTTGTAAATTATTGCTGCCTTTTATGTTTTTTTTCTTTTCTTCTGGTCTATGACCGTAATAAATTCATTCATTCATTCATTCGTTATAAATGTGTTATAACACTATGACACCCAATTGTGCCGTAGAGCTGAAATCAGAACTCTATGAAAATTTCCATTGTGCGCTTTAAAACGGGTTTTCTCAGAGCATTTTCAGAGCATTTTAAATAGCTATGTAGATGCAGCCTCTGTGTCTCCAGGAGAACATCTGCCACAACCTGAAGCAGCTCAGGCAGGGAGGAGGCTGGTACACCATTAGGAATCCTGTACTACCACTGCTGCCCAACTTCCAGACATGCACTCAAAAACTGGGTCTCCCCAATATTTCAGGGTCCAGGATTTTAAATGTTCATGTATTAAATGTAACATTGATGTATTTGTATTTAGATTAGTACTATTTTACAATAAGCTCTGATCCCCAGCCTTCCACTCTACCCTGAGAATTTATGGCTGTTCCAGAGTACCTACAGCTATCAGGTATCAAGCACCTGAGACCTAAGTGGAGTTTAATTGAGATATTTTGGGCTCAAAGCCAATTGGATATAGATAGAAGTCAGAGAAATAAAAACGTCTAGTCCTAGATCGGATTCATTGTTGCTTGAGCAATCTTCTCTGGAATAACCCTGACCTCTCTGGAACGCTGTAATTTTCCTTCCTGAAGTCACCCATAAAGCTAAGCAATCAGAGGCAGCAGACTTTCCTGCTAACAGCTATACGGTGTCAGGGGTCAAAGAGGAGCTAGTCTGTCAGCAAGTGTTTAAGTACCTTATGCTCTGTGCAACTGTATTAGTTTGCCAGAGCCGCTGGTTTGTGCTCTGCCAAGCTTCATTGACACGTGGCCAGAAGGTGCTCTTGCAGCTCCCAGCTCTGCAGGAGATGGACGACTGCAAAGGACCTGCAGACATTTAGTTAGATTTCAGAAAGCTTCTGACTCTGGCCTTGCTTCTGAGCATCTCATTCCCGGGCGCAGACTGCGCTGTTCTCAGACTGAACAATTCTGCTTTCCCACTTGCCTGATTGATCAGCTGCCTTCCTTCTGGCTTCTCTGCTTGATTTACCTACCTGGTCGGCACCTGCTTGCCCCCAGACACTGGCTATACGGCTGTGAATAATAGAACACACATTTCATTTATTTTTTAAAGAAAAAACAATGCTAGTACAATGCGGCAAGCTAAATTTCCAAAGCAGATGTATTGCAGCTTCACTCCTATGGATGATTAGCTTGGCCTCGCCTTTTTTGTACCTCTCTACCTTATTTACTTTCATCTGGCTGGATACACAAATCCTTTAAGAATGTGCTTCTATATCTGTGACACATCAAAAGCAAAAGGACTCTGCTTTGATGCACCTCCGAATGATGCTGCTGCCCATTGCTTTCAGTAGGATATGAATTTGCATACATTAAAAGCAATGGCCAGCGCTTGGAGACGCATTCAGGTGTGCTTGCCATTTATTCCTATAATTCTTAAAAGCAAGACTATCCAGTGAGCTCCGCAGAGTTTCCATGGATACTTGAGACCAAGCAGTGGAACAGGGTCTTTCACATCAATGGCTTCTTTTAAAAATAATATTAATCTGTTTAAAAGAAATAGTGCTCAGGTAAGCAGAAAGCATATACTCAGCATGTTACTACTATATTATGTTGCGCGTGTTCTTCAACAAGTTGCTGAATTTTTAGCCTCATATGACACAGAAGATCCTCAGATGGGTCTATTCTATTTATAAAACTAACTTGCCATATTTCTAAGAGAAAATCCAGACCCAAAAACTGTTGAACATTTTTCCAATTCCCCCCCCCCCCAATGCAAAGTTTTTACCGATTTTTAATAATAACAATCCCAATATGGGCTACCATGCAGGTTTTCCTGGACATTTTTAGCCGCTTTATGAAAATTCCATTTTTGACAGGTGAATCCCATTCCGGACATGTTGTTGTTGTTTAGTCATTTAGTCATGTCTGCCTCTTCGTGACCCCATGGACCAGAGCACGCCAGGCACTCCTGTCTTCCACTGCCTCCCACAGTTTGGTCAAACTCATGCTGGTAGCTTCAAGAACACTGTCCAGCCATCTCGTCCTCTGTCGTCCCCTTCTCCTTGTGCCCTCCATCTTTCCCAACATCAGGGTCTTTTCCAGGGAGTCTTCTCTTCTCATGAGGTGGCCAAAGTCTTGGAGCCTCAGCTTCATGATCTGTCCTTCCAGTGAGCACTCAGGGCTGATTTCCTTAAGAATGGATAGGTTTGATCTTCTTGCAGTCCATGGGACTCACAAGAGTCTCCTCCAGCACCATAATTCAAAAGCATCAATTCTTCGGCGATCAGCCTTCTTTATGGTCCAGCTCTCACTTCCATACATCACTACTGGGAAAACCATAGCTTTAACTATACGCACCTTTGTTGGTAAGGTGGTGGCTCTGCTTTTTAAGATGCTGTCTAGGTTTGCCATCGCCTTTCTCCCAAGAAACAGGCATCTTTTAATTTCGTGACTGCTGTCACCATCTGCAGTGATCTTGGAGCCCAAGAAAGTAAAATCTCTCACTGCCTCCATTTCTTCCCCTTCTATTTGCCAGGAGGTGATGGGCCCAGTGGCCACGAGCTTCGTTTTTTTGATGTTCAGCTTCAGCCCGTATTTTGCGCTCTCCTCTTTCACCCTCATTAAAAGGTTCTTTAATTCCTCCTCACTTTCTGCCATCAAGGTTGTGTCGTCTGCATATCTGAGGTTGTTGATATTTCTTCCGGCGATCTTAATTCCGGCTAGGGATTCATCCAGCCCAGCCTTTCGCATGATGAATTCTGCATATAAGTTAAATAAGCAGGGGGACAATATACAGCCTTGTCGTACTCTTTTCCCAATTTTGAACCAATCAGTTGTTCCATATCCAGTTCTAACTGTAGCTTCTTGTCCCACATAGAGATTTCTCAAGAGACAGATGAGGTGATCAGGCACTCCCATTTATTTAAGAACTTGCCATAGTTTGCTGTGGTCGACACAGTCAAAGGCTTTTGCATAGTCAATGAAGCAGAAGTAGATGTCTTTCTGGAACTCTCTAGCTTTATCAATAATCCAGCGCATGTTTGCAATTTGGTCTCTGGTTCCTCTGCCTCTTCTAAATCCAGCTTGCACTTCTGGGAGTTCTCGGTCCACATACTGCTTAAGCCTGCCTTGTAGAATTTTAAGCATAACCTTGCTAGCATGTGAAATGAGTGCAATTGTGCAGTAGTTGGAGCATTCTTTGGCACTGCCCTTCTTTGGGATTGGGATGTAGACTGATCTTCTCCAATCCTCTGGCCACTGCTGAGTTTTCCAAACTTGCTGGCATATTGAGTGTAGCACCTTAACAGCATCATCTTTTAAAATTTTAAATAGTTCAGCTGGAATATCATCACTTCCACTGGCCTTATTATTAGCAGTTCTTTCTAAGGCCCATTTGCCCATTCCGGACATATGGTAGCCCTAATAAAACCATTGCTTGACCACTGGATATTTTCTACAATAAATTCTCATATTGACGTGCCAGGGTAAATTTGTCTTCTTCCTCCAGAAATGCCTTGACTGTGGTTCGTAAGCCTCTTTCTGTCAAGGGTCTCATTCCCTCAGGGGTAATCTGTCAAGGACCCCATACCAACAGATTATGGAGCCAGAGGAAAGTAATCTCGGATAAATACTTCATTTTTCACCATAGATACCTCAGATTAAAACTCCCAGTCCTATGCAGGTCTGCTCAGAAGTAAGCAGCCCTGGATTCAATGAGGATATAAAGAGAAATTTTTTCTTAGTACAACAGACCAACACAGCTACTGTTATGGAAAGTAAGTGAAAATGGTGAGAATGCAAAGAACTCACAGAGTAAGCCATTCTCTTTCTAAAGTTGATTTCTAGTGACTGGAACACTAGAGAGAGGTAGCATTTCCAGTTTAGCGTTGCTCAAAATTCCCTCAGTAAGGTCCAAATTTGTTTCAGATTGGACTTTGAACAAGAACAGATGGCCTCATGGAGAACTGCATCTCTCCCCCCACACAAAGAAATTTGAAATCAGATTATTTCACCTTCTCTCGAAATTCATACAGATGTTTCAACTGAGTAGAACCACCACATTTTGGACAAAACTAGATGGTAACTTCTAAACATATGTCAACTTTGGCCAAGATGCAGAGTGAAAGGGACTCACATGTTCTTATGCCACATTTTATCTGAAGCCTGGTGATATACAGATCTCCCTGTGAATAGGTTTGTGTGTCAATCTGAAGTTATTCTATGATTTATTACTGTAGATCATGGCATACGTAAGAAAACGGACATAACCTAATATGACAAGAGATACCCCATTCGTGAACTTTGGTGAGCCTGGTACTTGTCTGATCCCAGACTCCTTTGCTAAAAGGCATTCAGGCATATTCTGAGTTCTTCACACCTTGCACAAAGGTCAGCACATGCAGATTTAGTTGCCAAGTACAGTCCATTCATCCCCGGAATAGAGACCATCAATATAATGTTAGTATAATTTGAAGGCAGAGAGCAGACAAAAGATAACCAATCAAAGGCCACTAGAATAACAGTGCCTCAAACTTAATTTGCAAGATGGTGAGGTGATAAATTAGCAGGAACTCTGGGGGAAAGACAAAAAACTACAGGAATTGTTAATCTCAAAGCCCCCTCCCTTCTCCATGAAGGAAAGGGTATAAAGGTGCCCTCAAATTTGTAGCTAGTGGCTCTCCTAGCTCCAGCAAGGACATTCATTCAGTGCTCACAACACTGGTCTACTCTTCCTTCCTTGCTCTCCATTACTGAACTTACTATTAGTGCGAGTCCTGCTGGCAAAATTTTCATTTCTATAGGCTTTAAAAATTAAGGAATCTTTCACTCTTCATATCAAGGTGTAGGATTTGTAGGATTTCCTGCCTGCTTAAATTGTAATTTTGCTGTCTGAAACAGCATTTATATATTCTGTCACTTTCATTTCATATAATAAATGAAGCTATTTTTAACTTTTGCATGAAAACTTTTTGTGGGCATAAGATTAAGGGTAAAACGCATAGTGATCAATGGATGCATGGAATAAATCCAGCAAAAGAAACCAAATCTCTCTGACAGAGTGTATATGAATACACCTGAATGGGAGACATGAACATGGGTTCAGACATAAACTGTAAAATTCCCTCCAGGGCCATATATAGAGGAACACAGCACTAGTTTAGTGCCCATTTTCATATTATTTGCAATTTTATTCCCCCCCCCCCCCCGGAGGCAGATAACGTGGAAAGGAGTTCCAAACTTCCACTATATACCACTATAGTTCCAGAAGTGGTTTTTTACATTGTGTGACAGCTCAAATATAACATGGAACATTAGGGGGAAATTGTGAAAATGGAATAAAGTGCCATGTGAATGCCACTCTCCATCTCATCAGAAGCGACCAGGGCCAGCCCAAGGCGTTGTGCTGTCTAAAAGCAACAAAGCCAAGAAGCAACCAACTGCAAAAACAACGATACAAAGATATCCAAATAGTAAAATAGAATAAAACCAGCATACTACCATTAAAACCAGCCACGCCTTAAAAACAGCACAGTCAGTTTAAAACTTTTAGGACCACATCATCTTCTTTTACAAGAAGAAAGAAGAAAGAAGCCATCGGAAGGAAATGAGTTTTCACTGCCTGCTCAAAGGAGCTGTCTGCATAAACCTTCCCCTTCCCCCGGGAGGGAGTTTCATAGATATGGAGTCACTGCCAAAAGGGTTCATAATGAGAAAATATGCATTTGATTGCACTTGGGAGTCTTCCTTTGTTGACTTTGCAGTACAGTAACAAATAATATTCCATATTTTCCTCCACTAAAATGAAAGTAAAGTTTTTGGTAAAACATTTTCTATGAGCAAATTTCTCTCTCCGCCCCCTTTCCTGGCACTGACATTTTATTTATGTACTAATTTTTGTTTAATTATATTTAACAACACCATGTGAACCAGGGGCAGTCTTGCATTTTAAATTTACAGTCCATGGCATCCTTCAGGATTTGGCAGGAGAAGTTGGAACTGCATCGCTTTGCTTGCTTGGAATGTAACTTAAATTACAACATTGCTATTTATTGTGTTACCAGCAGAAATCTTGAACTGCTGGGTGCATATTTGGACAGAAAAAGTAATTTAAATTTCCCTGTTTACAAAGCGTCAGGGACAGAAGCTCCCCTCTTCAGGGAAATTTGGCATTAGCCTCTAATTATCTGTTATTTTATTAGGTACAGGATAAACAGCTGAAAGATTAAATTGGGGGGTGGGGGGTGGAATGCAGTGAAGTTCATAACATAATTAACAAATCACTAATGCCATATTGAGGAAGTATGAACTATGCTTCATAGCCAAGAAACTTTTAGATGCCATGGTAAGGAGAAAGTAATTGGATAAGTATCCTTGCCTTTCATCCTCTGCTCTCGAAATCACATTTAGAAGTCAGACAAATCATTTTGAGTCAGACAAATGTTAATATTCATGCGGAAAATTAATCTCCATTGGCTGTTGTAACATTATGCATGTTTAATACCTATTATGTATTATTATTATTTTCGTATTTGAAAGCTGTTACATGACAGAAACAGCTTTCATCTTCAGCGAAACGGTTCAGAAACCAGATTTATTCAGGAATTTCACTTGCATGTTATCAAGCTGTTTCAAGAGTTTGATTCATTTAGTCATTGGAATTTGGCAAGAAATAGCCATGAAGTCTGGGATATATGCAGTCCCGCACCCTGCTTCTAAGAAAGGCCACTTGGGTGCCCGCAGATAATAGGCAAGGCTTGGAAAAGGCAGCCTTCCCTTGTTTTGATCCCAGCATCTGGCATAGAGGAGGTTCACTGACTGCTGCCAGCATGGCCAAGAGATCCGCTTGGCAGATCCTTCATGAATAAGAGCTAAGTGACTAGCCCTTGCCATGTCTTGCTGAGCAGAGTTCCATATTTTTATCTTATCTTATTTATAAGGTATGTTATTTGCTGCACTATCATTAAAAATGATTTACCACAATATATGTATCTGTTATAGATTTGTTAATTGCTGTGTGACTCTACTGCTAATCAGCTTCATTGGATGACCCAAATTCTAATATTTTGGTGAAAGAGGGAGAAAAAATATCTCTAGCCACATTAAAGACGTTATTTAATTTTCCATTAGATGGGTATCAAGTTACAACTAATAAATTACTATTTCTGAAATTTCATCTTGAAATGAAACTGCTGGTGGTAGAAAAAAAAATGCTGTTTGGCTTATGTTACCAGGCTTGCACATAGATAATAGAATCACCGAGTCGGAAGGGATCCCGAGCATCATCTAGTTCAGCCCCTGGCAATGCAGTAGTCCCACACGGGGATCGAACCTGCAACCTTGGCATTCTCAGCCCCAGGCTCTAACCAACTGAGCTATCCAGAATGACTAATAAAACATGTCCCTGATCACACATGTTGCACTTAACATCTGTGTGACTTGTGGTCTTATGCAAGCCTGGTATTTCTAGATCATTGGCACAGGTTCGCAGCACATCGTGGAGGGGCTGCACTCTGCACTGGTCTGGTTTATTACTGGGAAGGATTAGAGAGAACCATTGAATTTTAAAAAGAGTTATTTATTGTTGCAATTGCCAAAATAGCATTAAAAAGTAAATTTGTTCTGGAGTTGGCAAAAACATCAGGTACAGAGTGCAGAAATGGCACATGCCCAAAGATCTTGCCCCCGATAGGCATTGAAGGCAAATCTGTCTCATATCAGGTCTAACGTACACTCAGGTCTGCTTCCTCCATGCGCTTGTCGGATCCTCCCTAGAAGAAAGCGAAAGAAGCCAAGGAGACAGGAGGCATCTGGGTAACCAGCAGGTTTGGACCACAGCAATGGGGACCGTTTCGACTAGGGCAGTCAAAATATTGAAGCTCCTATTTGATAATCAGTGGTTTTCAAATTAATCACATTTAAGATGTGTGAATGTCACTCAAACCTGAATATGGGCACCTCTTTGCACATCTGGAAGGAAATTACGGTACATGGTTTTGCTGAAGGGTCAGATAACTAAAGTCATGTGATACAGATAAACTTGTTACTAGAGAAAGACACATTGGTGTAAGAAACTGCAAAATGGTTTTGATGCAATCTACCTAGATCAAAGATTTGCAGTAAAAGACTCACCAAAAGACCTTGGTGAGGCGAGAAATGTGGGCAAAGAACCTATGAGCAGGACATTTTGGGCAGCTTTGATGTCAAAACTGAAAGCTTTCCTCTGGTTATTTATGCCAGTTACACAACCCACTGCGGTGCCCTGGAAGATGCTCTCCTGCCGTCTAGCTTAGCTACTCTCCTCCTAAGAGGAAAAGATTACATTGATCTGATAGTGCACCAGCCTCTCAACAATGTGACTACATGACGGGGAGTTATTGTTCCAGCTATCACAGATTCTCATCTGAGATGCGCCACAATATGCATGCATGCTGTATCAAATTCTCATCAGCAGCAGTTTTCAGAAGGATGGAATCTACAGCGTTTGGCACTGCAAATCTGGGCCTTCATTCTGGAGTGGAATTCAGTGCATGGGAAAAGGACTGTGAAGGGGAGATTATCTTGGCAAACAGGAAAACGCTCTGTAGACCCCTTTAGATTAAAGATCTGTTTTCTGTCTTTGTTTCTTAATGCCTTATCTCCAGGCAATTCCCTAGTCAGGAAAAAAAACACAAGTCTAGCCTTTGCACTGCTAAATCCAATGTCTGGCTCCTTCTCTTAATACTCCAAGTATTGGTTAAATCCTAAAATTTACTTAATCTAATAAGTATGGGTGCCTTGCACCCACAAACTCTGGCGCTCAAAATCTATAACAATATAATATCAAGCATCAATTGAAGAATAAAAAAGCATTAATAAAACCAAATAAAATTGCAACCCACCAAGTTCCTGGCAAAATAAAAGTGTCTTTTCTACACATCTAAAAACTACCATAGAAAAAAAAACAGAGGGGGGAAATTTTTGTTCTGGGTGCTATTCCCAAGAAGACCTTGTCCTTCATAGCCAGCAGCCAAGTTTCAGATGGTGGCAAAATAAGGGGCAAGGCCTCAGAGGGTGGACACTGGAAAGTCCTGTAAGTATTCTAAATCATGTAGGGCTTTAGAAAAGCCAACACTTTGAATTGGCATTCTGCAGATGAAAATAGGAACAGTTTTCATCTGAGGAATGTTGGAGGGCCTGCTGCTCCTTCATCATCTGTGTTTCTGCTGCCCCCAGAAGTTCTCATCCCCCCCCCAACTGACCCACTTTTACCCACCAGAGGAAGGGGGTGCCGGCACTACACCAACGGGACTCAGCATGTCCTTTTGGGAGTGGGTTCCTTTCTGCCCACGGACCCCCTCGCCCCCTCCCAAGATTGGAGCATGTGATGAGCAGGTGGGTCTCTGTGTCTGTGTGTATCTGTCTCTCTTCTGCCCTTTGGCATCTGTGTTCCTGTCCCCCCCCCCCCGAGTTCTCACTCCCCACCAACTGACCCTCCTCGGACCCCCCCATTTTTCTCCCCCCACACAGAGAATTTCCTATCAGCAGGTGGGTGAGTTCAACCACCCCAACAGGACACAGCAGGCACACCCTCCACCTTCCTCAGAAAACCTCTTAATCCCGACTGCATTTTATTCTTTGGTAGATTTACAAAAAGAAAAACACACACCACTAAATGAATGTTAGAAAGAGGCATGTTCAGATGCGCAAAGCATTAAAAAAAGAAGCCTTCCAGGAAGGTGCCTGGCAATCGTAAAGCTTTGGCGCGACCTTTTTACGATTGCCAGACACCTTCCCAGGAGGCACTGTGGGCCCCAAGGGTTGCGCCAAAGCCCCTCCGGGAGGGAGGCTGTGCCTGCAGCCGAGATGGAGGAGGAGGTGGTGGCAAAGGGGCAGGAGGGGGGGCGTGAGTGGCGGCAGTGAGATGGGGGCAGGGGAAAGGGGGGCAGGAGGCCACACCACCATGGGCTGACCTAAAGAAGCATGGGCAACAAGCATGTAGTATCTATAATTCTTAAACTGAAAAATGTATTTACTTGTTTATTACAATTACTTCCATGTGACTCCTAATTCTGAATGCTTTCAGAGCAGCAGATAATTTAAAATCATAAAACTATAAAGGACAATTTTATATTAATGTTTTAAGAACAAAAGCATATGTACAGTCTCATGAGAAACAAATAAAACTAAGGACAAATAAAAACGTTGGAAACATACATAGCATAAAAATGAATATAAAATTGTTTTAAAAGGCCCAGATAAAAGCTCTTCCTCTGGCACTCATCAGGAGAGCCACCTCAGGAGAGAATATTTCACTGCCGTGGGGCCACAACACAGAAGACCCCGCTGGGCACTTGCACTCACCCTGCCCGGAGAAGGAGGTTAAGCAATTTTTTTAAAATCCTCCCAAATCTCAAAGCCATACACTTCTTTCCAGGCGATGGTGATGATTACATTTTCTATGACTGCTTACAAAACTTAATGTGGATCCCAAACCCCCCAGGTGTCCCTGTTTTCCAGGGACATCCCTAATTTAGAGAAGCCGCCCCAGTTTCTGATTTGATCCTGGAATGTCCCACTTTTCCTTAGATGCCCCTATTTCCATTGGAGAAATATTGGAGGGGGTGGAATTACCCAAACCCAGAGCCATCTGGAGGCAATCCTGTATAGGGAAGGTTTTTATTAAAAAAGGTTTAATGTTTTATTATGTGTTTATACAAGTTGGAAGCTGCCCAAAGTGGCTGAGGCAACCCTGTAAGATATCTGGGGTATAAACAGTAATACTAGCATTATGGAATGGGATGTCCCTATTTTCATCAGAGAAATGTTGGAGAGTATGGAATCCTCTTTGACAAGCTTTCTCTGTGGCCTTGATTTGGACCCAATGCTCTTGCCAACCATACCTTGTGTTGGTGTTAGAGGGAGTTTTTCCTGCAAAAAAATTAAAATTGTTTTCTTTTAATATAATCATTAGCAGGTGTTATTACAGTAGTGAGATTTGATGGATATCCAATTATTAACAGTGAACTATTTCAAGGGTGGGAGTCACTATAGTATTGGAATTATAACATAATTATGTCAGAATTGACATTTCCTACCTACCTCTTTACTGAAAGAAGATACATATCTATCTACTGAAATGTCCTCTTCTTCAGTGCTACTACTAAGAGGCTTATGGGATTGATTGAACGTAACATGGTTTTATGGGCCATTGGCAAATTTAATATGCCAGTCAGGGATGCACCACAGAAATCTTCTAGCTAACAAGATTCATGAGAGAAAAATGTCTCTGAAAAGCAACAGAAATAGGAAGAGGCTCCAAGACAGAGATAATGCGCCCAAGTATGAATGCATATTCATAGATTTAAAACCAAACTGTAAATCAGCAGTCTAATCTTAAAAGCATCTGAAGTGATTACTTTTTAGACTTCCTTCTCCTCATAATCAAAGATATAGATGAGCCTGAAAAATAGCCCCATGTCATCAGAAACACCCGGGGGGACGGGGCTGTTTCTCTCTCTAAAGGGCATTAGATGAGTCTGATGAGGCCCTCAGCTCCTGAAGGCAATGGGGCCTTTTATATGTCCAGCTGACCTTTGTCAACAACAAATTGTTGCTGTTTTTTGTGTTGAATATATGCTATATGGTAATTTATGGACCTACACAACACAAAACACTGTTGCTGTATGTAGGTTTTATTTTATTAGTTTTTTTATCTTATATTTTGGAAATGTACACCCAGTGGGTTTTTTTCCTTTAATTTTTTGAGGGGCCCCAAGAGAGTGGGGCCCTAATCTAGAGCTTGTTTAGCTATGTAATACATAAACCTGGCACTGTGCCTATGGCACCTCAAAATTTTCCACCATTTGGCCCCCCCTCACAATAGCTTGGGCCTGGCATCATTCTGAGGTGCTGGGGGGGCAGCGGGGGGGGGGGAGCTGCCACACACACAAAAAGGAGAATATTTTTCCTGCTTGGGGTGGGGCTCAGAAAAAGAAAAAGAATCCCACACACACTTTTTTAAAAAAAAAATAATCCAATAACTTTCAGCTGTGCTCTAAATGACACCCCTGCAGCTGCCTCAACAGAAATCCCCACCACCAGGACCCCAGCCCTGGAGGAATGAATAAATGAATGGATCTTTATTTGCGTCAGCCATCAGCCATAGCAATAAAACAACAACAAGATATACAAAGAATAGAAATAAAAAGTCAATTATATAAAATGCATTTTAGGGTTTTGAATCAATAGTCAAATAGTGGATCTTATTCTGATTGCCTCAGCTAAAAAACTTGCAACCTTTGCTGTCTCCTGCTCATCAGGGGCATAGGAAGGGGGGGCAGACCCCCGGGTCCCCTCACTGAGGGGGATGGCATTTGGTGTGCCGCTCACCTGCGACTCCTAAGCCTACCCGAGCCGTTGGGGAAAGGGGGGAGCTGTGTCGCTTTGCCGGCGGCATTCCCCCCTTCCCCCTTTGTTTTGACAGCTGGGGGGAGACTTGGGAGTCGCAGGTGGGCAGTGCGCCAAATGTCCGCCATGGGTGGCTCGCTCTGCCCCCTGCTCCAGCACCTGAGCGGCTATTCGGTGCCTGGGAGGGCACCCTCAGAATCACGCCCCCCCCTCAGGAGCTCACCCGCCCTGGGCAGCGCGGGCATATGTTCCGCCGCTGCCCAGAATGGACCATAAAAGAGGGGTGAGAACCTGATTCCTCAAGTCTTTATAAAGAGTGCAAGCCAGAAGGGCATGCGCCACCAATTCAGTACTGCCATCTCCATAGGGACAGAAGCGTTTTTCGTGTGGAATCTGTTGGAATCGTCCCTCAAGTGCAGCTGAGGGCAATAATCTTGCAAGAGTAAAAACATGTCTTTATTTTAGAATTGCTAGGTTATGCAGAAAGGGCGCCAGAGAGTCTAAATGGGAAGGTGGAAAATAGTTATACCATGGGCAAAATTTCCTTATTGTTGTCAAGTTGTTCTGATGCTCGATATCATTTAGGCGCTGACAAACTAGACTGTTTGCTTTACTAAAACCCAAAGTGAGCTGCTGTTGTGGTGATAAACCACAGGAGTGAAGTTTTTGATAGACAATTTTAGTTCAGGCGCTCTAGTGACAATCTTGCACCACTAGGGATATTAGACCAGGGGGATTTGAGTTTAGGCGAAGCCAATAGTGAAGTGTCCTATGCCAGATCTATAATTCTACCGAGCAAAGATTAGCCTCTAGACGCAATGATGCATTTGGGACACAAGGTGGGACAGAGAAAATTTGCCTTAAGAGCTTTGATTGGACAGCTTCCATAGATCCAAGGTGAGTGCCTGTCCAAATCTGAGCCCCATATAATAGCTGTGCTAGGGGTTTAGCTTGGAACACTTCCAGGATTGATGGTATGTTTACCACCTTTTGTATAGAAAAAGCATGCCAGAATTTTGGCGCTTTGGGACACTTTTTCTTTTGTACATTTCTGGTGTGCTCCCCATGACCCCGTAGACTGGAAAATAAGGCCAAGATATTTGAAAACTTTGACCTGTTCGATTAGCTGGTTGTCCATTCCCCAACTATGGGCCCTATCTTTTCCAGAGCAGACCCAACACCTGGTGGCTGGTTCTAGGCCAGTTCTCGAGACAACCTACAGGGCAGAGCTCACACATCTTGTGGGCCTCTCCAAGCCCTGTTGCTGCACCTCTTTTTTGTTTTATTTTTTTATTTTTTTATTTTTTTATTTTTGCTTCCTTCAATGGGCCCCTCAGGGCAGGTGTTCTGATATCCAAAGCCCACCCCCAGAGTATTGGTGGAGTGGAATGCCAAAACATTTCCTAGTAGAACCAAGTTGCTCTGCTCATTTCTGGATTTATCAGTGTCTTTCGCCCTCTCATTCTGCCCTGCATTTGGTGATAATGACCATTAGATAATGATCAGAAACCTACAGAGACATTTTATAAAATGTTCTCTTTCTAAACCTTCTTGGTGGCTGTTCCCAGAATGTGGAACTTCCTCCTTCCCGTGGCAGCTGAAGACCTTTGTGGTCCAACAGGCTTTTGGGAACTGACTGCTTTTAATGAAAGGGCTGGTGCTATGCTGTTTTTATTACAATTATTTGTATGGTTTGTATGGTTGCTATCAATTCTTAATGGTTTTTAATTATTGGGGTTTTTTGTTTTTAGCATTCTTGTTTTTATCTGTAGGGCCACCGGAAGTCCCCTGATGGAAAAGGGCAGGGTATATCCATCCATCCTATGCTGCGTTTGCTCTTCATAGTCACTTTCCCATTGGCTACTAACCCAAACACCCCCTTTTTTAATTGGTTCCCAATCGTGTCTATATTTGAGACTCACTGTTACTAACTAGCCAGCATATGTCATTTTCGTTCTTCAGATATTGATTTGATCCTAGCTGCACATCTACTATTTTTCTTCTATTAACTTAATAAATTCATTAAAAGGGACATCACGAAATGAATTATGCAATATAAGATACATTATGCAAATTCTTCCTTGCATAATTTATACTGGTTGAAAAATCCAGCTTTTCTGCATAAAGATTTTGGGGTTACCATGACACAAAATTTTGATTTTATTTTGATCACAGAATACACATGGCTCAGAACATAACCCTCAAAAGTGCTAAAAGTCTTTGTAAGTTAATTTACATGCTGAATCCCTGCCCAGATTCTCTTTTGATAAAATCAGATGAGATAGCTGATCGCAATGGTTACATTGATTACCCAGACTAGCACAAAACAGCCTCTGAGGTCAGGCACAGGTCTTTATTGCTGCAGCTGCTTTTGTGAAAATCTCCTGGTAAGATGAGGCACAACAGAGATACCCTCAAAAAGAAGGTTTATTCCCACTAATAAAAATCTAGTTCAATGTATTTTGTGTGTTCAAATTGAGAAGCAGCAGCATTTATAGTTCATACAACAAAGAGCATTTAAGAACAGTTGCAAGCATATGGCAGCATGACCAGGGTAAGAAGGGCTGGTAGCAGCCATCTAAGGGAAACAGCAGAGAACACAACCCAGGTGTTAGAGGACACTGAAGTCCAGGCTGCAAAATGCTACAATGCTAAATAATGTCTCAATAACAGTGTAGCTCCAAATTGCAAGCATTTTGGAACAAATTGCAGGAAACAACTTCAAAAGAGAAAATCCCATTTAACCACAACTATCTATCAACAACTAAACTGGGTGGAAAAAAATGAATATCATTGCTAAAACAAACAAACAAACACCCTTCACATTCTTGTTCTCTTCGCCATGTTTTCCATCTGCATTTATTCGCAGTGGGGCAGATAATGAAGCAGGTGAGGTGATTTGTTGAGGGAGGAATGTGGGCAAGAGGACCACTCACAGCTGGATCCCTATTGTTTCTTTCTGGGTTGCCATCCTACTGACCAGATCAGACCTGCAAGTGTAGGGAAGGACACTGTCCTATTGCCAGTGTTGAAGTCAGATCCTGCTGCCAGCCTAGTTGCACTCTAGGCACCATCTTGTTCTGTGCTTCAAGCAACACCTTGTGCTTCAAGCAACACGAGGCCTCCTTTGTTGTGCTCACAGGCTGTGGCAGAAGTGTGTTTCTTGGTGGGTTCCCCATTTCAAAGACATTCAGCTGCCTGATATGCAGAGAAGCTGCTGACCGTGAAACATGACAGAAGGCCAGTTCTGTTGCTGACTGACCATGTCTCAAATACAGTAACTCATTTGCAGGTGGTGCTGAAAAAAACCCTCTCCAATCTTTTTAATTGGGTCCAGTAGAACTGGGCTGGATGGAGAAGAAAGTAAAATGCACAAGAGGTGAACTGCCAAATAATTTTGTTATCTAGTGCTGGTAAAATTTCTCAGATAAGTCCAGACTGAATTTTAAACTACCAGGCCACCGAATTTTATTTATGTATGCATGCAAGTCATTTGTTCTGGGACGCAGCTGTGATCCATTCCACAGAGAAGGGGTCATCGTACTCCATCGGGAGTTTCAACTACTTCTGCCTTAAGACATGCTTGAGCAACAACTAGGAAGTTATTGGACATGTCAGAATGTTCACTATGCTAAGAAAATAGTAAATGCTCAGTGTTTTGCTCTCTCGCTCGCTCTCCCTAAAGACGCTCCCTCATTCCCAGCTCTGCAGCAAGTTAAAATAGGCTGTGCTTTGTAACAGGAGCGGCTTCATTCTTTAGCATATAGTTTGTATTCTTAACCCCTATTTCATCTAAGTAGGTGTCAGCAGCTGCACGGGAGGGTTTCTGTTTCTGAGACGCCCAGCTCAATTACTGTTAGTTCCGCCAAGGGAGCAGCAACATAACTGGTTCCCATTCTTCCAAAACACAAGACCCAAATTCATTCTGACTGCCCCCTTTCACATTTTAATCACTCATTGAGGGGGCAGCAATGATGTATTGCTCCTAAGCTGCTCTCCGAACAGCACCAGCTCTGCCTTTTTACTTGATGATAGAATTTCATTACTTTTTAATAGAACTTTGGTGCTGGGCCAGCTCATTCCTTGCTGCAATTTTCTTACCAGCTCTCCAAAGAGTGGCTGGGATTTTGTAAAGAGGCAAGCCAGACTGCAAAGCAAAAGGGGAGGACTGCAGCAAGCGTGTAGCAGCAGGCACGGGTTCCAGAGGGAGGGCCATTGCACTTGGTCAGAAAGGCGCCTTTTGTGTATTTGGGGCATTTATGGATAGGTTTTCATGTCATGTCATTTGTTATATTTCTATGCTGCTTTTCACTCACACGAATCACAAAGTGGCTCACAAACAATAAATAATAATAGAACATCACAATTGCAGCAAATATCACATAGAATTATCAACAAATCATCAGTAAAACAGCCATCTTCTGTACAATACTTTTAACAAAACAACTAAAATAAGCTAAACAGCACAACCAAAGTCATATTACAAGATTCACAAAGCACTACAGCACTCATTATCCACAAAACAATATGAATCTCACACACACTGTTCCCACCCCTTTGACTCACAATCTTCCACTCAGTTCATCAACATCTGCACAATGCCTGTCTTAGGGCTCCTAGGGATGGAGGGTAGGGCAAGGCAGGTGGGGAAAACCATTGCCTGACAGTCAGCAGAAAGTCTCTCTCCCCTCACCCACCTGTTAAGCTAAACCTCCTAAAAAGCCTGATTAAATAAACATATTCACCTGCTGCTGAAATGAGACTAGATCAGGCATCCCCAACCTTCGGCCCTCCAGACGTTTTGGACTACAGTTCCCATCAACCCTGACCACTGGTCCTGTTAGCTAGGGATCATGGGAGTTGTAGGCTAAAACATCTGGAGGGCCACAGCTTGGGGATGCTGGACTAGAGCATATACTGTAGGGGGAGTTTTAATAGGTAGGAGAGAATATATAAATTGCAATTTATCTCTCCAGGTGCCCACGTGTGCAGGTTGAACATATAAAGAGATCAGCAGGGTGGAGCAGAGTTTGAGGTCCCATCCTTAGCAGAAAAATTGAAAGAATAGGAATAAGATGTGAAGCCTTCTTTTAATTAAGGCCAGCTGCAAAACAACCTGGCTCCCCCTTTCTTACCCTGGTTAACAAAGAATCACACAACAGACTGAGAAGTAAGTTTAAAATGTGATTTACTTACTCAGACATGCATTTATTCTTGGAAGCAACAGCAGTAAAATAAATGCAGGGGAAATATTTATATTTATAGGCTAAGCAGCCTCAGGCATGTGTCTGATGCTGGAGAAGTTGGCAGTAGGCCTGTCCCATCACTGGTCAAAGAAAAAGAGAAGGAACAGGAAATGTTTATTAGATTCTTCTTGCCCAAGAAAGGAGGGGGAAATGACATCACACAGTGTCTTCTCTACTAATTACATTTCTATGGTCTGAGTCAGTCTACCCTCAATGTGGTTCTTTGGTATTAACCACATGCTAACTTGCAAGGATATGCATTGTTTGCTTTGGTTGCCAATCTCCCACACAGACAAAAATGTGAAAGTTGATTCTTGGGCTGCTTCCATGCATATCTGTTTGATTTTGATACTTGACAACTGGTAGCTGAATGTGTGGCCTGATACCACTGAGATCTGAGTTGAAACAAAAGTTGTCATTGTGATTATATTTCATGTAGGTGAGCAGGTGTGAAAAGGATCTGGCCAATGAGGCAAAAAAGGTTCCCCTTCCTACTTTACCTGGTGAAATCAAAGGAAGACACCTGCAGCCCCAAGACTTGCCTTGGAAGTATAAATCTGTTGCATTGGGAAACTGTCTAATCCTGCGTTGGGTGTGACAACTGAGATCTGTGAGACGGTTGGAGGCTGGTTGAATAGTTCCTCTCTCGCACATCATCTCACACAGGAATCCTTAGGAGCAAGACCAGAAGATCAATCAATCACACACAAATAACCAAAACAATTGGAAAAGGAACATCCAATCTGTTCCTATTTGTACGCAAGACTCCTGCTTGCAAGGTGCTCAGCAAAGTATCTATCTAAAGCTGCTACTATTCACATTTCCCTGGGAGTAATTTCTGTTAACTCAGTAGGATTTAGGATTAGGTATAGTTTTGTCTGGGGTTTTTTGCCCATTCTGTGCTGTGATTTATGGAGTCAAAAATATATACGGTCTTCAGTTCATCATGGGTAGTATGTTTCTTGCTTCTATTATTTTCTGCAGTCATCACAGTAAAAAAAACTCACACTGGCTTGGTGCAGGGAGGACGATGCTGAGGAATAACAACCATTATTACAGTAAAGGACCTCCCCTCCCCCGTTTTCAGGCTGAACGCAGAGGATTTATTGCTATAGGGTTTCTGTGGTCTGCAGTTTCAGAAAGGAAAGAATATCATCGTTGTATGGTATGTACACATATACTACATACAGTAAGGCTGCAACTTATATGGGGGTTGTGTTCCAGGGATTGTGCCTAAGGCCAAAATAGTGTGCAGTCAAAGCACATGGAGTTCAACAGGATGAGCTCAAATGCATTATTTACTTTAAACAGATGTTTTGTGACGCAGCTCTAAGTACAAGAGGCAAGCGTCTGGATTCATACCGGGACAAATACCAAAGACAATAATTTCAGCTCTCAAGAAGTTAATTTAGAGTGCAATAATTGTTGCCATCCATCTGTCTTAAGAGACAATGGAATAGTGTGCCTTTGGGGGTAAAATCAAACCACTGGAGAGTTACAGTGTCTGCTGTGGCTGTAGAGACTAATATGGGAGAGACATGTTTTATTGCAGCTGCTGCAGAGGAATGTGTCTGATTTTGCTGCTACAGGTACATTGAAGTGGATCCCCAATTAAACCTGCAATGAACCTAGCAAACCTACCACACAGTATGCCAATTAATTACATTTCTAAATTACCACAGGTTATTTTTTGGATCTTGTGTGAGTGAAAATTAGTGATTTGGAGTCTTAGGCAGAAATTGAACAAATAAGAAAGGTTTTATTTACAAAACAAGGGTGGGTCAGGAGTTGTGTTATTTCAGAAAACAGCTAACTCATTAATTACACTAAATCTAAAGATGTCACAAGGACGTGGGTGGCTCTGTGGTCTAAACCACTGAGCCTCTTGGACTTGCCGATCAGAAGGTCGGCGGTTCAAATCCCCACGACGGGGTGAGCTCCCATTGCTCGGTCCCTGCTCCTGCCAACCTAGCAGTTTGAAAGCACATCAAAGTGCAAGTAGATAAATAGGTACCGCTCCGGCAGGAAGGTAAATGGCGTTTCCGTGCGCTGCTCTGGGTTCAGTGTTCCATTGTGCCAGAAGCGGCTTAGTCATGCTGGCCACATGACCCAGAAAAACTGTCTGCGGACAAACGCTGGCTCCCTCAGAGTCGTCTGCGACTGGACTTAACTGTGAGGGGTCCTTTACCTTTTTTACAAGATGTCACAGGCATTAAATCAAAGTAGTAAATGCACAGCTTCTCTTAAACTTCAGTTGCTAAATATCAGTTGTTACACTTCAGGTACATGTTTTGGTTTCTAGAATAGGTGGTAAAATGTTTAACTCCGTTTCTGTGAAGTCACAGAAACGGAGTGCTATAGTGCTAAACAGGTGCTATTGTTAAATACGTCTGACACAACACAGCTTCCTTCACAGCTTAATACAGTACTTTGGTTCATGAGCAAGAGGCGCCTTTTGTCAATTACCCAACAACCTCTTAGCAATCCCACTCCTGAACTATTTGCTGTTTCTTACAATAATATTATAGCTATAACATATGTCAAGGGAGAACAATATTTGACAAATAACATTTGACAATGAAGAACTATTAACCCCAGCCTAGGGCTGTTCATCCAGCCTGGAAACATCTGAAACCAAATTCGGCTGATTTAGGGTGATCCAGGGCTGCCTGAACATACTCTGGACAAAATTCAGGATTGGCCCAAAGTGTCCTGATTGACACCCGTAAATCGCTGCCAGGTTGTGGTGGGGAGAGACAATGCAGACAACAGTCTCTGCCTGCCTGTTTCCTTCTTCCCACTCCTCACCATTGACTTAGGTTTAGGATTGTGCAAATTCCCCAATTTGGTTAGGGGCCTGGACTGGTTCCTAGGTCCACGTCCGTCTGGATCTGACCAATGTCCAATCAGGATCACTGGATTGGACCCTAATATGAATTGTAGGAGCCTTGCACTGCCCTACTGGATATAATTATTGACATTTTCCAAAGGAAGAAGGGTGCCCTATTGTTTTAGCTCCTTCTAAAGTGTCAAGTTTTCTTGAAATGCTTCCATTCTGCTTGGCATATAAGAACAAAGCAAAGGTACGTGGGTGGCACTGTGGGTAAAACCTCAGTGCCTAGGACTTGCCGATCGTATGATCGGCGGTTCAAATCCCCGCGGCGGGGTGAGCTCCCGTCATTTGGTCCCAGCTCCTGCCCACCTAGCAGTTCGAAAGCACCCCTAACTGCAAGTAGATAAATAGGTACCGCTTTATAGCAGGAAGGTAAACGGCATTTCCGTGTGCTGTGCTGGTGCTGGCTCGCCAGAGTAGCTTCATCACGGTGGCCACGTGACCCGGAAGTGTCTTCGGACGGCGCCTGCTCGCGGCCTCTAGAGCGAGATGAGCACGCAACCCTAGAGTCGGACACGACTGGCCCGTACGGGCAGGGGTACCTTTACCTAAAGGCACCTATGCCTTGAAGAGATGCAGAGAAGTTGTAGGTACAACATAGCACACCTCTGCATTAACATTATTTAGCTGCTTTTCAAAGCCAAATCAACTTTCTCTGGTTTTGAGGGTGATCTGTTCCTTTCTTCTTTTTGCTGTTTTAGCCTGAAATCTCAGGTTTCCCCTTTCTTGTCACTCCTAGCCACTTGCCACTGCTCTTTTGCAGAAGCAGAACATTTATGAAATTGTTTTCCAATTGCTCCCTTCTGATTCTTGCATCTCTACCAGCAGCAGGAGAGGAACAGTAGCTTGGTCAACTGCAAAGCAGGTAAAATGTTTGCTGCCATCTTTCTGCTTTGCCTTGCTATTGCCCCCAAAGAGAGAAGAGAATCCCGAGCATCCCTGGAGGAGAATTCAGGAGCACCCCCCAGTGCAGATTTGCAAAGGCTGCTCTTGACATCACAAGTCCGGGTGGAGTGGGGAGGTTAAATGCAAAAAATTGTTGGTTCAATGTGGGTAATGTTTGGACTACAGGAAGGTTGCTAATTAGTGGGTCAGAGTATTGCTTTGTTTATTTTTTGAGAAATGTTAATGTTGTTTGCTACTATTTCTACAACTGGGTTTTTCCCCCTATGGATGTTATGTTATATGAAATGTTAATTCTATGCCATATGAAATATTAATATGATTCTGTCCCATTCCTCCCCTATGGTAATACGTATTGTATATTTTTCTTTGCTGGAGGCCTTTGGGTGACAAGAGACTAATAGATTAAATAAATAAAATAAAAGCTCCACAAAATCACTACCTAAATTTCTTTGCTCCTCTTGCAACCTTTTTTTGTCTATAAAAGCAAGTAACACCTTCAGGATCTCTGAAGCCAAATTTCATGACCACCCCCACCCCCAGTTCCTGACCAAATTAATCACACCCTAATTCATTTCTGTGTGCTGTCAGGCATGTTTTTAGAGTTAATTGGGTTTTAATTATTTGTTTTCTTTGAACTCTTATTAATTTTGCTAACCATCTCTAGTGAAGAGCTAACTCTTTTTTGATATAATAAATTTACTTTTGCTTAATCTCTGTCTTGGCCCTTGAGGTGCCTTATTTTGGACTGCATCCATTTCTCAGTGTTAAAAATAGCTTGAATGGAGTGTCAGGAATGCATGTGAGAACTGCAGGCTTCCTCAGTGCAAACTGAGCATAACATCATGCATGCAGCTACTGGTCACCATAGAATCCTAGAATCATAGAGTTGGAAGAGACCACAAGGGCCATCGAGTCCAACCCCCTGCCAAGCAGGAAACACCATCAGAGCACTCCTGACATATGGTTGTCAAGCCTCTGCTTAAAGACCTCCAAAGTAGGAGACTCCACCACACTCCTGGGCAGCAAATTCCACTGTCGCAAATTCCACTGTCAGGAAGTTCTTCCTAATGTTTAGGTGGAATCTTCTTTTGATGCAGCCCAGAATTGCATTGGCTTTTTTAGCTGCCGCGTCACACTGTTGGCTCATGTCAAGTTTGTGGTCAACCAAGACTCCTAGATCCTTTTCACATGTACTGCTCTCAAGCCAGGTGTCACCCATCTTGTATTTGTGCCTCTCATTTTTTTTGCCCAAGTGCAATACTTTACATTTCTCCCTGTTAAAATTCATCTTGTTTGTTTTGGCCCAGTTCTCTAATCTGTCAAGGTCGTTTTGAAGTGTGATCCTGTCCTCTGGGGTGTTAGCCACCCCTCCCAGTTTGGTGTCATCTGCAAATTTGATCAGGATGCCCTTGAGTCCATCATCCAAGTCGTTGATAAAGATGTTGAATAAGACCTGGCCCAAGACAGAACCCTGTGGCACCCCACTAGTCGCTCTTCTCCAGGATGAAGAGGAACCATTGATGAGCACCCTTTGGGTTCGGTCAGTCAGCCAGTTACAAATCCACTGAGTGGTATCATAGTCAAGACCGCATTTTACCAGCTTCTTTACAAGAATATCATGGGGCACCTTGTCAAATGCCTTGCTGAAATCAAGGTAGGCTACATCCACTGTGTTCCCTTCATCTACAATCCATGTGTCAAGGTGAATTGTGCTACCCACTCCATGCCTGGTGCTTAAATAATGTACTTAATTTATTAAAGAAATTTCAGGCCACAGCAGTAAAGATCTACTTGGAACCTAGTAGCATATTTCAAAACGGGGTCTTATCTGGTTGCTGCAATGGCATGAAAAAAATAATTAAATAAAACAAGCTGTCGGGATACTTAGAATCATAAAATTCTAGTGTTGGAAGGGACCAGAAGGGTCATCTATATTTTTGTCCAATTTGTCCAGGAATATTTTTGTCCAGTGTGGGGCTTGAACCCCACGACCCTGAAATGAAGAGTCTAAGAGCAAAGCTGAAAGAACAATGAAACCTTTTCTGTATCGTGTGTGCATGTGCATGTGTATGCTTTATTGGTTTCAAAAACTGTGTAACATAAGTGATCAACAGAAAACAAAAAGAAAAATAAATAAACATTCATTCCATAGTTGGTGCTTGTTGTATGTAACAATTGGTTCCCAGATTACATTCTTTATCTGCACACTAAACTTTTTCTCCTTTAGGTTGTTTCAATTACATTAATTTTGTACATGCAGAAAGTCAATCCAGACCTGCCAACGGATTTATATTTTTGCAATGTTCTTTCAAATAAACTCTGCATACATCCCACTCTCTATTGAAACAAGGTTCTGAGATGTTACCAATGAAAAATTCAATAGAAAACTTTTCTGTATCCCAGTGGTGTAATTTTTGGGAACAAGGTGGCCCTTTGCTCCCATCCTGTGTCCTCCCAGCAGAACCTGGAACATCTCCCTGACAGACGGCCATCCAATGGCCAGGAATGACTGCTGTGGATATTTCACAAGGTATTTCACAAGGTATTAGAATTTCATTAACGGTCATGAGTGCTGTTGGGATCAGGGCTGGAAGCACTGTCAGAGGAGGAGGAAGAAACGGGGAGCAGGGAATGAATGGTAGAAGGAGGGGTTGGAGGACGAGGAGGGGTCTAACAGTTTGCTTCTACAGTGTAACCCCCTCCCGAGGGATGCAGGATCCCTTGAGGGGTAAGAGGAAGCAAAGGAGGCGTCAAACTGGGGGGGCAAGGCAAGCTGATAAGCTTGGGCTTCATAATTTCTGTTGCAACAGAGTCTCGCTCCAACAAAGTCGGAAGAAAGCCCGGAACACAAGTGTGAAACAATGTTTAAAAACTCAGAAAGTATCCACCCACCTTGCCCTGCCCCCACCCTTGACATAAAGACCACCCCAAAACATAACATAAACACCATCAAAATGTCATACAAGGAGGAGTTGCCCAGCGAAATTGCAGGGCATGTCTTCCAGCCTGTCAATCAAGATAATTTGTGAATTGCCTGTCTGCATTTCTCATTCCTATTCAGACATCTTTTCACCATGCCTTTAGGGATTATAATTACCCCATCTCCTTCTTCACAGCTCCCTTCAATTCAGTTATTGATTAGAGGAGTTTCCGTCTTTCCTACTTATGTGACTTTGGAGGTGGCTGCCAGGGTCAGTCATGCACCAAACACGGCTCTCCTGTCCACCTTTTTGTTTCACGGTAACGTTTGACATAAGCTTCATTCATAAAACTGGGGGGGGGGGCGTCATTCATAAAAACCTATTATTTCCAAAGGAAAGATTGACAAGTGATCCTTTCAATTCTGCCATGGGTACATCCAATTTACAGAGGAACCAATTAATCTCCATGGCGTGCGCCTGATAAGTAGCACTCACAAGTGTTAATTAGGTCTCTTTTATTGGTAGAGAAAATGCTTCTTTCATACTCCATTCTGTTCTGAAACAAAAGATGCAAGTTAAAGCCGAGTGGCTGGAGTGACCAACGCAGAACTCCTCATATTGAACTCCACATGGAGAGTGAGAGGTCACAAAGTCTTGCTGACCTATTTCCTCCCAAGGTGGGAAGTGATGACGTAGGCTAAGCCTGGCAAGGCAGTGTAGTCTGTGGTTTTAACCCCTTCATGCACTAACTAGATCCAAACATGCTAGCATTATATGAGGCTGGAATCACAAAGCCTGAACAGGAGTCTGAACAGGAAGGTGTAGTCTTATCACCTAAAACCAGGTGTCACCTTCACAGATGGGAGCAGACTCACCTACCCTGGTGGACCATGTACTTTCAACCTCAATAGTCCCACAAGGGACTCAAATGTGAGCCTCAGGCCGTTGAAACTACTTGGTTTTAATAGTGGGGGTGTAAGAAGAAGAGTTTGGATTTGATATCCCGCTTTATCATTACCCAAAGGAGTCTCAAAGCGGCTAACCTTCTCCTTTCCCTTCCTCCCCCACAACAAACACTCTATGAGGTGAGTGGGGCTGAGAGACTTCAGAGAAGTGTGACTGGCCCAAGGTCACCCAGCAGCTGCATGTGGAGGAGCGGAGATGCGAACCCGGTTACCCAGATTACAAGTCCACCGCTCTTAAGCACTACACCACACTGGCTCTCTACTGAAGGAGTCGATGCTATTGTTTTTACATTTACATTTACATGTGATATGTGAGAATGGCAGATTTTTACAGAGGAAGGAGACAATTTATGGATTTGCAAGGAGATGTTGCAGCTTAGCTTACTTGGCATGTACAGCAGTCTGACAAGCACAATGAATCTCACTCTCTCTTTGCCTCTCCCTGACAACAGAGCCCCCCCCCCATACAACTACAGCAAAAGCTAGGTTTTAGGGGTGCTTCATAACAATGATTTGACTCTATAGGAAAGATTGAGATCTTCACCTGCTGTGTATATTTTGTGATCTCATTCACAGATTAAAATATTCACTTAATGCTGCAGTTGTCCAAACATGCACCAATAAACAGATATACAACTCTATATTTTTTAAATACAGTACAGTACAATGTGGCACGTAGCGAAAACCTAACTTGTATGTAACAAACACCTATGCAACAGCCTCCTAGTGCTGGAGTGACAGAATGAAAAGCTTTTAGTTATGAGAAAACTTTAGAAGGCAACTGAATTAGAACAAAACATTTCAGTTTATAAAACCACATCCTAACCACAAGCTTGCCTCAACATGTCAGCTGCCATTGTCTTTTGCAAGACTCTAGAAGTCTCTCCAAGGACCTACCCAGCTGAGTGCATAAACTTGTGTTGTTAATCTGTCCCTCTGCCTTGTTATTTCTTAATGGCTCAAATGATGTTTGAGCTAATTGGCAAGGTTTAAGCTAAGGCACAAAAAGCAGCATGGATCTACTGAACCAAAGCAAAGGTTTAATTACATATATTCCGACTATTTATGGAACTAATAGACTGAATTCTACGAATTAATATATTTATGTGGAACTTACATGGTGAACTCGGCAATTGTCAGTTTGTTCTCAAATATTCTCTGCATGCTACCACCCTAATGGGCATAAACGACTGACGACGGCACACAAATTTAAATAAGAAAATTTCTATTACAGTTTTGAGCTAGTACAAAGCATAAAACTGCCAATTAGGTCTGTATTTAAAAAAACAACTGTGAAAATGGCACCAGGCTTTGTTCTTGCTAAGTTTGGCTGGACAGTAAACACAGAATCAGTCATAACATTTAGCTAAACCTGCTTGATAGTTCAGATCTGTCTGTGTGGAGCAGATAAGGTCAGATTCCTTCAGCTGCCCTGCGGAGTAGCAGTAACCTTGGGTTAATCAGGCCAGTGGACAAATTTGCTCTGGAACCTTTCATTGAGGTCAGGTAATCAATGATGTAAAGAGCACCTCCTTTCTCCACCCATAATGTCAGAAGTGGCTTTGCCCTTGGCTTCTCAGAGAAGAGGAGACTGAAGCCCAACGTCCAAAGGTCTCATGCGCCTTGTCAAATGGGAAAATAAGGAACTGGCCCGACATTTAACCAGTGGTCCCTCCTGCTCTCCTCAATTCAACTATGTGCTGAAACTTACCATTTTAATATTAAATAGATATTTAATTTAATATTAAATTTAATCTTGTGAGAGGCAGGTGTCATGGACCAACTCAACAGATCCACAGCCCCAGTGTTCAGATGTATCTTATTTTGGATCATAGTTCTAAATATCCACTTCCATATTTTTGTGGGTGGGTTGCAAAATGTTCTATTCTTTGGATTGGAAAAAGTTTAAGGACTATTTGCAAAAATATTGTAAACTGTATGAATGTTAAGGTGATGCAGGACTGAATAATAAAGCACCAATAACCTAGTTGAAAGAAGTATGAAAATAAGTGATACATAGAATAATGATGAAATTTTGATTAATATTATGTCAAATTTAATTACCTAAGTATCTGATAATAATACTCAAAATTGGAGACATAACACTTGAAAATTACAAAATAATAATCGAAAGAAGGTGAAGAATTGCTGTTTATAATTTTATTAATGGGAACGCAGGGAAGGGAGATGTGAGGAAGTCCGAAAAGCTTTGGAAATATGGTTCTCTGACACTTGATTATGTTGTATTTTATTTATTCCGTGTTAATGTTTTTGCTTTTCTTTTTTTGTTTGTTTTATGTTGGTGATAGTGTTTTATGTGTCTGGTGATTTATTGTTTAAAACTCTTAATAAATATTTTTTTAAAAAAATGTTCTATTCTTTGCTTTTCATTTTGTTTTTATTTTGCGCAGCTTTTATGTGAAACATAAAAAGAGACAGTAAATATCAGAAACAGTACTATAACTAATAACAAAAAATGAAATCAAGACTAGAACTGAAACAACTTCATGGGTCACAGTGCAGTGTGGAAAACAAAAAGGAAATGAAAAAAGGGCAATGTAAGTACATTCAGTTCCACTTGATAATAACACTTGTTACCACATTTCCTTAGTCTGTATATTTGGCCTTTTTGAGAATGTAAAAAGATGAATATATTGCCTGGAATTGTGTCTTTGTTCCAGATGACGTGCCATTCAAACAATGGCAAATAGATTTATCCAGGTTTTATGGCAAAGGAAAAAACCACGTGCTAAACTTAACGTATTACGTACAAGATGCAAAGAAAATGGGAAGATTGAATGCACCAAATCTAAGATTGCAGCCTGTTGTTTAATGGGGATGAAGGAGGGGGACGACACTGAGAAATAAGAGGCCCTTGGGAATAGAAGGACACGGCTGGAGAAGCCTCTACAGTATTCTTGGCATGCAATTATTCTTTCAAAAACAAAAATCCATAACAGACCGTGGTAGTGGTGTTAGGCAGTGACACAGTAAGAAAAGAGGGGGGGGGTGTATTTGTGTGTTACAAGGAAGATTCATTCAAAAATTGGCTTCACACAGTTGCAACTGAATTCATTCTATACTGCCAAGGGTTTTCAGTTAAATATGAGGCAGAAAAGCATAAAACAGTGTTTTACACACAATAGAAAAAAATGCCACAAATATATCTCTTTTTTAATCCATAGAGACATTCCAAGAAAATTATGACATTAGCTGAAGCAGGGCAGGTTTAGCACAGGATTTTCCACCATTTAAATGTTATGCATGCCAAGACAAAATATTTTTATATTGCCTGATTCTGAAATTGCAAAAAGAAAATCATGGAAAGGCTGGGGGGAATCAGAAGGGGGGGCCATTGTGGATGGGCAAATGGATCCAGCAAAACAGAAAACATTTTGGCACCAAAATCACTAGAACATTTGTTTAAGGTCCTGGATGAGGCAGGTTTTGTTCAATTGCATTTAAGGCCTCTATAAAGCCATGCTACTTGTCTGTGGCAGAGGGGAAAACATGGCTTGCTTGAGTTTGATGAGGAGACACACGAAAGCTTTTACCAGAACAAACTTAGCTGGTCTATAAGGTGCTACTAGACAATTTATTTATTTTAATTTTTTTTAGTTGGCAGTGTGTAACTCCAACACTCTACAGGAGAATGATTTCAGAATTGCATGAGAAATGTGGCCCTGTAAGTTCTGGGAAGCACAGTACAGTGGATTAAAGGGGAGATGCAAAAGCCATGTAATCCACAGTTTTGAGTTTTGATGAAGAAACATCTGTCTTCAGTGAGTTTTCCTCCTTGGCCAAGAAAGTAGTGCCCTGTTTGTAGGAATAGAATACAAATATGTGCTTCAGCATAGGCCAGCAAGGTGGCTCTCACTTCTACCTGCTCTTCAACACAGGTGACAGTGCTGGCCAGGGTGAGCTTTTTGACAGAGCACAGCATTGAGTGTCTACTTATTAACTGAAGGGAAGAAGACTGTGTGAAGATTGTGTGGGGAGCATTCAGTGGGGAATATCTTGTTAAGCGCAACGTGGTAGTATTTTTCAGACACTAGATTTGGATAGTAGGTCAGAAACAGACACTTTGAGGGCTGTGTCTCCAACTGGCATAATATAATTCAGAGATGAACCAAATAAGATGTTGCCATGGTACGTTGAAAGGTCACAAAAAACCTTTTGACAACGAAGTGACAAGAGACCCCCCACTTCACAATTGTTCCAGCCTTCTGCAGCAAGAGTTACACTGAGAAACTGTATGATGCCCACCCCATGGTCATGACCCGGGGGTCCAGAATTAGGGCAACCCACCCTAGGCTCACCTGGGGGCACTGCCCTGTCTTGGTTTTTAAATAAACCCTACTTAAACATACAGCCAACAGGGGGCAGGGGAAAGAGAGCTTGTTCCGAGAGCAGGGGAGTTAATTCTGTGTGTGCTCCTTTGCAAGCGGCTTCTCCAAGTGCCCTGCGGCAAGCAGGATCAGCCCCTCTGCTGAACATTAAAACGAGCAGCTGTTCAGCAGAGGGGCTGATCCTGAGTCTTTTATTCAGATGCACACCCTGAAACAAGCAGGAAGGAGAGTTGCGGGGGGCTTCTCTTTGCTGCCTGATGCCCCACCCCATGGCAGTCAGGTATATATCCAGCCTGACCTATAGCAATCCCTGGCTGTCTTTACCCAACTGGTCCAATGCCCAGATTTCTCTGAATACAGTAGGCCCAGTTTGTCTCGGGGACCTGCCAGATCCAGACTACAAGGAAGAGCAGAAAAATATCAGAGATATTTGGAGGTTTGCAGATAAATGACGGAGAAAAGTAGCAACCAAATGGAAAAATCGGTCTATTTCGCCCTTTCCTGTGTCTAATATTCAATGTCTACTGTGAAAGAGTTTTATGTATAGCCGAGGTGCAGATGCAACTGAACATTGATACAACTTCTTTTCTTGCCTCTTTAAAAAAGAAGCTGGATCTGCTGGAAACAGCAGGGGCCATAACAAATATAAATTTAAAAGAAGAGAAGTCAAGGACAAGCCAACCCAGTTTTAATGTAAAAACTGCATTTAATTTCAAGTATGAGGGTGTTGTGCCTGCAGCTAGCTGCTGGGAAGGAGGATAGCAAGGGCAACAGGAAAGGCCTCAGGGGGTGAGTGGTTGTCTGTGGAGACTCACCACTCTTCCTGGGGTATACGGTTCAAAGGCAAACGGAGGGTGTGAAATTGTGACTGTGAATTCCAGCCAGTGCTTAGAGGGGTAAAGCAACATGTAGAGGCTTGATCTCACTGTGAAAAAACAATTCCTTTAATTTCCACAAGAAGAGGTGACTTGGTCTGGCATGTCTCCTTAAAGGTGCTGCCAGGATCCCTAAAAATAAAACAAAACGTTGTGCTGCTTCTGCACAGGTCGAAACCTTTTCTGTTCAAGGACCCCTGAAGGGAGACTTGTCAGGTTGCGTGACTCAGCAGCAGCTTCACTGCTCCACAGGACTGCTGCTTCCTGCCTCAGACCCACTCATGCTACTCAGTAAGCTTCCTTGAAGTAGGCAGGATGCCCTGAAGATGCCTAGGAGACATGAGGACCACCAAGAAAGCAACGGGGAGACAAGAGGTTGCCCTCAGGACACCCTGCCTGGCCCCAGCCCTCTCTTGTCCCAGCCTCCATCGCCCCATCCTTCAGCAAACTTCCCAGGGAACAAGCCTGAAGTTGGGTGGATCCCCATGCTCCCACCAAAGTACCTGACTGGAGCCTCTCTGTTACACTGGCCCTGTTATACTGCCACGCATTCAACATGCAGAAGACCTCATAGCAGACCTTTGTATTGTGAGGAATGATGCACAGCAATTGCCCCACAATGTCTGGGCTTAGCAATTATAAGAGTGTAGGGTTGAGTCCTGAAAGGTTTGATTATACTTTGCTGGACCCAGCACTAATAACTGGAATGCACAGTAGATGAATCAAAAAGTTGATAACCCCCAAGGTGATGAACAACCCCCTCCTCAGTTGATAATCTCCTGGAAACCAGCTGGGCTGCAGTCATGGGATGTGGCCTTGAGCGGCAGCTACACTCTCATGACCTGACCTGTCCCTTTGACCCTTATAGAAGGGTCCTGGAGGCCTGGCTCATGGGGCATAATACACCTGTTAGCTGACATGTTATCATTATGAGAGCTGGAGTCGCTGTTGGACAGAACCCAGGACAGACCAGGAGACCTCGAGAGGGCGCTATGTATCTGCCAGCTCCAAGCGGGGATGTGGGGACAGCCACTGTCTGTCATGTCTAAGGGTTCTCTGGTAGGAAATGGAACATGAGAACAAAGCACCCTGGAATGGGCTTTAGTAGTTTGCCTTGCCTGGTCTGAGTAAGCTCTGTGCTTGTGTATTGTGCACATGCAAGCTGACAAAAGCTTTGCCCGTAAGTGCGCTTACTGATCTCAAATCCAAAAGAACCCCTGCCTTTGGCAAACAAAATCTTTGGCACAAGAGAGGTACGTCACTCTTTCAAATACAACCAAAGAATAATGATGAAAGAAACTTCCGAGGAGGTCTCAAAATAGTAAATCTATTTAAACCACAAAGGATATGTTAAAGAACATTTGTGACAATCTTTTTCCAAAGATCAAAAAGCGGTATCCATCTAGTCCCAATTATCTGCTTACAAGAAAGAGGGAAATTGTATAGATGTATAGCAAGAAGAGAATGCTTCTTTGGCAATACTCTTTAAGTATCATTGGAAAGGACCAGCCCCTTTCAGTGTAATTGTCCACTTAGCTCTGAAGCTCCTTTTCAGAATGAAGCTTCCTGTTCTTCCACTTAGACTGAGTTGTGGCAATTCTGTCACAATAGCTTATTACTGTTTGAAACCTTGACTGACTTGCAGCGGGGGGAGGCTTTTGAGAAATTGCTAGTTTCCTACATCTCATCCTTAAAAACATTTCCCATCACGTCAGAGCTGAAAGAAAGCCTATATATGTAGCTTTGTGGAACTGCTTTTAATTTTTAAAACCCTTTGCAACAATTGCATAGTTAACATTGATTTTAATGATGCACACTTGGGAGCCATTCATAATACCTAGGGAAATGATTGCTTTGGCTTCTTTCTTGACTGCACCACTTCAAACTGTGTACATTATGTGGAATTCTCTTTAATAATACCATGAAACCAGTGGGTGAGCAAAGTGTCCTCAGGATGCTGATAATATCCAATTCATTTAGCCATCCATCCATCTCTCCATTCACCGCCTGAATCAGGTGAAGTTGTGCAAGTGCTGGATTGATCCCTGGGTTCAATAATGGGCAAGTTGAACAGAGGCTGAATGGGTCTGGTGACTCTCATGTTTGGTGGAATAGATCACTCCCAGCTGCCACACACACACAAAAGAACAGTTTCACAGCTTTTTTCTGGATTCAGTTTGTCAGAGTTGGCTCTGGATTGCTGCAATATAATCTACATGTGGCTGCCTTAGAAAAGCACTCAGAAACATCTATGGTTTTGTTCAAACTAGATTGCTGGTTACAGGGAGGGCGCAACTCCTTTGTTACATCAGCCCCACTGGCTACCTGTCTGTTTCCAGTGGAAATTCAAAGTACTAGATATGACCTATGACCCCTACACAAATTAGGTCCAAACTATCTGAAAGACTGTATTCCCTCATGTGAACCGTCCCACATTTTCTGATCTTCAGAGGAGGCCCTTCTTTCGATTCTGCCGCCTTCACAGGCATGCTTGGTGGGGACACAATGAAGGGCCTTCTTGGTGGTGGCTGCTCCCAGGCAACTGTGGAACTCCTTCCCCAGAGAAGCCAGACTGGCTCCCTCTTTGCTGTCATCCAACCAGCAGGTGAATACCATCTTGTTCCAACATGCTTTTTAGAACTGACTGCTTTTAATGGAAGGGCTGGTGCTGTGCTGCTTTTACTGTAATTATCCGTTTGTTTTTAAATATATAGTGGTCTGCAGGGGCATCATCTCTAGGGGGCCCTGGAGGCCTGAGCGCCCACAGATTTTGTTGTGCATGCTCAGGATCCACATCGCAGGACCCCCGACACAACTTCCAAGTGCCTCGCGAAGCACTGGAAGTCACGTACGAGGCCTCGCAAGACCTTGCAGATGCTGTCTGAGGCCTTGTGAGGTCTCAGAAGTTGACTTCCTGTGTCACCAGAATTCAGGTTCTGAGGCCCCGGGGAGCGTGATATCATGACTTCACGCGCGCTGGGCACCCATAACCTGGGGCCCAAGTTGGCCCCCCTGCTGGTCTGGTTCTGGTGTAGTGCATCCGTCTCTTCCTGGGCATCCTCCCTCCACAGGCAAGCTTCAGTGGCTGGCATCTGCTCAGTCTCCTCCCAGGTGGAATGTTCTAGGGCTTGCACTGACCTTGTGGGATGGGACAATCCTGGGGCTGGGACATCTTCGTTGGTCTCAATGAGCACCTGACACCTGGCTCTGGAACTTCATCAGTCTCTTCTTCATCTTGTCAACAGTCTCCTCCCCTCTGGTGCTTCCTCTTCTTGGAATCTGCTCCTCTGCTCCTTCCTGTTCAGCATCTGGGTAGGAGGTGTGGCAGTGGAAGGCAGATCTGGACTGCCAGTTTATGAGGGCTTGCATTTCTTCCTCTGATTCCTCGGAAAAGTCTGCCACAGTTCCTCTCTCGTCAGTTTCCCCATGTTCATCAATCTGCTGCTTGCCTCTTGGGGGACAGCAGAGGTTGTGGTCCTGGAGAGGCTGCAGTGAGCCAGGGGAGGGGGGTCCGTCACCCGCATGTCCAGCTGACATAATCACTGGCCTTGGCCGGCTGTGGGCGCTCTCAGGATCTCCCACACAATTCTGTTTGAATTGTCCACTCGTGGCCTTTGATGGGAGAACTCTCGCCAGTTTAAATGCAGGCCCCACGTGGTACAGGCAGGGCAGACGGCAGACAGACAACTCCAGGTTGCTCAAAGGTAAGCAGGCAGCGTGTGCGTTAATTCGCAGCCATAGTCAGGGCCAGGAAGGAATTTGTATGCAGACAAACTGGGCCAGTCTTTGGGTTTTGCCTTCCTCAGAGCACTTGTCACAACTTCAGCAGAAAAAGGCATAAGGTTGGACTAATTTGGAATGAAATTCAGGTCCCCCGCTAAAGAGGTCCAGGGGAAGGGTTCTGTTTCTTGGTCCACGCGGGGGGAGGGGCATAGAGGAGCACCCTAATGGCATGTTGGCAGGATCAGCTCATTTTAGGTGCGTCATGGGATGATCCCTAAACCTAGAATCAGCCCTGAAGGGTTATCATTCAGGTTGATTTAGGATACATCCCCAATCTCATGCCAAAGCCTACTGCATCTGTAATCAATAAAATTGTGGCCAGTTTTATCCCAGACTGTTTAATTGGTGTTTGTTCGATTGTTTGTTTCTTATGTGATAGTACTGTCGATGGCTGAGCAGCTACCTAATTTATCGTGGGCAGGGCTCTTTTTAGTGTTCTTTTATTCTTCAAAGAGCTAAAAATCATAAATCAGTTTCAAAGGGGGCTCAGTCTCTTTGGCATTCTTGGCGTTTATCTATACAGGTTTTGAACTTTATTCTAAGGATTTAAAGAAACCTTTAGAACCTTTTAAACTTTTCCATGTTCTACCACCACTTAACATAACTGCTTATCATTGCCTGCCAACAAACAAAACACAAGCTTCTTTGCTTGAATGTTTGCCTGCTTGGGAAAAGGGGAAAGGGAGCTTGAGGGGATGCCAGCAGATACTACTGTCATTCGTATGAGACATTTTGTAGTGCTGGCTGCCCCAGCTCAGCCACTGCACATGCAAGCAGATAAAGCCCACACGAGGCTCCATCAGAGACTAATTACAGACAGAAGTAAACCACTCACAATTTAATCTAAACTCCATTATGGGCAGCCAAATTTCAACTACAGCTCAGGGAAATATAATTAATCCTGATGCCATGGATTTGGGAAATGAAGGGATTCATCTAAGGGCTGAGATACAAGAATCCTGGCATGAAAATCTTCCCTGCAATTGGTCCTCAGACCCAGGGTTTCTGAAAAGGAATCTGGCAGACCTGCTAAGTGACTCTTTAAATTCTACCCCTCCCAGGACAAACAGTATGCCAATAGTATTTTTCTGGTGCTCTTCATAATCCAGATGGAGCATCTGCTGGTTATAACTACTGCTGGTTTTGAAATACATGTGCTATCTATCGGAGCAGACTAGCCAGAACATCCTCATGTGCTCTATAACACAAGAGATTTTAGGTCTGAGAGCTGTTTTGGATTCCACAGTGACCCTAATAGAACTAAGGGTACCATATGAATTTTGTGAGAGAATCAGAAGCAGCCCAGGCTGACAGACCTGGAACTGGACTGGTTAGGAGTGAGAATGGGAATGTCTCTGTCCATGAGCTCTCCACCCCATTCCATCTAAGGAGAGATAAACAAGACTGGTAGTCCATAGGCGGGGCTCAAGTTTCAGAGTGGATTTTGGGGGTTTTTTAATGAAGAAACTTCCCTAACCAATTCCAACTTCAGCACCATCTCTAACGCCTCTCCGATATGATGATGCCTAGGATGCAATCGGCTTCTGGTCTTTGCTCATAAGGGTCTTGTGTAGGAACTCCAGATGGATTGGTTCTCCAGGAAAGTCAGGTTTTAATCACCATACTATCACCATACTTTATTGCATGAGGAAAGGACTTTAACACATTCTAATTGTATTACCATCTTCAGTTGGCCGCTAATAGGTCCCGATAGCAAGGTTTCTGGAGGTGCTACAGGACATTTGAGCTACAACAAGGAAAGACTGGGATCCATTAATGAACATAAACTGCTTCTGCATAGACCCCACTAGGTCTAAGCTACAAAGAGTAATAGTCAACCTGAGATTTATTAATAGTCATCAGGCCCAGTTTTTTTGGAGCCTGTTATAGAAATTGGATGGGAGGAACAGTTCCTCTGCATAAAATCAACTCCCAGAAGAAATGGATATTTTTTTCATCAAGGAATTGCAAGCTTGTGTCTAGTGGGAAGACCAATAAATCTAAATTTCAGAAGGCTATGTCCCAGAGTAATTTGTCCCTGAATCCTTATTTTGAACAGGACACTTGTGCTTTTTAGGTATAACCACCTGATAATATCCCCATAGGGTACTTTCAAGGCCCACAGGCTAGATCTAATGTCCAAAAGTATAATTTTAGAAGATTTCCTAAGATAAGAGACATCTATTTTAAAGAATCAGTTCTTCTCAAGTCACAATCTACAGAAGTTGTCCAAAAAGAGGTACCTTATATTAAAAGTATCAAATGAAAACCAGCAGTTGTCGATTCCTGATTGGCGCGTAAGTAACAGGTATGCTTCATGGTATTTCCCTTACCTTTCCCGCCCCGATTTGGCCACAGTGATCCATGTGACGGTTACCTCCAGGCTTGACTACTGTAATTCGCTCTACGCGGGGCTGCCCTTGAAGCTGTCCCAGAAACTCCAGCGGGTGCAGAATGCTACAGCGAGGCTCCTCACTGGGTCTCTGCCATGGGAGCATATTCACCCAGTGCTTTTCAAGCTGCACTGGCTCCCGGTGGAGTACAGGGTCAGATTTAAGGTGCTGGTTTTGACCTTTCAAGCCCTTCACGGCCTAGGACCCTCGTACCTACGGGACCGCCTCTCCCGGTCTGCCCCACGGAGAGCCTCAAGGTCCATAAATAGCAACACCCTAGTGGTCCCGGGCTCTAAGGAAGTTAGATTGGCTTCAACCAGAGCCAGGGCCTTTTCAGCACTGGCTCCAGCCTGGTGGAACGCTCTGCCTCACAAGACCAGGGCCCTGCAGGATCTGATTTCTTTCCGCAGGGCCTGTAAGACAGAGTTGTTCCGCCTGGCCTTTGGCTTGGAGTCAATTTGATTCCCTCCCCCTCTTTCTTTTTTCTTTTTCCTTTCTCCTCCTGTGATGAGGTGGCATTCTAATGTTTTAATGTTTTAACATTGTATTATAATCTTGTTTTTAAGTTGTATTCATTCAACTTGTTTTTATTATAGGTTGTTAGCCGCCCTGAGCCCGGCTTTGGCTGGGGAGGGCGGGGTATAAATAAAATTTATTATTATTATTATTATTGGCAGATTCTTCTGCAGATTGACTAACGATTGATAAGGAATCAGCCCAGCCTCTAAAATTCTTATCTTGGAAAATTGCAGGCTGGAGAAACAAATTATTTGACTTAGGTTTTAAAAGGTACTTACAAACTGTTGAAATGGTGTGTCTGCAGCAGACTTGGCTTTGTACTCACTAAAGGTATTCTAGAATTAGGGGTATGCAGACATAATTTTCACAAACTTTCTTTTCATTTTTCTGCTTAAGCTAAATCAACCTCAAATTTTGCTTTAGGTAGGGATATGTTGAATTTGGTCAGGGGTCCCTTTACCTTTACCTTGAATTGGTTTCTCCCAAATACATCTCACTGGTCTAACAGAAAATAGTTTTCTCTCTCCCTGAAACTCTGGTATTTAGTTGAAGTGGGAGCCCTACAAAGTCCCTTTGGATTTACCCTTCAGACAAAACATAGTAGTAATCGTGAGAACAAATAACCAAGCCTGCTTGTATCCCTAACCCCACATTTTGCTGTGTGGATCCTTTTATCCATAGTCACTCACTGCATCACACACAAAAACCGCAGAGCCTCGCTTTGGGGTCAAATAAAAAGACAGCTGTTTTTTACAAGTGTCACAAACTGGCATTAAAGAATCAGGCGGCTTTGCAGCTTGAATCAACAAAATGTGGTGTTTTCTGATGAGTAAAGTGATTAAAGCAGACTTGCACACTGGCTGCCCCAAACCCACACTGCCTGAACCAAGAGCTGACCAAGAGGGCAAGGATGTATGCTGGAGTGGACTGGCATTGTGCAGAGCGTGCCTCGGGGCACTGCGTTTCAGGGCTTGCCCACACTTCTGTGGGCCTCACCACTTTCCCCAGGGGAAACTCACTCTTTACTGTTGAATCAGAGCAACTGTTCTGTAGTAAAATACCACAAGAAGGGAAAAAAGAAATTCACTCTGGAGCTCTTCTTTGAGAGGCATGTTTTTCCTGCTACTCCAACACAGTACAAAGGTTTGGGCTATGTGAAGGCAGAAAGGCAATGAGATTTAAAAAGTGCATGAGAGAGAAATTAAAAGGAGTGAATGCTAATAATTAGAACACTTCACATACGTAGGAACATAGGAACACTATGTCTGCAGAGTTGCAAGCATCTGTAAATAAAAGAGTTGTGGGGCCTTTTGCTCGCTGTTCAGACAATATCCCCTTGCTAAGCTTGCCAGCCCCTTTTCTCCATGCAGCTGCAAACCCTGATGGGCTAATTTGTTGTTTGGAAGTGTTTTTTGCATGGCCAGGCATTAAGCGAGTAGAGGATGATTGTCCCCAGGAGCTCTGCCGCTCCTCATTTCATCATGTTACATAACAATTTCATATTTTAAAAAGCCCCCGTCTCCAGCAGCTTTCCTCTCTCTCCTGCCCCACTCCCTATTCCATAGTTTCTTCCAGGTGTGGTCGACCCACATCCTGTTCCCTATCCCACCCCCATGCCAACATAATTTTCCATGGGTACCTAGTTTTAATGCCTTCTGATTATTTTGCATGGCTTGTGGATGCTCTGCGTAGCCAGTTTCCCTTAGAATTGTAATATACTGCAGTGTGGTATATCTGCTCCACATTATCATTTGGAAAAGAAGTTGGTTGCAGGGACACAAGCAAAGCTTTGATGTTAATGGCAAAGGACAGCCTCAAACCTAGCAGCTACTCGATGTTTAATGCAATTCACCCTTCAAAACATATAGTAAACACATAGACATATTCTAGGTTGTTTTCCCTCTGTGTTGTAGGCACTCACCATGTGTTATGTGAAGAGACCCTGAGCAGGCTGGTGTTAGTGATGGAGAAGACTTGACCCTTCAGAAACACAGCAGGTGTTGTATTAATGTCAGGTGCAAAGGTGAGGAACCCAAGTGGGGCACTCTCAAAGGAAGCATGGGTGACATTCTGGTTTCATCTGGCAACTGGCCCAAGTCTCTTAGTTAGTCACGCAGCTCACAGGCTTCCCAGAACTTCCCTTTCTCTCGCATCTGAGGAATCTTCCCCCCAACTCACTGGGTTGCCACTATGGCCTTGAAGAGGGGGACCAACAAAACAGCGCAGCAGCATCTCGCGAGATCATTTTCAAATAGTGGAAAAAAGTTTATTCCTCAGGCAAACTTCCTACCCAGAAGACGGAGTAAAAAGGAACCACCTTTTTGGACAAGGCCTGACAGAAGGCCACATGTTATTGACCGAGGGTCTAGGTGAGCTGTGAGGGGTTAGGGTGAACTGTGAAAGGATAGGGAAGGTGGCGGGAGCTGATTTGCTCATTTAATATAGTTTTTAAGGAAAGGCTCGAGCATGCCCTTTAAAAATAAAACCCTCTTAATGTCAAAAATACATGTCAAGTAAACCTGACCCCAAAATTAAGGCCAGTGTTTCCTTGTGGTGTAAACACCCAGAGAGTAAAACTGCCACCACCCCTGTTTTGCCTGGATTATGATAAAACTAAAACTACGGCATTTCCCATGTATTAAGAAAGGGTTTTGGATACTGCAAGTGATAAAAGTGATGATCAGAGTTCTAGATCAGAACCATATTACGTATATACATGAAACAAGGAGGCTTTTTGGCCCCATGATGGCTTCCTTCCTGGGCAGATCTTGAACTGGGGGCCTGTCACCATCCGGGACACACAAGCATGCTTATCTGAATTAGCTGCCTTCTTCCTATTCCAAGCTGTAAAGGTTTGTAAGCAGTTTTAAAGAAATGCTAAGGATTACTCATTATATTTTTTGCTCTATTTTATCACATTTTAACTGTTAAATGCAATGTTGGTGGAGTTTTTTCATATATTAAAAAAAATCAACTGGTTTTGTTTTTGGAATCTGAGAGCCTGTGGACCATTAATGAACTTCATGTACCCTCGTGTGCTCTTCTTGCATACTTGATGTACTGCCAGTAAATTGAACTGACATAAATGATTTTGTCTTCAAGAGGACAGCTCTTTTTGGCATCAGTATTGCTGACACCCCCCCCCCCAATTCTTTGCCCCATTTAGAACCAGTGGGCATTTTTTCCTTCAGACTTAATTGCTGTCAGAGGCAGTTTTGGCATGATGTGCAACTTTTCCAGCATCTTCTAATCCAAAAGAGTTATTTATTATCCAGTTTTATACCTGTTGGAACAGAGCATTGTATGAGCTGTAAAAATAATTATAAATACATTTTGAGATACGCAACACAAGTATTCATACATAATAAATACATCAAGGGCCTCTAAAACATACGGATTTTCTGGGTTGAAAGTCATCAAAAGTATATATTAGCCTACAATCTCAACGTGACAGGATTACATTGCATAAACGTTTATCAGGTTCAAGTTGACTGGAAAAAAAGTTTAATTATTTTATTTATTTATTTTATAGAATGTTAATGAACAAAGTATTTGAAGTGTATTCAGTTGTGGTTGACCTAAAAACCAACCGTTTGTCTAAACTCTAAATCCTTCTCTGAGAATGAACCTTACTGAAGCACATAAATTCAGCTTAAATGCAGCATATGTTTTTTAAGATCCATTGTGTATATATTTTATTTTATGTTATTTTTGCTGTTCACAGGACCATCATTGCTACACTGAATTTTACTTTCATGAAGTTTTTGCATTTGAAATAGAATAGAATTAAATATTGATTTGCAACCCTGTGGAATCTTGCAAAAATCAGAATATTTACCTAAAAATGTAAAAATAGAATGTTTGGGACATCAGTGTTTTCATATTTTTGATTTTAGCAGACATGAAGAAATTCTTATTAAAAAGAAAGAATTAAACTCTTTCAAGCTGTCAAACTGTGTCAGATGCCTTGCATGTTATCTTAATGGAATTGGTCTTCAATTATAGAAATACAGTTAAACACTATCTAATATGGCCTGACAACAATCAAATACCATGAAATATCATAGTGAAATGAAATATAATTGAATGTTAAATACCAATATGCCTGAAAACTAATACTGTAAAATATCGCATATAAAAATGAAATATCACTGAATGTAAAATACCAAAATGAATTATGCGCTGAATATTCAACAAATGTTCAGTGAATATTTTACAACACAGAACAGAACTTTGGGAAGCAAATTCACTTCCTCTTTGCACCTGTTCATCTTCAGCTTGTTCTTTACCATTAGCCACATGGCTGTCAGGCATGAAGGTGATGATGCAGAGCACCAGCCTCGGACACTTGTCTTGTTGCTTTCCTGAGCAGCAAATTTAAAACCTGCATTCAGCACATCTCTCCAGCAATCCATCCCTCCAGCCCTACTTTGACTCAGCCCAGTCCCCGGGATCAAGGAGGTGAAGCAGAGGAAGCACATTGCCCCTTCGTCTTCCAAACTAAATTGAGGGGGATGCCATGCGTATCATTTACCCTTTCCCAACCCATTTTCTGTGTTTCAGTTGGCTTCTGTGGCTAGCGGTGCCTATTCCCTGCTTAGGTTTTGTTTTCCAGCCATCGCTGTTCCTGGATGGGACAGCTTGGCCTCCATTATCCATGCTCTACTGATCTCCCACTACTGTAATGTGTTCCACATGGAGTTGCCCTTGAGGATGGACTGGAGGTTGCAGTTAGTACAGAAGGTGGTTGCAAGGTTGATAAGTGGGCCATTGGGATGGGACCATGTGTCACCCATCTGGAAAGCTCTGCACTTTCTGGTGCTAGTGTACAAAGCCCTAAATGACTTGGGACCCAAATATTTCCAGCCCTACAATCGACAGGGGGGGCCCTGTTAGTGGTGGCACTCTGACTGCTGCATGGTTGGCAGGGATTGGGAAAGCAAGCAATGGAGGGACAGAAGGAAACCTTGTTTCAAGTAACAACGTGCTTTATATATAGACATTCAAAACATCCAAAACAGATGCTATGAACTTTTAGCAATAGGAAATACTGAAGACTGGCCTCAGGCCCTGCTTTTTCACTGAGTCATGCCCACACATCAGGTCACCATACGGTCATCAGTTTATGTTCTCTTCAGTTTCTGTTTTTATTTATTTATGTAATGGCTCTACTTTAGAAATTAAGATAAAGGAGTAAAAACATGGATTTCTGTTTTGAAGCAGCTAATTGCCGTGTTTAACTGCATGGTCAATAATAATAATAATGAAATATTGTGCCATTTAAAGTTTACTAACACGAGTCTTTCAGTGGTATACAAGTTCTGGTGGGCAACTAATAGAAAAGGAGGTATGATAAAATGACATTTTACTAAGAATGGAAAGTTTGACTTGGCTTTTATGTGGTGTGCTAGTGATGCCCATTAGTAAGGAAATTTCCTCAGTTTTTCTGGAGTGCAAGACATGCCAGACTTTTCATTTGTTTTTGTTTTTTAATAATTGCAGTTCAACAGACCAGTAACATCCTCCTGGAGGTACTCAGACACATTTGCTCTTTGAAGTTCCTGAGTGACATATTTCTCATTCAGGACGCCTTTTTCAGCTGAAGCTGAAGAAGAAGAAGAGAAGAGTTTGGATTTGATATCCCGCCTTTCACTCCCCTTCAGGAGTCTCAAAGCGGCTAACATTCTCCTTTCCCTTCCTCCCCCACAACAAACACTCTGTGAGGTGAGTGGGGCAGAGAGACTCCAGAGAAGTGTGACTGGCCCAAGGTCACCCAGCAGCTGCAGGTGGAGGAGTGGAGACGCGAACCCGGTTCCCCAGATTACGTGACTACTGCTCTTAACCACTACACCACACTGGCTCTCCAGCAACCCCCTTTGGCTTCACATGGGATGTGGTGAAACTGGTTGAAATAAGGGCAGATTATGGAATTAGCCCCTATTCTGGTGTTACGAGGGTCATCTAGTCCAGCCCCCTGCAATGCAGGAATCTTTTGCCCAGTGACCACTGAGTACATGTCTGCACTTTCCTCTTATACCAAAGCTGTATGTTTGTGGTCCTATGCACGCATCTCCCAAGCAACGTGCTCAAAACATTTGATATTTCTGTGGCTTCTGCAGAGCTGCCCCTGAATTGTTCCTCCCAAATTTCTATGAGATACGGTGTCATTTGCTGCCAGTATGATGAAATGCCTCTGTCACTGCAACCGCAGCTTGCAGCAGTATTTTCCAAAGTGAACAGGAAAGACACCTTGCTGTAGCCGTTCCCGGAAATGAAAATAAGCAGGTTCACTGCAGGGGACCAGAATGGAAGAGAGGAAGAAGGGTTGTGTTGTGCGCTCACAAAAAAATGACATCAGAGGCATCTCCTCTGAATACTGAATAACTTTGGTTTCAGCTGAATCAAAAGAACTACCACTTTTTGCACCTTTTAATTGAATTTTTGCATTTTTTCTGCTTAGAGAAAACCTGCACAATTCAGGAGGAAAAATTGGGAAATCTTCAAATACACGTGGATTGAGTCCACGGAAAAATGATTATTTTGGGGAGTGAAATGATAGGTGTATCTTTCATGTTTACTTTGCTGTGCCTTTTTCACATCTGCTAGTCCTCATAATACTGCCATTATTAAGTGATGAACATACATGTGTGAACTGAGCATCTTCCAACATCCAGACATCACTCTTACAACCAGTTTTGACATCTGTTCCTCTGTGTATTCTTTATATATCATTAGTTTTAATTATGTTTATTATGTTCAGTGAACAGATCAAATAATAGCTGAGCAATGAATATAACAAATAATTGGTGTCACTCTCACTATTCAAAGACAGATGCAAGCTTGTTCTTTTAACTCTCAGGCCCCCATTATAAAGATTCAGATGGTTCTAAGTGTTCTCTTGGGAATTAGTAATTAGACAGAATTTAATCACTAATAATAATGTACAATATCATTGCAGGAGGTGCTTCTCACTAATAAGTACAGCATTTTGAAATCTGGCTGGAAGATTAAAGTAAAATGGAGCATTTGGAAAATAATGCATTTTGCCCAGTGTGTTGTACTTGAACCAAAAGAATGGTCTCAGAATGGTCTCAGGCTGAAGCATTCTGGCTACCTCTGGATAGTGGTTGTGAAGATAATGCTGATGTATGACACCCGAAGCATCGTGCATATACATGGTATATTGTAATAAATAAATACATGTACTGGCTTTTGTCATTTTTCTGCTTTGATAATTGACAAAGTTAGGTAAAGGTAAAGGTACCCCTGACTGTTAGGTCCAGTCACGGACGACTCCAGGGTTGCGGCACTCATCTCGCTTTATTGGCTGAGGAAGCCGGCGTACAGCTTCCGGGTCATGTGGCCAGCATGACTAAGCTGCTTCTGGCGAACCAGAGCAGCGCACGGAAACGCCGTTTACCTTCCCGCCAGAGCAGTACCTATTTATCTACTTGCACTTGACGTGCTTTCGAACTGCTAGGTTGGCAGGAGCAGGGACCGAGCAATGGGAGCTCACCATCGCGGGGATTCGAACCGCCAACCTTCTGATTGGCATTGGGCAAGTCTGATTCCAGCCTGTCTTCTGAAAAGCATTCAGGCATATCCTGAGTTTGCATAATGCAAATTTAGTTGCCAAGTACAGTCTATTTAACTCCTGGATTGGGGCCATCAAGATAATTGCAAGACAGGGGGCAGACAAAAGATCGCCGGTTAAATCCCAGCCCACTAGGGTTATTTTCATTCAAGCACTTAATTTGCAAGATGGGAGAGTTGAGTAGCTGGCAGGGAATAAATTCAAAAGCACAGTAAAACTAATTGCTTATCTCAAGGTCCCTCTTCCCTCGCCCTTGGCATGCCTTGACCCCAGGTTCAAAATAGGCAGTTAGCTCTTCTAGCTCCAACAGCACAGAACTTGCCCAGTGCTCCCAAGGAATCAGCACACACCTTAAGGACACCTTATTTTTCTCCCCCACCCCCATCTCCATTTCTTATCTTGCTATTAGTGTGGATTCGCTGGCAAAATTGCCAGGTCCGTGTTCTATAGGCTATGAAATAGTCAGGGGTTCTGTTCCTCTCCAGATAAAGGCATGTATGTATGATATGATTTGCTGTCTGCCTAAATTGTAATTTTACTGTCTGAAACAACATGTATGCATTCTGTCACATTCATTTTGTGTAATAAACTAAGCATTCTTAGCAGATCCCACCACTAACTGCCCCCAATTAAACCTGTGGTGAACCTACCACACGATAAAAGTAAAGGTAAAGGACTCCTGACAGTCCTGACAGGTATGTTCAGTCGTGAACTACTCTGGGGTTGCGGCACTCATCTCGCTTTACTGGCTGAGGGAGCTGACGTTTGTCCGCTGACAGTTTTTCCGGGTCATGTGGCCAGAATGACTAAGGTGCTTCTGGTGAAACCAGAGCAGCACACAGAAAGCCATTTACCTTCCCGCCAGAGCAGTGCCTATTTATCTACTTGCACTTTTTGGCATGCTTTTGAACTGCTAGGTTGGCAGGAGCAGGGACCAAGCAACGGGAGCTCACCCCGTTGCGGGGATTCGAACCACCGACCTTCTGATCGGCAAGCCCAAGAGGCTCTGTGGTTTAGACCACAATGCCACTCACGTCCTTCCCACACGGTACACCAGTAAATTAAATTTCTAAATTACCACAAGTTATCCTTTGGGGGGTTTGTGTAAGGGAAAACAAGTAATTTGGAGACTTGGGTGGAAGTTGAACAAAGAAGAAAGGTTTTATTTACAAAACAAAGTTGGTAAAACAAAGATGGGTCAGGATATGCTTCCTTTCAGGTAGAAGTTAACTTACTTAAACTAAATATCAAGACATCACAGGCTTAAACACAGTAGTATATGCATAGCTTTTCTTAAACTTCAGTTGCTAAAAATCAGTTGTTACACTTCAGGTAGATGTTCAGATTTCTAGAATAGGTGGTAAAATGCTTAACTCAGTTTCTGAACTTCACTCTCGTTGCTTTACCTAGTTATGACAGACATTGCAGTTACCGTATTTTTTGCTCTATAAGACTCACTTTTTCCCTCCTAAAAAGTAAGGGGAAATGTGTGTGCGTCTTATGGAGCGAATGCAGGCTGCGCAGCTATCACAGAAGCCAGAACAGCAAGAGGGATTGTTGCTTTCACTGCGCTGCCATCCCTCTTGCTGTTCTGGCTTCTGAGATTCAGAATATTTTTTTTCTTGTTATCCTCCTCCAAAAACTAGGTGCGTCTTGTGGTCTGGTGCGTCTTATAGAACGAAAAATACGGTAAATACTTCTGACACAGCACAGCTTCCTTCTCAGCTTGTTAATTTGGTTCAGGAGCAGGGGACACTTTTGGTCAGTGTTATGTACTGAAGTTCTCACCCTGGGCCAGCAGGGGGATACTGTAGATTGTTTTCACTCAGGTCCACATATGCAAATAAGGGATCGAAAGTGACGTTCAGTGATTGGATAGTTACAGAAAATGGTTACTGTTGTGTTCTAGTGGAGCTCTATATAAGCAGGCTGGCTGAACCCTTCAGTTCAGTTCAGTTCTGTTCTGGCCTGTGAATAAACAAGAGCTGTTTGCAGAATCGCTGTGTCATCTGATATGTTCATCCACAACTTAACAGTCAGTTACCCAACCTCTTAACAATCCCACTCCTGAGGTATTTTCAAATAGTACAACAGACCCATGAGATCTCCACAGCCTTCTTAACTGGACTTGGGTTCTTCTTCTCTTTCTAGAAGATGTCTCCTCTCCTGACTGGAAGGAGACCCAAGGAGATGATATCCTCCTCACAGCTTCACCTTCTTCTGGCTCAAACTCAGTCCTCCAGTTCACTGAATACTCTCCCCAGACACTCAACATGGTCTTCCTATCTAGGCTACAAGGCTCCTTCCTCTAGCTATAGATATTCTCAGAGCGGATGTTAAACTCAAATTTGAACTAACTCTCTCTGACAAACCTTATCCTAATCACTACCTCCCATCTCAAATTAAGCCCTCAGAAATGGCTCCTTTTATTTTCCACTCCCAATTCTGAATTTTGTATAGATTTCCAAGAACCTCAAGGAGCTGCACAGGAACCTTGCTCCTCTCATTCTCTGGGGCCACCAATTGTCATTGTCAACTGGTATGATATGTGTTAACATTTTGTTGACTGCTAATAAATAAAGTGAGCTTAATTATAGGAGGGCCCTGTTTTCATCCACATTGTGGCAATGGGGTTGATGGGAAGATTAAAACCTCTGCAGCTATGACTGCCATGGGGGTGAAATGCGCCCTCTCCTCAGCTGATCTGTGCTGATGCTCTGTACCCTCTTTGCTCTCATATCTTGCAGAGAGCATTATGTGTATGAGATCTGCCACAGCAATTATTTCAGTTGATTTGCATTCTCCCCACTCCCTTGAACATTACTGAAGCACATGTATATTATAAAAACAGCAGTGATGTGATTTTTTGAAAAATAAAAATAAATACGTGTAGCAAGACTCTTTTGGGGTGGTGTTTTATCAGTGCACAGGAAGGAGCACACCTGCACATAGGTGCGACATTACACAAGAATAATCTTGCCATGGATTATGCAATAATAAACTAAGCAATAATATCATGCTCACTTTTAAAGTGTTTTGCACCTAATAGCATCTATAACATGGTGGATAGAAATGTAAATAAATGGAAGGAAGTGAAAGTTGTAGCAAATGCTGCCTGTTCTTCCTATGCTGAATCAATTTTAGGAGACCTCATGCAGTTCCCATGGCGAAGGCCTCACCCAGCCAGGATCAGGCCTGCTGCTCTTCCACATGTTGCCATGGAAGTTGGAATGGATGAGTCCCAAGCGGGAAGGGGGTGACCCCCGCAGCTGCTTCAAAGTGCTTGAGAAATGTGATGTCGCCCTTTATTCACAGTCATGAAACAAACCTTTAGTGTGAAAACCCTGGCAGCTGAAAAGAGTGCATATCAAGCAGGCATTGTACCTCCATTATTAGTACAAAATTGGGATGGAAATTTGGTACTTAAAAAAAAAACATTTCATAGAAACTTGAAGAGAGTGGCTTTAATTTCTTGGCCTAGAATTTTAAAGTGAAAATGATATGATTGTAAGACAAAAAAATCAATTCATTTTTCAAATTACCTTATTTTTAAAAAATGGAATAGGTTTTTTCTGAAGCATGACAGCTATTTAAGTGTCACTGAGATATTTTCTTAGAACATGTGAAGTTCTTCTCACACTTAATAAATAGGAATGTAGAATTCCCCATGTGCTTCTGAATATATATATATAGTTTAACTTACAATGTCTATTCCATTTTTCAAGCACACACTCAATATGTGTGTTATGTGGGGGGAGAGAATCAAACTACTCATGCTAAGAGCAAGGCATAGCAACTAAACACATACAAAAATAAAAAAAAAATAAAAATCCGAGTAACGTTAACCAGCATAAGAATGCAACTTGCCTCTAAAATAATTTCGCTTTCAAGGGGAAGGGCTGTAGCTCAGTTGTACAGCACCTGATTTGCATGGTTCCAGGATCAATCTCCAGGCACATTATTGGGCAAAGACTGGTTTGGGGGGGGGGAGCAAGTTTGTTGCTCAGGAACTCCAGATCAGCTTTTATTGCACAACCTGAATTTGCCGGTATATGGTTGAATCTCATCTGAAAATAGCAGCAGTCTGAAAGTGCCCTGAGTCTTCAGTCCAGTCTTTGCATTCCATACATCCTACTCATTACTGACAGTAAACTAAGAGATCAAAAATTACCAGGTTGCTCTCTGTTTCATTATATATAGGAATTATTATAGCTTTATTGCATCTTAATGTGATTCTTAATAATTTGTGAATAGCTATAAACAAGGCTACTGTGGTAGACAGCTGAGCTAGACCAGAGTCTGGTGGTGCATTTCCTCAGAACTCCACCAGAGGGCTGGAGCTTCTCTCTGATTGGCTACCAATATAGCTAGTCAGAGGGGGTGGAGCCAGCACTTTGAGGGGGAGTATAAAAGGACTCATTTCTGAGAAAGAGCTCAGATGGAGAGATGGTTGAAGAGAGAGCCGGAGGGAGAGAAGGAGAGCTGGGTCTGGTCTGTGTGGAACAACCACACTGAGGAAAATACCTACAGCTAGAAAAAGGAGCCTCTGAGCTTAGACTGGAAGACAGTGTAAATAATGTCTAGGGAAAGTATTCAGACAGGGGTGCACTGGAGGGCTGAGTCTGAGCCAGGGGAAGTAGAGCTGTGAGGATAGCATCTCCTTGGGTCTCCTGTCAGTCATGAGGGGAGAGAAGAATCCCAAGCCAGTGAAGAGGGATGAGGGGACCCCCTGGGTCTGTTATACTGCTAGAAGTACCCCAGGTGTGTGATTGATATATGGTGGGGAAACTGAGAGAATGTAGTGCCTTGTTTAAGAACCAAAGTATTAAGTTGAAATGCCTACATAACAAAACTGGAAACAAGCTAAGCATTTGCCATCTAAAACCTAAAAACCTGTAACATCTGAGGAGTAATAACTGAAATAAGCAACTGAACCAGCTATTCTTTGGGAAAACAGTGTTATCTACCACTACTTCTAGAAGCAATCATTGCTTCCATAATCACCGAGAGGTTGCAATACTGCATCAATTTTCTCTACTAATTGGCTTGTCACAAAGAGATCTCTGAGCCTGCAAATTCCTGCTTCCTCTCAGCTTTGGGACTGCATATATGTCTCTAGGGACAGGGGAGAATTTTGATTACATTTGCATTGAAAGGCAAATCTACTGAATTCATACTTTCTGAAACAATATACAGTGGTACCTCAGGTTACAGATGCTTCAGGTTACAGACACTTCAGGTTACAGACTCCGCTAACTCAGAAATAGTACCTAGGGTTAAGAATTTTGCTTCAGGATAAGAACAGAAATCGTGCGGCGTCGCAGCAGCAGTGGGAGGCCCCATTAGCCAAAGTGGTACCCCAGGTTAAGAAGCGTTTCAGGTTAAGAACAGACCTCCAGAACGAATTAAGTTCTTAACCCGAGGTACCACTGTAAACTAAAACACCATTATCCTTTGAAATTCACACTTCTCTGAATTTTGTTTTTTTTTTATAAAATTTTTATTGATTTTACAAAGTTTTTATAAACAATACAAACAAATAAAAAGACAAAACAAACATGTATAAATTCATCTCCTTTTTTCATAAGCCTCGTTTCTCTGACTCCCCCAAACTTCCCCTTTCTACATCCCAATTCCCAAAATTATTTCAGCAAGTCCTAAATTAAGTTTTTGTCAAATTTAGTTCCTTATTTGATCTTTTCTTTTACCTAGTCTTTTGTCGCTGTAATCTCCTTTTCTTACTAAGAACCTCAACATTTTAGCATTCATTAATTTTATAATATTTCTTAAGATAAATTTTAAATTTATTCCAGTCTTCATCCGCCGTCTCTTTCCCCTGTTCACGGATTCTGTCGGTCATTTCAGCCAATGTCATATAGTCTATCACCTTCATCTGCCATTCTTCCAGGGTGGGTAGATCTTGAGTCTTCCAATGCTTTGCGATAAGTATTCTTGCTGCTGTAGTAGCGTACATAAAGAAAATTCTATCTTTCTTCGACACCAATTGGTTACTAATGCCCAAGAGAAAGGCCTCTGGTTTCTTAGGGAAGGTACATTTTAGCACCTTTTTCATTTCATTATATATCATTTCCCAGAAAGCCTTAATCTTCGGGCACGTCCACCAAAGGTGGTAGAAAGTACCTTCAGATTCCTTACACTTCCAGCACTTATTATCAGGCACATGCTAAATTTTTGCTAGCTTGACTGGGGTCATGTACCACCTGTAAATCATTTTCATAATATTTTCCTTTAAGGCATTACATGCCGTAAATTTTATACCGGTGTTCCACAACCATTCCCAGTCAGCAAACATAATGTTATGACCAATATCCTGTGCCCACTTAATCATGGCCGATTTAACTGTTTCATCTTGTGTATTCCACTTAAGCAACAAGTTATACATTCTTGACAGATTCTTAACATTGGGTTCTAACAGTTCAGTTTCTAATTTTGATTTCTCCACCTGGAAGCCAATTTTCCTGTCTTGCTTATATACCTCCATTATTTGAAAATAATGGAGCCAATCTCGTACTTTTGTTTTTAATTTCTCATGACTCTGTAATTTCAGTTTATCTCCATCCTGTTCCAAAATTTCCCAATACTTTGGCCATTTGACCTCCATATTGAGTTTTTTCACCGCTTTAGCCTCCAAAGGTGACAACCATCTAGGGGTTTTGTTTTCCAGCAAATCCTTATATCTAGTCCAAACATTATATAGTGCTTTTCTAACAATATGATTTTTAAAGGCCCTATGCACTTTAACTTTGTCATACCACAAATATGCATGCCATCCAAATGCATTATTAAAACCTTCTAAGTCCAAGATATCTGTATTCTCGAGGAGCATCCACTCTTTCATCCAGCAGAATGCTGCTGCTTCATAGTACAGTTTTAAGTCTTGACACACTTCTCTGAATTTTGCAGTGTAATTCTCCAGCCAAGAAATGTGAATAAAGATGCAGATACTAGAACAAACTGTTCATAAGAATGCATATATTAGTAAAGATTGCATACAAAAATGCATTATATTAGGGGAAATTGCTTTGCAAAAATCTATACAGTGGTACCTCAGTTTTCAAACAGCTTAGTTCACGAACAACTTGGAACACGAACGTTGCAAAAGCGGAAGTTGGTTCCAGTTTTTGAACTTTTTTTCGAAAGCCAAACATGTTCCGTTTCGAGTCCCTCTGTGTTTCCTGTTGCGCTGCTAATTTGAGTCCCCCCATTGTAATTCAAGCCTTCTGTTTCTGATTACAGTGTTCTAAGGTGATATTTGGAGCTTATATTTGGTGCTTTTGTTTTTGCTATTTATTTTGCGTTTTTTGTTTTGAGGCTTTTTTCAGTTAATTTGTTTTTGTGACTGTGTGGATTCAGCTATTGATTGATTGATTGATTGATTGATTGTGTGACTGTGGAAATGGATAAAATCCCCCCATCCAAAAAATGACTATCATCAGTGCAGGTAAGGAAAAAAAATTACCGTATTTTTCGCTCTATAACACGCACCGGACCATAACACGCACGTAGTTTTTAGAGGGGGAAAACAAGAAAAAAATATTCTAAACGAAATAGTGGATATATGATTTTTGTGGTTCATGCTGTGGCCACAGACATGTGATCTGACAGTCAGTTTGGAGTAGCCCAATGCAAAAATCCTGAGGATCCATGTGGATCCGTGCTTTGTAACCACGGAGGAGGGAAGGAAGGGGAACCATGGATCCTCTGCTCACGACTGCAGCAGATCCCCCTGCCACCCGCAGGCATTCGCTCCATAACACGCACAGACATTTCCCCTTACTTTCTAGGAGGAAAAAAGTGAGTGTTGTGGTGCAAAAAATACGGTAATTATAATTTTAATTATCTACAATACTCTTTTATTTAATTTATAGTACAGTACATTGATTATTGCTTTCATTTTATGGATCAATGGTCTCGTTAGATAGTAAAATTCATGTTAAATTGCTGTTGTAGGGGTTGTTTTTAAAAGTCTGGAACAGATTACTCCATTTTGCATTACTTTCTATGGGAAAGCCCGCCTTGGTTTTGGAACACTTTGGTTTTGGAACAGACTTCTGGAATGGATTAATTTTGAGAACCAAGGGACCACTGTATACTAGAGGATATTGCATCAGATTTGTTTAGGAGTAGAAATTCACACTAAAATGCTGATAATTTTCTATGATTTAGTGAAAGTCATTTCATCATTTAAAGATGTCCTGCTGTGAACCTGAAAACAAAAACAGGTGGTGATGGAGGAAACTGAAAGATAGTGGAGGAAAATTTGGTCCTCAAACTCTAATTAGAAGGGAAACATCTGTTGCAGTGATGAAAGCTACACTGTTTGAAAGGATGAATTGAAGACTATGGGATGTTGCTTATACAGATGCTTGCCCCTTTAATGTTTGGAAGAAATAAAAGAGTCACCTGGGGTAGGTGGAAGGGATATTTTTGAAAGAGGCAGAAAAATACTTTATTTCTCTTTTCTGAGAGGCAGCTGTCGTTTCTATAGCAGCCAGTTCCTGTGGCCCTCCTGTCTAACTGTTACACTCTGGGCTGATGAAGAAATAAGAAGAGGCTATGTTAATAAACCTACAGAAATGTCATTTGAGGTATGTTAATAGTTTATAAAGGCATTTATTCAAACCCACCTAAACTAGAGAGATGATGAAGTAGCACACTATGTCCCCTTCAACTGTCTTGGGAGCAAAAAAAAAATTAAAAAAATTGTAGTGGAATACTTTATTTGCACATTTATACAACCTGAGTCTACTATGGAAGGGCCCACAGTATCAACATCCCAGGAAGGTCTTTCATCTCTCATAGTCACAGCCTTGGAGTCAAACAGAAATTGAGCATCTCTTTCTGGTTTCCTAGCCTGCTGCTTCTCCTCTAGTTCACATCACTTCACTCTCTGATCTCCAACTCTGCCTTTGCCCTGCTCACCACCTCTGAGTTGAGAGAGGGGCCCCAGACACCTGCCTGATGCCAGAGCCCCTTCCTCTCTTCCCCTTAATGGCCCATCACCCAAGCTATTGCCTCACCAGGAAGCTGGCCCGGCTACTCCACGAATTCCAAGGGGGCCCAGCCATTCTGCCTGGCTCGCTCCCCCTCGCATAACAATATTTTAGAATCTGTGTGTGTGAGAGAATTTTAGTGCCCTTTTTAAAAGCCCTTCAGACGTATGCAGAAGAGGGATTTACAGATGAATGCATGAGAGAGTGACGCCTACCAGAAATAAACTAATCTAGTGTCTAGTGCTCGTTCCCCAGTTGGGAAACAGTTTTGCTCCTTCCTTTGTGGTTCTCTAGCAATGCTTCAACTCCTGGTCCAGAAGATTTTATTTTTGGCCGTGCTTTATACCTTCCCGCCCAATATTAAATCCAATGCTTTGCAGGATTCTCAGTCAGGCGGAACCCCTCAGAAGGTGTTCAGTTAGTAGTGTCATTTGCCTCAGACGGAAAGAGGCAAGCCCTTTGTAAGGATATGTGATCATCTATCCATATAATTATAGGCACCATCCTTTTGGGTCCCTTCTTCAGCCTGACAGCCTCCTCCGCAATCCCTGCCAGCGGTCTGGAATATTTATTCCACGCAGCCTTTTAAACAGAAGCCTGGAGTAATTGCACCTACTTATGGAGATTCAATGTCTTTCATTTGTGTTCAATTACTAAATATTTCTGACTCACTGATTGTGAAATTATTCAAGAATTTTGCATACACACACAGTCAGATGGCATGATTTCGATGGGCTCCTGTGTAAAGTTTTCAAAACATCCTGCCCCCCCCCAACTGCTGACACTTTTGAAATTTCTTCACTGCTACTACAGAGCCCTCCAAGCAGTCTCTTTCATATAAAAAACCCCTCTTCTCATTTTTGATGTTCCAGGACAAAAGCATACTGCTTGTATTTATAAAAACTCTAATTTTCAACTCTTGTTAGCTGAAGACATTCTTATTTAGACAAACCTACTCAGATGTTTAGAAAGTCTGTATGATTTTTAATTTGCTTCAGCCTATTCTAGTCTGGTTTTAACTCTCTGTTTGTTTTAAATTATGGCTGTAAACTTTTTAGTGATAATTTTATTGCTTTATCTTCTTTGTAAACTGCTTTGAAGTATTTTCTAAAATCAAGTGGTATATACATTTTGTGAAATAAATAGATTTCCGGTCCAGAGCTCTAACACAGGTTGGAGGCAATTGCGTAGGCTGCTGGGTTTTGCCCAATGAGACGTGAATTCAAATTCCTACTCAGCAATAATGTTCAAGGGGTATCTTTATAGCAGGGGTGTCTTTTTGTGGGAAAAGTGGGGCGAATAGAATAATATGCTTTCTTCTGCCTTTTAATGCCTCCTTCTCTGGGGCAACCAAATGAATAGGGAGTACAGTGTTTAGAACAGAACAGAAGTGGGTGAAGGTGGGGTGTTTGTGAACCCAGAAGGTCCCACACTGAATGGCAGCTGGGGCTGCCCTTGTGTCCGTGTCAAGAAAAGGTTTCAGCAGGAAAGTTGCACCTTGATTTGTCACATGCAGTGAAGTCCTTGCTGGCTCACCTTTTCAGGCAACATGGCACATTGGGGAGCTGAGATGTTAGGGAACCCATAAATGGTGAATGGCCCATGTGGAATTATAACATTATCAAACTGACTTTTGAAATTTACTTTAAAAAATGTAATTGACATGAAATCTTCTTTGTAAAACTGTATCGTCCAAACAAAAGCAGCAAGCGCATTGATCTCAGATGCAAGGTAGCCAGTCGCTCCCCAGCTTCCTGTGCTTCAGTTGAGGCATGACCGAGGGTGGGGCTCCACGTGGGGCTAAGGAAGCCCACTGTCTGAAACTTGGAGAGCTGGTGCCAGTCAAATACCAGTCAGTACCAAGCTAGATGGATCCTTTAGTTGCGAAAGATGCATTGCAGGGGGTTGGACTGGATGACTCTGTGGGTCCCTTCCAACTCTACACTTCTGTGATTTGATGATAAGACTTGGTATAAGGCAGCTTCCCAGGGAGAAATGTCATGAGGTAATTTCTCCCAGATCAGGAAGTTTGGGCCGCCTGCCAGGCCAAGGAGTGCTGGAGAAATGTCCAATGGAAAGCAAATCCACCCCACTGCAATCTCAAGGTAACCTCAAGCTCCCACCCACCAGCATTAGAGGGAAATTCTGAGGTGTCCTGAGAAAGAGGCCACATAGTGGAAGCCCCTTTCATGGGGGAACAGCACTTTTGAGAAACTGGAGGGCTGGAAGACAAGCTTGGAGAATGTGTGTGGCATTCAACTAAGTATTACTCAGAATAGACCCACTGAGACTGATGGTGTTAACTTAGTCATGTTCATTAATTTAAATGCATATACTCTGAGTATAGCTCATGTGTGGGATAACTGAAACATGAGAAATAGGGATGGCATCAAAATAAAGATGATGAATCTGGGGGTTCCCCGGGCTGCAGCCCCCAAATGGAAATGGCTCTGAATGCAAATCCAGCTGAAAGTGATGGACATTCAGTTCGCAGAGGAGCCCTTTTAGGATCGTGACCCACAGCTATCAAATCCTGGAGGTGCAAAATGCACGTGATGCCACAGACTCCCTTAATGGGCTGCACAGTTCTTTCCTTTTTGAGCCTATTTTAGACTGGTGAGATCAAACCATTGAGGGTCTCCTTTGTGACACTCCACTAAGCTCCATAGAATTTTTCAGATTTCTACCTGCTGAGGATTTGCCTATAAAACCTATAAAATGTAAAGAGGTGCAGCCAGAAAGATTAAAAGACTCAGTGAACCCAATTTAAAAGGGAAACTTGAAACATTAGAACTCTGCGCTCTTAAAAAAGAAAAGACAGTGACCTCATTTCCAAAATGCTAAAGGGAAGGAAAGGGACAGATGCTCAAGATGAAATGAACTTGTGTCAGAGGCAGTAACCCAGGGCAGACTCTAAAACTTAAGGAGGGCTTAAAAGCAATGAGGCAAAGATTCCTTCTGGGGATTCTCCAAAGGTCTAAACATGCTTGAATAGACACATTTCAGATTTCTCATTGGCTAGTTGTCACGGACCCCATAGGTATCCATTCTCCTTCTGCCTCTGAAATGAAGCACTAAAGCATTATTCAGCATGTGAATGTGCTAAACAGTCTGTTTTGTAACTGCAGTCTAACTGCTCTCATTTGCGCATAGCTGTTGTTTCTTTCAGAGAGGAGAAAGGAATATGATTTTTAAAACTAGTTGTTCACTATGTGCACTCTCAAGAGTTGCTCCCAACACTTCAGGCCTCAGACACTTCTAGAACCATCAGAGATCATCGTGCTGTCCAAAAATGTGTGTGCAGTATAGTGTAATAACAATTCTGTCACAATGCCTTCAATTCAACTTCATTAACATGGGAACTTGAAATTCTGGATCCCACCCAAAAAAAACCTGATGCCAAAGTTTTGTGCCGTTTTGTGCTGCGAACCCTGCATTTTGTGCCATCCCTCAAACTGAGAAATTGACAAAGCAAATCAGGCTCACAAGTTAATGGCAAAAATTCCAATATTGTCTGAATGGCTCCAAACAGGTGCCAAGGTTTTGTGCCACAAACCCCACATTTTGTGCTGCCCTTCCCCTAACTGAGTAATTGACACGCAAATTTTACACTTTTTCATGACAAAAAGAGAAAGTGAAGATATTATTACTTGGCACCACCATCGTAATTCCTTCTTTCTTGCTTGCCTCTTCTTGTGCTTCAGGTGGGGGGGGGGAGAGAAGTCCCATGTGCCACCACAACACTCCTGTCATCCTTCTATGAGCAGCTCATGTGGGATGACCCACAGTGAGCATCAGTGGGACTGGGAGGACTGTGATTGACATGCCTACGGCAGCTTTTGATTTCTAATGCTTTTGATTTTGCAACTGGAAGGGTGCAGGATCACAACTCCAGTGCACTGCTGCCGCTGCTGCCCAGCATAGCAGAACCACAGAAATGGCATGCCTGGGTCAGTCCAGCTCTAATTCTGGGTACATTTGTTCCTATATATGTGTTTAATAAAACAAATACATCTATTCTAAACACTATCTTCTAAATACTAATGCAGTTTTGATTGCTAAGTTATTTATAATGCATTTCTTATAATCTACTTAAATGTTTTATTACATTCAAGAGGTATAATGAATTTTATTAAATTAATAAATAACAGAAAAAATAAAACATTTCGTGCTTTTTAAGTTTGGATCAGATTTCTTTTGGAACATATCTATATCACTCCTCACTCCCACCCCACCACTGCCAAAGGGCCATTTATTCTGGGAAGAAAAACCCTGGGAGAGAGGGGACTGGATTTTTTTTAATGGGATCTATATTTCCAGAAATATTGCAGCTCTGTATTGATTACATTTTACTTTGCTTCAGTGTTCCTAAATCCATTGATCTTGCTAAGGAAGAGCAACATGTTTTACACAAGGATCAAATACACTCCTTGTTCTTCTGACTTTCTTTTTACAGGACACCCAAGAAAGAGAAGTTTGGCTGCTGGCTCAAAGTGGACTCTCTCCCACAGTCCAGTTACCCAACGTTACAGTACAGGACTGTCATGGGGCGAACAAAGAACATCGCCACAATACAAAGTGCTTTTTTCTGCTCTGAACCAGATTTGCTCTGGATAAAGGATAAAAGGCAACATGTGCTGTTTTAACAAGAATCTTCCATTCCCCAAGGTTTTTCTTTTTATGGTGTCATCAGAAAATATTCAGGGGAAAAACCTAGATCATTAATGGATCTGACTGGTGTGGGGGAATCAATGGTCAAATGTTGCTTCTGCGTATCTCCATTGACAATGGAGCAATGGCCAGGAGCACTCGGGATGATGGGGGCCACTTTGGGGGGTGACTAGCACCATGGTAGAGGGGGAGACCAAGACCTCTGAAGCTGGGACCAGTCTTGGCATCTGAAGCATGGCACTTGTTGCAGCCGCTGTGCCTGCTGGGATCTGCACTGGCTAACTAGCTGCTTCCTTCACCACCACCATTACTGTGGCAGCCAGATTAGACTTGGCGGTCAGCTTGGTGGATTTCCCGGGGGGGGGGGACCTTCTTCCTATGCCCTGCTTTCAGGTCCCCAGGAGCCTTTTGCTCCTTCCTCTTGCAAAATGCCCAAGTCCTCATTTGAGGCAAGCCACTGAACCGGGGGGTGCTCGGGGGTCTGCGTCACGGCTCCTACTCCCTCCTTTTGCCTGGCCTTTTTTAATCAACAGGAGTGAGAACTGTAAGAAAGTGCAGCACAGTTACAACTCGCACCAGCCGGGTTAGCAGGCCTTCCAGTCTCGACAAGAAAAAGGGCTAAAAGCTGAACTGACAAAAGAAGAGAAAAACACTGCAATCTGCTACTTGGTGCAGTGAAGAATGGCACAAAAGCGCCACAGTTGCTAGGCAATAGCCAGCTACCAGGGCAAGGAAAGAAGCAGCAAGCTTGCAAAACACAATGCCATTAGAGGAGGCAAAGGAAAGGGCTCTGATATGGAGAGCCACTAGAGGAAAGGCACCCACCTGCCAAACTCAGTCCCCCCACCTGCCACATCAAGGGAGTGCAGAGCTATGGGCAACTTCGGCTGAGGCACACCCACCTGCCAGAATGGTCCCAGGATACAGAGGCGTGAATTGATGCTTGGGGCTGTGGAAGCCTGCAGGGCACACCAGAGCAAGGCTGCTTGAATACGTGGACTTGAGGCAGCCTGGGTGGAAGGGAGACCACGGGGATGGGAGGCTGAAGGGAACTGGCCCTTTAAGGTGCAGGCAAGCAGGGCGCACAACCCACTCACAGGCCCAGCACCCACTGCCTGCTGCCTCAGCCACTTGCAGCTCTTGCTCCAAAATAAATTATTATTATTAGTAGTAGTAGTAGTAGTAGTAGTAGTAGTAATATTATATATCAAATTTCTGAACTGCCCTTCATCCAAGAATCACAGGGCAGTTTACTATATAAAAACACAGAAATACATAACACAGTACACACACACACACACACACACAACAGTTTAAACAGCCATAGATTTTCACCTGGCACCTAAAGATATGTCATGAAGATGACAGAGGAGCCTTCCTGGGGAGAGTGTCCCACAAATGGGTGGGGGGCACTGCAGAAAAGGCCTGTTCTCATGTCTGACTACACTCAGTTTTCCATTCCCTCTGTATCAAGAAACCCAAGAGGGGCATGGCCACTTTCCCTCAAGTTCCTAGCACTTCCACTCTTGGTGAGGACCAGGTCTATGACAGGTGATCCCATTCTGGCTTCTTCCATCTTCTGGGAAATGAAATTGTCAGTGAGGCAATTGAGGGATTTGTTGGCAGAGTCTGAATTCCAACAGATATTGGTTGAAGTCTCCCATGACTACTATATTTCTCCTTTCTGCATTGCGGCAGGTTGGGCTGGATGACCTTCAAGGTAGCTTCCAACTCAACTCTTATGATTCTGTGACTTCAGCCTGCTGGGATTTAAATGCATGGAAACCTGGTACATGGACTCTGCTATGCCAGTAGACTGCTAAGCTACTTGTGTGACATTCTGAGGATTCAATACACACCTGGAGCAAGCCGTGTGGGACAGGCAGGCTGCCCCCTTTCTCTGGATGACTTTGTGGGTCCTCAGGAGATTGGGAAATGCCAGGACTTCCTGCAGGCATTCCCATCCAACTTTGCTGTTCAAGTTTCCCTTCAGACATTATTTTCCACAGCACCAGGCAACCTGGAAGCAGCCCTGCATTCAGCAGGGTGTTCAGTAGTATCATGTACACAGCCCTCCTCAGCCTAAATTTTTCTGTACAAGTTCCTCTGTCAAAAATTGTGCAGGGCTGGGTGACAACAACAAACACTAACCATAGCTGTCAACCTTCCCTTATTTGGCGGGAAACTCCCTTATCCCAGAGCCATGTCCCGCTGCTGTCCCTTATTGATGATGTCCCTTAAATTTCCCGGGTTTCATGCTCGCCCGGCTGGGGGGGGGAGCAGCGGCTCAGGGTCCTCCGCCGCAAGAGAGAGAGCGCACACGAGCTGCTGTGTCTCCGTCTCTCCCTTTTCCCTCTCAGGGGCGCGTTGTGAGGAGACGGGTAGCGGCGGGTGGGCAGGCAGGCAGCCCCTCTCTTGCGAGACTTCCGCCGCGCTGCCAGGGGAAGCTGGAGGCGGCGGCTGAAGAGGTGGCCTGAGGAGGAAGAGGAGGGGATGGGGAGGGACGCAGAAGGGCAGCGCTTCAGCGGCTGCCGCAGCACCGCAACCGCCTCATGCCGGGCTTGCAGGCGGCGTGGGAGAGAGCCTCTCTCCCTCCCTCCCTCCCTCCCTCTTTCTCGGGCGAGGAAGGGCCGATGGAACTCCTCACTCCAAGAGGATGGCAGCCCCAATGTGCTGCTTAGCATCCCCTCCAACCAGTGCAGCATCTTAATGTAGTGATTTCCCGCTCTGCATCCCTTTCATAACTTTATTTTTATAAATCATTTGTCCATCCATAGTTCAAATTTTTACTCCAAGTTTTCTGTCAATCCTACCAATGTATGTACCGGTAACTCTTTACTTTTCAAATAAATTATAAACTTTCCCCATTCTTTATTAAAGAGATCCTCTTCCTGGTTTCTAATTCTGCCTGTAAGCTTTGCCATCTCGACATCGTTCATCAGTTTTGTCTGCCCCTCTTCTTTGGTTGGAGTTGTAGACCCTTAGGATCATCTAGTTCAACCCCCTGCAAAACACAGTCAGTGGCAGCAAAAGCAGCCTGGCTCCATCAGTGCCAGATTTCTGCATAAGCGAAGCAAAATCCCTTATTTTGGCTGCTGATCCCTTATTTTCGAGGCTGCTGGGCCCTTATTTTCAAATCTGTAAGTTGACAGCTATGACACTAACCACATTGCTATGAAGAGCTAGACTCATCTGCACATGTGTATCTTTCCTTTCTTTTAATATTCCTCAAAGTTCTTAAAATGGCATGATAATATTAGGAAGAAGAAATGCTAAGCTTTAGATGCTGACTTTAAAGAAATGAATGTGAATCTCCAAAATGCAAGGCAACAAAGGCAGGGTGTGAATTCGCTCGCTGCTACTAAATCAATTTAATGGTGGAGGAAGTATATGGTCTAATAGAGCAACTGAACGTATCAAGGAGCACACCAGGGACAGTGAGTGCCTGAGGCATTATTTGTGGCTGCCAGAAGAGTCTTTAATGAAAGCAGTTCCCTGGATTGTGTGCTGCTGATCGCGGCAAGATCTGTTCATTGTGTTTGGGAATTAAGAACTTCTAAACTCACTCTAGACTGCCTTTCAGGTTTCTAATTGGAGCAATAACAGAGAACAAGTCAATGGAAAAATGACATATGTGACCAAGCTAGGGGACAGAAAATGGAGAAAATCATCATGGTTGAAGAAAAAAGTCAGCACTTAAGACACCTAAGATCAATAAGGCTTAGTCAATGCATGTCTAACTCTACCTAAGTGCAATATAGCAAGAGCAAGTCATTACTAAGTCCTTCTTCCACTGATTTCCTTGGGGCTGCTCTATTAGGGCACAGCCATGCCAGGAAGATTTGCAAGCAATTAAAAAAAATATCCCCCCCCCCCCACAAATCAGCCAAATCTCAAAGCCACATTCTTTCATATCACCCCACTCCTAGGGGCCCAGGTCCCTTTGCTCACCTCCCCCCCCTTTTTTAGGGTCTTCCCCTCTAAAAAGTTGGTGAGCATTCCTATATTTCTTTCTTTTCCATGGTTGCATTTCCCAACAAGCCCTGTAAATGAACTTGTAAAAGGTTGATGGATGGCAAGAGAGCTGGGATTGGGCAAAAACCTCTGACATTCTTTCTTGTGGCTCTTGTGACTGGAGCAGAGAGAGGGGGGTGGGGAGAAAGAGAGAATGCAAACTGCTTGCTCTAGACTTCTGGGGAGACATCTCCTTTCTAGACTCCATCGAATTTGCTGGTAGTAATGTGCAGCTACATGGCTGCTTGCTGTAAGAGTGGAATTCTAGGAATGTATTTCTGATAAGCAAGGACTGTGTGGATCTCAGAGAAGGTACTCAGTACGCTGAAAATATTAAAAACACACCACCAACTGTTGGTGTCATGCAGCAACTACTGAATGAGCAATTGAAGGAACCCAGAGCATAAAATGGGTTGGACGAAGCTAACCCTGGAGAAGGCACACAACCATGCTCTTCCTCTATATATTGTTACAATTAGTCATTATTAAGAGCTTCCACTGGTCATTTCCCTGATTTCAGCTAAACAGGATCTCCTTAGCTGAGTTTTAATAATAGGTGGAATGAGCTCATTCTGTTCCACCCAAACTCCAGAGTGGATAACAGGATCCAATTACATCTGTTGCTAGTCACGAATTTGAATCTTGTCCTTGAGATCCTCAAAGGTGCAGAAATAGCAGCTTTGAAGGCAAACAGTAGCTGGGAATATGAGGGAGAATGACATGTGGCTATAATACAAGCATGGTGGTATTAATTTTTTTGTATATTTTTATTTATCTTGAAGAATAATAAAAATGTCTTTAGAAGTACAGATAGATATTTCTTATATTTGAGTTAAGTTATTGCAAAGGTTGAGAAATGCAATGCATCAAGTAAAAATAGAATAAATAATTATTTACACACCCCCACAAGACCTCCCCCAACAATAAAAGTCTTTTTTGTTGTTGGCAAGTCATACACAATGTATCCTACAGAATAACATTTCAGCAAAACTCTAGCATTCTGACATTAATAAGTTATTTATAATGAATACATGCCGGGGGGGGGACCCCACCTCTAAACTGTATTCCAGCCACAGGTGGCAAAACAGAACTTCCTGATGAATCTTAACTCAATGGTTCCACGCAGCAGCCTCCCTTTGAAGTTCCTTTGCTCAAGGATGATCTCCTTAAGGTCAGTTACAGAGTCCCACAGAAACCACCTTCGCCTTGTCAATTGTCACATAACTATCCCTATCAGTTCTATTTTGTATTTTGTATTATTTTGAACCCCCTCACTCCTGCATCTTATTTGGCTCTGTTTGACAAGTTGGGCCAGCCTCATGAACCAAGGCTGAATGGAAGCATGTGTGCTCAAAACTGCTTGCTCCAGTTGTCTGGGCTGCGTGAGGGTCAGAGAGCCACTTTGCCTGCACGCCTCATCCCTCCAATGGTGCGCAGGCAAAGCTATACCATCCCTGACCTCCACTGATGTCCAGGAATGCAGGTGTCCAGGAACCGTTTTTATTCCCCCCCTAAGTGTGGCATTCCTTTCATAGGTCTCAGGTTCCTGAACCGATGCACAACTTAATGCAGCTGAATGTATGAACTGCCTTTACTGAAATAATTCTCTTTGTGTTATATCTGTGATAACTACTTTTATGCACACAAATCATCACCTGATATTGCAGGAATTAAGTGATGTGTGAACATCATGATATCAGGAGATCCTTGGAAACCAAATTTAATTTCAGATTGTTACTCCTAACCTGATTCTCAAGAAAGGAGTGGGCAAGGAAGTGGACAATATCCTGTTTAAATATGCTTAAATTGTTATAACATCTAAATTCACACTACTGTACTTGGAATATAGATGTTGGGTGAGCAGAACACAACAAATTCAAAAGGCTAAGATCTAAAACTAGATATAAAATGTATCTTATCTGTCCATTAGCAATACCTTGCAGAGCAGGCCAAGTCTGACCCTCAAGCTAACTCTTAACTATGGAGATCTAAAACCCCATCAAATTAGGAATTTCAAAGCACAGACTAAGCCTCAACTCAAGCGCTTAAGGGAGACTATTGCTATGATAAAAGGAAGCTCTCCAGAGCTCTTCTTGGTCTGATTCTTAGCAAGTTTTACTTTGATGGTTGGTGAAGATCCCAAGACAATGTAGCCCTTTTGTACAATTGCTTGGTCTAAAAGTATTGGGACTTTTCTTTAATGTTCTGAGTCCTGTGCTCTATTTCTGATCATTTTATCTCCTCAATTAAAATTGCAATACATGGGGTGGTGCAATGATGCATCTTTCATTCTGTGATGACATTTTTGTTTCGTTCCTGTGTGTGGGTTGAATGCACAATGGCAGGCTAACTGTGTGTGTCAGGTGCTGTGAGGCTTAAACATGGAATCGGTGGGACAAGTGCCAGTTCCCTCCCCCGGCAGGTCAAGTCAGGTTGCAAATGCCATGGAGCAGAATTCTTTTGTGCCACTTAGGGCTGGTGTACTACTAACTCGTTCTGGAGAAAACAGATCAGTAAGGTGGGCTTCCTCTCTGTGAATCTAGAACATGGTTTCCGCTGCCTGCCTCTCCTTCCTGCCTGATGCCTTGCCCCCCAACAGACATGGATTGCTCTGGGTCATCCAGCCCGACCTGCAGTGATCCATAGCTGTCTGTACCAAATTCATGCAACTCCCCAGCCCCTCTGAGTGTGCCAGATTTGGCTTGGGACCTGGCTAAATCCAGTGCACAACCCAAATAATTATGGTGAAGCTTTCCCCATAATGTCTTTCCAAATGAGAAAAGGTTTAATCTGTTTAATTTCTCTTTAGAAATAATAATGATATTTTTATTATTTATACCCAGCCACTCTAGGCGGCTTCCAGCAAAATATAAAAACATAATAAAATGTCAAATATTAAAAACTTTCCAGTACAGAGCACTTCTCAATCCAGGGAATAAGACCAAAGCAGGAAAAGTGCATTAAAGAGGAAGGGGAAACTTCTTGAGAACCTCAGAGATCCTATCACTTGGTGTCCAAATTCACTTCAACTCTGGCTTCATTTGTTGGTCTGAAGCTCAACATCAAAAAACCCAAGATCATGGCCACTGGTCCCATCACTTCCTGGCAAATAGAAGGGGAAGAAATGGAGGCAGTGAGAGATTTTACTTTCTTGGGCTCCATGATCACTGCAGATGGTGACAGCAGTCACGAAATTAAAAGACGCCTGCTCCTTGGGAGAAAGGCGATGGCAAACCTAGACAGCATCTTAAAAAGCAGAGGCATCACCTTGCCAACAAAGGTCCATATAGTGAAAGCTATGGTTTTCCCAGTAGTGATGTATGGAAGTGAGAGCTGGACCATAAAGAAGGCTGATCACCGAAGAATTGATGCTTTTGAATTATGGTGCTGGAGGAGACTCTTGAGAGTCCCATGGACTGCAAGAAGATCAAACCTATCCATTCTTAAGGAAATCAGCCCTGAGTGCTCACTGGAAAGACAAACCCTCAAGCTGAGGCTCCAATACTTTGGCCACCTCATGAGAAGAGGAGACTCCCTGGAAAAGACCCTGATGTTGGGAAAGATGGAGGGCACAAGGAGAAGGGGACGACAGAGGAAGAGATGGTGGGACAGTGTTCTCAAAGCTACAAACATGAGTCTCACCAAACTGCGGGAGGCAGTGGAAGACAGGAGTGCCTGGCGTGCTCTGGTCCATGGGGTCACGAAGAGTCGGACACGACTAAATGACTAAACAAAAATACTATAAATCACTGAGAAGCAGGAGCAGACAGGCTTGCTCATTTCACAGAAATCACTTAGAAGAGCACCCGCATATTTTGTTTCATATCTTTTTTGTAGGATGCCTAGAGACGTAGCCCCATTCCTTTTTTAAAAACAAAAACCAAAAACAGGTTATCAATGAAAACCTTCATGCGCACCAGGGCTGGCAGCCCCTGCCTTCAGCAATATAAGCAGAGTTCCACTACAGAACATTGATGTTTATTTGTGAAAAAGCTTCATATTCCGCAAAGAGAAACACATGCACTGTCATCTGAAATATACTCAGTGGGGGTATTTGGGAGGGGACCCATTTCCTGCAGGTGACTATTGTAGCATTTCTAGAACCACTTAATGATTTTTAAAATATTAAGTGGCTTATAAATACATAGAGATAAACAGATAAGTGCAAGAGCTTGTGCTTTGAGTCATATGAAAAGAATAAAAATTGAAATCGTTGCTGATCATCCTAAACCTGCTGATTAGAGTTAGGGTAAGGGCTATAAGGGATGCGGATGGCACTGTGGTCTAAACCACAGAGTCTAGGGCTTGCCGATCAGAAGGTTGGCGGCTCGAATCCCCGCAACGGGGTGAGCTCCCGTTGCTCGGTCCCAGCTCCTGCCAACCTAGCAGTTCGAAAGCACGTCAAAGTGCAAGTAGATAAATAGGTACCACTCCGGCAGGAAGGTAAACGGCATTTTCATGCGCTGCTCTGGTTCGCCAGATGCGGCTTCGTCATGTTGGCCACATGACCCGGAAGCTGTACGCCGGCTCCCTCGGCCAATAAAGCGAGAAGAGCGCCACAACCCCAGAGTCGGTCACGACTGGACCTTTACCTTTACCTTTTAAGGGTTATAAGGGCCACTTTTCCACAGAATTGTATATCTGCATTTTGCTGATGGAAACTGCAAATTGGCACTGTTCAGAGTTTCCCTCCAATAAACAAATAATAATAATAATAATAATTGATCGGTAAGATTATCCTATTGATAAGAAACGTTCTCCAACTACCTTAACATTTATTCATACATCACAAAAAGAGTTCATGACCATTACAAAAACTGACATCTTCATAATATAAACTTAAAATCAAACAAGTTGGTTAATTTTTCAGGGATAACATAATAATAATAATAATTTATTATTTATACCCCGCCCATCTGGCTGAGTTTCCCCAGCCACTCTGGGCGGCTCCCAATCAGTGTTAAAAACAGTACAGCGTTACATATTAAAAACACAATGGTGCTACTATTGCTTCTGAACCTCTTATTATTATTGGCACTGATATATTGCCACATTTTTTGCGAACAGCATATGGCTAGAGGTTAGAAATGTCGGCACGTTGCTGCGAAGGTGAGAAATCCCATATGGTGTTGATGTAGCAAAGTGCACCTTGTCAAGCTGGGTGGAACAACTGTTCTTCTCTAAATCCGTCCTTGATTAATTTTATTGATTCAACCCTTGCAATACCAAACATGAACTTCATGGCCCACATGGAAAGTTTTTTGAAGTTTTATGCATGTAACAAGAAAACAATTATCCTTGCAAATAACAGCTAATCAATTTGCAATAGATTAAGCAGAACATGCATGTCAAGCTAGTTTACAAAGAGGGTCACAGAAAAAGAAATTGAGGACTTCTCCTGACTACCTGGGACACACATCTGCAGGATGAATTGTTGGTAAAGGAGTCTAAAGTAATTCCTTGTTGTCTACAGGATGCCTGCAATAGTCATTTTCTATGCTGCTTTTCTGTTGTGGCATTTTGGTACATAATATAAAGTAGGTCCATTCCTTGTGGTCTGGCAGAAGCACATTGTTTACTCCTTAAAGAGAGAACTGCCACAAGTAAAAAAGGATTTCAGAAGATTGTGTGATTTCCTGAATGTCTACAAAGAAAATCTCCATGATCAGGTAAAGCATGTTGCCACTCTACAGTAATCTTTGAACTTTGGTCTTGGAAGCTCATTTTCAGTGATTTTTAGTTTGAGTGCTGCTGTCAGACTTTTAGTTTCTCTTACAAGTTCACTTTCTAGAACCTCACCAGTTTCCTGTGGAACAGAATATGTTGCCAGGGTCATTTTTTTGGCCCACCATTGTGACTGGTTTACTGGATCCCTGAACTCTTCTGGACTCATGACAGGACATTAAACATTTGCACACTTTTATGTATATGAAGTCATCACTTACTTAAAGAAAATTGCTGCATGCATGGATCCAGGTTTTTAAAAATGGGGGCCCAGGTATTCTTGCCAACCATCTTTGGGAGCTCTCTGGTGGTTATAGGTTGCAAATGAAATTAGTGTTCTTTTGACCAGCTCCATATTCTTGAGAATATCATTGGGTGCAGCCTGTTGGATTCCAGTTTCCATGAAGCAAGACTTGGCAGACTTGGAGTCATGAGCTTGTACAAGGGATATGAAGGACCTGGGAGGGAAAGCCAGACCAAAATCCCTGTAGACAGTGGCTGGAATAGGAGGGAACCTGACCACAAGGAAGGACGTCTGGGTGGAGAAGGAACTTTTCAGACCTTTACTAAAATCTAGCAGTCTTTTAATGTTCCATTCTCTTTGAGCGTATTCTATGCATTTAGTATTTGAGCAACTGACTTAATTTTTTGAGTAATAAAATAATTTTTCCCCACATATGTCATTTGATCTATTATTTATATATCTTACATCATTATTTTTATTTATCTTGAGCTGCATGTCCTCCCCCGGCCCTTTTAGTTCATGTACAACGGGGGGTTTTGTAGCAGGCGGGTGGTGAAGAATTGGGAATCAGCTTATGTTGCTCTACCAAAAGTGTTTTCCTTCTCATCCAACTGCAATGTATTTGAAGACTATTCCAGCAATACAAATAAACAGCATGTTTGTGTGTAATTCCATTTTGACCCCTTTCAGTAACTACCTCAACTGAGTTAGATAGGAAAAATATTTAAAAGGTGGGAACATGGTAAGTTTAAGGTAATCATAAAAAGGAGAAATTTAATCCACACATGTGAAAAGGCTTTGAATGGGGAGAAGGGGAACAGGACATTCAAAGTGCCATGAAGATTAAATTTCCCTGGTCAGAAAATGGCTCTTGGTTTGAAAAGCTTTTGTATGTCCCCTTGTTTGCTTTGAGGGTCATTTCAACAGCCACAGAGACACCTCTTGTCTTCTGCTCATCAGGATTTAGATTTATTTGCACTGGAACTCCACCACATACAGCAGCCTCGTTTTATGAGACTGCTGAAGCCGTCCACGTCAGCCAGCATTTTTGCAAACTGCAGCTTAACAAGGGCTCTGTATGCGGATGCCAGAATACGGAAATAATTAATGATCTCTTGCAAAGGCTGCCTCAGCTTGGTTCTCACCTAAATTAAACATCCTTGTTAACTCTATCCATCTTTGCAACTTCAATACATCACCCGTATTTCTGCAGAGACAAATGGTGATGTATTTAAAATGTTTCATTAGAGATCATGCAAGAGTGAGCAATCTATTGCTGGCCACTGCCGTGGAGTCTCCAGCGTTAGGTAGCTTTCTCTGTACTACACAGCTCAAAAACTGTGAAAATCTACAGCACAGTTGATAAAGGTGGGAACCATTGGCCCAGTCTACTCCTCTCTGGGGCGCTTGGGGAGGGGAAGTACGTACCTCTGGTGGGGGGGGGGCAACTGCAAGTTACCTGGTCTCTGCAGCTGAGCAGGTACTGCAATTCTCCAGCACTCTGACTTCACCCTGAGGGGCGCACTCCATTGTCTCTCGAGACAGACAGATGCCAAAAACTCATTTAATCCATACATGCTCTGCTAAAGTGATGTGGGAAGAAAACAGCATGAATTGGAGCACTGAAAGGTGCTGGTGTTTTCTGGTGCTTCCAATAACAATAATGTCTTAATGTCTTGCAAGTTGCCAGTGGCTTTTGTTCCACATCTAGGAAAATAAAATTGAATAGGCACAGGGGGTGTCAAGGGAGCCGTGGACTCAAAAAGGTTGAAAATCTCTCCTGTAAGGAGACTGCATTCTGTGTCTACAACCGTGTGCTGTTTGCACTTACCTGGAATTGCATTACTGTCAGTAAAAGCAACTGACTCTTCTTAGAAGTGGCATTTCTCTGGTCTTTTGCACTCTGCACATGCCCCAACACCTATATGGAGATGCCAACAGGGTTGAACCCGGGATCTTCTGCATTCAAAGCAGGGGCTCTGACACTGAACTCACAACCCTTCCCCTTCCTAAAGTATACAGCAGATTCGGGGGGGGGGGACTCTTAACACATGCTGCATTTATTCAGTTCTTTCAACAGATTCATTATCCACTATAAATACCCTTAATAAATCTAATGAAGCCTATAGTGAGGCCCGCCAGGCACCAAAGACTCTGCCCCCTGCCCCAGCCCAGCCCCCCCCCCAGCATTTGGGCACACACATTTGTCTCTTGAGACAGATGGATGCCAAGAAGCAACAGCCAACATCATTTTATTAGGGTATTTTTATTTTATTATTTTACTGTAAGTCGCTTCAAGACCTTCATAGTAGGAAGCAATGAATAATTCTGAAAAACCCAAACCTATTTTAGGGAGGAATCATGGCTTAGTGGAGACCATGTGCTTTGCATGCAAAATGTCCCGGGTTCAATCACCAGATAAAGAGAAAAATATAAAAGGATTAGGAAGAAGGACCTCTGCTGAGTTTCACTGTCAGCCAAAGTCACCCCCATCATTCTACCCTGAGGTCCAGCGCCAAGGGCCTTCTGGCGGTTCCCTCCCTGCGAGAAGCCAAGTTACAGGGAACCAGGCAGAGGGCCTTCTCGGTAGTGGCACTGTAGCACCCTGCTTGTGGTTAACACTTAGCTGGAATGAAATATTCAACGCAGCAATAGAGAATTTAAAATAATTATTTATTTGTCAGACAAATAAATGAGAGGCACAGTGGTATATGGTTACCAAGCTCTGGCCTGGCTCCTGCCATTATGGCCAGCCCTTATATTCCCTTAATCCAGCCCCCTTTGCTCCTCCTGTGGCTGCCTCTGTCCAATCAGCCTAGTTGGATTTCCTATTGGCTGATTGCTAGAACCAATCACAAAAAGATACACCCATATCCTTCTGTCCTTATATGGAAGACAAACAGCTATATATTGTTACATCTATAAATGACAAATAAGTAGTAATATATCTTACATGTGTCTCAACAAGGAATCTTAATTACCAGCTCACCTCTTGCCCTCCCTGCCCTATTGCCTTCTAAAACAAATGGTTAATCTTAAATTTTTATCTTAAACATATGTCAAGGATCTTGAGTTTCACATCAACATTGAAAGATATCCTTCATTTGAAGGTTTCTAAACAAATGTCTGGCAGCTAATATATCAGGACAGCATTTGATGGCGTCTTCTTGTCTGGCAAGAGGCTGGACTGGTGGCTGACTTAATTTCAAGATAAATACAACTCTTCTAGCATTTGTTAAATCCTTTGCATAATTACATTTAAGCCAACATATTTAATACACAACACAGATAGCCTCTTAAAAGGAATAAGGCCTTTTTAAAGTAGAGAGAGAAAGAAAGAAAAGGACTCAGTTTAAAACAGTTTCAGAAGAAGCCTCCTCCCCTTCAGCAAGCTGCTTTTCCCATTATCTGTTTAAGGAAGAAACAGCTTTAAAAAGACTTCCCAGCTAGATGCTTTAAAAAGACTTCCCAAAAAGCCTCTCTTTCTCTGTCAGCTAGATGTTTTTTCTCCCATTTACCTCTGGCCTTAGAAAATACAACTCAAGGTTTAAGAGAGGCCCATGGTATCATTTTACTATTTGCCCATTCCTAATTATGTTTATCTCTGTTTTTTTATCTTCTGTAACATGTAGGGTCAATGTCCTGCTTTTAGTCTGTAATTTCAGCTTTTACGACTTTGAGAATTGCTTTCTGCTATCAATCAAAAAGGGGCCCCTTGTCTTAGGAGAATGGCCAAGGTTTTCTCTGCCTGGCATTGAAACATTTGAAAATCTACTTTTGAAAATCTAAGCCCTCTTTAATATACAAGTCCTGATCAAACATTAATAAAATGCAGGCTTATGCCTGATGCCTCATTCCCCCCTTTCAAGCTCAAGGACCTTCGTCCCAAGTGTCCTTGATAGCTTGACCTTCATCATATTCCTGAGGTAAAGCTCTGTATAGGGCCATGATATGAGGTAGAGTTTCATTTGAAACCATCTTGCTAATTGTACTTCTAAAACATGAAATGATACATGGCATCATACATAAAACCATTACCACTACTGTCAAGAAAAACAAGCAAGACAATAGTATCCCTTTGAGTCCTGTGACATTAGGTAACCAATTGGTGAGCCATCCCATATCCCATCCTTCCCATGTTTGTACTGGGACATGTGCTATATTCTCCATCTTTGTGGCCAACACACGGATTGCCTCACCATTATCTGAAATGTTAAAGCAACAGGCATTCCCTGTCAAGTTCAAGACTCCACATAGGCCTCCCTGCTTGGCAAGTACATAATCCATTCCCATTTTCAGCTGCAAAATGGCGGCTCTACTTTCATCCAATTGTTGTGCAATAAGTCTCAAACTCCGGGCCGTTGCATTGGTTACAAGTTCCACTACTGCTTGCAATCGAATTATTCTGTTTAGATTATAAATAGGATCCCGTGCCCCTTGTATGAGCTCACCAGGATTCCAGGAGGCAGGATCATAATAGGCTATAATGCGTTCTGGTGGCCAATCATCAGTACCGCTCCAACTTTGGGTACTTCCTCCTGCTATATGAGAAATATCAGCGTTTCTTCGTGTACGCTTGGGCAAATTAGTGGGCATAATCCACATTGGTGGCAATACCCATCCCAGGAAACAAGTCCCACTCCATTTGGAGGGGAGTTTCTTGTATGCCCATTCTCCACATATCCACCACAACCATCGGGTCTGAGGTCTTTGGTACGTGGAGTACAGAAGGCGAAATAGCAAAAGAGGTAGAGAGTTCACAGTGCAGTATGTTAGATTGCCTTTTTCTGTCACAGTTATGTTCCATACCACTTTCCATGCATGAATAAAAGGAGGTGCACAGGGCAAGGCATCCCGAGTTCGATAGGTAGTATCGTGTGCCCAGGTATTCTTAATATTATCCCAAGTATAGTGACAATGAGAAGAGCCTATCATGGTGGAATCAGCTGCATCTGATGATTTATGTACACAGAATTCCCCTTGTACAGGTATAACTCGTAATGGTTTAGTTGAGTTCCATCCGGGAAAATTCTGTACTTCTGTCTGGTTTGGTATTTCGCTTACCATACCAATGGCATCTAATGGTATCGGTAATAAGGGCATACCTCCCTCTGAATCATCTGGCCCAAGAGAGCAAACAAGGCAATTGGTCCTATTTGCAACATTGGCTACCATTTCAGCTAAACCTACCCACATATTGTGGTCATGGTGGAATCCATATTTAGTCAATTTGGCCAGATTCAAGGACCCTTCCCCTTCCCAAGGGATCAGGATTAATAATAGAATCATGTTGATGTCTAGCATATGCATTCCTTCCACAAAAGATTACCTTATAGTGATAGCAAATAAATATTAGTCCCAATATAATTCCCCCAGTGACAGAAATGGGGAACCACCAAGACCAAAACATATATCCCGAGGATCCCCAATGAGTAATATCTCTGATAATTGTTCCACAAGGGGGTGGGCAGTCAATTAATTGTATAAGAGAATCTTTCCTTTCACAATCGCTGGTTCAGATGCTCCTCAAGCTTCAGGCGTGCGCAGGTCAGCCAGCTTCCAGGTTGTGGCTGCAGCAGGCCGGTCGTCTAATGTTGCCCGTGACCTAGCCCGTTCCCGGTAGGGCTAGATACAGGGGTTTTTGGAGAGAGTCAGTTTAAGAGGATTAGAGGGGTCACCTTTGCACGTCCAACTGCCTTCGGACTTCTTCAAACGGGAGTGATGAATCCAGGGGGTCACCTCAGCTACCTTCACCGCTGTTGGAGTAGAGAGCAAGACGGTGTAAGGTCCACGCCACTTAGGTGCAAGTGGATCACGTTTCCACTCTTTCACCCATACGCTATCGCCAGCCTGGAACTGATGAATCGGCTCGGCAATGCTGCACGGCGTGCGCTCGAGGACCCACCTGTTAAGAGAAACAAAAACACGGGAGAGAGATTGCACTTGTCCCTGCGTCACATGGTCTCCTATTTGTTTAAGATCAGCTGGAATATCCTGAACAAAGGAGGGCGGTCTCCCATACAGGAGCTCAAAAGGTGACAACTTAAGTCTTTTTGTGGGTGCACACCGAACACGAAACAGTGTTATGGGTAACACATCTACCCATCCCAATCCCGTTTCCTGGGTTAATTTTGCCAATTGGGTTTTCAGAGTCCGATTCATTCTTTCAGTTTTCCCTGAACTCTGAGGCCTATAGGCTGCATGCAGTCTCCATTTCACTTGTAGGACTCGACATACTTCTTGTACTACTTGATCAATGAACGCTGGCCCATTGTCACTTCCAATGCATCTAGGTAATCCAAACCTCGGGATCAATTCAGTGAGGAGTCTCTTAGTTACCTCTCGTGCCTTTTCAGTTCGGGTGGGAAAAGCTTCAACCCATCCGGTAAGAGTGTCTACAAACACAAGGAGATACTTGAATCCCTTAGAAGGGACCAGCTCTGTGAAGTCCACAATTAGGCTTTCCATGGGGACATATCCCACATGTTGGATTCCAGGAGGTTGTACCGGTCCCTACCTGGGATTGTTTTTAGCACAAAGAACACATTTCTGTGAAATGCAAGTTGCTAATTGTGATAGGTTAATAATATACAACTTCCGACTGAGACTCTCTCTGGTTGCAGTACCGCCAAGGTGAGTAGATTCATGATAATTTCTTACAATTGTGCCTGCTAGATGATGAGGTACATAAATCCTATTGTCTGGCAGGATCATCCAACCGTCCTTCACAACTGCTCCTTCCTGTTCAGCCCACTTCCTCTCTTCTGGGGTATAGTGAGGTTTAACTTCTTCTGGAGCTACCTCTGGTATGAGGGCTGCTATAAATCCTCCCACAGGCTTTTGGGCTGCCTCTCGAGCTGCTTTGTCAGCAGCATGATTTCCTCTGGTTATTGGATCCCTTCCTCGTCCATGACCTTTGCAGTGCATTACAGCAATCTGTTCTGGAGCCCATACTGCTTCTAACAGGATTTCTACTTCAGGTCCATATTTCAAGGCCTTCCCGTGGGCTCCTATTAGACCTCTTTCTTTCCATAGAGCACCATGTGCATGCAGGGTTAAGAAGGCATATTTAGAATCAGTATAGATGTTTGCCTTACATCCGGCTGCCAATTGCAGAGCTCTAGTTAAACCTATAAGTTCAGCTTTTTGTGCTGAGGTGCCAGCAGGCAAAGCTTCAGCTTCCACAACTTCCTCATTGGTGACCACAGCATATCCTGCTCGTCTGGCACCTTCATGCAGGTAACTGCTACCATCAGTATAATATACAACATCTGGATTTTTCAATGGTTCATCTTTCAGATCGGGTCTACTGGAATAAACTTCATCCATTATTTGGAGACAATCATGTGATTCTTCATCATCTACCTCTGGTAGGGGCAGCAAAGTCGCTGGATTGAGCATATTCACTACTCGTAGATGAATCCTGGGATTTTCACACAATAGGCCTTGGTACCTAGCCATCCTTGGGTTCGTTAGCCAATAACTACCCTTATATTCCATGAGTGTCAGAACAGCATGAGGTACATTCACATACATCGTCTGGCCGAAGGTAAATTTATCAGCTTCTTTGACAAGGCTTGCAGTGGCCGCTACTGCCCTTAGGCATGGAGGCCATCCTTTTGCTACTGAGTCCAATTGTTTTGACAAATAAGCTACTGGACGGTTCCAACTTCCTAATCTCTGGGTCAGGACTGCCGCTGCAATCCCATTCTGTTCATGTACATACAGCTGAAAGGGTTTTTCCGAATTAGGCAGTCCAAGGGCTGGGGCCTCCATAAGTCGTTGTTTGATAACTAAAAAGGCTTGTTGCTGCTCAGGTCCCCATACGAATGGGTCCTTTTCTGCACCTCGAGTGCTTTCATGTAAGGGCTTGGCCAGACTGCTGAAATCAGGTATCCATAGTCTACAAAACCCTGCTGTTCCCAGGAATCCTCTGAGTTGTTTCCTTGTGGTAGGTTCCTTGATAAGGCAAATAGCTTCTTTCCTCTCTGGCCTCAATGCTCGTTGTTGGTGTGAGATGTCAAAGCCCAAATATTTGACCTTTTCTAAACATAACTGTGCCTTTTTCTGGGAAACTCGGTAGCCAGCTTGCCAGAGCAAGTGGAGCAGTTCCTCTGTACCTTCTTTACAGGTATCAAAATCCTTTGCTGCTAGTATAAGGTCATCTACATATTGCAGAACCACCTTTTCTCCAGGTATTGAGGGGTAACTTGTTAGATCCTTCGCCAAGGCAGTGCCAAATAAAGTTGGGGAATTTTTGAATCCCTGGGGCAATCTCGTCCAAGTTAGCTGGCCTTTTGTTCCTGTTAAAGGGTCTTCCCACTGGAAGGCAAATATAGGTTGGCTCTGTGGTGCCAGCCGGCAACAGAAGAATGCATCTTTCAAGTCCAATACAGTAAAAAATGTTGCTTCTGGTGGGATCAAACTCAGCAGGGTGTATGGGTTTGGTACATTTGGGTGCAAGGTCTCGATAGCCTGGTTTACGAGCCTCAAGTCCTGCACTGGCCTGTATTCATCTGTCCCAGGTTTTCGAACAGGCAAAAGGGGTGTGTTCCATTCTGATTGGCAGGGCTTAAGCAGACCATATTTTAATAGGCGGTCCAAATGTTTCTGGATGCCCTCTGCTGCTCGCCGGGGTAAAGGATATTGCTTTACAGATACAGGGGTAGCCATAGGTTTTAAGGTTACTACAATTGGAGCTATATTCTTGGCCATTCCTGGTGGGCTATTTTCGGCCCATACTCCTGGTGGCACCTGTAGAGTTCGGAGGAGCTTGTTTAACTCTGTATCCAATGTGGGTTGGACTTGCAGGGCTGACATTAGGCGCCATGATTGTTCCTTAGGTACGGAGAGGGAAATTATTCCTGCTGCCTTTGATGGCAATTTCATTTCTGGACCTCGAGGAGTGAAGGTGATTTGGGCCTGCAATTTGGACAGCATATCTCTACCTAAGAGAGGTATTGGACACTCAGGTATATACAAAAACTGATGGGTTAAACGATGTCCCCCAATCTGGCATTCCAAAGGTTGGAGGAAAGACCTCTTAGCTGACTGACCAGTGGCACTTTTAATGACTACACTTTTGGATGCCTTTTTCTGCAATAGTTCTGGGAGTACTGAGTATTCAGCCCCAGTATCAATCATAAAGTCTATTAAATGGCTTCCTAATTGGATCGTGACCGTGGGCTCCTGGAAGCCTAACTTTATGGAGTCCGGTCTTTCCTAGTCTTGGGTAAAATCCTCCTCTGCCAGTCCAATGACATTGTCCCTACTCCGTCCTTGTCCAGGTCTCTGATATCTTCCATCTCGGATCATTCCCCGTCCCCGTCCCTGGTTTCTTGGGCCGGAGCCTGGGCCTGGGCCTGGGCCTGGGCGTACTTCTTCCAACCTCAGGGGTTCAGGACACTCCCGCTTCCAATGACCCTCCTTCTTGCAATTTGCACATTGATTCCTTCCCAGTGGTGGATTCCTTCCCCGCCCTCTTCCTCCATTTAAGGGGCGGTAGTCTTGCTTCACTGCTGTGGCTAGCATTACCATCTTTTCCTTCTGCCACTTCTTCTTCTCTTGTTTCTCAGCCTCATCCCTATTCCGATAAACTCGGCGTGCAATGGCCATAATTTGGCTCATCAGCATCCCTTCCCATCCTTCTGATTTCTGAATTTTCTTACGAATGTCAGAAGCGCACTGGGCCACAAATGTAGCAGTAATCATTCTGCTGTTTTCAGGGGCTTCAGGGTCAAAAGGAGTCCATATACGATAGGCTTCTTGCAGCCTCTCTAAAAAGTCTCCTGGACTCTCATTTGGTTTCTGTTCTACTTCTGAGACTTTAGACATGTTAGTGGGCTTCTGGCATGCCCTGCGGATACCTTGCACAAGCGTCTGGCGATAGGTGGTAAGCCTGGCCAGGTGAATTACATTGTTTGGATCCCAATTAGGATCTTCCAAGGGAAAGTTGTCTTGGAGATGACGGTCAATATTAAAAATATTTCCCACTCTGGCCTGCTCACGCAAATATATCTGTGCCTTTTCAATTATGTCTCTCCTTTCCTCAGTGGTGAACAGAGTATTCAGGAGCTGGCGGCAATCTGTCCAAGTAGGACTATGAGTATTTATTATTGAAGTCACCAAGTCCATCATAGCCTGAGGTTTTTCTGCGAAAGATGGGGTGTGTGTTTTCCAATTCATCAGATCTGTAGTCGTGAATGGAATATATTGCAGGGTCGAAGTTCGAGGTGGCCTTGGTCCAGGTAGCCCGTTAACCAGCACAGGCTCCTCAAGTGCATCAAATACTCTTCTGAGAGGGGCTACTACGTGATCTTTCTCTTCGCTTTGCTCTAGGGGCCTTAAATCATAGGGGATGGTATTTGTCCCAAGGCGTTCTTTTAGCAGCTTTATACGCCTGGCTGTATTGCTTGCTGACCGATTAAGGTCTCCCTGTAACTTCTGTAATAATTCTCTAGGACTTGGATGTACAGGAGTTTGGGGTAGGCAATCAGTTGTTTCACTAAAAGAGACTGTAGATGGAGTTCTACTGGGACTCACAGATGGAATAACCACTTCTGCTTGGGCTTTATTATAGGCCTCCAATGCCTCCTGAAGATATTTATCATAATCTATCAAGGAATCAAGTTCTGTGACTCCAGCCCCATTATTCATTCCACTTTCTTGCCTTGGGGTTACAACTGGTGGAGTGTTTGGATTAGGCTCCCTTCGATGTGGAGCATAGGGTGGAGGTGGAAGCAGCTCTTCCTCTGGTCCCTCAAAAATGGGTTTGAGTTTATTTGGCAAGATTCCTTTTCTAGCTTCGGCTTTTACAGCCAATAATTTGCATCGTTGGACTTTGCATTCCCTTATCCATGGAGGATTTTTATTTAATGTGCTCAGCCAGGAATCTATATATGAAAATTGTTCTGGGCACCCTCCAATTTCTTTGGCGATGTTAGACCAAAGTTTGCTTACTAAATTTATATCAAAGGTTCCTTGAGATGGCCATTCAGTATTTTGCTTCGGCCACTCTAATTCACATAACGTTCTCAAGCGCTCTGGCGTCATTTTGACTCCATATGCCCCTGAGAAGGCTTTCTTAAAATTATTTAACATACATTCAAGAGGTGTATTTTCCCCTTTTGAACCCCCAACTCCCATTGTATGGCCCTGTGAAGTATCCACTCAGTCACTCACACACACGCTTCGTGGGGTTTCTTGCCCAGATGGAGTCGCCTCACTGGGAACCGAAGTACTACCCACTCCACACTCAGGTCAGCTACAGATTGCTCTGTACTTTCTCACACATACAATGCGCTGGATACTTCACCACACACTACCTCCCAACTTCCCCCTTTCCCCCACCAGACCACCATCTGATATACCCAACCACCTAGCGTACTCAGTTCCCACTTACTGAGACGCAGAAGTTTGATCAAGACTTCTCTTCCTCCCAATTAATTGGAGGGCCAAAAATCCCTTTGTGCACTTACCCCTGGTTGGTTCCGTTTCCCCCCGGTCCGTCGCCGCCAGTGAGCAGGGTATCAGACAGACGAGACTTCTGCGTTCCCCCTGGAAAAATTTACCAGTGCGCGCTTGGGTAAGCAGTTTAGAGATCCTCTCTCTTGTACCCTGCTCAGTAGAGCGAAGGGGCTGCGTTCCAGCAGACCACTTATCCGAGTCACAGGGCACCATAAAATGTAGCACCCTGCTTGTGGTTAACACTTAGCTGGAATGAAATATTCAACGCAGCAATAGAGAATTTAAAATAATTATTTATTTGTCAGACAAATAAATGAGAGGCACAGTGGTATATGGTTACCAAGCTCTGGCCTGGCTCCTGCCATTATGGCCAGCCCTTATATTCCCTTAATCCAGCCCCCTTTGCTCCTCCTGTGGCTGCCTCTGTCCAATCAGCCTAGTTGGATTTCCTATTGGCTGATTGCTAGAACCAATCACAAAAAGATACACCCATATCCTTCTGTCCTTATATGGAAGACAAACAGCTATATATTGTTACATCTATAAATGACAAATAAGTAGTAATATATCTTACATGTGTCTCAACAAGGAATCTTAATTACCAGCTCACCTCTTGCCCTCCCTGCCCTATTGCCTTCTAAAACAAATGGTTAATCTTAAATTTTTATCTTAAACATATGTCAAGGATCTTGAGTTTCACATCAACATTGAAAGATATCCTTCATTTGAAGGTTTCTAAACAAATGTCTGGCAGCTAATATATCAGGACAGCATTTGATGGCGTCTTCTTGTCTGGCAAGAGGCTGGACTGGTGGCTGACTTAATTTCAAGATAAATACAACTCTTCTAGCATTTGTTAAATCCTTTGCATAATTACATTTAAGCCAACATATTTAATACACAACACAGATAGCCTCTTAAAAGGAATAAGGCCTTTTTAAAGTAGAGAGAGAAAGAAAGAAAAGGACTCAGTTTAAAACAGTTTCAGAAGAAGCCTCCTCCCCTTCAGCAAGCTGCTTTTCCCATTATCTGTTTAAGGAAGAAACAGCTTTAAAAAGACTTCCCAGCTAGATGCTTTAAAAAGACTTCCCAAAAAGCCTCTCTTTCTCTGTCAGCTAGATGTTTTTTCTCCCATTTACCTCTGGCCTTAGAAAATACAACTCAAGGTTTAAGAGAGGCCCATGGTATCATTTTACTATTTGCCCATTCCTAATTATGTTTATCTCTGTTTTTTTATCTTCTGTAACATGTAGGGTCAATGTCCTGCTTTTAGTCTGTAATTTCAGCTTTTACGACTTTGAGAATTGCTTTCTGCTATCAATCAAAAAGGGGCCCCTTGTCTTAGGAGAATGGCCAAGGTTTTCTCTGCCTGGCATTGAAACATTTGAAAATCTACTTTTGAAAATCTAAGCCCTCTTTAATATACAAGTCCTGATCAAACATTAATAAAATGCAGGCTTATGCCTGATGCCTCAGCACCCTCCCTGTGGAACGCCCTCCCAGCAGATGTCAAAGAGAAAAACAACTACCAGACTTTTAGAAGACATCTGAAGGCAGCCCTGTTTAGGGAAGCTTTTAATGTTTGACGCACTATTGTATTTTAATATTTTGTGGGAAGCTGCCCAGAGTGGCTGGGAAAACCCAGCTAGATGGGCGGGGTATAAATAATAAATATTATTATTATATAAAGTTGACAACGTTAGACTGTATAGACAAACAGTTTAACCTGATCTAAGGCAGCTTCATATGTACACAGTTTTATTTAATAGAATGTGTTTTTCAGTACCTTTTCTTCCACAATGAACCTATTGTGGAAAAACTGAATTAGTCAAGTAATTCCCCCACCTGCAGCCTGAAGTGGTGCAGTCTGGGCATTTTGTGTAGATTAAGAGTTTCATCTACGGCAGCTGTTTCACATCTGCATGTCACTGTCATTATGATCTTGCAGTAAACGAGTGATGGGTATGCATGCACAAATTCACTGCTATTTTAAAAATGTGGCTTTATTTTGACTTGCAGAATAGGTACTTGATTTTATAACATTGCCCTCCCTTTCTCCATGTACCAAAGTTTGATAATATTTTAAGCACTACTCTCATTTAAACTGCTTGAGGTTTAAGTCTCACCTTGCTTAATTTATGAAACATGAAAGTTATCCCAATTTTTTTCTGCACCTCCTGAAATTTAATGTACACACTCAGATTTTTTTAACCCATAGTGTAATATTTCTGAAAATCAATACAGAAAATAAGGCACTGCAAATAACCCAGGAGCTCACTAAACAATAAAGGACTCTATAGCACCAAAGAGCCTTACTTCAAAAAATGATTAAATGGCCTATTCTGTGGTGGGGGGGTTTTAATATAAAAAAGTATTTTCTTTTTCATGCTGCTCTCATAAAAAGATACCTTAGAGGTGCAATTCCATCTTTTACAAGAGGGATTTAATGTTTGTAATTTCAGACCAGAATAATTGAGATGATAGGAAAGGAACTGGAGACCGTTAAGAAAAGGACTTAGTGAGGCTTTTTAGTACGAACAATTATGGGGATGTATGCTTTCAATTTAAACAGTTATTTCCAGGCATTAACACAAAGAAAAAGAAAAGTCCTGCTTTTACCATCAACAGAAATCCACAGTGCCATTTTGAGATTTTGCATACAGCAGCAGATTATCTGGTAAGCGCACCTGGCATCTCTTGGGAGACTGGGATGGTGTGTTACGATATAAAGAAAATAAATCAATTAATCAATCAAAATATCCCTGACCAACGTGGGAGCCTGTGAAAAGACACTTTAAAGTAAACATTGCTTTAGTCTTCCATGAGTCTGGAGACTGGGAGGTATTTAGGACTGGAGACCCATTACACGCACAGCCATATTTCCAACTGGTTCCACAATGGCCACTACTACGTGCTTTTAAATACAAGTGTTCTTGGGCAGGTAAAATAACTCTAGCATCTGCAGCAATGTTTGCAGCAGCAGGCGCAATTGTAAATGCCACTCATCCTTTATGCTTAGAACCTTTCTGTGAACCTGGATGGGGGGAAGGTGAGCTACTGTAGTTGCAAATTATTTTTCAAGTCCCTTGTGTTCAGGGAAGCTGCATGTGAAGGAGCAGCACTGAGCTGGTTGCTCCAGGCTTAGACCGCATGGCTCTAACAAGCCTTTTTGTGTTCCTATACCAATAATTTAGGAACTTTCAGCACTGCAACTAATTCAAGTTTCATTACCTGATTTTTGTTTTGTTTTGTTTTGTTTTTACTGCTATATGGAAAAGCACTCTTTGGAGAGTTTGTAAATAAACTGTTTTTAACTTCCCAAATGCAGTCTTTTTCTATGCTGGGGAAGAGGGAAACATTAGAAGGAACTTAGAAGGGGATATTTTAAAGGTCTATCAGCCTATATTCCCACGCTTTACTTTGCTGCACGTTTTGTGATTTTAAATCTTTGCTGGGTTTCTCTCACCAAAGAATCCTTACCCCAATCCTAGATCTTGGCATGTAGCTAAATAATATGCCAACAAGGTTTGGCCAGATGGGGAGTTCACACCAGCCTATCTCCAGCTGAGCTGGGATAAGGGAATTATGCAGGCCCTGCCTCAAGTAGCCCAATATCCCAACCTATTCCTAACTCACTCATTCCAGTGGATCTTGGATTTGGATTGCACCATAGGATGTAGCAACACAACCTTTAGATCACAAGGACAATGCAGCCCATCAGCCATGTTTCCTAGGTGCTTAGAATTGGGTTTGCAGCCTCCTTCAAAATGCGCTCAGTTTGAAATGGGACTCACATCTTCTCCCCACCTTTGTCTAATCTTCTCTTCTAGTCTCCCACAAGTAGAAAACTACAAGCTCCATGATGCCTGATAGGGCTTGTGGAGCATCTACATGGGAGCTAATCTGGTCACATTACCTCCTCCCTTCCCGAGTGTCAAGGTGTATTTGCTGCTGCTACTAAGAAAGGGTGTCCTTTAAAGTCTTTTATAAGCATACCGTCCCAGAAAACACGGTTTTCAACCTATCCAACAAACCAATATGTTTAAACAATTTAGAGGACCTGTTTCAAACATGATTATGGTGGTAGTTGTCCCTCAAGAGGCAAATTTAATTAGCTCCCTGCTGTGTCACAAGCTGTCAAGGAGATTAGTAGGCAGTTGAAGCATCATCTCAGATCAAGGCAGACTTTGATTTAACAGGATCTCCTCACCTGAGGCTGCTTCATCTGGGTCAGCTGGGGCTAATAATATAAAAATCATCTAAGTTCTCAAGTGAGTCAGCAATACAGGGTGGAATGAGTGAAAAGTTACCCCTGACAGTCAAAGATGTGTCACATCAGGTGCCAATTCAGCCTACTTTCAAAAAAGTTAGCTATCTAACATGTGTATTAAAGAGTTCTGCTCTGTTTATTCTTATTTGGAATTCTGAAGACATGGACAGAATCTTTTCCAATGATCTGTGAACGTCACCCTGTGGTGATTTGGAATTGGGTCGGTTCCATATTTTTCTGCGTACTTCCACCCCTGCAAATTCTTACAGCTCCAAAGCTTTAACTAGTCTTGACACAAGCTAATTGTTGCATGTTTTAGTTACAGATAGGTAGCCATGTTGGTCTGCCATAGTCAAAATAAAAAATTCCTTCCAGTAGCACCTTAAAGACCAACTAAGTTAGTTCTTGGTATGAGCTTTCGTGTGCATGCACACTTCTTCAGATACACTGAAACAGAAGTTGCCAGATCCTTCTATATAGTGAGAAGGTGGGGAGGGGTATTACTCAGAAGGGTGGTGGGAATGGGTGATTGGCAGATAGCTGAATGAGCCTGTTGACGACTCTTAACGACCGCAATAGGTCTTACAGGAAAAGGCAAGGGGTGAGAAGGTGAAAAATGTCTTAGTCATGTATAATGAGATAAGAATCCAATGTCTCTGTTCAGACCAGGTTTCTCCATGGTTTTAAGTTTGGTAATGAGTTGCAATTCAGCAGCTTCTCTTTCCAGTCTATTTCTGAAATTCCTTTGTAGTAAAACAGCTACTTTGAGATCTTGTATAGAATGTCCTGGGAGATTGAAGTGTTCTCCTACTGGTTTCTCTGTTTTGTGATTCTTGATGTCTGATTTATGTCCGTTTATTCTTTGGTGTAAGGTTTGGCCTGTTTGTCCAATATAGAGAGCTGAAGGACACTGTTGGCATTTGATGGCATACACAATGTTAGACGATGAGCAATTAAATAGTCCCGAGATGGTATGTGTGATGTTGTTGGGGCCAGTAATGGTGTTGTCCGGGTGTATGTGGCAGCAAAGTTGGCATCTGGGTTTATTGCAGGCTCTGGTGCCAGTGTCCGTGTTAAGTCTGGTTGTAGTATTATTGTGGGTTAGGAGTTGTTTAAGATTGGGTGGCTGTCTGTAGGCAATGAAAGGTCTTCCTCCCAGAGCTTGAGAAAGAGAACTGTCATTGTCCAGGAGAGGTTGTAGGTCTCTGATGATGCGTTGTACTGTTTTAACTTGGGAGCTGTATGTGATGACTAGAGGTGTTCTGTTATTTTCTTTTTTGGGTTCTGTCTTGCAGCAAGTTCTCTCTGGGTATCAGTCTGGCTCTGTTGATCTGTTGTCCAACTTCATCTGCTGGGTATTTTAGTTCTAAAAAGGTTTGCTGTAGATCTCTTAGGTGAGAGTCTCTGTCTGTAGAATTGGAACAGATGCGTCTGTAACGTAGTGCCTGGCTATATACAATGGACTGTTTGGTATGTTTGGGATGGTAGCTAGAGGCATGTAGATATGTTTGTCGGTCAGTTGGTTTACGGTATAAGGTGGTGTCTATGCGCCCATCCTGTATTTTTATAGTAGTGTCCAAAAAATGTATTTATTGCATAGATTGATTCATTGTTAGGTTGATTGTGGGGTGAAAATCATTAAATTTCTGGTGAAAGGTGTCCAGGGTCTGTTGACCATGTGTCCAGATGATAAAAATATCGTCAATGTATCGCAGGTACAAGAGAGGTTTGAGTGGGTAGGAGTTTAGGAAACGTTGTTCTAAATCTGCCATGAAGATGTTGGCATACTGTGGGGCCATGCGGGTGCCCATTGCTGTGCCGCTGATCTGAAGGAACAGGTCATCACCGAATTTGAAGTTGTTGTGGGTAAGGACAAATTGGCAGAGTTTGGTGGCAAGGTCCCCTGTGGTTTTATCTGAAATGGTGTTCCTTATAGCTTGTAAACCATCATTGTGTGGGATGCTGGTATACAGAGATTCCACATCCATAGTAGCTAGTATAGTATTGTTGGGAAGATTATTTAAAGATTGTATTTTCCTCAGAAAATCTGTGGTGTCACGTACATAGCTGGGAGCACTGATGGCATATGGTTTTACTACAAAGGAATTTCAGAAATAGACTGGAAAGAGAAGCTGCTGAATTGCAACTCATTACCAAACTTAAAACCATGGAGAATTGCATGAATTGCAACTCATTACCAAACTTAAAACCATGGAGAAATCTGGTCTGAACAGAGACATTGGATTCTTATCTCATTATACATGACTAAGACATTTTTCATCTTCTCACCCCTTGCCTTTTCCTGTAAGACCTATTGCAGTCGTTAAGAGTCGTCAACAGGCTCATCTCAGCTATCTGTCAATCTCCCATTCCCACCACCCTTCTGAGTAATACCCCTCCCCACCTTCTCACTATATAGAAGGATCTGGCAACTTCTGTTTCAGTGTATCTGAAGAAGTGTGCATGCACACGAAAGCTCATACCAAGAAGTAACTTAGTTGGTCTTTAAGGTGCTACTGGAAGGAATTTTTTTATGTTGCATGTTTTATCAATGAATAAGTCCTATTTGGATTCAGTTTCATACGGGACTAATTTGGCAACTGATTCATAGAAAGCTTGCCTATGAGCGGTTTCCTCCTTGCCCCACTCCCTTCCCAGGGAAAACCTGAACTTTAGCATTAAATAAGAAGAAATGGAAATCTGCAGAAAACCCGTCTGCCAAAATTCGCTGCAATTAGGAGCTAGAGAGAGGTTTTCCGGGGGGGGGGGGGGAGAGCAGGACAAGAGGAAGTGTGGATAAGCCCTAAGTGAGTACAGAATTGTATCCTAGGCTTTAGTTTAGGGTTGGAAAGCAGGGTTCTTGCCATCCTAACAGCTGTGTTATCATGCAAAATTTCAACAGGTTAACCTTTTCTTATATGGAAATACAATTATGGGGAAACCTTTACCTCCTCACATTCTTTCTGTCAGATTTATTGTTATGTATGAGAACCCCTGTTTTACTTGGGGGTCCTCCACTTCTCCTGCAAAGGAAGATGCATATATTTATATGACACTTAGCATATGCAGCCCTCAGGTAGGTCAGGGGGCCCAATGCACACAAAGTGAGCTGTGGACGCCTTTGGGCAGCAGTGCCAGCCTGGGCCCCAGACTGTGTTTCATGTATTTCAGTCTTCCTTCAAAGAACTTATAGGAAGCCTTGTTTTCCCTTCACACCAGCTCTGTAACTTAGAATGAAGAAGAAGTTTCTGCCGGTAAAAACCTTTCAACGGATACCTCAGAAGGTGGTAGGCTTTTAAGCAGAGTTTGGATGGCCATCTTCCACGAATGCTTTAAGTGAGATGAATCATATGAAAGGTGCTTCCAGTTCATAGAAGGTCTGTTCCCTCTCTGCAATTCAGTGAATTCTGAGCGCCTTTCCTGGGCCCCAGGTGGGCTTTGGCACTACAGTCTCCTTCACCCAATGCTCAGTCCATATACTTGTGGTGGATTATTTGACTTGCTTAATGCTTCACAGCAAGTGCAAAATATCATCCATGATACACACCGGCTTTCAGTCTATTTTCTTTACTTTTGTCACATCAAAATATAACTCTGATAAAAATACTCTTGATAATAATTGCTCTTTTTTAATTCATCCCAATTAGTTACTCTTCAGAAGTATGAGATGCACCTAACTTTCATCTTGTGTATTTTATCATCTACTCGGGAAAGTTCTAAACTCTGAAGTTATAACTTTAATAAATTAAACCTAATTATGGATTCCACTCAGAAAAACAAGTCACCTGCCAGGTTGACAAATGCACTGAGAAAGGGGAACAAAAATGACTCCTCCTTCCTTACTCTTCACTTTGAATTCAAGCCATTTTACCTCCATGGCAGAGACAGCATCATTTTGCTGATAAACTCAACGGTACGGACGACACGATTCATGTGATACTTGCAATTATCCACTTGATTACCTAAAATTTTGAAGCTGATAGCATCACTCATCACAAGTTGAGTCATCATGGATGATTACTGCTTGTTGCCATAAGGGAAAAACTTGGGAGCTAAATTGGGAGGTGCCAGTGGGGAATGTCTGGGTGGTAACTCACCCCATGATGGATAATGTCACTTTGAATGTTCAGAGTGAAGGTGCTTAAAACATAGATACAAGGTTATTTTATAACCGCCCTGCAAAACTTATTCAGCTTTGTGGGTCACAAGTTGTTCAGAAATACGTTACTGTAATGTCTTATGATGAAAATGGATCGGACCCTGAACTATATCTATTGTTATACAATTGGTGGCCTCCAAGCCCAGCCCAGCCCAGCAGACACTTGCCAGGGGCACTTGGCTGGCAGAGGGAACAGCAGAGCTGATAGAATTGCAACAGAGAGCCATGGAGGTTGGTCCGCAACTCCTTGTCCCAGGTGTGACCAGAGACTGGAGATATGGAAGGCTGCCAGGGTAACTGCTCTGGGCGAGGGCAAGGGGCCTCTGGGAAGAAGAACGAGGAAGAAAAGCCCAGATACATCTTGGCAAGGGTTATGTACTGAAGTTCTCACCCTGGGCCAGCAGGGGGATACTGTAGGTAGTTATGCAAATGAAGGATCGAAAGTGACGTTCAGTGATTGGGTAGTTTGTATGCAAATGAAGGCTCGGAAGTGACGTTCAGTGATTGGCTAGTTACAGAAAATGGTTACTGTTGCATTCTAGTGGAGCTCTATATAAGCAGGCTGGCTGAACCCTTCAGTTCAGTTCTGTTCCAGCTTACAAATAAAGAGCTGCTTTGGAAGAATCGCTGTGTCATCTGATATGGTCGCCCACAACTTAACAGCAAGGGTGAAGGAAGGACTGCCTGCAGTGCTCTGAGCCAAGGTGTAAGATCTGGACCCCCTCCATACAGACTGAGGGTGTAAATAGGCGAATAAAGCCTCTTCCTTAAAGCACAACAGCCTCCACCATGTTTTCTTTTCTCCAAAATGACACAGACCCTGTGTGGGCATCTGGGATCCCATGCGCTCTTGCTGCAGCTTGGCAGAGAGTGGGACAGGTGCTTTTGTGACACTACTCTGGTCTCACGGGGCCAGCCAGATGCATACGGAAAGCCCAGAAGTAGGACCCAAGTGCAACAGCACTCTCCTCCCCTGTAATGGGCAGCAACTGGTGTTCAGAGGAACACTGCCTCCAACGGTGGAGGGAAAATATAGCTGGCAGCCACTGTCCTCCATGAATTTGTCTAATCCTCTTTTTAAAGTCATGCAAGTTGAGGGCCATTACTATTTTCCTTATAGGAAAAAACTGCTCCGTTTCCCTTATGGGGTATCCAAGAGCCCGTATAGAGTCCTTAAATAGGTTCCCTATCAGTAGGAGAAAATAACAGGCCAACCAGAGAATATTGAGAAGCAAAGCAGCTCGTAAGCCTGATCTTTATTAAAGCTGTTGCAACAGGGACCTCACTCACAACATGCAGGAGGGAGGAGGAACCCAGAACAATGGTGCGCAAGCCCTTATATAGACTTCTGAAATTGCCTGCCCCGTAGCCAGATACCACCCCCAAAACATCATACATACATCACAGAAATAGGTGGTCTACAGCAGAAATCCTGACTGCCAGGATACCTGACAATGGATACCTGGCTACATTACCTGGACAGCCCGGCCATTCTTTTGTGATGGTAAATACTTTAATTCCTGAATCCTGGTCACAGGCTCACCCTGTTCATACACTAATACGCCCTTAAGACAGGTAATCAAAAGACAATGGAGGGGCTTTCCCATTTCCTTCCTCCTTGCAGAGAAATATTTGAGGTCAATTTGGGAGAGTCAAAATGGCTTCAGGATTGCTCTCCTGTACTATTTCAGACACGTGGTTTATATACTTATGTATGTGTTTGCCTTGTATATTTATGAACATATGATTTATATATATATGAGACCTTACGAATTCTAAGATCCCTCATATATACACTCTGCAGGGAGGGAGGAAATGGGAAAGCCTCCAGATTGTCTTTTGCTTGCCTTTGTGGGAGCAAATTCTGCAGTTTGACTGTGAAGTACTTTCTTTTTTCTGTCCTGAATCTTCCAACATTCAGCTTCATTGGATGGACTCAAGTTCTAGTGCTATGAGGGATTATGCACCCACTTCTCCACTCTAGGTGTAGCTTCATACACCTCTAGCCTGCCCCACTTCTAGGCACTTTCAGACTCTCAGATGACCTCACCTTCATACAATTGTTTAAAATCATGCTGGGCAAAATAGATCCTTGCAGGATTCCACAGTGCATGCCATGGAATCAGGAAAACCCCCTGAAATGCTACTTTCTGAAACTCACCTTCAGTTAAGAGAGGAACCATCTTTTCACTGCGGCCCCAACTCCCATTCCGGGGTTGAGCAGAAAGATTTCGTGGCCAATGGGATCAAACACTGCAGAAAGATCAAGGTGAGGAAGCCGGCTTGTCCTCCGCCCCCCCCCCTCCCGCTCTCTGGGTCCAAAGCCAGGACCTGGCTAATCTGCTGCATCCAAAAGAAGCTGGACTTGCTTGTCATGCCTTTTGCTTGCTCTTCTTTCTCCCTTTGCTTGTGCAAACCTCTCTTACTCTCCCCTTCGCCCACTGCTCTCTCTGTGTGTTTCTTGCTGCTTACTCATTTCCAGTTGTTTTCCTCCTGGTTTTTTCTAGTTGTTTTCAAAGTTTCATCCTCCTCTCTTTCGTTTGCTCTTGTGGAAAAATCTGTGCACCTATTGTTCTGAAAATTGGCATGAGCATCCCCTCAGAAAGTACAACCATGCAGATAAATTGCCTCCAACTCTGGCAGAAAATAATTAAATTAGAGGCTTACTTTAAAAAAAAAAAAGTTTCCCTGCATATAAAACCCACTGAGTTGATTTACCTGCAGTTGGCATGCTCAAAGTGGCTGGGGAAACCCAGCCAGATGGGCGGGGTATAAATAATAAATTATTATTATAGTCTGGAGGGGCTCCTGTGCCTGCCAAATTCCATCCAGCTTACCTGAAAAGGGGGGGAAAGGTTATGATCAGTCAGTTGTGGGGGGCAGAGTTTTGGATTTAACATATCTGATTCATATCTGAATAATGTGGCACTTAGACATAACTTTAACTGTCAGCTTTCAGTTTTTGTCTGCTGTGCTTCTCTTTTGCTAACCTGTGAGCTTACTCCCAACTCACCCCGTTCTCTTTCCTGGGGAATCTTGCCTTGCACTCCACACTAGGCAGATTTTCCAACTTCCTAAGTATTGTGATAAAAAAACTGACCCTTTGCAATGGGCTCCCAAAATGGGTTTCACACTTTCCTTCTGACGCCATCATTTTTACCATAATTTTGTAGCTGAACAGTTTCTTTAAATAGAATTCATTGCCAAGGCTTGATTGCAATGGTGAGTCATTAAACATAATGACAGTAAATGCATCCTATTTATTCCTGCTGCTTAATCCAGCTCTTGGCTTTAGAGAAAAGCTCATCTCTCGCCTTCTCAAAATCAACTAAATACAAAGACTTGTGCACGTGAAAAGAAAATAGCTCTCACATTTTGTACTAATGTTATTTTCTTCACCAACATTTGTGTATTGCCATATCATAATCAAGAAGGATGTAGTTATCGGACTTCTGGGGAGGATCCAGGGCTGGTTATATTCACATCTGCTGTTGACAGGGGTAATTAAGGGGTGATTAACAATAGCTTCCAGTGTGACATCAGGTATGGAAAACACATGCACGTCCAGACCTTGCCTGCCTGCTTCAATATTAGGATTGGGACTAAGAGAAGGGAAATTAATTTTTAAAATCTGTTTGTATGGGCTAAGGACTTCTATCCATCCTTCCTTACAGTTGACCCTTCCGATTCATCCTGTTATATTAGTATACATGAGAATATATATTAAAATAAAAGATTGAAAATAGGGAAGAAACACCTCTTTTTTCTTACTCGTCAAAGCAATGGGGTCTTTCTGTCCCTGGGAAATCCAAGGCTAGTAGTGCCGTGGCTTCTGCGTTTGAGGGAGGGGGTCTCTCAGGTAGGAGGCTTCTGATCTCCACATCCGTCAGACCAGACCAGCCATACATACAGGAGTCTATAGCGAGAGAAAAAGGAGACAAATCCAGCAGAAACCAAATACTGAAGTGAAAAGGGAAATTAAACAAATGAAGTGGAAGTTAATTAAATAAAACTTCTCAGTAAAATTGCCAGAGTTCAGATCAACGTTGTAAAGGAATGAATGCCAAAATATTCAATGCCACTAATTGAATTGTTCAATGCTATTAATGAGGTGCATAGATTTTTTAAAAAAAAGAACAGTGACAGAATGAATACGGTGGGGATGTTTGATGTTCATTATAATAAATTTGCTTTAATTCTCCTACTGGAGCACCATTACTTGATATATTAATTACAGCTATAATTGGAAAGGTCATCACTTGCCAACAGCTTTCACATCCAAGAAGAAATATTACTGGTTAGAAAGTCATCTTTTGGCAGTCAGACAATTGTGGAGATGAAAAATTTCAGTGTGATCCATTGAAATAATTAGGCAGGACACATTGGCAAAATATTTTAGTATTATGTCCACCTCATGTCTCCAAGCTTGAGACGTTCCGGGGTCCAGCACTTAGCCAGGCCCAGTTTCCTCTGGTGGGAAGCCACAGGCGTCTTGCAATGTCTGAGTTCATTCTCCCGTCTTGACTGGAGCATCGATGGAGGCCCTGCATAAACACTGCAACAGACTGGCCCAGGCAGAGTTCACTGCTTCCGCCTCTTATCTCTAGAGAGGAACAGCAAGCACCTCGTGTTTTAAGCTCGCAGAGCTTACAGAGTTTTCCATCTTTCATACTGTTGTAAGTTCAGTTCAGTTCAGTTCAATTTATTGTGTCTAGCAAACAGCCACTACACACGTGAAAATAATAATGACAAGAATACAACTATGAATAGTGGTTTAAAATTTCTACTCCCTGACCTTGAGAGGATAAATCATTTCCCATTCCCCCTTTTAAGCTTTATTACACGAATTTGTAAAGCCTTTGCAAGAAAATTGGGTGTTCTAAAGGATATATACCTCTCCACATCGGACAGCATAAAACAGGTCTTTTCAAAAGACGTCCTTCTCTTCTGCAGTCTTCACAATGGACAGTCGCGGAGGAAGGGGGTGCAGTGGGTCTGCCCTGGGTGTCATCCCGGGGGGGGGGGTGACATTCAGTGCGCTGCGAATGGGTACACTTGGGAGTTGCGGGCGGGCAACACGACAAATGTCTGCCATTGGCGGCTCGCTCCGCCCCTGAGCAGCTATCCCATGCCCCCCCCCCTCGGGAGCACGTCTGCCCTGGGCAGTGCAGGCATATGCTCCGCCGCTGACAACGGATGCATTATCATAAACCCTATAAATTTATAACTGGTAGGGTTTTGATTATTTGGGATGTGAAGGGAGAAGTACAGCAGAGGAATTTCTGAGCTAGCCTATGTAAAAGAACCTGGCCAAGCCAGGGCCGTTAAGAAGTGTCCACCCCAGGTGTGAACAGAGGCTGAGGATCTCAAAGGTCAGTGGGTGTGAGGTGACGGGGGAAGACTGTCTTTAGCTAGGGTGCCATATTTCAAAATGTGAAAATCCAGACAGAAAAGTTGTTGAGTTGACCATGCTGTGAAAGCTGGACTCCCTCCCTCTAAACTCAGGTGTAAATAAATCCTATTTCTCAAAGCTGTGACAGCCTCTGCCAGGTTTTCAGTTCTCCAAAAGCAGCACAGATCCTGGTTGGGGGCTGCTCACAGCTTGGCCGGGACTGGCGTGGCTGGTAACAATCCTAGATCTCAAACCGCAGTCCCTCTCCACACAGAGGCAGCTGGGCTGCAATATCCTAGAGTAGGAGGGGGGATTCCTCCTCCTGCTCCCTTTCATTAGTGCTCTTTTGTCAAGATCAATGCAATTTGGTTTGCATTACAGAGACCGGGCTGGGGGAAGCCTGGCTTAATCCCCCTCATCTCTGCAGCCGCAGGTGAGACCTAGTGGCGGAGGCAGGTGGGGGGTTGCTGCCTGCAGGGAGGGGGCGTTGCAGTAATCTGTCCCTGTCCCACAGTCTACTGCTTTGGGGGCAGGCTGGGTTTGAGCAGTTGCCCAGGAAAGATTCTGCTGCTGTGCCACCAGCCGCCCAGCAGTTCAACTGTCTTCTTTATGTTGGAGAAGTAATATGAGGAAGTTTGCTATACAGTAGATCTTCTGCATCTGGAATGATGAAATGGAAACAACATACTCATTACTTATTTCATTTGGCTATATTAAAGATTTGGTCTTGACAGATAATAAAGAAATTGTCCTAAATTAATTAATTGCAGCTCATTTGACCATTTCTCATAACTGGAAAAATATAAGAAATCCAGTACTCAATGATTGGATGATAAAAGTATGGAAGATAGTAAGTTTGATCAAATTAACATGGTCAGAGTCAGAGAATGAAGAGAGTTACCATATAATGATTTCATTGGCAAATGGAAAGTCTTTATAATGTATTAGGGGGGGGAGGATTTTTTTTATTAAAAAAAACACACTTTGAAGTATGATGAAGTCTGTTTTGTGCATATGTACAGTATTTGTACTCTCTCTAGTTCAGTATACAATTATATGTTTATTCTATCCGTTTTCAAACTAATAATACTAAGGTTAAGCATCAATAAATAAATAGCATCAAAAGAGTAATCAGTAGATAAATGTCAGAAAAGGGAGTCAATGGAAGTTGAATACCTGCACCAGTAAGGTGTTTTGAGGGGAAATATCTCTTCCTCTCTTCTGAAAAACAGGAAATAGGAGAGCATTTGGTAGAGTTTCTATACAAAAAAATGCACATCTTCAGCATGTGGCTGCAATCCTGTACACAGTTAGGTTGCTTAAGAAGGTCCATTGATGTCCAAGGGATTTGGGTAGCCTGTGTCTAAGATTGCAGGTAATGTTTAACTGTGCACCTGTTTTAAGTTTTCGTTTTTAAAGTGACAATTCAACATAAAAATGAGCCTAGTCGTTTCAGCTTCTACAAATAGGTTTTCTTAAATTTCTAACTGGCTTTCCTAATATAACAGAACCTTCTGCACTCACGTAGAATCCCCAGACGGCAGCTTGTACTGCATAGCAGATTAGAAGAACAGAAACATTTTCACGACTCAGTGAACCTCCGTGCTGCTTTTGTGGCCTCTAAAGCTGGGCTTCACCTGCGAATACCCACCTCCCCTCCGTGGCCGATAACAGACGTCCTGGACTTGTATAGGCCTACAGTTGTGTAAAGTGTCTGACACCCCCAGCTAACATTTTGAATCAGCAGCATTATTTATTAGATATCATTTTAATTACTCACCATTCATCTTTCTTTTAAACCAGTGCAATTTAACATGGTGAACTGAAAGAGAATTTGACTTGCTCCTTTGCCCATTAACAAAGGAAGCAGAAGGAGCAGATAAAGTTGAGCTAAGCCTTCAAATCTGCTTCACTCTCCAAAGGATCATATGTGGTCTTGTGCAGCCTGGGGTGGGGGCTTGGTCATCTGAGGGGCTCCAGGCTTTGAAAAAAGCCCGGGGAAGACTGGAGCATGAGTGGTGCAAGCCTCCCTGTGAAGTGACCAAGCACTGGCTGGCGCGCATAATTTTGCTCACCATGCGGGCTGCAAAAAGGGGTCATTTTACAGCTTGCGTTGCATCCCCTAGTAGCCGGCCAGCGGAGTTATTTCAGACAGTCCAGAGGTTATTGCCTCCCACTGCAGGGAGAGACCCCTTGAGCCCTCAACGGCCCCCTGGGACCAACTAGAATAAAGTGGCTCAACTTCGGAGGTTCTGCACCTGCGGCCAGTGCCCACGTGGAGGGTGTGTTGTGGGATCAGCTTCATTATGCGATCAGCTGGTGTGGACAAAGTACGGGCATCAATGCTACTTGCCCTCTCGTTTTATATATATAATTTTTTATTGCTTTTTTTCACAATTTTATACATTTTAACACAACCATGTCAAACATTCAAGTACTGTACAAGGTTCTTTTGACCCTTCATACCTCCTTCCCTCCCTCCCTCCCTGGGTTCCATGTTTAAGATTAAATTTACTGCATCTTTTACCATTATCCATCTGTTAAATATCCATAATTAACATTTAAAAATTCCACATTGCAAGTGTCATTACATCCCTGCCAGTGATTTTAACTGTCTTTTAAATAAATTACAAATTTACTCCAGTCTTTGGAAAATACTTGATCTTCCTGGTTTCGGATCTTCCCCTTTGGTTTTGCCATCTCTGCATCTCCATCAGATTCATCTGCCACTCTTCTTTGGTTGGGACTTCTCCTTCCTTCCATCTCTGGGCTAGTAGAATTCTTGCTGCTGTTGTTGCATTCATAAAAAGTCTTTTATCCTCTCTTGGTAACGCTTCACCTATTATACCTAATAAAAAGGCTTCTGGGGTTTTTTTAACAAATGTATTTTCAAACATTTTCTTTAGTTCATTATATATCATTTACCAGAAAGCCTTTACCAATGTACATGTCCACCACATATGGTAAAAAGAACCCTCCCTCTCATTACATTTCCAACACAGATTTGAACTTGTTTTGTACATTTTTGCAATTTTACTCGATGTTAGATACCAATGGTACATCATTTTCATATAGTTTTCTTTCAACAAACAGCATGCAGTAAACTTTATTTCCTCTTTCCATAACTTTTCCCAAGATGAAAGTTGAATATTGTACCCAAAATCTCTAGCCCAATGTATCATCACTGCCTTAACTTGTATACCATTCTAAATGTAATTTGTACATTTTAATAACACTTTCACATTATTTTCCAGCAGTTCTTTTTCAAACCTTGATCTCACTGTATCAAAACCTTTTTTTTAATCAATCATTTAATTGGTGATGCTGTAGCCAATCCGTTAATAATTCTCTAATATCTTCAAATTTTCTCAGTTTTAGTTGGTCTCCTGCCTCTATTAACAAGTCTTTATAGGTGGCTCAATCACCTCTCAGATTTAATTTTTTAACTGAAATTGCTTCCAATGGAGAGAAACACCATGGTGTCCTCCATTCTAATAAGTTTTTGTACTTATCCCAATACCTCATAGATTGATTTTCTTATCAAGTGGTTCAGGAATCCTTTTTGTGCTTTCATTTTATCATACCATAAATATGCGTGCCACCCAAACAACCGCGTGGCCTCTCAACCCCTGTCCTTCCTGGCTTCTAAGATGTTGCAGAGGGGGTCTGACTGGTTGCGTCCAGAGCCTGGCTATTGCTTCATTGCCTGAGGGGATGGTTCCTGCTACCAGTCACAGCTTAGGTCCAAGCTACCCGAAAGACGAAATCCTCTCAGTCTCGCTGTTAAGTTGTGGGTGAACATATCAGACGACACAGCGATTCTTCAAACAGCTCTTGTTTATTCACAGGCCAGAACAGAACTGAACTGAACTGAAGGGTTCAGCCAGCCTGCTTATATAGAGCTCCACTAGAACGCAGCAGTAACCATTTTCTGTAACTATCCAATCGCTGAACGTCACTTTCGATCCCTTATTTGCATATGTGGACCTGAACTGTCTACAGTATCCCCCTGCTGGCCCAGGGTGAGAACTTCAGTACATAACACTCGCCTCCCTCACAGGCATGCTTGGTGGGGATGCGGGAGAGGGCCTTCTCAGTGGTTGCTCCCAGGCAGCATTGGGATTCCCTCCCTAGAGAAACTAGAATGGCTCCTTCCTTGCTCTCCTTCCACTGATCTTCTTGTTCCAGCAGAGTTTTGGGAACTGCCTGCTTTTAATGAAAGGGCTGGTGCCATGCTCTTTTAATTGTAATCATTGGTATGTTTTAAACAGGGGTGTGTGTTTTAATTCTATCTATGCTTAATTGCTTTTTAATGATTGCTTTTTCTATGATTTTAGCAGTTCTTGTTTTATCTCTAAAGCATATTGAGCCCTGTCATGGAGAAAGCTGGGATATAAACAAATATATATTATTGTAATAATTTGCACCACCCTGACTCTCTCTCCCATAAGCTGAACTGAAGTTATTTTGGCCATGGATGGGGTCGGGTGTGTTGGGGGGCATTTTGAGGAGAGCTTTAGCAAAGACAGCACACACTCTGTTTCTAATAATGAAATAATATCCCTATGTGTGTGTGGATCTTTGGAAGCTTTTCTCCTAATGAGTGTGGAACATCTTCCCCACCTGCTCCCCCCACCCCCCCGCCTGCACTGTGCACCAGGCCCCGTGCAGCAACTTGTTCTCTCAGCCTGTGCTGTGAAGCAGTAATCATCTTCAAAGTGAGAATATCATGTTCCTAAGCAGTGGGGTATGGCAGCCTTTGAGATTTCTGCTTCTGTAACACCAGCCCTGGTTCAGGAGCAGCGTTTCCAATCACCTACCCAAAGAGAATCCGCAGGAGAGCAGCAGCTGCCAAGTTCTTGTGGAAAATGAAGGCTGGTAGCTGGGAAACAGCAATAATGCCGGTTGCAAAGGCTGGATGGAACCAGGTACAAAAGCTGCAAAAATAAAAAATAAAAATAAAGCACAGCATTAATGTTGGCACCCTTATGCATATGCTATCAATTCAGCCGAATGCTGTTTCACTTTGTCATATAACACAATCATATCCTAGAACAGTAAACACACCTAACTTCTCCAGAGTTCTTTTCTGGCTTCCACTGGTAGTCCCAGGGCTTCCCCACACTCCCATTTGTTTTGCCCTAGACGGGTCTTAGTGGTTTTCCGCTTGACCCACATTTGCGTGCCAAGCGCCTGAGCCACAAAGTTCCCAGGAGAACAATAAAGCACACAGACACAGAGTATTTTGGTTTATGGGTTCAAATAGGCCACAACTCTATTGGTTACAGATGTGAGCAGTTTGGCTTAGGCATTGGGGTGACGCCAGGCTATATCTTGACTCCCGCCCGTCTGCAGGGAGTCCACTGAAGGGTAGACCACTGATAGGAGTGCCCTATGCCTTACATCAAATAGGGGCACCCGAGGGGTCCTCATAGGGGCTGTGACACGGCCTTAGCCCATGCCCAGGCTTCAGACAGGATTCACACCCTGGATCCCTTTAACAGGGTACCCTTGGTGAGGAGGGGCAGGCTAAGGCTACAACCTCCCCTCCAACCAAACGACGGCTTACCCAATGCCTGACCTCACACAAAGTTGTGACATTTGCTGCTAGCTAGGCGAAAACCAAATGTCCAGTGACAATTTGCCAAGTGGAAAAATTCCTACTCGGCCCCAACAATATGGCGACCGACAATTGTCCATAGCAAGGTCATATCTGAGCAAAGCATGAAAAGAGGGTGGGTGAGTTGGCTGAGCCGGTGATGGGGAGAGAGAGGGGGCCAGCCGGCCGCACAAGTGGCCACACCCACACAGAGAGCTGATTGGCTGGGGCTGTCCCACAAGGGCATGACGCATGACGCAGGTAAGAGGTGGCAATTCATTGAACTATCCATTCTGACCCTAAGGTCACATTCCTGGTGAATCACTGCCAGTTCAGACTGTTATGTATTGAAGTTCTCCCCCTGCCCACCAGGAGTATCGTGTATATAGTTTTCACTCAGGTCCATGTCAGTCATTTTAGGCAGGAAACCCTGTGTTGTTGTTGCTACAATGTTGACAGCTGGCTGCCTATAAAAGCAGGCCGGCTGAGCTGTTTGCTGTTCAGTTCTGTTCCAGCTTACAAATAAAGAGCTGCTTTGGAGAAATCGCTGCATCGTCTGCTATGTCTACCCGCTATTTAACACAGACCCCCATTCATATACATGTGAAATTAAAATTTTGGGTTCAGTGTGCATCATTTTGCAGTTGTTTACACTGAATTGAACTTGCTATTTTACTGCTCATTTCCCCAGCTTGTAGAGATTCTTCTGGAGTTCCTTGCAGACTATTTTTGTGTCCATCTAAGCTGGGCTGCGTTGAAAGGCATTTTGTGAGAATCTACTCACAAAAAAGTATCTAGGCCTCTCTCTCTCTTTCTCTCTCTCTCTCTCTCGCACACACACACTTATATAAACACACACTGTGATTTACTGAGTGATTCGTTTTGCAACAGAAGAAAAGTATTTTGTAAAACACTGCACAGAGGTGTACAAGATTACAATGACTCATAGAACAATTTCCTCATATCCTAATTTACCATTCTTCTTCATAAAATTATGGATAAATTATAACATTTACTGTCAGATTAACAGGCCCTAAAAGGTCAAAGTAGAAATGTGTCCATTAATTAGTGAAAGGTTAATGCAATAATTTGATACAACATCAGTCAAAAGGCACTCTCTGACAATAATTTACATTATAATGTGCCCTTTTAAACTCTAATATACAACTGTTCAGGGCGGGGAAGGAAGCTTTCTCAATAACAGTTTGGCTGTGATTTATTGCTGAATGGATGATTCAAGAGTGTGTGCCAAAGATGTTAGAAATAAAGACAAAGGCTGATTTTCTGGGTTACTCCAAAACATTCTAAATTATTTATATGATTTTATGTCTGTATTTACAATCGCAAGGTGCGACATATTGCTGCTAACTGCACCAATTTCATTTCCCATTAAGTAGATCCAGGACAAGTGACATTTTAAGGCTCAAAAAATGTATCCAGCAAAATGACAGACTAGCAAGAGCGTATTGCAGAAAGGGAGACCCTGGAAATCCTATGAAATGAAGCGTAGTGAGTTAATGCAAGGATGGAGGGGAGACACAGAGAAACAAAACCAAAAGGACAAAACAGTTTTATATCAAAGCTACAGTCCTTGTGATTCTTTCCCTTGCCCTCTACCTTTTCTTTATCATCTTCCTTCCTTTTGCAGTTTATCCATAGTTTTCTCTTTTCCATTCTCCCCTTCGAGCTCCTTAGCCATTTCCTCCCTTCCACAGTCCTGTTACTAGTTTTGCTTGATATTATAAATAAATAAAAGCTAATTCCCATCTATGAGTTAAACTTTTCTTCCTTAGCATTGTAGTAAGGAAGCTCCACTTTTTCTTTTATGTGGGTTATTGGTGAAATATCTGGGGGAAACAGGAATTCATGGCCATCTGCCATTGCCAGCGGATTCTGCCTCATCACTGACATCAACGCTTCCTTCTCCTAAATTGCAGTAGAATTTACTTTTAATTTATTCTTTGCCCTTTTTGAATTCTGCCTGTCTGTGTGCTCTGGTTGTGCTGCTTTTACCCCTCTCTTGTTTCTAACATTGCACCAAGGAAGATCCCCGGGGGGGGGGGGGTCCAGGCACTCGCCCGGGGTCTGGGTTCCTTTGGCGAATGGAGTCTGGAGGAGACTGCTGTAGCTTTAAGAAATGTGGTTTATTCGCTTATCCGCACCTTCAGTCTGCATAATATTTTGTACAAAAATCTCTGGCCATGCACACCTTATATTTACAGTGAATTATAATTAGTTCGAAAGCACATCAAAGTGCAAGTAGATAAATAGGTACCGCTCTGGCGGGAAGGTAAACGGCGTTTCCATGCGCTGCTCTGATTCACCAGAAGCGGCTTAGTCATGCTGGCCACATGACCCGGAAGCTGTACACCGACTCCCTTGGCCAATAAAGGGAGATGAGCGCCACAACCCCAGAGTCGTCCACAACTGGACCTAATGGTCAGGGGTCCCTTTACCTTTTTATAGTTAGGGGGATGGATGCTCCCTGGCTCTTGAATTGCAAGGGGAGAGAATTGAAGAGGTTTATCGTTTGCAATATATTTGCATTCAAAATGATTAATTTTGGCCAGATAGTGCTCTAATCATTTATAAGCCAGATGGTTAATCTTTTTTTTAAAAAAAAAATAAAAGGTTATAGTAGCACTATAGGCCTATGTAAGAAGTTTTCCTAGCTATTTTGAACAATAATAGTGTCCTCTTTGGCAAACAAAATGTTAATATTTTGTACAAAAATCTCTAGCCATCCACACCTCATATTTACCATGAAATATAAATAAGGGGATGGATGTTCCCTGGCTTTTGAACTGCAAAGGGATAGAATTGAAGAAGTTTAACATTTGCAGTATATCTGCATTCATAAACTGCCATACACACAAAATGTGAAAAGGAAAAGCAGCAAAACCCCTCTTCAGCTCATTGCTCCAGGATCTTTTCTCCTGAAAGGCATCTATTTCCTTCCTAGCCTGTCACTTTAGATTGTAAGGATCAGCAAGAAGCAAGCCTAACAAACTCTAAAGTGAAATAACCATGCTCCAGACAGCTCAGTTATATAAATGAGATCTTCTTCCAGCCCTATTCCAGATAATTGGTGGGAGTCCTTGCCCTGTATGTAAAGCAGAGAATGAAGAAGCAGATTTGGGGCCATGGCAGTGGGGCCTCAGCCGCCATGGAGCAGTTAAGACAGAACGGGGCTGGTGAATCTAAGCCCGCTTTAACTGCGTGTTCAGACCCAGAAACCTCCCCCCTAAATAAATTCACACTTGACTCAAATTTTGGTTTTTGGCAGAATTTAGGCCATAGCTTTATTGATTACAGAAAGTGACTGGTTGCATAGGCTCTGGTTTGACTAGCTCCCTGCCATGTAGGTAGCGCTGACCCAGGGTTCCAGCATAGGTCAGCCAAGGGTGAACACCTGGATAAGAAGAAGCCGGGAACAGGCTATCTCCACCACCCAAATGTCCCCCTGGACTAAGGCACGGGCACAACCCCCTCTCAGGGGTTGACCAAACCATCGAGGCCCTGGATTTCTTTACCGGAATACCCTTCACATAGGGATGGTGAGAGCGTTCCTCCATCCCTATCACCTGAACCAGAGCCTATCTGCAACCTTACAAGTTGTGACGATTTGCTACGCGGCAGGCAAAACCCAAATGGCAACAGCCAATCAGCCAAGTGGGGAAAATTCCTGCCATGCCCCTGTCCCAATGACACACGATGGCATAGCAAGGTCAAGCACAAAGCCCTAAAAGTAGGGAGAGGTGGACGGGTGTTCTGAATGCACGAGTCGAAAGAGGAAGCTCTGGGTCATGTGCATGGGCATAAATAGGTCCCTCAAACCGTTTGGACTGCATCCCATTGGCCAGATTGCACCCAGCTTCGAGGGACCTACCAATCGGGTGTTGTGACTGACCAATCGTACCCACCCACGTGTTGTGAGTCGGTTTTCCAGGTCTCACCGCAATACCTCACCTCTTTAAGGGAGGACCCAATTTCTTAAAGATTACTGCAGTCTCAGTTTTCATGCTATGTGTATGAGACAAAAACCTTAAGAATAATTTATTTTATCCACACATCTCCCAGTGTCCCAAAAGGCTTGTCTTTGGCATTCAATGTGAAATGGAAAATCTGACTTCAGCCAGTGTGCTGAATTTTTTATTTCTCTTCTGGTTTTGCAGCATTCGGGTTTCAAGTTGTTCGTGCACTAAGCTGTTAAAAAACCGAGGTACTACTGTATTCTGTTTAAGCTTGAGTAGTTCTTTGGAGTTGTTTAGGCTGAGATCCAGTGTCTAGCGCCAAATTTGCGATGTCTTCCAAATGCACACCTAAGTCAGTGAGCTTGCTTTCTAGTGGCTTTGGAAATGTGCTCCAGCTTTTGGCTAGCTCTGCTTCGAAGCTTTGGAGCTAAGCTGTCCAGTCATCCTTGAGGCTGAGTGCTTCTGGCTCCAAAGAAGTCATCCCTGAAATATTTTTGTCCTTGCTGTATTTAGCAGGTTGGGCTGTCAGTTTCAGTCAAATCCCCTTCTTTGATCCCCAGCGTTCAGGCAGCATGTCCTAATACTCCAACGATGAACTGTGAGTAAAATAAGTTTTTCTGCTATTGCAGGAGGAGTTTGTATACCAAAGGACTGATGAAATTAGGGAATTAAGCAGCTATTCATCAGCTGAGACAGCAATTTCCCACCTTCAATAGTGTTAGGAGTGTTTTTTGGTGGAGAGTAAGCTGTAGGCCAAGGCTCTCCTCACCACTGGATCCAGCAAGCATAGGAGCCAGCTCCACCTAGGGGCTGAGGTCCCTTCACCCCCCATAAAATATTCAGTGGGGCTCGAGTCTGGACCCCCCAAAGTTGATGAGCACTGCCATTCAAATGTTGCGTGTGTGCACTGCATCTTGTGATTGATTATGCAGGGCACGGCTTACCTGCCCCCCTCATATATTTTTTAAGTTAGCACTCCTGCCAGTAAGTGTTAAATATAAGCCAGGCTAACTTCCTATTGAGGTGGAATAAACCATTATGGGGAATAGAGGAAAGTGGCTCTCTGCAAGTCGGCAGGTGGGTGGCCCTCCCACAACTCATGGGTAGCTAGAGCGGCAAAGCCAGAGTTGAGGAGAGAGAGTTGAGAGTTTGGAGTGGTGTAAGCTAGAAGAAAATCAGCAAGCAGGAGAGAGAAAGAGTCAGAATGACGTTTGATTTCTGTTTGAGGCTGTGGGGAAAAGCAAGGCCTTCTTGGGGTGCTGATGCTGTGAACCCCCCATCCTAGGCTCAGGTTGCATATATGTGTATCACAAAGACACCCCAGTCTTTGCTGTGCCTCATTCCCAAAAGGAAACACAAACCCTGCTAAGCACCTGCAAGCCCTGGAATCTCACGCTGCTTAGAGATCGGGGTGGCTGCAAACATATAAATTTACAGAGGTGCACATAAGTTTAGCCATTTATGTGTTCACTCTTGATCTTATTGGGGTCAGGGTCAGCAACCAGCACCCGCTGCTGCCCGTCTGCTGCAGCCAGCACCAGTGGCATAGCGTGGGGGTGCAGGGGGGGCCGGCCGCACCGGGCGCAACATCTGGGGGTTAGGGTTAGGGGGTGCAAATCCACGGGTTAGGGGGCGCAAATTACTTGCCTTGCCCCGGGTGCTGACAACCCACGCTACGCCACTGGCCAGCACCCCCAACTTGAAAAGTCAACCATCTGCCAGTAGAGAAGGTCGGTTCCTACTTAGGCCACCATAGCCCAGGTCAAAGCTCCGAGCGCTGAGGGAGTAGCAGCGAGTGACCACAGGCATGCAGAGCGTGGCCTTGGCAGCCCCACTCTGCAAGGACCAGCTGCCCACTGACCCCCAGTCCCAGGGAGGAGGAGGAGGCTGTGCTGGGCCTCTGCACCATGATGCCGAGACAAATGAAAATCACCTCCAGATTTCTAACCCTTATGGCAAGTTGTGTCAACATAAAAAAAGGTAAAGGACCCCTGACAGTTAAGTCCAGTTGCAGACGACTCTGGGGTTGTGGTGCTCATCTCACTTTACAGGCCAAGGGAGCCGGCGTTTGTCCGCAGACAGTTTTTCTGGGTCAGGTGGCCAAGCATGACTAAGCCGCTTCTGGCGAACCAGAGCAGCGCACAGAAACACCGTTTACCTTCCCGCCGCAGTGGTACCTATTTATCTACTTGCACTTTGACGTGCTTTCAAACTGCTAGGTTGGCAGGAGCTGGGACCGAACAACGGGAGCTCACCCCATCGTGGGGATTCGAACCGCCGACCTTCTGATTGGCAAGCCCTAGGCTCTGTGGTTTAACCCACAGCGCCACCCGCTGTGTTGACATACAGCTGTACAAATCACCACTGGATTGACTAGGCATTCAGACAATTCTCATAACAGAGGATACAGGTTTTGCAACTTTAAAAAGTCACTTTTTAAAAGGACCCACCAAACACATAGTTATTTAAATTTCTGAACCACTGCAATATTTACATTAATAATTTAGCTGATCAAAAATCAAAAATCTGACCCAATTGTTAAAAGTTGTCATGCTTGACGTATGAATGTAATTACATGTAACAAATGCAATTACATCTACAATTAAATTATACTTTCTAATTCATCCCAATTCTCCCTTCTCATCTTTGAAGTGAATATGATTGATTACTACTTAGCTTTAATTTAAGCAGCTGTTATTGCTAGGTATTATTTGCCGTGTCTCCCTTTTTGTACGGTTTTCAGCATACAGGCAACTCTCCATTTACACAGGGGTTACGAGGCACCACATGTTCAAGCGAAACGACATTGGAAAAGCCTGCAAACAACCTCTAAACCTCTGGAAGCCCTTGCTATTTCAGAGCCTTTGATTGGTTGACTGACCAAACCCAAGCAGTACTCAAGGTTCCTCATCATCCTGGGGAAAAGTGACCAGTGGGGTTCTGCAGGATTCTGTCCTGGGCCTGTTGTTGCTCAACGTCTTTATAAATGACTTGGATGGAGGAATTGAGGGGATGCTCATCCAATTTGCAGGTGACACCAAACTGGGAGGGGGAGCTGATGCCGCAGACAGAATCAGAATTCAAAATGACCTTAACAGATTGGAGAACTGGGCGCAAGCTAACAAAGTGAATTTCAATAGGGACAAATGCCAGGTTCTGCACTTAGGCAGGAAGAACCAGGTGCACAAATATAGGATGGGGAACACCTGGCTTACTAGCAGTACATGTGGAAAGGATCTGGGGGTCTTGGTGGACCACACACTTAACATAACAGTGTGATGCAGCAGCAGCAAAAAAGCTAATGCTATTCTAGGCTGCATCAATGGAAGTCCAGTATCCAGATCAAGGGAAGTCATAGTCCCACTCTATTCTGCCTTGGTCAGACCAAACCTGGAATACTGTGTCCAATTCTGGGCACCACAATTTAAGGAGGACGTTGACAAGCTGGAACGTGTGCAGAGGAGAGCAACTAAGGAGATCATGGGTCTGGAAACAACGGAGCGCTTGAAGGAGCTGGATTTGTTTAGTCTGGAAAAGAAGAGACTGAGAGGAGATATGAGAGCCATCTTCAAATATCTCAAGGGCTGTCACATGGAAGAGGGAGCAAGCTTGTTTTCTCCTGCTCTGGAGAGTAGGACTCAGACCAATGGCTTCAAATTACAAGAAAGGAGATTCCGACTAAACATTTAGAAAAACTTTCTGACAGTACGAACTATTTGGCAGTGGAGCAGACTCCCATGGGAGGTGGTGGACTCTCCTTCCTTGGAGATTTTTAAACAGAGGCTGGATGTCCATCTGTCATGGATGCTTTAGCTGAGATTCCTGCATTGTAGGGGTTTGGGCTAGATGACCCTTGGGGTCCCTTCCAACTCTAAGATTCTATGAAAAACCCTTTACAAACCAGTAGCACTTACCAGATGCCAAACTCCACCACAATCACTTCCTCCAAACCTCCTTGCTGAAACTCCAACTCTTCATAGGCCTCAACAGGATTGCTAGGAGCTGTTTTTCCTGTTTTTTGCCCTTTCTGGGCTCTTTTAGGGCTGCTTTTGCCTTTTTTAAAGTCACTTCCAGGTTTGGCATAATGCACACAGTTGAGCATCAATTGGACCTGTGTAAATGGGGAGCTGCCTTGCCCAACCTGGTGCCCCCTATACTTTTTGGACTATAGTCCCATCATCTCTGACCATCAGCCATGCTGACTGGAGATAATGGGAGTTGTACCCAAAACACCTGGAAGGCACTAAGTTGGGGAAGAGTGAGTTAGTACAAATGCAGCACTTCGACACTTATTTTCTAGTTCATTAAATTAATTTCATTTATGAAATATTTTTTATAACTTTAATGTAAATCTAAGGCTACATTCCTATAGGTTTTTGCTGTTTTCCCTACACTACTGTGCCCTTCAGTCCCTCCTCCACCAGAACATGTCAGACTATGGCACTGTTCACAGGGAAAGTCGCTGGATGATCGCACTGCAAACTGACAATAGCCTATTGATCAGGTGCTTGTAAGGATGAGTGGGGAAAGACCATAGGTACCCACGATACAAAGAAAATACACAAATCACAGGCGCGAAAGAACTTAGTCCCATTTTCGTGTTTTGTCAAAGTAAAGCTGAATTCCAGGCATCTGTGTCAAGATTTCAACACAGGCTTCAGCTTCTCAGATCCATCCATTTTAATCCAAAACTCAAAAGTAGCCAAATGTCAGGACATCTCTAAGAAAGTGACATACAGTCCTCAAACAGGGCAGCAGCCAATGGTCTGAATCATTAGAACTGGCCCAGGAGATTTATTGTAGCCCATCAATTTAACTCCTTTTATGCGGGGGGGGGGGGCTCTACTTGGGCATCTATGAAATAGGACATTTGCTCCTGGCTGCCAGTAGATTAAATCCCAGCAGCAAGAACACAGAAGGGAAATGGAAAGCATTTTGGAAGAATAAAATGCACATGTGCCCACAGGCTGTTTATGGTCGTCAGTCATATAAATTTACTAGGTGCTAAAAGGCAGGCAAATATTGATTACTATATGTCCAGGTGATAGAACTGTTCAAAGAGGCTGGTCCTCTGCTTGCTGAGGTCTAAAACACTTCCACATACCATCTTCCAGCCAAGGCAGCTGAGAGGACACGAGAGAAGAACTGCTGCAATGGAAGAAACTTTACAATTCATCTGAAGAGTGTGGATGTACTCATTCACACGCACACACACACACACATACAGAGAGAGAGAGAGAGAGAGAGAGGAAGGGAGAGATGGAGAGAGAGAGAGAGAGAGAGAGAGAGAGAGAGAGAGAGAGAGAGAGATATGGAGGGATTTCTTAATCACCAACACCCATGGCAGCTGGTGAAACAATCCAGTGCTGTTTCCTTTTTTGCAATTTACTGGCTTCTATTCCTGTGACCACTGCAGAAGGAATGAGTCAGACTCCATTTCAGGAAACACAGTTGTGCAAACTACACAACAATTCTCTATGTCAATTCCAATTGTGCAACTATTTTGCATGTCTGATTTGTTTTTCCCTTTGAAGTGTCTCCATTTACTCTTTTCATGGCAGCCAGTAGCGTTCTTCATTGTCTTTCAACTCCTGTCTGCTGCAGGAAAGCCAGTCGTTTGTGTGTGTTCTGCTAGTACTTGCCTAGGTTGGCATCCTTCTATCTTGGGAGACAATGGAGGAAGTGAGGTCCAACTGTTGGCAGGTTGCAGGACCTGCTGTGGCTGTAGAAACTGATGGGGATAGACATGTTTTGTTGCAGAGCCCTAGAATAAATAAGCTAGAGTTCAAAGAGGCTCTCTCATTTATGACCCAGGGCCCTTTGACACTCTTTCAAGTGTGGCTTACTCATCTTCTCGGCCACATGGGTTCAGACCATCCTATACATGCACAGGATCATATAATAAATAAGTGAAGGTACTTTCTTTGCCCCCAGTAAATTTGGGACCCAGCAATTAGGGACGGATGGAGAGGACTGGTGGTGCAATTAGATGGTGATACTGATTTTTCATTAAGATTTTTATATTAATATTTTATTTGGTTTCAAGATTCAAAATTACATTTTAACACTCAATAATTATAATCCTATCCTACCTGTAATTACATATAGTTGCATTTTAAAGTTCCATCATACTGAGTTTCATCCTCGTTGACAGGTCACTTAATATAATGTACTATTTCCCCCCCTCAAACTTCAAACCCCAATGTGGACTTCATATATAAACAGAGTCGTCTTTCCCATAGAGCTTAGTGGTGTGTTGTGCCAAGGCGCCGACCTCTCAGGGGTGCCCCAGCAAGTGGGGGAGCTGCTCGGCTTTGCCAGTGACCTCCCCTTTCCTAGCATGCCCCCCAGCTGCACCCCGCCAACCATAAGGCTGGTGGCCGCGCAGCTTCCCTCCCAAGTCTCTGCAGGGATTGCTCTCCCGCAGGGGCATGGGGGAGAGTTGCACACACACACACCCCGGGAGGCTGGCAGTGCGCAGCTATGGCCACCCCAACACTATCTGTGGTAATTTGGGGGCACTGGATGGATATTTGCACCCTGGCGCTGCATCTGCTAAAGACGGCCCTGTATATACCGTAGTTACTTTTTAAATAGACTAAAAAAGTATTTCCAGTCCACCTTGAAAGAATCTAAACTTGAGTCTCTTATCAAGTGCTGTCAGTTTAGCCATCTCTGCATAAACCATGATTTTTGTCAAAAACTCTTCCTTCTTTTACTCATGAGCATAGAGATTTCATGCCGCTGTGGTTACATACATAAATACAGTTAAAGAAAAAAATGGAAAAGACCACCAATTTGCAAAATAATAATAGTAAAAGGAACTCCCCACCACCACCACCACAAGGGACCATTAAACCTGAACAAGCAAAAGATGGCAAGAATGCTGGATCCAAGAGGAGAAAACAAATTTCAGGAAGGTTGTTTATGGAAGTATCAGGCGAGCTGAAGGAAAACCTCTGCTTAAGCGAGAACCCCATTGCTGCAAGACACCCAAGGAGATGGCACTCGGTAATTAACATTAGTAGAACTTACGTTGCACGATTAGTTGTGCAATTGGTCCTCAGAACAAACAGTTTGAAGTCAGCTGCATAAATTTCACACACAAAAGTTTTGGGACAGTTAAAAGATAATTTGCAAGCCAAATGAATAAACAAGCCAAATAACGGTGGAGAAAAAACTCTCTTGTTCCTTTCTTTGCTTTGTGGAGCACCAGCGACATCCAGTGGCCACTAAATTCCTGTTATCTCCAACAAACACAGAAACAAACAAGCTAGCTAAAGCTATGAGAAGAAACTCAGAACTCCACTGATGCCTGCTGTGTTGTGTAGCTCAGATGGGAACATTTTGCAGGGAAGGCAATGCCTTTCCAAGCCAGATTAGTGCAGTAGGCAAGAGAGACAGGAATATTTTTTTAAAATGATATTTATTGAAAGTTTAAAATTACAGAAAAAAGTGGAAAAAGAGAAAAAAGAGATTAAACAATACAAGTCAATACATATAAAAAAGAGAAGAAAAGAAGAAAAAAAGAGAACAAAACACACAATACATCAAGACCAAAAACAAAAGCAAAAGAAATTAAAAATAGACCCAATATTTCCATATCTTTGTCTTTCATTAACTTGTTTCATCAACCTCCTCACACCTCCCTTTTTTGTATTCTAGTTATTAATTATTTCAGCAAATCCTTTCCATCTTTCACTATTTTCTGTCATTTAATTGTCTTAATTTATTTTAACCTTATCTTACCATAAAAACCCTAAAACTTAAAATTTATTTGTACTTAACTCCTTATAACATTTCAACTAAAGCCATATAGTTTCATTCCAACATTTTTCTAACACTCATAAATTTTACAATATTTCTCTAAATAAATTTTTAAACTTCCAATCTTCATCCACCGTCTCTTCACCCTGGACTCGGGTTCTGTCAGTCTTTTCTATCCATTCCATCTAGTCCATCAACCTGGTGATCTCCTGTCCGAGGCTCTTAACTCTTTTCCATGTCCCTTCTGCAGATCTTCTTCATATTTATACCTACACTTTACTTTGTCTTCTGCTGATCTTGTTCTTAATTTCCTTCCTTTGTCACTTAGGGGTAGATCTCAGGGAGATTCCAACCTAACAATGTCTTTATCCCTTCTCAACAGGTCAGCCCATTCTCCATAGACTGGGCCAAAATACAAAAAATATTTCAAAACATGTTTCAAAGTCCCTCCAAAGTTAAAGGCCCCCGCTGCTCCAATCACCCCCTGGCCCAAAACCAGATCCCAAAGGCCAAAACATCCCTGCATAAGGGGATCTTTCCAACTTTCCTTCTCCAATCCAAGCGGGACTCCATCTCTCCAAATCTGGCTTTCTCCAGATTCGGTCTTCAAAAGCAACAGCTTATGCTCATACAAGGCTGAGGCTCTCTCCACTTGTATTACTTGAGGTTCAACAACAACCTCCTCCTTTGTCTTCTCCACAGCTTGCCATGTCAAAGCAGATTCCTGGGTCGGTTCCTGAGTAGTTTCTTTATAAGTATTCACTTTTTGTCCCAAATCAATCCTTTTTTGTCCAAAATTGTCAATGCTAGTAGTCATCGCATCCATCTTCTCATGAAGCTGTTCCAATAAGGCACTTGTTTTGCAAAAAGCAATCACTAAGGCTTCTTCTGTCCACATTCTTGTCCAAGGTCAATGTCTAATTCTCACGGTCTTTAATCTCTACAGCTGGAGAATTCCCCAGCTCCACTCCTGCAACAGTTTCAAGAGCTCCCTAGGGGAAACAGTTTCTATTTGTATTCGTCTTTTTAAAAGAAGGTCCAGCAACAAAGTTAACAAAGTTAATTTCGATTTTCAGATATTTTGCTCCTTTCAAGTGCAAAAGGAAACATTGGAATCAATATGTTTCTCTTGTTTAACTATCTGTCAACATACGTTTTATTCACACTCAATGAACTTTCCCAATACGTCACTCCCTGGCAGCCCGTTCCCAGGTTCAAAACGGTGGTAATTTATCTCTCTTCACTCTCGCTCCTGCAGGCTTAAACAATCTAAACTTTCCCCCTCTTCTGCTTCCAAGGGGGGTTTAGTAATTTTAGCCGATGGAGATTTAATCCTTTACAAAAGACTTTCCAGACTTTATCTTGCAATGTCTTTGCTTTAATCTATTTACAAAAGCGGAAGGCGGACTTCCTGTTTGGAACCTTCCCGCTTCGGTGCCAAATTAAAGATGTTTAGTAATCCAATTTTCCGTTCTGCTCACGGGTAGTTGTTTAAAGTCCAATTGTCCACAGGAAAAAGTCAGCGCTCTCTGGCAACAGCAATGCGGCTTCACTTCGTGAAAAAAGCAGTCAATTCGAAGCACCGTGCCGCTCACCCCACGTCGCTCCGGATCCCCGAAACCGGGTTTCCCCGCGAGTAGGGGAGGCGCAAAAGGTGCCAGCCGAATCCCACGTCCACAGGCTTCTCCCGCCTGTGGTTTTTAATGGGTCTCTGCCTCGCCGTGGCGGTCCAGACCCTGATTTCCACGAAGCGGATTCCTCCCAGTCAGAGGAAATCCGCCATTGCCGGAGGCGCTAACCCGGAAGTCCACGAGAGACCCGGAAGTCTCTCTCTCACACACACACAACAGAAGCCTTCCAAACTGAGAACTTATTTTCCCCAAACTATACAACCAGTTAAAACATTTATTTATTTATTTTAAAGGTAAAAAGGGCAAAGTTCCCTGCTTGACCTCCGGGATCAAAATCTGCCTTGGTGTTGATGAGAGGGAAAGCGAAACAAGCTCCCTGAGCCAATCTGCTACCCCCACCCCATTTGGATAGCCCCCTCTCCCAGCCCTATTCCCTGAACCGACCCCTGAAGCAACCGGCCAGGGTGCAAGGAGACAGGACTGTGGCCACAGGAAGCCTCTGCTCCCCCAGCCTGCCCATTGGAGGCACTGGCTGAAAAAAGAAGGCTGGGAGTCCACAAGGGATTTGTGCCGTGCTCAGAATAAAGCTGGTTACTACCCCAAAGGTCCTCTCTGACAGGATCTCTCTCTTGCTCACAGACCAAGCAACACAAAGGCAAAAGAGAGTTGAAGGCAGAGTCTGTCCCACGACCTGCACAGGGAGCCTAGGCAGGATCAAAACTGGAGCAGCTGCTCCCCCCCCCCCCGCCCATCAAGGTAAGAGTTACTTAATTTGCCCAGTCCTGCCAAGTGGAATCAGCAGGAAGGACAACGCTCCAACACTGCAGGAAAATCTGTTATTTAAATGACTAGTAATTCTTTTAGCAAAATAAAACACAAAATATTATTGACTACTCCTATGGAACCCCCAATGGGATACTGTGGTATTCAAAAGTGACCCCCCCCTCCCAATTTTTCCACATTTTTAACATGCTTTTTTAAAATTAAAATGAAAAATCACTCATAGAAAAAAACCATCACAAAAAAGAGGCATGAAAAATCAGAGCAAGAGACAAAAAGAGGGCCAGAGACATCAGCAATACATTCCAGACATTTAATTTAATAGAAATTACAACAAGCCTATAAAAAAATTAAAAACACAATGAATGAATAGATCTTTATTACTAAAAGCTATAAGGCGTCACAATTGGTCACAATGCGTAGAATACAAATAACTGATTTAAAACTGAGCAACAGCAACAGCAAAGCAAACTTACAAAAATGTAAAAATCACTCTTGCCTAAGTTTACTCCACGTCTCACACTCCCCCTTATGATACTTGTCTTGGTGCCTAGCTCTCAACTTACTTGCAGCCAGGACAAATTTTGGAACCAGTGCAGTAATAAATACATTATTGTCAGCAAGCAAAATAGATTTGCTCAAGGGGAGGTCGGTTGGAAAGAGAGCAAAGGATGCAATCGAGGAATTTTTGTCTAGGGGATATATACCATATAAAGGGCATCGTAACAAATAGTGTTGAATGTCCTCCACTTCTCCCAACCAACTCTTGACTCATCCTCATCCCATAAAAATCTTTGATAATTAGTCCTGGAAATTAGACCTTTCATGGTCAACTCTAAACCCAACTATTTAGTTAAACAAGTTAACCATGGCTGGTTTGATGCTCAATGCGTCACTCAGAAGAACATTCTAAAAACACAATAAACATGGATACTCCTTATTTTGCAAGGGGGGTCAGCTGCATTTCCAGCACACCGTAGTTTGTGAAGCTCTGGGTGTATTCCTGCTATGTTGTATTATCCACAGGCTGGAGGTTGGCGAAGACTGGTTATGTTCTGCATTATTAACGTAAACAATAAAATCATACCAAACAGAAAGAAAATTCTCTTCTTCTTTTTCAACCTCCAGAGGCTCTCAGTTATACAGGCAACCCCTGTTTTGCATGGGGGTTGCATTCTGGCTCATCACTCGTGATGGCGGAGCGTACATAAGCCCATTCTGACCCCCTTTCTGGCCACTTCCAGGTCACCAAGATGCACATGTGTGCAGTTGGGTAAAAACTGAACACACGCTAATTGGTCCTTGCCTGTATATCCATTTTTATAGTAGAGCTTACCCTCACGCACCAGTAAGAAACATCTGCTGGGGTTAAAAGGTAAAGGTCAAGGGACCCCTGACCATTAAGTCCAGTCGTGGCCGACTCTGGCGTTGCAGTGCTTATCTCGCTTTATTAGCCGAGGGAGCCGCCGTACAGGACTAAGCGCCAGCAGGACTAAGCCCCTTCTGGCGAACCAGAGCAGCGCATGGAAACGCTGTTTACCTTCCCGCCAGAGCGGTACCTATTTAACTACTTGCACTTTGACGTGCTTTCAAACTGCTAGGTTGGCAGGAGCAGGGACCGAGCAACGGGAGCTCACCCCGTCACGGGGATTTGAACCGCTGACCTTCTGGTCGGCAAGTCCTAGGCTCTGTGGTTTAACCCACAGCGCCACCCGCGTCCCTTCTGCTGGGGTTAGAAATCTGTAAAACCAAGCTATTTTTCCATTTATAATCAATAAATTAATTGATTAAAATTATTTCCCCTTTACTGTTCTCATTGGCTTCCCTGCTGTGATTCTAAAAGGTTTTTTCTGGCCATTCCAAGCTTTCTAACATTGCCCATCAAAAAAACACACCACATGTCCACTTTTACACATCCACCATGCCCATGTTGAAATGTGATCCCCAGGAGCCTGAGCATGGGTAAATGTGCTCTCAGCCCCAAAAAAGCTTGTCACCCCTGAGTTACAAGGTTATTTATCATGAATTAAAAATGAAGAAATGTTGAGTTTTGTATTTATTTACAGTATAAGGCTAACTAAAAATGGCAGTGTCACTTTTTCCCAAGGCGTTTCTTAATCCAGTGCCCCACCAATATCTGCGGCCTCTTCTGGTATTCACCCAGCACGTCGTGGGGGGTGGAGATTTGGTCGCCCTCCAGTCGGTTCAGGAGTGTTACACAGACCACAGCACCTGCGTTTATAAAACAAAACCCAAGACCAATACACAGAGGTTACTTGGAAATAAGACTACGAACCATGTGGGGGAAATGACACTTTACCCAGGATAAGATGAACTGAAACTGATGAATTAACCCAGCAAACAAATAAACAGTCAAACATAGAGGAAAGTGACAGATAAAGCCAATTCACAATGGAAACAAAACCTTCAGCAGGAATTGGGCATTTGTTCACTAGCCCATAGGCAGTTTCACCTCCACCTTCAAAAAACAGAAGAGCAAGGAAGTTCCTCTGTGCGCACAGGGTGATTATTTTGTTCCTCAGGGAGCTGCGGTCAGCAGGACATAACTCATCAGGTCTCTGCTGTGGTGTATTTGCTGCCACCTCACTTTTCCCCGCAGAACCAGCTCTTGTGATATTATGGCCCAGATTTGTTCTTATATTAAAAAAAATAAAATAGGATACTTTAAAGCTTTCTTTCTGTGGTTCTGAAGTTTGGATCTAGTTAAAGGTTCTTCACCTTCAAACCTAAAAGCATTCTTAATCATGTCATGCCTAATTAGTGGGAATTCTGCACTGCGGACGTATGTTGAACTTCGACTGAGATCAAATTAGGGGTAACGGGAGACTATCAAGAACCCCACAGGAGCTGCTTAGGACCAGAAAAGGGCCAAATCATAAATCAAGCAAGAGAAGGAAGCAGTATAAACTGCAAGTGGCATCAAATCAGGTGGAAACATCAGACAAACATCAAACATGAACTGTATGCATGTTTTGGTCAAAATAAGAGAAGGTCTAATGGACATAGCAATAGTTATGAAATATGCTGTTATTCTGAGCATTGAAAGAAAAACTGAGCCCAAGATTTTCAGACTTAACTTTTCAAACTATTGTCTGTCTCCAGCCTTAGATAAACTATTATGGATTGCACTTGGAATTACTGATTAAACATTATACTAAAGCATTAAGATACTCAGCATGTATGATCAATATTAAAACTCCTCTGTGGCTATGAATTACATGATAAACTATTGACTGTTGAAACTACTGACTTATGTAAGACTGGACACATGTGCTGCTTACCTTTGATACCAATAATATTGCACATGGCTGCAAAAACAGAGGATTCCATCTCAATATTCCTGACTCCGGCCTTGTAAGCTGCCGTTAAATATTGTGCCTTCTCTTCCTCAGTGTATGAGCAGATTGCACCATCAAGACGAGCTTGGCCTACAAATGTATGAAATGCAGATTTTAATACATGCAATGAAATCTCTACAATAATACCCCATGGAGTTGAATTGCCTGATCAGCTATACCCGGCTCACCGCTTGAACTTTGGCCAATGGATGGAACCAGAGCTACTGTTTGGCTGGGGAAGATTTCAGCTCACTCTGCATTTGGGACCAAACCATCCCATTTCCCTCCACCCTACTTGGACCAATGTGCAGATCAGAACAGTTCTGAGAATTAGGCCACACTATCAGTTATATGTGTTATTTTTCATGGGGAAGCATTCAACTGTGAGAATAATCCCCTCACATGTAGTCTAAAATGTAAGGTGAAGCTGTTCCTTTAACCTATCAAGATTCTGCTTGTGTAAACTAGGTCAGACTTGTGGGGGACTATTGGTTTAATTATCCAAATATTCAGATTTTATTGTTTCAATATTATTCCGTTTTGTTTTTAAATGCACACGTTTAGCGAACGTTTTAAATGTTTTGCTTCTCTTCTGTTTCCTTTGCTTTGTTGTTCATGAATATGGTTGCACCCTTTCAGCCTTACCTTCATAGAAATCCAGAGTGCACATGGTGTTCCCAAAGACTGTTTTGAATTGATCCAGTTCCTTGGCACACTCCATCAAGTCTTGAGCCAGTTCCTCATCTAAGTTTGTGCTACGATATACAGGCTTTCCCAGAACAAACTGTTCAAACTGAGGTTTGAAGGTGGCATCTACAGATTGCTTGGTGATCACCACAGATCCTGGTGCCAAACCTACATTTCAAATATATGTTTCATAATTATATCTAGAGCTCACAAACCAATAACTGTGATTTCATTTCATATTTTGCTTTAAAGTAGTAAGGGCATGAGGAATACCTATTCCCCCAGATGTGCCGATACGAATAATGGTTACGTTGGAACACCTGGAATGACACAGCAGCTTGAAGAGTTCATGCAGCATGATGGCAATGGAAGGAATCCCCATTCCATGCTGAAATGAAAAAAGTGGGGGTGGGGGGAAAGTCATAGTGAATAAATCATTCTGTTCTAGGTTATTGTGGGGATGTGGGGAAGGAAGAAAATAACTATTTTGATGGTTACAACCTTCTATTATATTGAAGCATTGAAGCAGGAAGCCAGCAAAGCATTTATCCTGAAAGAAAATATTGCACTAAAGCCATTTTTTATTCGGAGATTTTCAAAATACAGTCTGTAGATAACCATAGTAGCAAATATTAATGATAAAGAGACTTGCGGTTGCAAGAGTGTACAATGTGAAGTCAAGTATATTAACTAAAAGAGTCTCTCCAAAAAGTGGAGGAGCTATAGTGTGGCTACATTTATTCACATCAGCAAGAAAGCAACATCACGCATCATCAAAGGCAATTTTATTTAAACCCTTCAGAGCTTTTAATCTACCTGTTAATTTCTCAGCCAGGACCATTTGCCAAAGGTTAGCGCACCATCTAGAAACAGGCCATTTCCCCAGTGTTTAGCAATCAGTTGGTAAGCTGTCACTAACATGAAAGTTATCAAAAACCTTGTAAGGTATATCAGCATATTGATTATCAAACAGAAATAGCAACACAACTATGGAAGCTTTCAGCTTTGCCAATTTCCTCAAATACCTTTCGCAAAAATTGACTGACTATAGAGCAATTCCACCACAAGTGGTAGAAAGTTCCTTTTGTGTTATAGCCTCTCCAGCATTCTTTGTTCTATAATCCGTATATCACTCAATTTAATGGGTGTAACATGCCACCTGTAAATTAATTTGGGAATATTTTCATGGATTCCTGGGTAATTACATGAAAATGTCAACAAATAGACTCATTTTTCATTTTATTATATTGTTAGCATGTTCTATATAATTTTAAAGTTATTTCCCCAAATTTTATCATTTGGCAACAGGTTTTCACAATGGCATTTTACATGTGAATAAAAACAATCAGAAATATGACATGCAAGGTGACTCAGGATTTCTCTATTTAGCCCCCTGAAGCTCAGTTAAGCACCTCTGCAAGAAAATAAGGAACAGGTTAATGACCCTTTAGTGTACTAATAGCTTTGCCTTCTCATCTGGTGAACTGACAAGACATTTTATGTTAGGAGGAAAATCAGATGAGCTTAGGACAATAAAATGTACATTGGTTTAGTGTGTAATCTTGACCACAAAACATGTGCTTTTTTCCATCTCAACAAATGAAAAGAAAAATTCATATTCTTTAACTTTATTCTTTTCTTTTTACCATTTTTACCATTAAGAAAATGTGATGAGATAATAACTAATATGTGTTTTACAGTGGTGCCTCGCAAGACGAAAAAAATTCGTTCCGCGAGTCTTTTCGTCTTGCGATGTTTTTCGTCTTGTGAAGCACGGTCCGTCGCAACTGCGCCTCTTCAAGTGGCTTTTAAAAAAAAGCGCAAGATGTTTTTGTCTTGCGAAGCAAGCCCATAGGGAAAATTGTCTAGCGAAGCAACGCAAAAACGGAAAACCCTTTCCTCTAGCGAGTTTTTCATCTTGTGAGGCATTCGTCTTGCGAGGCACCACTGTACATGCAAAATTTCTTGTGATCATTGTAACACAGTTACATTGTTCTTCTTCCACTTTAAGACTGATTGTGCTTAAAAGGGAAGGGAAGAGATTTCTCTCTGTTATTCAGCGCTGAGTTTGAACACAACAGCATTCTGCAGGGAGCTGGTTGGCACATCTGAATGCTTTCCTGAGCCACCCAGTGCTAAGGATCACCCACCTCCTGACAGGGGAGGAGTGTTCCTGCTTAGTGCTGAGTTTGGGCATGCCAGAAAGCTCCCTTGGATGGTTTCAGCTTCTGCCTGGAAGCCAAAGGAAGGAACCTCTCCACTGTGAGAGGCTGCCGTGTCCTGGAGCCTCCGCAGTGGTTCTCAACCTGTGGGTCCCCAGATGTTGTTGGACTACAACTCCCATCATCCCTGAGCTCTGGCCTTGCTAGCTAGGGGTGATGGGAGTTGTAGTTCAACAACATCTGGGGACCCACAGGTGGAGAAAGGCTGCTCCAGAGGAACACAAAGCACAAGCCCAAAGCCCCCATTAGCCCACAGTTTTGTGTCCTTTGTCAAGTGTACGTATGCAGTTTGTATATATACAAATCTAATCTAATAATGCATTAATGATAATTTAGAGATATTTTTAAAAGAGAAAATTCAGTTTTAATTGATAGTCAATGTATTGCATGCCCACAAATATCTGGCCCACTTACACTGATGGATAGCACAGGCCCTGCTTTGTACATCGCGTAACGATCGGTTCCTGCGCAGATATTGGGGTAGTCCTGGCCTGGGCTGCCAACTCCCAACTCTTCAGCTATGTAGGTAATAAAAGCTTTCATTCGCGAAGGGCTTCCTCCAACACACACAAACTAGGCAAGATCAAAGAGAGGAAACTGTAAGAATATTAACCATGGAAATATTTAACAATGCATTTTTTAAAACATTTTAAAAATAGAAATATGAAAAGCCTGTTCATGCTACAAAGACGCCTTTTGACAATTCACACTAGACAATGCAGGAATATGCAGCTGCCCCACATGGGGATCAACCCTGCGACCTTGTTGTCACCAGCACCATTTACATCTCCTAACCTTTACATCTCCAAACAAGGCAGGGAAGTCATGGGTGCCAGTTCCCAGAGCAAAATGGTACAGGATGTCATCGCTCATCTTCTCAAGATGTTGATTTGGGACACGAATGGGGGTTTCCCTGTCAAAAGAAGGGAGAAACTTAGTATGAATTTATAGCAGCAGAATGAGCATCTTTAAACAAGGCAACAAGTATAACGTCTGGACAGTTAGGATTCTTCTGGCTCACAGCCTTGAATGTTTAGAATTGTCTCACGTATCGTATTACCAAGAGTGGAGTTGGGCCCACCAAACTCAGCTGTGCCTGCCCAGGGACTCGGTGAAGGAACCAGGGAGAAGGGAAGGAGATGGGCTGGAGTTGGTTCTGTCGCCATCCAGAATAAAGCTGATGTGCATTTTTCACCATTGGAGTGACGGCCTTTTTTCAGGCTTGCAGGTGTCACTTCCCCGCAAATGTAGCAGAAGTTATCTGCACTATTAACAGATTTACGAGGCCTCACTGCAGGGATCACTTGTGACGCAGGGTAAATGGGAGAGTAGCCCACAAAGTCACACAAATGACTTGCTCACCAGTTGATCCTTTGCTTTATACTAATGATTGCTTAGTTATTTATTTACCACTATTGTTATTATTGTTATGGTGTCCATGGTTCTCCTCCTCCCCATTTCCTCCGCACAACAACCCTGTGAGGAAGGTTTGGCTAAAAGATGGTGACTGACTCCAAGGTCACCGAGGGAGCTTCATGGCTGAGTAGGGATTCAAACCCAGCTTTCTCAGGTCCTAGTCCAACACTCTAACCATTACGCCACAATGTCATGACTCAACTGCACTACTCAGCTGCATGCCATTGGTCCTGGTGTGCCTGATGAGCTGGTGCAAGATGGCACCGTATGTCACAACCAGAAGCTTGAAATGCAGTGTTACCAAATGAAATTCTGTACTCAGTATGGCGTGGGTTGCTTATGCATGACCATCATTGTATCATCTGAACAGGAACCGATCAGCAGATCCCACACACACACACCCCTTGTTTTTGTGTTCAGCATCTCAAAATTAGTAAAGATTGCTTATTTTCCTTTCAGAGGCATCTTGTGTGTTGTGGGGTGGTTTAGTTGGGATCTCCTTTCTTGTAGCTACCCTTCAGAATGCAGAGTGATGAGGGAGCAGGATTATACCCGTCACGCCCGCTGACCATGCTCTCTATGCACACACAACGTGATGTATGGGAGATCTGTGTGTACATAGTTAATATGCATGTAGGTGCTTTCAGACATTACACGGTTTGCACTAAGGTGTAAGGCTAGCAGGCACAATCCCACAGCTTCTTCCACATCCATTCAAGCAAAGGCCTGAATACTTTCTAGCCCTCATGTGCAAAATTCCCTAATTCATTGATCTGCTGTTTACAGAATTGCATTTCTATGGGCACAACTGCATGATTGTTATTTAGAAGGCAATCAAGACAAGATTTCTTAAAAACAAAGGTTTCGCAGCAATAAATCATGTTCTTAAAGGTTACTTGAAAGTCAAGTAAGTGTAAGTATAAGAACAGGCAGAGCAATTGAAGAAAGGGCACAATGGCAAGCAGTTGTCCCTGCCCCACACCCTGTCTTATCCACCCCCACTTCTGTGATAGCAATATAATGGAAGTTTGAAAGTAATGTCCCCCTACTCCCCCCTCCCACAATTTGTGAGGCAATTTATACCCAAACCTATTAAATAGCACTTGATTCACTTCTTACGTGGAAGATGTGTTCACGGTCTTCTCCACAGCATCCCCAGAAGCCATGATATTCAGTCAGACTCTGAGGAAGGAAATTTAAGAAATGGGACATGTACATCCCATGGTCAGCACTGTGAAAAATTGTATAAGGAACAAGATGGTTTGCCAGCAATAGAAATAGACAGAAATAGATTATTATTATTATTACTGGTTACTATCAGTATTATGATTGCTCTCATTATTTTACTTTATTACCCATCCTTCACTGTAATGTCCCAGGGCAAGTTACAATTTAAAATGAAGTTTTAAAACTTACAATTAAAAATGCAACTACAAAAAATAAGATGAGGCCTGCAGATCTACATCTCAGGTGTCAATGGGTAAGCATTCAGCATTCACAGAAACCTGTATAATGAGATGAACCTTTGTAGGCAGGGAGCTCCGCATCTTGGGGGCTGCCACAGAGAAGGCCCTCTCCCAAGCCACCCGGCTGAGAGTCTGGAGAGTGCTGGAACTGCCAAGAGGGCTCCCACTGCCAGTCTGAGCACCCAAGAGGTTTGTAGTAGGGAAGGAAGAGGTCTTTCGGATATTTTGGGGCTGCGTGGTTTAGGGCTTTAAACACTAACCTGAGCACCTCGAATTGGGCTTTGAAACAAAATAGCAACCAAAACAGGAGTTACAGGGGGGTCTGCCTGGAACCCCAGCCCCACATCTGGCTACTGCATTTTGGAGCAATGGAAGTTTCCGACTTGTCTCCAATGGGAGTTGCTCCAAGTCGGGCAAGGATTTGGAATTGCTCGCATGAAAGGTGTCCGCTTCCCTTCCCTTCCCTTCCCTTCCCTTCCCGTCCTCTCCTTTTCCTTTCCTGCTCCAGTCCGTGAGAAGCCTGTTTTAATGGAGGTGCTTTGAGCAACAGTAGCTCTGTCCACAAGCTATTTTAATTAAAGCATACAGTGAGCAGGCTTTCTCAGCAGCCATCCGTGGGGCTGCTGCCTCTTTTCCCTCTGGGCTGCTGAAAGCAAAGTGGAAGGAGAGGACGGGGGCAATAGCCGCGTCCAGCAAAACCCCAAACCCCCGGCCAGCCGGGTTCCCAGGATGCCACAGGCGGCTTTCTATTGTATTTCCTCCTTCATTGAACGGGAGGAGCGGAGTCGAGCTGCGGCAAAGCGCAGGCTGCCCAGAGGGTCCCATAGCCAAACAAGGAGAGCCCTCGAAGCCCAGCCAGGCGCGCCACACTCCGCCCGCCGCTCGGGCTCGTCGGAAGCCGGGGAAGGAAGACGGCCAGGCTTGGGCGGCAGGTGCGCCCGGCGCTGACAAGCCCTTGGGCCGCCGCCTCGCCGCCGGGGGTCCGCCGGCAAGGAAGCGCCTCCTCGCCCCTCGCCCGGGCGGCGACGCACCGAAGCAAGCGCGCTCTCGCCTTCGTCGCCGTCCCCCCCCCCCCCCGAGGCCTCTGGCCGGGAAAGGAGACCCGCGAGGCGCCTACCTGAGGAGGAGCGAGGCCAGCAGAGATGCCGCCCCGCCTCTTCCTTCCGCCTCGCAGAGACACGGCCGGCCGCGCTGCTCGGGAAAGGGATCCTCCCGCAGGAGCGCTTCCTCGGCCGGCGAGGTCCCGGGGGGGGGGGCACCGATCCCGCGCCACAGGCTGAGCTCTCTGAAGAGCGCGAGGAAGTTCTCTTGGGAAGCCCCCCGAGGGTCTGCACTTGCAAAGAAAGTGGTCCGCGCTTCCCTATTTAGGATCCGGCCTCTCTCGGAGCCCTGCTCTGAACTTGCAAGCCAAAAGAGGCAGGGAAGGCGCTCTCAAGGCGAGTAGGAATATCTCCTTGTTCAGGGCGTGGACTTTCCTGAAGTTTCCTTCAGAATCTAGCTGGTAGTTGGACACAATATGCCGGAAGCACTGAAGGACGCAACGGGGGAAACTCTGAAATAACATCACACAAAGTGACGCCAGAGATCACCGCCGCAATTCCTTTAACTAGCAAACATCCTCCAAAGAAACAAAAGTTTCATTACTATCAGCTGTGATCACAAATATTAAGTAACGACCTAGAGATTAGGCAAAATGTAAGATGATCAGCGGAATAAACTTCACAGACAATTGTGAAACTACATTCCTATAATTTACTTGTGAAAAGGCTAGCTGGATTATTCTGGGCAGACAGTGTCCCGGCCCAGCATAAGTGGCTGAACATTTTCCAGTTCCGTGGCAAGCAGTTAGAAACATAGCAGGCATTCAGACACCCCCCCCCCATGCACTGAAAGAACACATGGGGGGGTCAGACGCGGGTCAGCCAGTGTACCCAGCACACACACACACACACCCGCCTTGCTGGAAAGGGTTGAGTGTCCTTATCGACTTGCGGAGGTCACCTCTCCTCACATCACATTCATCAGTGTAATTGTGCGAAAGGCCCTTCCTACGCGCTCCCTCGAAGCACAACCACCTTGTCCCCTGGCAGGGAAATGAAGGCCGAGTAGGAATGCAGGACACTTCTACAGGCTGCCTCTGAGTGAGCGTCCAAAAAGAGACAATCAGATTTTAATTTGGTCAGAGAAAGAGATAGAGGCTGGCATTACCAGCTTAAAACAGGGAGATCAGGTTTCTTCCCCACCCCCCCGCCGCGTTTCAGTTTGAGCTTGACCATTGTTGGGTTCATCACTGCTTTTTCACGTTTCCACGCTGTCTGCCCACACCTGTGGGTGGGGAGGAAGTGGGGATCATGTCTTAACCTGATGTGAATTGACTGACTGGTTTCCCTGCCCCAAACTCATCCCAAACTCCATACGGCTGTCATCTTCCTTCCAAGTAAATGTGAATGTGTAAGATCACAGCCCATGGTGCAGAAGTAAGTTTCAATGAGTTCAACAGGCTTTCTTCTCAAGTAATGGAGGTAAGCAATCCTATTCCCATTTATCTGGGAGAAAGTCCAACTGGGATGTCTGTTTTTAATGGGAAAGCATTTTACAGAGGGGCACAGAGACACATTGACTCCCTCCCTTTGTGGGTGCAAGCAAGTATCTTGGATTGTCTTTCTACTGGGAGAGCTGTGTAGAGACAGAAACATCATCATTATTACCATCTCTCCCCCCCAACCCCCCCAATTTTGCCATGTGGGGGACATGAAAGACCACCCACCTGCAGGAAATCTGGGCTTCAACTGCCAGTTGAATATAGCTAGTTCTCAAATCAGACTGAAGCTGGTTTAGGATAAAGCATTGTTTGAGAAGAAGCTAAATGAACATCTGCAGACAGGTACCTGCTCAGCCAGCTCCTCTGGCTATATTTTTTAAAGGATGCTGCAGAGGTCCTAACATTTGTTTGCTGTTTGCTGCTGCCCCTATCACCTGCCACTCTCCACGTGGCCCAGCTGTGTCAAGACTAGCTTTGCTTCTTCAGTCTTTGCATGTCTGGTGAGCAGATACTATAAAGACATTTTCTTATCTTAGAAATGTTCATATGCTAGTGGCTGATACACCATCCTGCAGCACAACTCAGTTCTTAAGTGGCAAGCTGTGTAAAAATGGTCCTGGAGATGAAGGTTTTGGAGAAAGGAAGAAGTGCCTCCAGTTTAATATTTCATTATAAATTTTAAATTAAAATGTATAATCAGCTATGATGCATAGCCATCGTATGATAAAGCAATAGCAACAAACCAGTTCCTAAGTAAGAATAACTTATTGAGTTATTCCATGTTTCATTCCATTTTCCATTTCAATCGTGGGATTAGTCCAGTTTTGACCTCGAAACTGCCTTGGCTGCTTCATACAATGACTTTTGTCAGGAGTGTGTCACTCAGTGGCTTCCAGTATCCTTGAACATGGTATCCTCCTGTTGTAGCTGCCTGAACTGGGGGTGGATGGCAACACACTGTGGTAGTTCCAATCCTACTTGGAGGGTCATTTTCAGAGGCTGATGCTCTGAAAGTGCTTTTCAGCCCCATAGAGCCTTCAGTGTGGGGTTCTGCAGTGTTCAATTTTATCCCCCATGATGTTCAATATCTACATGCAACCACTGAATGGGGGCCAACCAGAGATTTGAAGCATGCTGCCAGCAATCATCTGGTAACACACAACTCTACTCTTCTTTTACACCTGCAGGTGCAGCAGTGGATATTCTGGACCAATGCCTTGCCTTAGTAATGAATCACATGAGAGCCAATAAACTGAAGCCTGGTCCAAACAAGATTGTTAGTGGGCGGCTCCCTAAACCTGATGAGTGGGATGAGCCCTGCTCTGAATGCGGTTACACTCCCTCTGAAGGAGCAGGTGCATAGCTTGGGGGTACTCCCAGGTCCATTGCTGCAATTTGGGCCTCAAGTGGCCTCAGTAGTACAGTGCACCTTCCATCAGCTGCTACAGGCAGCTCTGCTTCACCCTTCTCTGGACAGGGACAGCCTAACATCTGCTAGCTGTGCTTTAGAAACCTCCAGGCTAGATTATTGCAATGCATCATACATAGGGCTGCCTTTGAAGATAAAGAACAGTGGTGGACTTGGGTACTATGGCACCCTGTGCGAGGCCAAAAACTGGTCCCCTGCCCAGCCTTCCCAAAGGCAGGTAAGGAAGCACCTGGCTTTGGGAAGGAGGTACTGAAAAGGTGAGTAAGGGAGCACCTGGCTGGGAAAGTGCTAGCGGCTTGGGGAAGAAGGCCTGAGGGCTCATGCCTCCTTCCCAAACCCCAGTGCCTCGCTTACCTGGCTTTGAGATGGTGCCCCCTCGGCTCAGCGCCCAGTGCATGCGCTCCTAAATCTGACCCTGTTAAGAGACTAAAGCTTGTGCAGAATTTGACAGCCAGGTTGCTGACCATTGCAAAATGGTCTGGACATATAAAACCAGTTGTGTCACTCACTACTGCACCAGCTATTAGAGAAACATCAGATTTTAGAACTGGAAGAGAACGTGAGTCATCAAATTGCAACTGAAGCATCCACAAAAGATGACAGTCCAACCTCTGCATAAAAACCTCCAATGAAGGAGAGTCCACAGTCTTCTGAGGGTGTCTGCTTCATTGTTAAACAGTTATTCCCATCAGAAAGGTCTTTCCGATGTTTAGCCAGAATCTTTTCTTGTAACCCGAATCCATTGGGTTGGGTCCTACTCTCCAGAGCAACATAAAAAATGCTTGCTCCATCTTCCATGGGGCAACTTTTTGGATGTTTAAAGATGGCTACCATATCTCCTCTCTTCTCTAGGCTCAGCCTGCCCAACTCCTCAACTGTTCCTCATAGGGCTTGGTTTCCAGACTCCTGGTTGGCTCCTCTGCACACATTCTAGCTCAAATTGTGGCTCCCAGAACTGGACACAGGACTCAAGTGCTCCAGAAGCTATGTGATATTCTCATTTGATATGCTCCTAGTTTTAGGTGAAATGTAACTTTTGAGTAGATTTTGTATCATAATTTTGTCCTTTGCTGTTGTAACATAAATTGTCTTGGCTAATGTGCCTAGTCGATAAAAAAAACCACTTTAATGTTTTAAGAAATAGTTAAAAGGCAATTGTTATCACTCTCTTATGATGTTTATTCAAACAGAATTCCAAGTATATATGCAAGTTTATATGATGTGAGGTATACATCAGAACAAAATGAGAATGGTGTTGAAAACGATCATTTCAATCCAACCTCCTGAATAATAACCTCAATGCCAATATACATACAAGTTCAAAATATATAAAACATCACAACAATCTGGCTTTCTACTTACCCCATTCAACACTTGGAAGCAGAAAAATAAAGACTCAGCTTTGCAAAGTTTATGTGGCTCAAACTGGTCTCAAGGGTTTTGTTCCACTAGAGACTCTCTCCAGTAGTGCAACCCCATAGCAAAGCATCCATTAACCAGGACTGCAGGGATGCTACTGTTCACCAACTCTCAAGCAGCCACGTAGCTTTAGAACATGAGGTTACAAGGCAAACCTTGGCAGAAGTGGGTGAAAAGTAGAAGCAGAAAGCAGGTTCAGGTACAGGCGGAGGCATTAACAGCAGAAGCAAGCATCCAGGCTTTAAAAGCTTACGGGGGTAGATTATTGGACCAAACTCACGTCAGTTGCAAACTTACTGAAACAAACAGAAAAACCAACAGGAATGAATGTGGTCCACTGTTTAAATATCCTGGTTAAAAAGACACATAATCTAACACATCAACATATAATTATTGAAGCCTGCTTCCTAAGCTCTATTATAGTCTTCTGCACTCAGTGCTGTTTTGAAATAGTGAGAATTTTGACAATTCTATGAAGTATCTGCTTTTACTCATTGTCTGTTTGTGTTGATTCTGGCTGGGATGTCTCTGAATCTGAAAAACAAGAGGTGACAGAAAAATGAGCATTTTTTTCTCACTCAAAGACATTAAATATCAATTTCTTTCTTGTACAAAAAAGCTTCTCTGAGGTCAATGAAGGATGGCCCTGCTTGTGTAATATTGAAATGAACTAACAGCAATGAAATTGGGTTGCTCCTTGTACATTTGGACTGCTCTTCCTCTTTCTAATTTCCTTTTCAGTGTGAACAGTGTTGCTTTAATAGTACATTCTAGGGGTCTTAGGAGGAGGGGACGACAGAGGACGAGATGGTTGGACAGTGTTCTCAAAGCCACTAACATGAGTTTGACCAAACTGCAGGAGGCAGTTGAAGACAGGAGTGCCTGGCGTGCTCTGGTCCATGGGGTCACAAACAGTCGGACACGACTAAACAACAACAACAAGGGGTCTTAGATGACCATAAGCCTAAAATGTGATGCAGCAACAAAAGAAGCCAATGCTCTTTCAGGCTGCATCAATAGAAGTATAGTGTCCAGATCAAGGGAAGTTAATAGTCCGGCTCCATTTTGCCTTGGTCAGACCACACCAGGAATACGGTGTCCAGTTCTGGGTGCTACAAGTTAAGAAGGATATTGACAAGCTGGAAGGTGTGCAGAGGAGGGCAACCAATATGATCCAGGGTCTAGAAGCCAAACCTGCTGAGGAATAGTTGAGCAAGTTGGATATGTCCAACTTTCCAAGCCTGGGAAAGAGGAGACTGAGGGAAGATATGACAGCCAGCTTCAAATATCTAAATGACTGTCAAATGAAATATGGGATGCTCTTGCATGGAAACCTGGAAGGCCCTGAGAGCATCCTAGGGCCTGCCTGCTGAGGAGGACTTGTCTGTTAAGCAATCTGGAGAGTTTAAAAGTAATCTGCTTTGCTTGAGGGGAGGGAGGTAGAAGCATAGAATTGTAGAGTTGGAAGGGACCCCAAGGGTCACAAAATAACAACATATCATGCCCATCTGACTGGGTTGCCACTCCAACAAAATCTAAAGAACACAATAAAACATCAACCATTAGAAAGGCCTGCTCGGCACACCAGCTCTGGAAGGTAAGGCTGGGGGGGCAGCCGGCCCATTTTTTGCATATATGCACCACCCCAGAACATACCCCCCCTCACAAGATGCAACCATACCGTATATGATATTTTTGTATGTTTTTCTTGTTTTAGTATTAAACCACTTCAAGAGGTTACATAGGAAGCAATTCATAAATGCAACCAAATCAATAAAAGAAATGAAATGAAATGCAAGTGCTGTTGGTTGCAGCTTCAGATACTAGAATTGCATTTCTTCCCCTGAAGGTTCAGGTGTGCACCTTGGGTGTGTTTCTGGGCTCTCTGCTAACACAGGGAGTTATGAGATGTGGTATCCAGAAGAGCCTTTAACCAGCTTCGGTTGATAAGCTTGTTGTTACCCTTTCTGGATAACCTGTTTTAGATGTGGCTACCCAGCTATTTGTGGGGGCCAAGCAATCAGTTATGTGACATCAATATTCTGCCAGCTACAGTGGCTGCCAGTTTGTTCCCAGTCCAAATCAAAGTGCTGGTGATTGCCAAGGAAGCTCTAAAATAGTGGTGGCAAACCTGCAGCCTGTATCTGAATGCAATAATGCATGATTAAAAATGCTTTAAAATAGTGCAGAGTTGGCGGGAAAGTCTTTTGGAAGGCAGTATTGAGAAGTCCAGTGCTCACCACACCAACTTTTGCCCCTGGAAGGATGACCATGGGCCAATGTGGCCCTTGGCCCGAAAAGGGTTAACCACCCCTGCTTTAAATGGCATGGGACCAGGTTACCTTAGGGACCACCTGCAGCAATATGGAGACCCTGTTGAGATGCCTACAGTAAAATGTATTAGTTTGGGGGTCATAAGAAACAGGGTCTTCTCTGCCCTGGCCCCTTACCTATGGAATTCAATCCTTGGGGAGATGCCCTCCCCAATTTCACTTAAACTAGCTTCAAAGTCACAGCTGTTTAGAAAGGCATTTGGAGTTTAAATTGGAATGCTAGATAATTGGGGCTCTTTGAGCAGGGCTTGTTTTAGTCAGTTTTATGGTTAGATGGAAATAGGGTGCTCTGTTTATTGTTCTATTAACAGTTTTGATGAATTGCATGTGAGGTCTGTTCTAAATGGTAGTACTGAAGTTCTTTAAAATAACAAAAATACACTTTTTTATATCCTCGGTATTCTATTACATTGATGACTTCCACATTACAACCCCCCCCAAAAAAATCTATGGAAATACTGTCCTAGAATAGTAAATTCCATGTTTAACCAGCACACATGAACCAATGGAGATGGCGCTGATGTGGGATCCATTAGCCTGCCAAACACAGGGCATCCCATGTGTGCAGGTAGATTAATGAATACCTTTAAACTAAATTCCTAAGCCGGGTGTATGATTCTAGTCATGCCATGTAATGCTGTGCACCTTTACTTGGAAGAAAACCCTGCTGTCAGTGGATCCTACTTCTAAGTAAGTGTACAGGACTAGAGCGTCACAGTGCAATCCCATGCATGCCTGCTCATAAATATAAAGAAACACTGGCTGAATGGGATTGCAGCACAATTTTTAAAATGATGGGTTTTATGTAATAATTGAGGCATATAACAGAGTTGTTATTCTGACACACAAGAGTTCATTGTCCTAATTTGGATTATTGTCCTTTTCTAAAAGTATTCTGCTTTGCTTTAGTAGACCTCAGCTGCATGAACAAGTTTAATAAACTTCTTAGAACAACTCTCCCCGTCTCAGCCATCCTGGCTAATCAGTTTTCTTTCCTTTCCTTTTCTTACCTTCTCCAACACAGCACATACATGGTCCCTTTAGAAATCACTGTGGATATCTTAACTTTACTTGATCCATTCTCTAAAGACACTACAACACAAATATAACCTTCCTACCTGTGAGCTTCTGAAATGTGGAATTAAGTTCTAAGAAACAGTTTGAATGTGATAAATTCTATATAGATGGAAACACTTGAACTACATACGCCTTCCAACCCTACTATTGTGTATGTGCTTTACATCATGAACTTTAGATTCTTCTTGAGTTTGCAGCCTTCTGCATAATGGCCTCATCCAGTGAGGCACAAGTGGAAAATAAGCAAGTGCTGTAGGACTTTAATTTTGTTTCTCCAAACAGCAGCATCCCACAATGCATTGCACGCAGCTACTCAGGGGGTTAGACTAGAATCAGGCATGGCCAAACCTGGCCCTCCAGCTGTCTCAGGACTACAATTCCCATCATCCCTGACCACAGGTCCTGTTAGCTAGGGATGATGGGAGCTGTAGTCCCAAAACAGCTGGAGGGCAAAGTTTGGCCATGCCTGGACTAGATGATCCCCGGGGTCCCTTCCAACTCTACAATTCTATGGTTCTAGTGTTTTTAAAATCAGCCAGTGATGCAGGGCAGAAAAAAATGAGGTAAGCTTCACTGCATATGCCGCTCTCCCTCTCATGCTTGGGGACCTTGTGTAGAATGCATCAATGTATTTTATTATGAATTTCCAAAGCAAAACTTTCAACCAATTTAAAATAAATGCAGTGTTACTGCCCTCTATTTGGATATGCCCGAGAATAAAAATTGAGAAGAAAATATTTTCTTCTAGGTCTGCTAATACCCAATTGCAAAGACTTGAGGGAAGTGAACTTAAGGGAAGTGTGAGGTGTTGAGGAGTGACAGGAGAGGCTGCTGCAGAATTTATGAGAGCGCCCACCCCTGGGACACCAAAGGATCTCTGCCTGTCGATAACAGCGAATGGGTGGGAAAGAGAAACAAACCACTGCTCTATACAAAGCAAAATTAATTAATTAAAATTAATTAATTAAGCTAAAAGTAAAAATTCATATTAAAAACATTTGTAATAAGCTTTACGTTTAAAAAGGTTACTTCCCTTCAGTGTTAAATTCTATTGACAATTAAAGAAAAAGACTATATATGTTTGGAAATGAATAATGCTTAGATCTGTTAAGGCAGAAATGGGCTTGTAGGATAGTGTTTTGGGTGGCATACATTCTGAGGTTGAAGAATGGCTTCTTAGGCTGGGCCCCCATTTCAAGTCCAGATTGAGATCTAGGTTTTCTTTTGTATGACAATGTGTGTTTCCTAGCTTTCTGCCTCTTTTCTATTTTCTTCTGGTACTCACTTGGAGGAAGAAGAGAATCTGTAAGAAACAACAGAAAAGGAATTCTTTATTTAATATGCATTCATGTCATAAAATAAGCCTCGGTTGCTTTAATAGTCTTACAAGGTATTTGTTAGGGGGCAAATGAGCTAAAAAGGTGTCCAAAAGCTTTTGAATGCAATAGGATATTTGCACAGGCTTCATTCTGTAAATGCTATTATCTTATTAGAAGGCAAGTCTTTTCAAAAGGAGCATTGAAAAATAAATATTATTTTTGGGTGCCATTTATCCCATGCTACCTTGCATCTTTAAGTGGAATTATGATTTGGCATAAGCAACGATGTCCGATGTCAGACTAAAGTCCAGTACATGCTGCCCTGGAAGCAATTTCCATTGGAGTTTACAGAAGTTACATATAAAACTGTGTAAAGGTTTAGTGTATAACATACAGCACTCAAGGAGTTTATTTTCTATATGCTCTACAAATACTGCAGAATGAATGCAGATTAAGTTAGCTCTACTCTATCTGAACAGAAACAAAATCCCAAAAACATGTCCCGAATAAACAATATACCGGGTTTGTAGGCAATACAAAGAATAAGCTATGAATTGAAGCCCAATTTCCATATATCTTCTGGAATGTTTTATAGGATTAATACAGTGGTGCCTCGCAAGACGAAATTAATTCGTTCCGCAAGTTTTTTCTTCTTGCGAGTTTTTCGTCTTGCGAAGCATGGTTTCCCATAGGAATGCATTGAAAATCAATTAATGCGTTCCTATGGAAACCGCTTGCCAGGCTGGCGGTGCGGAGAAGGGCTTTTCTCCCCACCGCAAGCCTTCAGGACAGGTACGGGAGGAGGTCTCTCCGCCCCACCGCCAGCCTTCGGAGGAGGTCCGAGGACAGTGGGGAAGACGCGCTGCGCTTCCCCGCTGTCCCGGAGATTTCCCTATGGGCTTTCGTCTTGCGCAGGAAGCCCATAGGGAAATTTGTTTTGTGAAGCACCTCCAAAACGGAAAACCCTTTCGTCTAGCGGGTTTTCCGTCTTGCGAGGCGTTCGTCTTGCGGGGCACCACTGTACACATATTTGCATAGGTCTACATTACAAAGAAAGACATAGGTCAGTAAATACTGCTTATTTTTTTAAAGTCTAAAATGTTACCATTAGGCTGCGAGTTCTTTTTCTCCCAGTCATCACGCTGTTGAAGCCACTCATCTCCATAACCACTGCTGATCAGTTTGCTGAAGTTTACAGGTTCATTTTTTTTGTGAGCAGGCCTATACGAGAACACCAAACAAGAAGCAAGCCTTTTATCAAAACTGGTACCCATCTTTTCTTTTTCTTTACTATGATAACAATTTTTTAAAATAGGCAAATAAAAGTCGTTGACATTTTTAGAAGAGTGCCATGAGTCCAAATGGTCAATGGCTATACCTGGCGCCATGGTTTTTCAACAGTTACTTACAGTAATTTACTGTTAGTGTTGACAACAAACACTATGTACTGGGGAACCTGATGGTCATCAGAGCATCCCAATGCAAACATACAGAGAAGCAGAGAGCCAAAGAATTACATTAGGTGGATCCAAATGTTTGAGCATGTCTGGTGAGGTTTTTAAACACCAGATCTCTGTGCTATATTAAAAAGTGTTTTTGAAGCTTCCTTTGGTATTAGAAGCATTCTGGCTTTGTGGCAAAAAGGCCTCTAGTAGAAGTATTTGCATGGTTCTTTGAATGCCAGCTGGTAAAACAGATCCACGTGCAAATCTTCACATAGGGACAACATACGTTGATGCACACCTTCTCAACATCCAGCAGTGAAGAAAAAGTTGTTCCAAGTAACCCCAGTCAAAACAGGAACTACTGGTAAATATGAATGACTAAGACAAGTAACTTATGTGATCGAAAGACGTCAAGCCTACAGCAATCCCAAATGATATCAGGGGCATGCATTGCTGAGAGGGTGCAAGATGGCACAACCAGGCACCCCCACGACAGGCTCCCTCCCTCACCAAGCTGTGCCCTGGCTGGGCCTTCAGGGCTGCAGCAGCAGCAGCAGCACCTCCTTCTCCTCATGGCCGGCTGAGAGGGAGGAGGATGGCGGCAGCAGCAGCGCCACCCACCAAGGAGAGGCTAGAGTCTCTAGCAGCCGTTGCTGGTCTGCCCTCACTGTGAGCTGGCTTTGAGCCTTTCTCCATCCATCCCCTTGCCTCACTCGCTGCCGGCTCAGACCACTGTGGCTTGGTAAGCGGTGAGGGCTTGGGCTCGCGCAGCCACACTCTGCCCCTGCCCCAGCACACACACACGCATCCTGGGTGCAGAGAACCTGTGCTACGCCCTTGAATATGTTCCCAAAATAAAGCAAGGTGTACTCTGGTCTCTATTTTCACCTGTTCCAGATTACCAGTCATGTAACATGACATCCAACGAGGCTTCTCATCTGGTACACCGACAAATAACTGAAACAGTGTACATATGATAATCTAGGGTAGTTTTTAATAAACTACACTTTTGTAAAAAGTGTGCATACTGCCTCCCAAATATATCTTATTGTGATTATATGCTTATTGTTAAGATCAGCATATAGCCATCACTATGATGCAATACACTAATTCATACTCAAACTGAACTGGAGCAAAGGCTAACAATTTTATGCACAGCTTTACACTGGCAAGTTGAGTACTTGCACATCCATCTGTAAGGTCTGGATTTAAAACACAGCAATTATATTTAGCTAACATTGGAGGGAAGTAGAGTCGGTTTCCTCCATGAAATTCTTTAGTTGCAATAGGTTGTGGTGTTCTGTGTGGGTATCTTGGCGTTATAGCAGGAAGCTTTATCTGTGTAAAAAAGATAATGCTAATTCAGTAATGGACATACATATACCTATGATTAAAACAGGTTGAAATAACAGCTAAAAAGAAAGAATATTCCCTGCAATATATTCTGTAGCAATCTGTACATGGCTCCTGTATTAGGCTCCTGTTTTTGTGATGTCGCTCAAAGTAATCTGATCTGACTAGGCTGAGAAATAAAAAAGTTTGATATGTGATGACTAGAACTTTTGAGTTGGGCTGATCAAGACTGGACCCGTTCCCCATATGCTATAAACCCAATTCAAATCAGCTGTAACACAACATGTAGATTGACCCTTAGCATTACTTCCAAAGGGTGGTTAAGGTTGCTTAGTTTCTGTTAGGGCTTTATGCAAGGTTAAGTGCACCTTTAACGTGCAGGTTTTAAATATGTACACTGAAGTGAGACGGTGCTGGAAGGAGCATGTGTGCAAGTTCACATTTGCAATGTTGTGTCTGCGCTACCTGTGTTTATTCAAGTTCTGATTACCAGTGGTATGTGCCATTTGAATGCTAAAATTGTAAGCTTTATCTTAAAATATGAGGGCCAAACAGGCCGTGCTGTTATATGCCTCTTTAAATTTTGTGTGCAGATTTGGAAGGAAATCCCCCACTGGTGACAATTTAGGATTTCCTCCTCACCCTACAAAGCAAATACCAGAGGAGGGGTTTTCCTCGGGAGGAAGGCAGAGTGTTAAAATTGCTTTATAAAGCTGCTGTGATTCCAGTTACGATTACCATCCTGCATGTTAAATACAAGAACACATTTAAAATCTTGTCAAGTTTAGTCTCAGGGTTTTAAGAAAAAGCTCACATTTTCGAGCAGGTGCATACTTCAGAATGACAAAACTTGAGTATACACAGGGTGATGCATACAGAAACCTCAGAATTTATTAACCAAGGTAAGAGATCATGAGTGGAATATGAGCTTCCACGTGCCCATCCCAGCCCCTCCACCACAGTGAACTCCTTAGTCAGGCTGATTGGAATACTAAAAGAGCATTGATTGGAACAGTACTAAAAAGGCTTTTCATGCTAACCAGTTTTATTCTTTACCAGAATCTGAAACTTTGAAGCTGGCTAGAAAACTATTAAAAATACAAATGCATCCAGGAATCAACACTGACTTTTAAAAGGAGGGGAGACCACAACAGTAACTTGGAGAAAGATTTTGCACTGATGTGCTGATGGAATCGCCAAATACCTGTTTCTTGGCTTAGTCTTTAAAATGGTCAGTTTGAGATTTTCCCTCTGTATTTTATCAAATCCAATTCTAGTTTCAGAAAAACTCACCTCTTCTTTTGTGCTTCCTGGAGAGCCCTCAACTTGTACTCCATTTTCCTGTTGGGATTTTTTTTTTTTAAAAAAAACATAATTTAAGTAATAGATCTTAAAGATAACAGAAAAGAGATTAGGAGTGTTTAATGTTTTACAAAAATGATCAGCTTGGTCACATAAAGTGTATACTACCTGACTTGCCTCCGTACAAACTTCATTTCAGAAAGAATAGAACCTTTCTGCTTGGGGGGGGGGGCGAGGTAAAATTTAAATCATGAAAATGATGTACACAATATTATGTCTCCTCTCTAAGCCACAGCTCCAGCAAGATTCTGATACTGCTTTTAAATTTTTTAAAAAAGGTATCCCTCAACAGATCCCTTTGTTACTGATTATCCCATTTCACATCTAGTTCCATACTCTTTAGAAACAGAGTATGGAAGCTTTAATAATAATATAAAAAGATAACCAGTGTTCCTGAAAACACTCCCAAATAAACATTAATGTTCAGAAAAAAAGAACATATATTCTGGAAGCTGAAAAGAATGGATCTATAATCACTTGAATAACCTGATCCAGAATGCACAAGAGGCTTCCATGTTTTTAATGAGACCTGAGAAGAACCCTCTGGGATTAAAATGTTTTTGTACTGTGATATGTCCTTAAGGATTTATTTCTTTAACTGGAACCAACACACTTTCCCCTGATAGAATAAACTAAGGAGGCTGAACTTTAAACAGTACTCCTGGCTAGTATTTCTTATATCCTGACAAAACAATTAAAACCCATAACTCTAAATAAGCAGGTATCTGAATATAGTTTATGACTGCAATCCAGTAATGTACTTATCTGAGAGTTAGGCCCATTACACCCAATGGAACTTGCTTCTGAGAAGATATATAAAATGAAAGTTTCAGAAAGCTAATGAAATTTAAATCCAAGATTTCAGCAGTCATTTCTCAAGGTTTAGCCATAAGGGTTGGCCATCAGGCAATTAAATTAAGTTTATATGTGATTCCTGTTGAAGGACAAAAGCCACACTATCCATTCAAAGTTAATTTCACCCAATTCAGTGGGAGAGGTTTTAATCAAAACAACTTTGCTACTGAAATCAACTACTATGCTCTTCATTTTGGCTGAATAGTGCCCAATATTACTTCAGAGGGATCCTTAAAAGAGCTGGGAGACAAATGCACCAAAGTAAGATACTATGACCTGGTTTGCATGTGGTGCTATGCCAAACTATGGTTCGATGTTACTAAGCAAGGATGCTGGTGCAGAGAGCAAAAACCTCACCTGCTTCACTTCTTCCCCAGTCCTGCTGTTGCCACGAATGTCCTCAAAGGGCACAAGAAGCTATCCCTGAACAGAGAAATCTCTTTCCCATTTAGTCAAGGTCTTAGTTTGACAAAATTTGTATAAATTAAGCAGGGAAATTAAAAAAACCAACCAACCTGATAATAATTTTATTAGTTTGTCAGCTTAATTACAATGATACAAAAAGCATCGTAAGCCATAACCAGGATCACAGAATGAGTTGGAACGCCACCTCCCCCCCCCCGGGTCATCTAGTTCAAATCCCTGCAATGCAGGAACCTCAACCAATTTACATAAGAAATTTACACCCTTCAAAGGGATTATTTCACACTATATTCTTCACTAGTGGGAAGTGCCTGGCACTTCCCAGGAATCTGAAGAAACCCCAAAATATTGTGATTTTTCAAAGGATAGTGTAATTAGTGAGTTTTAGGGCTGTGCACAACTATCCACTTACCCACCCGGGCTTCACCCTTCCCTGGGGAATGCTTGACCCAGCCCCAAATCAATTTGAGTGCGGCAAAGGGAGCTAATGTTTACTTAGCGTTAATTTGGCCTGTCATCTTGATTCAACATGTCATCTGGCATCTAAACGTAGACCACCTCCTCCACCTTGGGAACGATCGTGCTGACGCTATCTCTTCAAAGGCATCTAAGCTTGGCACTGGTTGGCAACGCAAGAGTAAGTAAGAAGAGTTTGGATTTGATATCCCACCTTTCACTCCCTTTAAGGAGTCTCAAAGCGGCTAACATTCTCCTTTCCCTTCCTCCCCCACCACAAACACTCTGTGAGGTGAGTGGGGCTGAGAGACTTCAGAGAAGTGTGACTAGCCCAAGGTCACCCAGCAGCTGCAGGTGGAGGAGCAGAGATGCAAACCCGGTTCACCAGATTACAAGACTACTCTTAACCACTACACCACACTGGCTCCCATCAGATCACATCAGATTTGGCACAAATCACATCAGATTTGGCAAAGTTCCACCAAACAGGGTGATAGTATCTTTAGAGGTGTACAATTCTGCGTAATTTGGACCCGTCATGCTATATTGGGCAAAGTCATATATCAATCCGTAATCTTGAGTCAACATGGTGCCCAGTGTCCAACTGTAGGATTAGACCACCACCTCTACCTTGGGAACTCTCTTGCTGAGTTTGGTGATGTTATCTCAAGAGGCATCTAAATTGGTGCAAGTTGGAACTGCCATTCCAAATTGGGCAAAGTCCTATAAAATGGGGTGACAATATCTTCAGAGGTATAAAAATCTGTGTACTTTGAACCCATCCTACCAAATTGAGCAGTTACACCAAAGTCACATTTCGGTCTGCCACCTTGATTCAAAATGGTGCCTGGTGTCCAAAGACAGATGCATATTGCCACCTCCATATGAGGAACCCTGATGCAGTTTGGGGACAATATCTCAAGAGGCATCCAAACTGGTGCAGGTAGGAACTATCCTGCCAAATGGGACAATATCTTCAGAACCATCCAAATTGGTGTAGTCTGGACCCATTACACCAAAAACCAGGCAAACTCACACCAAAGTCACATTTTGATCTGCCATCTTGATTCAAAATGGTGCCTTGGCATCCAAACATTGATGAAAACTGCCATCTCCCCCTTGGGAACCCTTGTACAGAGTTTGGCAACAATACAGTATCTTGAGAGGTTGCCAGACCCATAGAGAACAGAGGCATACAGAAAAACGACTATCCAAAATATATGGTAGATTTTAGCACCCAAATACCATACTTTTTCCAAAAAAATGTTGATTTCTATAAACTGTAGGCACACTCCAGCTGTTTCTAAAAGTGACAAAAAGTACAAGTGTCTGCACCCCAGCCCCCAAATCTGCTGCAGTTCATGGAAGGCATTATATATGAGGATTGTGATGTTAAGTCCTACAACACATTCTGGGGCTGGAAGGTAAAGGAAGGGTCTGCAACTAGTCTAGTTTTAAGGATTCTGGAGTCTATACAGAGCCAACATCAATTTAGCCGCTGATAGTTTCTTTCCAGTTCCAGGACACAGCTTGGTTCTGAATGAAACAGCATCATATGGCGACATTTCATGTTCAGTGCAAATAAACTTGTGTAATTCAATAGAAAAAAAATTATGATTATTTTCATTTATTACCCACCTTTCATCCTAAGGCCCCATGGCAGTGATTATTATGTGACCTTAGGGTGAAAGTTGGGTAATAACTGGTTTCCCACAGGCATCTGGCTGACCACTATGACAGCAGGAGGCTGGAGTGGGCGGGCCATCAGCCTTGTCCAGCAGAGCTCTTCTTACGGAGAGGTATATTTTTAGGGCCCACCTGATTTTTGTGATTGTAAGTTGCTTTGGGGCCTGAGTCAATCAGAGCTATAAACACTGTGAACACCATGGGCTCAGAAACAAACTGGCCACTAGTGCAGCTGTTTTAAAACAGGGGTTATGTGAGATAGAAACAGAACGCCAGCCAGTAATCTGGCCGCTGCACTTTGGACTAATTGAAGCTCCTGCTGTGTCTTCAAGGGCAGCCCCACGCAGAACAGAGTGCAACAATATGATCTGGAAGTTATCACAGCATGGAGTACAGTGACCAAATTGTTTTGTTTAAAAGGTGCCGTAGCTGGTGAACCAGCCGCAGTTGGGGGGAAAGGCACTCCTGGTCACCAAGGCCACCTGAGCCTCCAGGGCCAGCGCTGAATTCAAAAAACACTCCCAGGCTGTGGAGCTGCTCTCACCAGAACAAGCCATCTCCTCACCTCCTGGACATCAGAACTTGGGACACATAACACCACTTTCAGGATTCAGCTTCAGTTTAATGGCCCCCATCCAAACCACTGCCTCCAAGCACCTGTCTAACACCTCAACTGCCTCTCCTGATTCAGATGAAACAGAGAGGTAGAACTGGGTGCGATCTGCACACTGATGACGTTCCACTCCAAATCTCCTGATCACAGAACCAGAGACCTCATATAGATGTTAAATAGCATGGGAAACAAGATGCGACCCTATGGGACACTACAGGACACCAAATGCTAGCCTCCCATAACTACTTCTTAGAAATGTCCCAGGAAGTAGGAGTGGACCCTGAAGCACAAGGTCCCCAGCCCCAACCTCCCTGAGACAATATGCTCCTCTAGAAGGATATTGTGGTTAACAGGATTGAAAGCTACCAAGAGATCAAGCAGAACAAGCAAACTCAAGCTCCCATCTCTTTCCCAACAAATGTCATCAACCCAAGTGGCCAGTGTGGTTTCAGTGCCACGGGCAGGCCTGAAACCAGAGTGGAATGGATCCAAGTAATCAGTTTCCCCCAAGCATGCCTGAAGCTGGACCAACTTATGGAGCACCTTGCCCCCAAAGGGGATATAATCATTTTTAAACACTTCCACAAATTCTATGAAATGAGCCAGTCTGGCTGCTCCTGCCTATCAATGTTTTTAGCCAATGAGTGAAGACGGATTTGTGACTGATAAGTGAGCTGTTTGGACGCCAGATAACAGGAAACGCTGGGTCCTAAAGAGCTGCTCTTCCCCCCTGCCCTTTAGTGCACTTTTCCTGCTTCTGTCTTATTTTTTAGTTCCTGGAATCTCAGTCCTTTTGCTTTCCCTTGCAGCCAGGGTGCATTTTGTTTGTGGTGGCTTCATCTGAGATCAGGTAGTTTCTAGAGGTGATTTTCTGCAAATACTGCTAAACAATGTTTGAGTGGATGTTAACTTCAAAAGGAAAATTTGAAACATTTGCAAAGAGGCATGTCACCTGCTGTACAGCAGTTAAAGATCAAGCACTTACAGTATAATGTAATCTACTCAGAAGTAAGTTTCTTTTTATTTAATGGAGCTTGCTCCCAGGTAAGTGGATCCAGGATGGCAGCCTAGGCTTTGGTTTAGGGTTGGCACTGGGGGGAAACAGGCATTTCTGCATCGTAGCAGACAGAAAATCAATAAGTGAAACCTTTTTGGTGGGGAAATAAAGTCGTGGGAAAAGCTTCACCATGACTGTACTCTCTAATTTTGTGTTATGCCGCACTCTCCATGGCAGCTGTGTTGTGTTATGCCATGTCATTTCCCCATGGTGGCCATTTTTTGATTGGCACCCACAGCAATACCTGATATAGATCTGCCCTGAAATCTATGGATGCAGGGCAATATACAAATAATAATAATAATAATAATAATAATAATAATAATAATAATAATATATTTTCAACTGCAAATTTGACAGAGACCCACATTATGAGGCAGAGAAATACAAAACACCAGGTGTGCTAGTTCATTGGGATTTGCGTGAGGTGCTGCTGTCCTGACCCACTCACCAACCAAGAGAGGTTCACATACCTCTCTTTTCTCTTTGTTCTCTTTGTCTTCAGCATCTCTTTGCCAAACACTTTTCATATCAAAATCAAAAGGCCCTCTTTTAGGCTCATAGCTGGCAGGTTGATCAGCCTTAAACTCCTCGTGGATCATGTAGTCTGGCATAGCTGAAACTCGAGGCCTGCGGAAAACAGTTTTACCGTTTACTGTGAAGTATTTAGTTATGAAAGGTTCCAGGTGCTTCCAAATGCTGTGACATTTTCTTCCTTTCAACATTCTTCAACTCCACTCTTCCTCAGTCACCCAAAAGAGATTAGCATGAAGACAGAATACTTACTTAGACTCATCAGCTGCTGCTGCTGCTGGTTTCCCATGATGTGTATACCACTCAGGTGCACCATAAGACCCCAGAGACACTTTCCGTGGAGTAGGTGTAAAATGTCTCAACAAGTCTTAAGTGAAGGAGACAAAGTTATTTAAGTTTTTTTTTTTTAAGCAAGTAGATAACTAGTTTTCTGGACATTATTAAAACAAGAGGGCAATATAAAAAATGCTTCATTCTATCCCTCCCCATGAGATTAAGGGGCAAACAATACTAGATGACATAGACCTACGACAGGATCTCCTGGTGCTGGCCCTGCCACTAGTATGCAGCCTGTAATCACATTTCCCTGAGGGAATGTGGCCCTTGGCCCTGAGAAGGTCGTCCACTGCTGCTCTAACCAATGTGCCTTCCCAACAAACGTTTCAAGCATGATTTTTTTTTAAGTAGACGGGGAAACTTATTTTCTCTCTCACACACACACTCATGCACCATGGCTCACACACAAATCTGCCTGCCTTCCCCAATTCCCTACACTACAAAAAAAGAATACTGAAAATATCCAAATAGAGGCAGAAAAGGAGGGAAGGGAAACAGATCAAATGATTTCATTTTTTTTCATTTGGATTCAAGAGAAACAATCATTTGTCAGAAGATCTCTACTTACTAACAGAGCAAACCAATATACAGAAATAAAAACACAAAAGCAACTGCATTTATGCCTGGATTAACTCCCCTCCATGCTGATTTACAAATAAAATTGTTCCCTGAGGCTGTTACTTATCTGGGGAAAAATGTGCACGTTTCCTCTGATAGCTGCTTTCAGGTAAGGTGATGCATTTACAGCTTGATTCAATGCACTTTTACTCTGAAGTAAGCCCACTGATTTGAATTGGCCTTACCCAAAGGTAAATGTGCAATTTTTAGTTACCGTAAGTATGAATTCAACCAAGATTGCCACAAAAGGTTACAGAATACTGCTAAAATTGTGGGTTCTTTCAAAACAAAAGAACCCGCATTTCTGCAACATCACAGCTTTCAGGGTGGCATGGAACATCCATATTTTGTGTTTTTTATCCTCCCCAATGTCCCCAAATTTCTTATAGCACTTTCCAGACCATTTATATGTACAAGCCTCCTGAAATTGCCATAAGATTCATATGAATTTTAACTACCAGGTCGGCCTCCTTGTTTTGCCAGCTTTACATATTCCGAGTCAGTGTCTTTAATCCACTTCCTTCGCCCCCCAAATGTAATCTCACTGTGAGGATCTCCAAAATCACCGAGACCTGGGATCTGGGATGTTGGCTGCTGTTGAGCTTCAGAATTAACCGGCTCCTCTGATCGCTTGAGTGGCACGTGATAGTACCAATCTGCATTAACAAGCAAAAAGATGAATATCACATTTTGAGATTTGTATTATATTAATTGGTATCAACTTAATTTGATTTTGTTCTGTGAACCACCCTGAGACCTCCAGGTATAGATAGGGCAGTAGATATATTCAATAAGTAATAATTATAATTATTATAGAAAACAATGAAAAACAGGAAAACTATTCCATTTTTTGTTTTTTTAAAAGCATTTATAAAGAATAACTTATATAACTTCTACTCCCCATTACTACAAAAATCAATGACCTAATATAACAGGAACCCACACAATTAAAAGCCTGGCTGCCTCTCCTGGTACTGTTCATCAGTTAGAAAGATCAAGGGCATTTCAATGCCAAGTCAGATAGAAATGTCTCTACATCAGGATAGCCCAACCTGCAGCCCAATGGCCACACATACCCCCCCAAGCTCTTTCTGTGAACCCCGCAAGGTGCTTGGCTGCTGCTGTAACCCTCCTGGCTTTCTCCTTTAGCTCTACACTGTTCCTCATTGATCCAAAAAGCATCATTTACTGCCGCTTTCCTGGTCTTCTTTTCCTGCCCTTTACTGCAAAAACACACCAGTCAAATGGTTTCTTCTTGACTCCAAGCAGCTCCATGACTGCTTCTGTTGGTCCTCTTTTAGTCTTCTCCTCCAAACTAGAATCTTGGTCAATTTTTCCCTCCTGGACACAACAAGCGTGCACAAGAATGTGTATGTGTGCAAGCATAGGAGCCAACTCCTAGGGGTCAAGGTCCCTTCGGCACACCAATAAAATATTTGCGGGGGCAGCTACCCCCCAAAGTTGATGGGCATTGCCATTCAAATGGTGTGTGCACACCACATTTATGTGGGGCGTGGCTTACCTGGGCTCCCCCAGTATTTTATTCAAGTTGGCACCCCTGCATGGAAGAGAAAATAGGAGCTTTTCTCCTGGTTGCCTGCCTCCCCTTTTATTTTTAAATTGCCAAGCATGTAAAGCTGAATGCACACAAGTTAAATGTGCATAAGTAGTGAGCTTACTGTACAAAATGAAGATGTCTAAACACTGTAAACACCACAGGATCTAGTTCTGAGAAAGGTATTATATAGTCCCGAACTAAAGTTTGAGAAAAGATATATGCATAAAAATGGAAAGATACAGCCCTACCTACTATGGGGAAATGGTTGGTAAAATTATTCGACTTAGCTGAGATGGCAAAGTTAATGTGATTAATTAAATAAAAACCACTTGCATTTATTAAGGATTGGAAACGTCTTATGGACTTAATTGTGTGAAACAGAAAATGAACTTGTACTAGCTGGATTTTAAGACTGAAAAAGTATTGGCGTATAGAAAACAGACTCGTTGGATGTTCCTGAGCCTCGAGTTGAGGGCTGGCGGGACGGCAGGGGCTGCCTTGGCAGGTCCTGTTGTCAAGACCACCATTTTCTGCACCTGCCTCTTGCCTTTATTTTGCACTGAAGACCCTGATCCACAGTCATTATTCTTTGCTCTGCGCGTCCTATCAAATTCAAATGTAAGCTATTTTCACTAAAATAAAAAAGAGCGCAGTTTTGAAACGCTTTACATGAGAAATATCACATTTATAAAGTGTGTACTTGCCACATGGTGCGTATCGATTTGGGGGTCCGCGGGGCTCTTTATTTGTATTCCTCATACCTGCACAAGGGGGAGAACAGGGGCTGTTTTCAAAAGGAAGCCTTTGGCCAAAGAAGCCCCGCCAAAGAAGCCCGGCGAGCCGGCCGAGCCTCCCCCATTTCTGAACCCGAGAGGCTTTGGCGCCAACTTTCCCGCCCACCTCGCAGCATCCTGAGCCAAGTGCACCACAGCCTCGCTGCGGAGACGGAGCTGCCCGACTCGGGCCCCTTCTGAATCCCCGGGTCCGCCGACCCGATTCCCCGCTGACCCTCCCGAAGGAGACGCCGCCCGCCCCGACCCAGCCGGGGAGGCTCCTCCGACGGCCGCGGTTAAGGCTGCCGGGGGAGCCGCGCCGAAGGCGGTTCGCCCGGCTGGAGACCCTCCGCGAGAGGAGGAGGAGGAGGAGGACCCTTTCCTCCCTGGCCGCCCTCTCTCGCCTGGTTCCGGGCGAAGCCGAGGGAGCTCGCCCCGGGGGAAGACACCCTCCGCCGCCGAGTTCGAAGTGGGACGGGAGGCCGCCGCCGCCGCGAGAGCGACCCGGAGGAGGAGGAGGAGGAGCAGGAGGCCGCAAACAATCCCGTCGCCCGGCAACGGCGGCTTCGCGCGCCCCGGGAGCGGGAGGCCGAGCGGGGGAGGGAGGCGAGGCGGCCGGGAGAGGGAGCAGGCGAGGGGGTCTCGCCGGCGCCCCACTGCGCCCCACGGAGGGCCACCCCAGCGGCAGGGGGCTTCCTCAGCCGGCGAGGTGAGCCTCAAAGCGGGTTACGAAAGGGCGAAGCAGCCCTGGAGGACTCGCCAGAGAAGTTCCAGCCCTGAGGCAGATGGCAATCCCCTCAGCTCCCTTGGCCGCTGAGGTGGCTTCTCGGAAAAGGAACGCGTTACCCCGAGGGTGTGCCTGGATTCACACGCGCGCACTCGTGTGTGTCCCCAGATACACGCTGCCGAGAGGCTTGATCTGAATCTTGTCCCCACGAGAAGCTCTCGCCCCAAGACAGCTTGGTTGGCGCTATGAAATAGGAGCGACAAAGCCCTGTGCTGCCCTGGCCTCTGCCGCCTCTTGGGCCCGAGCGCGGGGCTGGGCGGCGGGACAGCTGCCTTTCCATAAGATCAAACCAAGACCAAGCCTGCTTTCCTTCAATATATCTATTGGTCTCTTTGAGGCTTTTTGCGTCCCCTCTTCTTGGTTCTGTACAAATCCTTTCAAGGAGTTTGGATATGTAAAACTTCAACAGGATTCCTTTAAATTTACTTTTCTTTGATTACTTGTTTCAGGAAATTATACTTTTGTTGTAATTTTAGGTCTGGCTTAAGGTGAAGAAATGCTTTTTGCGAGTCTAATTTCAAGTAGAAAGTGCCCCTCCAATAATAGTCATAATATTGGTTGCCCTAGCCCCTTTCTCTCCCTCCCTGACAGTGAGGGGGGTGACCTAGCAGTGCCTTCTATAGCAATGGACGGCTCTCTGGTCCTTCACCCCTCCATTTACTAACTAGCATAGATATGCAGGGGTAGATTTGACTACAAAAACTACCACACAAGAGATAAGGTTTATTTACACATAAGCGGGACCTTGGTTTAAGAACAGCTTAGTTTAGGAACAACTTGGATTAAGAACGCCACAAACCCTGAAGTAGGTGTTTTGGTTTGTGAACTTTGCATTGGAAGCAGAACATGTTTCACTTCCTGCTGAGTGTAAATTGGGCCCCCCGCTGCTATGGGAAAGCACGCCTTGGTTTAAGAACGGACTTCCGGAACGGATTAAGTTCATAAGCCGAGGGACCACTGTATATACAACCTGAGCCTACAATGGGTTCAAAGCATTAACACCTCAGAAGGTCTTGCTCCTTCCCATAATCACAGCCTTGGGTTGAAGCCAAAATAAGGCATGGCTCTGGCCCCCAACTTCTGCCTGCCAGCCCAGCTCTCTCACACCCCACTCTGCCTCTTGTCCTTCTCCTCACCTGCCAAGTGAGGGAGAGGAACCCACCCATTTGCTCTCCAGCACAAAGCCCCTTCCTTTGCTATACTAACGACCATGCTCAGGCCCCAAGAAGCTGGCCTGGCTACCCCAGAAATTAGAAGGGACTCGGGCATCATCATGACCATAGCAGTTTCAAAGATAATGCCTAAATAATGACGTGTTTGACATGTTTTTCATTCACGCTGAATGAATCTCCTTTTCCCTTGGGGTACCCAAGAGCCCATATAGAGACCTCTTTATAGGTTCCCTATTGGTAGGAGAAAATAACAGAGGCCAACCAGAGAATATTGAGAAGTAAGGCAGCTAGTAAGCCTGATCTTTATTAAAGTTGTTGCAACAGGGTGCTTCCCCCACACACAGGGGGGGGGCACAAGTGTGCAAGCCCTTATATGGACTTTTTAAATTGCCCACCTTCAAACTCTAGACCACCCCCAGAAACATCATACATACATCACAGAAGGGGTGGTCTAAAACAGAATCCTGAGTGTGTTGTTTATCTCCTGTCTGGCAAGTTACCTGATTGCATTATCTGGGGTTTGGCCACTCTTTTGTTATTAAAGTAAAGGTAAAGGTACCCCTGACCGTTAGGTCCAGTCACGGACGACTCTGGGGTTGTGGCGCTCATCTCGCTTTATAGGCCGAGGGAGCCGGCATTTGTCCGCCGACAGTTTTTCTGGGTCATGTGGCCAGCATGTCTAAGCCGCTTCTGGTGAACCAGAGCAGTGCCGTTTACCTTCCCGCCTGGAGCGGTACCTATTTATCTACTTGCACTTGACGTGCTTTCGAACTGCTAGGTTGGCAGGAGCAGAGACCGAGCAACAGGAGCTCACCCCGTTGCGGGGATTTGAACTGCTGACCTTCTGATTGACAAGCCCTAGAACCTAGGTCACAGGCTCACACCTTGTTTATATCTTGAATGTGCCCTTAAGACAGGATTTGTGAGGACAGGATTTGTGAGGAAAGAGACAATGGGGAGGTTTTCCACTTTGACGTTGCAGAGATATATTTGAGGTCAATTTATTCAGGACCTTTTCTGTGGTGTTTCAGACATGTGGTTTATATATACAGTTATGAACATTTCACCCACATTTAAAATGGCACATTGTTAGCTATTTTAGGTCAGTATACGCTGCAATTAGGGACGCGGGTGGCGCTGTGGTCTAAACCACAAAGCCTAGGGCTTGCCAATCAGAAGATCAGCGGTTCAAATCCCCATGACGGTGTTTCCGTGGGCTGCTGTGGTTCGCCAGAAGCGGCTTGGTCATGCTGGCCACATGACCCGGAAGCTGTACGCTGGCTCCCTCGGCCAGTAAAGCGAGAAGAGCACCGCAACCCCAGAGTCGTCCACGACTAGACTTAACGGTCAGGGGTCCCTTTACCTTTACGCTGCAATTCTTTTTAGTTCCCTTTTATATATTTCCTTATTCATATTATTTTAGCATCAAGGAGTAAGCGCATAAAAATATGTACAGAATCCCAAAGAGCTCAGGGAGTATCTATTCAACAGAAGACTCTAATGAAGCAAACAATGGCTGTAACAATGACACCTCAGACTCTGACACCCAGCAGCTTTTGGAGAGGTATGCATGATTTTGAATATTAACTAATTTATTTCAGTATTCAAGAAACATACAACATGACAGATGTGGTGAAATGTTCTCTCTTTATTCTTCCCAAATAGCTGTCCAGCTGTAGTAGCTTGGGGCTGGGGACTGCATGGCACAGACATTACTTTGTATGTCATGTTATTTAAGGATATTAAATCTATTACATGTATTTACTTATATATATTTAATTAAATATTTTAAATAACATTAACTATAACACAAACACTTTAATTTACAATGTGGAAATTTAATTCAGTGTGTGGCTTTCATGTTCTTGTGCCTGAGAGGTTGCACCACCCTGCTATAGATAGTGGATAAAAAACTTGTTTTCCTTTCTAATTATTTATTTATATTTCTTATAATGTCTGTGTTAGCATCCAAGATGCCATGAAACAATGTAGAAATATCAAAAGCAATACATAGGTAAAGACAGGTAAAATTAGTCCAATAAAACAGAACCGCCTCATAATTTAGAAGCTGGGCTCATTCAGTGAAGCTCATTCAGGTTCAGGACAGACAAAAATTGTGACCTGTAGATTAAATGGATTTTAAAAAGAACGAAATAAGCTTAGCCTTTCAGGGATGTACCAGCCATAGCAGCTAAATTAATCTGTGTGTATAGAAGCAGTATATTTCTGAACAGCAGATGCTGAGGATGAACATCACCTTCATGCCCTGCTTAGGTTCTTCCAGAAGCATCGGAACACAAGACTTTTGGTCAAATCCACCTGGTCATTTCTTGAGCTCTAGTCTCAGTCAGTTTTATTGCACATAGCCAAAGGCTGCCGCAATGTACACAGAATTATTTGACAATTAAAAGAAAATATACTGAATTGGTAAAAAAAGACTTAAAACATTTGTATTATTAAAACATTAGGTACTCTAAACAAAGCTATAAAAGTACCCCAATGTACAAATAAAAACATTAAACAATAAAATTCATAAGCTAAAATCATCACATGGTCACTAATGTTAAAAACAGTATCAATTAATACAGTGTGCAATTTATACTCAGAGTTTGGTGACAAAGATAGACCCAAAGGGGCTTCTTGAGCTCTAACCCTGTTTTCATTTTGTAGTTTGTCCCAAGGGAAAAAATCACCTTGCAGCTGCACCAACAGCCACCCTCTCTTCTCTCATAAGGGGAAAAATGTTCAGTGTCCATGCCCACCCAAGAGTAAGTTCAGTTGTAGTTATTACTCACTTATAAGGGGGCTTTTGCATTTTTTATGGTTTGTGTACCAACATGTTGACAAGATTTCCTTCACTATTTCACATCCTTCAGTCCTATGTAACAAACAAAAAATACCAAAGCATAGTAAGAAAAAAATGATTCAAAATGGTCAGGTTGACTAAATTAAAGTAGTTTGTCCCTTGAAACATTGTTCCTTTTTGCTCCTATCCTTCTATTTCGAAATAATATTTTTGGAAGCTCAAGAGCTCATTTTGTGACTCTGTTCTAAAGTCATATTGGGCCACTACAATTGCATATTTTCTTGTTTTATCCAAATTTACTGCCTATTTTGATAATGCTGTGGGTTTGCAGCATTTCTGTGGGGGAGTTGGTTGACATAAACTTTCATATTTTTTCTGGTGTCTAAAGAGTTTAATCTTGGGTTTTGTTTTGTTTTTCAAATCTTGATTAATGAGGCTAATAAACATTAGTTCAAACAGCTTGTCAATATAATGGCATGATTGAAAATGGAGAACATTTCTTTTGAAATAATTGCATTGAGGTTACATACTGAAGAATGGATCTGTGTTGGATAAGGACAATAAATACAATTAGAATTTCACAGAAATAAGAGATTCTTCAGCTGTGGGAAAATTACATTTCTCATGCTTGGCTCCGGTTATAGGTTAGCTTTGCTATATCTTTTCAATTTATAAAAAACAAATTGTAAAGTATTTTCCAGTAATTTTCATTAGTATGTCTGTAATATAAGGTGTGATCTCCTGAAAGTTAAGCACATTCAATTCCTATTGATTCAATATACCCCCTCCCCATTTTCCTGGAAAACTGCCAGCAAGTATGGTCTTAACAAATTAACTGCATCTGCTGGATAAATATGACCAATACAGCAATTGCATAGCATGAGCTTTGTAAAGTCATTCTAACGATGTGTTGCATTGTTTAATTGTCCTCTTGTGTGTATTTTCCAGAAAGTTTCACTAGACTCATCTGTAATTTGATAGGGCTGAGCCTAATAACTCCATTTTGCTTAGTGAAAAGAGTCTGCATCACTTTATCAAGGTAAATATGAGGGGCGGGAATGTTTTCTGAATGACAAACTGAAAAAAGGCTGCAATCCTAACCCCATTTTCCCAGGAGTAAGCCCCACTGAAATACGACTTATTTCTAATGGTTAGAATTGCACTGTAACACAGTACTTTCCCATGTTTTTAAGCAAGACCCACAAGTAAACCTACTCATCCTTTCAAGACCCACTAGTAATCTAACTCCACTTCCTTCACACCTGGGCTGCCTCTGCTCCCGCCCGCTGCCTGAGATGACTGGAGATCGCCCAGTGAAGAATACACATCCCTTATTGTGCGGACCACCCAGGAACATTTAGGGACCCACATTGTGAGGTGTAACATAACATAATAACTGGAGTAACAAATTATGGTACAGCCTACAGTCAAATTTGATGTGTTGTTAACCATGTGGTTCCCCCACCCCTTTCATTACTACATTACATTACTGGAGATGCTTATCAGGATCAGGAGGGTTTCAGGAGCAGGAGAGGCTTCAACCCTTTTCCACAGTCGTGATCCAGATTAGGGCCCCTACGGCTTCTGTTGCATTGGAAGGAAAAATCACGTTCTTTGTAACAAGTGGAATCCCTTCTGAGGCATGCAAAGTATTTTGCCATGTGTTGGCACCATGCCGCTGTGCCATTTTTGTACTTTGCAAGGTATTAATATTGGTGCTACATTGTACTGCACTGATGTACCAGTACAAAGGAGTAAGCAATACCTGCTTCCTCAGTTTGAGTCCTCCACCTGCACAGATATCCACAGGAACGAACAATGATGCATGCTTATTCTTATTTATTGAATTTATATACTACCCTATATAAGGAGATCTCATGGCAGTTCACAGAAAAGAGCAACATAAAAACCACAGTATATATAATCAAAATAAAAACAACAACCCAATAACACCCCCCCAGACACACACCAAAAAAGAACCACAATTTAAAAGAGCATCGGATGTCAATCAGATCAACCAAAGGCCTGGTTAAAAAGAAACGTTTTTGCCAGGCACCTCAAGGTGTACAATGAAGGCACCAAGTGAACTTCCCTGGGGAGAGCATTCCACAAATGGGGAGCCACTGCAGAGAAGGCCTGTTCTCGTGTTGCCACCCTCCGGACCTCTGGAGGAGGAGGCACATGAAGAAGAGCCTCAGAAGATGATTTCAGGGTTCGGGTAGGTTCCTATGGAAACAGGCGGTCCTTGAGGTATTGTGGTCCTGAGCCGTTTAAGGCTTTATAGGTCAAAACCAGCACTTTGAATTGGCCCAGAAACTAATTGGTAGCCAGTGCAGTTGGACCAGGATCGGTGTAAGATGCTCAAACCATCTTGCTCTGGTGAGCAACCTGACCACTGAATTCTGCACCAGCAGCCCTACTCATAACACATTTCAGTAATCTAACCTTGAGGTTACCAGAACATAGACAACAGTAGTTAGGCTATCCCTGTCCAGATAGGGGCATAGCTGGGCCACCAGCTGAAGCTAATGGAAGGCCACTGAGGCCACCTGAGCCTCGAGGATCCAGGAGGACCCCCAAGCTACGAACCTGCTCCTTCTGAGTAAGTGTAACCCCATCAAGAGCAAGTGGTCTCCCACCCATCTGGTCTAGGGAACCACCCACTAACAGTGCCTCTGTCTTATCTGGATTGAGCTTCACTTTGTTGGCTCTCATCCAGTCCATGACTGAGGCAAGACACTGGTCCAGCACTTCCACTGCAGATGTAAAGGAGAAACAGAGCTGAGTGTCATCAGCATACTGCTGACAATGTACTCCAAACCTCCAGATAACCCCACCCAGCAGTTTCATGTAGAAGTTAAACAACATGGGGGACAGGATTGAGCCCTGCAGAACCCTACATTGAAGGTTCCACGGGGCTGAAAAGCATTCCCCAAGTCACACCCTCTGGGAACAACCACCCAAGTAGGACTGGAACCACCGCAAAGCGGTGCCAGCCACCCCTAGTTTGGAGAGTTGCTCCAGATATATGCACTTGTGCAGGCCAATGAATGCTTTTGTACAGAAACAGGATTCATTCAAAACAGGGGAAATGTGTTCTGCCAATTTCTCCATGAGCTTTTCTAACACTTAATTGGGGTTGAGGCAGCTTTAAAAGTAAAAGGGAACTTCTCCAGGTTGCATCCACTAACTCTATTTCACTATCAAGCTAGATGCCTCTAAACTCTCACTATTTTGCAGGAGATTGAAGTGCATACCAGGAAATTTAGATTTGAACAGTTAAAGCACTGTCTCCTGTCTCCACATGTTCACTTTTTAAAAAAGAAACAGGAAAGTGGTGAGGAAATACATTGACAAGCGTAGAATGAACAAATGATAAATGGAAATGTAAAAACACCCCACCAGAAAATCAGAATGAATATTCATTGTTGTATAACCTCCCTGCAAACAAATCAAAATGAAAGCTCAATAAAGACAGGATGAGTAAGATTTCTTCAAGCAAATCGGAGTGAATGCTTAAAAAATCTGGAGGAGCCATCTTATTGAAATTAGAACCAGATTATTGTACAGTATACCTGAAAGCAGTAAACAGCATCAAGCCCATAATAGAACCAACAGTCTGGGCTTTCTGGGGTGTCTAAGTTGGAGTAGCTAACTTAGCTGTTTGTTCAAAGTTTTATATGACTAGAATGTAATGCTAGAATAATTCTCTTTGTTTTGCAGGGCGAGCTCTGCTCAGAAAGTTGTGTCTTGGGTGACCCTGTTCCTACTGTTTTTTGGTGCGCTTCTTCCTATGGGGCTAAGTATACACTGAGTATGCACTGGTGTACATTATGGCTAGCCATGTTTACAAGGACATAAGATTCACATAATTCAGTGGAACTTACTGTACTAGCCGATGCTGGACGTGGATGGCACTGTGGTCTAAACCACTGAGCCTCTTGGGCTTGCCAATCGGAAGGTTGGTGGTTCCAGTCCCCACGATGGAGTGAGTTCCCGTTGCTCTGGCCTAGCTTTTGCCAACCTAGCAGTTCGAAAGCATGCCAGTACAAGTAGATAAATAGGTATCGCAGTGGCGGGAAGGTAAATGGCATTTCCATGTGCTCTGGGTTCCGTCACAGTATTCCGTTGTGCCAGAAATGGTTTAGTCCTGCTGGCCACATGACCTGGAAAGCTGTCTGGACAAACGCCAGCTCCCTCAGCCTGAAAGCGAGATGAGCACCACAACCGCTTAGTCGCCTTTGACTGGACTTAACCATCCTGGGGTCCTTCACCTTTACCTTTCACTAGCCTATGCACGTCTGTTTGCAAGTAACTCCCAGTGGGGCTTACTCACTATGAAGTGTGTTTAGGATTGCAGTTTTGTCAGCATGCTGAGGATAGTAACCTTAAATTGTTGGGCACACAGAGGACTGTGGTTACCTGTCCTTCTATGTACTAGCTATTACTCATGTGATTTAATAACATGTTTTATAGAGCAGGGAATGGAAAGTTGGAGTTACTGTGAAGTGTCTTTCTGGTCAGCATAGAATGGCACATACATGAATGAATTAACTCATCTTCTAGAGGCAGGCTAATTTTTTTAAAAAATTAAAAAATGCTAAGACCAGCCAGAATGGGAGGTGACCTTCCTGTAACCGCCAGATATGAGCAAAGCTGCTAGCGGCAGGTAGAGGACATCAGAGCCCTGTCTGACCTTTCCAGAGTACTGTGCAAATGCAGATTGAGAGAAGCTGCCCCCTAATCCTAGGTTTGACCTCGGTGGCGTGCATACAAGGTGGAGCTGACAGGAACAGGGTGTAAACCAGTTTTCATCTGCTACTCCATGTGGGAGGAGAACCTCAGCCACAACCCACTGGAACATCTTCCTGCCGGAAGCTGCTTCTCCAGAAGCCCATTTGTCCACTTAAGCGAAGGTGGGCAGGTGAGCCCAGGTGATTGCCCTGCATATAGATTCTAGCAGGGTGCAGGTGTGTAAAGCTGCGGTGGTGATTGCACACACTAAGGGATATTGCTGCCTGTTGGAGGACTCTGGGCTTTTGCCTGGTATGCAAGCATGATTCAGTCCCTGCCTGACCTGCTGATAGTGTCAAGGTACCTTCCTACTCAGGGACCCCTGTTTGAAGGAGGCAGACAAGGATTCTGATTTTCTTAAGGGCTCTGTGTAGGTCAGGTACACCCTGAGGCCCCGCCTGATGTCCAGTGTATGCCATTTCCTTCCCTCAAGGTGAATTGGGTGGAAAACAATTTGGGTGACCTGATGGCCTTATTCTTATGAAAGAAAAAGTCTACTTTTGTTAAGAAGTTGAGTTATGGTGCAAGGCTACCCTGAGTAGCATGTGCAGATAGCAACTGGCTTAAGAACCCCCTTGGCTCCCTGGCTACACAAAGGGATCTGAACTCTATTCTCCACAGTCCTGACCCAGTACTCAGTTTAGTTACCTTAACTCTGGTTTCCGCTAGTGCTGATGAGAGAGCCTTTGTTCTTGCCTGGCTTCTGCATTCTTAACCCCTGCACCAGCTCCAAGTGTGTTACTTGGGAACACAATGTGTGAAATAAAAGAAGCAGATAAAGCCATGTTATGGGTTGGCTAACCTACCCATGTAGCAGCGCTTTTTTCAGGAGGTACTCAGGGTATGCAGTACCAGCACCTCTTTTTGTTGTTGTTAAAAAATGTGGCAATTACTGTAACAACTTCGTGGTTAGTGCTGGCACCTATTTTTCTAGAAAAAAATCACAGCCATGTAGGATGACATACTGAGATTGTTGCCATGTTTAATCTGCTGAGAAGGAATAGAATAATCAATCTTGTTAATACAAAGAGGGTTTTTATTACTATTATTAATAGGTGCTACCTACATGGGACTATTCGATGGAAATAAATTTCAGATTTTGGGAGAAGAATGGAGGGACTTCTCTATTTGTGATCTCATCCAGGTGATTTTTTGTTTTGCTTTGTTACAACCATCTCCCTAGGTAAAATTTGAGAAATTATAGAGCACAAATTATGTTTATGCATTATCTCAATTCAATTTGCAGCCAGAACAAATGCTGTCCTTGAAGGTTTCACAGATAGAATGTCTTATGATCTCTTTTGTGTTGAGAGTAGGATTACACCTTTTTTCTAATCCTGCATCTGCTTCATAGAACCATAAAACTATAGAGTTGGAAGGGACCCCAAAGTTCTCGAGTCCAACCCCCTGCTATGCAGAAATCTCAACTAAAGCATCTAGCCTACCTAAGCCAGTGAAGCAGGGCTTTTTTTAAAGCCGGAGCTCACTAGAGCTCAACTCCGGCACCTCTCAGGTGGGTGCCATTGCCGTTCTAAGAGAACAAGGGAAAAGTTCATGGTGAGCTCCAGCACCTCTTCCTTTCGAAAAATAGCACTGCAGTCAAGCTTTTTCTGACTTCATGCCAGGGTCAGCTTGCCAGCTTATGTCAGTTTAAATGCATAAGAGCAGGGCCAGTAAAAAAGGTGGCGACCCTAATTTTGGCAAAACCAAAGATTTCCAGCTTGGCTAATATTAGGGAGTCTCATCCTCAGAGCACCTTACCTTTGTGAGCATTCAGTGAGGCTTCCATTAGCTTTTTTGTGATCAGGTTTGTACTGGAAAGATCCCTGCACTAAAGGCAGATTATATGTCAGCTGCAGAACCTTCTGATTTTGAACTTTGAGGAAATACCTTAGTAAGGGGGGTGAATGCAATGAGGACTATCTCCACGGCAGTGTCATGCGGTCAATGGACTAGGGGGACTAGCCTAGTCCACTAAATGTTCCTGGTAAATTAGAGTATTAAAGTATTAAAGCCTTGTGCCTCCTTCCTAAAGCCCGGGAAGCTTCTGCCCAGCTTAGGTAGGGAGTAGGGCTGGGCGATACCTGGTTTTCAACATTACGATATATAACCAGTTAAACATTGTGATATTTCAATATATCACGATATCTAAAATAAGACTGGAGCTATGTAGAGGTGAACATGGTCCTGGCAACTGCTATTACTTATGGGTCTAACTCTAAAACTGATAAAATTTTACTTAACATATTGTTACAACTGTTATGTTATAGTACTACTGTACCAATAATAGTACATTTTCTCTAAAATTAAAGCTGTGGAAGTAATTAGTAGCATAGATACCAAAGGTTCCCTAAAAAGTTAATTACATTACTAAACAAGAAAAAAGCAAATTCAGTGTCACACTTTTAGATACTCAAATATTGAGTATTAGTTGAATGTATACATCGCACAACACCAGTTATTTGATTGTTTGTTAATTTTCTTTTCTAAACGAGGCCAAAATAGAAAGAATGGAATGGATAAATTTTAACAGAACAAAATATAAACAAAATTTATATTTTAATTGTCAGGAAAATTTGCATTTCTTTTATAAACCAGGCCAAACCGGAAAGCATGGATAAAATTTTACAGAACAAAAACTATTAAACACAATTTATATTTTTTGCAAGGGAAATTTGCATTTTGGCGTTTTCTGGCAATAGAGATGCCCTTTGTATTTGAAGAACATTGCCAGCCGAGCTGAACACACTTTCGGATTGCACACTTGTTCTTGGAATAGCCATAAACTTTTTTGCAAGCTCCTTCAACATTGGGAAGGATGCCTAATGCGCCTTCCACCCCATCCGAGGGCATTTGTAAGTGTCCGCTCTTGGCGTAGCCATCTAGGAGAAAATGGGCAGCATAAGGAGTGGGGGGGGGGACACCCAGAAGAGGCTCAAATGCAAAGCAGGGTGGGGTTTTTTTCTTTTACTCTGAAGCAACTTGCAAGCCAACAAGCATCTCAAGAGCGTATTTCCCTCCTGTTTGCGTCAGGGGAGGGGAGAGCTGAAGACTGGCAGAGTTAACCTGAGGCTGGCAGCGTAGGCTGGGTTAGTAAGAAACCTGTGGGCTGCTTCTTCCCCAAAGAAAGGCACACACAACAAACACTGGGTGTTTCCCCCCTTTTATTCTGAAGAAACATCCAAAAACAGAGAGAGAGAGAGAGAAGCAGGGAAGGCGAATTGGGGCTCATTCACAGAGCAAGGAAGGGAGAGAGAGACTGAGCTCAAGCAGCCTGGGGCTCCCGCAGCCTCTGCGCAGCCCCGGCCTCGCTCCGAAGGAAGCATCGCTGGGGGAGTCAGGGAGACACCATCCCACCCCCAAGCAGGGCAGTTTTAACAAGGGGGCGGCTGCAGCTTACAGAAAACGAAGTGAGAACTGTTGGCTGGGTTAATAAAAAACGCCGTGCTTTTAGCCCGGCTGGTGGCTGCGCCCCCCACCCCGCCATCGGGAGGGGGGCAGACACACAGGCAGGTGGAGGGGGTGGCAGAAGAGGGCCAAAAAATGCCAAAGGAAGGGGTAGTAAAAGGGGCTCCCGAAGTCTGAAGCCAACTCCCAGCCTGGCGCCTTGAAGCAGGAGCCTGGCGGGAAGAAGTCGCTGGAGGCAGGGAAGAGCTGACCGAGGTGGAGTTAGCACCCACAGGAAGAAGTATCGGCTTCCTGGTTTTTCCAGTATTGTGATTTTTTAATACCACAAAAAACACGATATGCGATAAATTGCAAGCACATTTTTTTAAAAAAACGATTATCACAATTTGATGTAAAACCTGGTATGGGATGATATAGCACAGCCCTCCTGGGGAGGCGTGATGCTCCAGCAAGGTCCAAGAGCCCTTCTGCATCCTGTCAGAGGCCTGGCGCCTCCTTCCCAAAGCCCATGAAGCTTCTGGCCAGCTTAGGGAAGGAGGTGCAAGGCTCAGGCACACGTGCGATGTTGCCCCCCCCCCATCACCCTTGCAAGCTGGTGCCTCTGTGACCCTACAAAAAATTTCACTGCACACCACTGCTCTAAGGGCCAAACCAGATCAGCTAGATTAATTCAGTTAGCATATTGTTTAGTATGGCCCAGCATTTTTTCCTGCACCAAGATTTTCTGGCATGGGCTACTTAGATCTGACCCTACCCAAAAGCCACTGGGTGTTTTGTCTTTGGCATCAGTTGCTGAATTATTTAAAAATTGGGGGGGGGTTAATTAAAAAAATCCAATTTAAACATGTTTACTGTACTCAGAATAAGAGTTAGTTTGCTTATATTCCACTTAGAGCTGCTTACCCCTCCAAAGGATTGTTTAACTTCACTTAACCTCAACAAAGCTACTGCAATACTTGCTTCAAGACCATTTGCTGGGACCCAAATGTTCATAGGATATTGGTGTAATGAGAAGCATGACACTCTTATTTCCATTATTTTACTTTCTTGCCTTTGTGGAATGATCTCTTTGATGTAAGCTTGTTTCTAATTAAACTTGCTTCTTCCCCCCTTTTTTATATATAGGGTGAAACACAAGATCTGAGATCCCTAATGTAAGAACAAGTTTAAAATAATTTATGTAAATATTTGGCAAGTGCCTGTACCTTCCTTCCTTGTCCATCTGACACACCTTCCCCCTCTCTCCTGGCTCCCACCCAGGGCCTAAACAAACTCACAGCTCACCCACAAATTGTGAGGCTGCCCTCAGGCTTCCCACAGCTGTGTCCCATTTAGACAACTGCACTCCCCATACCCAGGTCTGAAGGGACTTGGTAAGAGGGTATAGTAATTATATTTTAATGGGGGGGGGGGGCTAACAACGAAAGAATGGCTGGTGCCGGTTTTAAAAACATGGGGCTAGCACATAGACAGCCCTAGTGGCAGAGTATTAAGCCCCATTGTTAGACAGATTAATGAAGCCTAGGAATATTAACTTTTTATTCCATTCAGCTGTATGAAGCAGCTGATTCCCCATTTCGGCCCCTTTTCAATGAAACAGACCACAGGCTGCAAAGTAAGTTTAAAATGCTTTAGTTTCTAGGTCCCAGACATGCATCTTTGCTTATGCAAGAGCAATAAAAGAATGCAGGTAACAATATTCTTAGAACTGCAGCAAAGCAGCCTCAGACACATGCACTCCAGAACATATATGCACAACTAAAGGAACAGTGCTTTGTATTACTTTCCTCCATTATTTCCCCCCAGCAAGGCAAATAACATCTTGGAAAGAAAAGCACTTGAAATTGCACCTCTGAAGGAGCAGGTGAATAAGTTACAATTGCGGCTTCATGATGTGAGATCTGGTATGAAGGACATTGCCCATCATGCTGTCAGTAAAGTTCTGGAAGGATATACTAGCAGAGGCATTACAAGATGGGTAAGATGAAGTAATGTGATTTGTAAACAACTGTCAGACTTTTGTATCTATTTTACTCTAATCAGGAACGACCAACCTACCTGACAACTGTACCATAAGTCGGATGCTAACACTATGCCACTCCATTGCACATACGCACAACCTTTTGCCTTGTGATTTCTTGGCTTCCATCATGAAGCTGAAGAACAAGCAACATTCCAAGGGAGGGAGGCAAGAGTGTCTATAGTCAGGCGCAATAACAAAAAAGCCAACGACAACTCTTTATTATCTGCACCTTCTAAGGTGCAGGCTGCCTGCCCCTGCCCCCCAATGAATAGTTATAGTTTTTTTATTTCTGAAAAACTGCAGTCACAATTTAATATTATTCTTCAGGTTGCCCATTGTTTCTTTAAAGTTTTCCTATTGTGGTAATGATAAATGAATTATACCTCTTATCCATTGACAGAGTATTGAAAAGATGCTTAAAAAACTAATGGAAAAGCTGGATGAAGATGACGTCCAAATGCCTGACTATGCCCTCAAATCAGCAGGTATTAGAAACAGTTGTTAAACAAACTTGCCCTTGGTATTTTGGACATTTTTTGTTATTCAAACATAGGAGTCTATCAATATCACTGTGATCATTACAATGTTAGTTCTGGTAAGCAGTTCCCACCAGTAAGATGCTGCAGTATTCTGCCCTTAAATTGGGAGGGGAAGGCCTGCTGACATTTTCCTGATTATTATTATTATGCATTACTAACAGACCGACTGGGGACATAGCCTAGACTCTCTGCATAGTCTTCTGTGACAAGCAACACTACTGTTGTGTGCCTGAAATATCAGAAGTATTATTCTACAACTGTTTAATTTTAGGTGCCAACATTGTTCAGTCCAGAACTACTAGAAGCTACCGCCATGACGGAGGAAAATACTTCTGGATGTCCTTCGTTATGCTTCCTTTTGTGAGGTCTCCAGATGTAATTCTTGAGGTAGAAATCAACTTTCAAGAAAGTATTCATGTTTTCTTATTTTGGATATTTTCTTTCTGTTATGTACTGAAGTTCTCACCCTGGGCCAGCAGGGGGATACTGTAGATAGTTCAGGTCCACATATGCAAATAAGGGATCAAAAGTGATGTTCAGTGATTGGATAGTTACAGAAAATGGTTACTGTTGTGTTCTAGTGGAGCTCTATATAAGCAGGCTGGCTGAACCCTTCAGTTCAGTTCAGTTCAGTTCTGGCCTGTGAATAAACAAGAGCTATTTGAAGAATTGCGGTGTCATCTGATATGTTCACCCACAACTTAACACTTTCTACACTACTTTTTCCAGTTATGTAACCATTTTATTCCTTTTCAGTATCTTCTGTCCAAAACCTTTGTTACTGCTTATGCCTGGCAGGCCAATGCTCTTTTAAAATCCTAAGGAGCGTTTCCTAAATTCTCTGGGATTTAGGAATGATTAATTTGAAAATTGCCTCGAGTCACAACTTTTTCAGGGTTCATCTTGCCTTTTAGTGTTCAAAACAGAATACTGTACAGTGTGAGCTATGCAATTTTGTAGACAAGCAGAGAAATGAGTCATGAGTGCGACAGTAGGGAAGAAAAGGGACAATGGGAGCTATAAGATAAATGTCAGAGCATGAAGTCAAATAAAAGATTGATGGTAAAAGAAAATTAATGGTGGGGTGTTTTCTCTGGATATTTAATTTTTAAAGTCATGCACATATTGAACGCATGTAAATGGGGGGTTCCGTGTACTGCAGAACATTGGGGTAGTGTACAGCAACATAAAAATCCATTTAGAAGCAATATAGAATGACTCAAGCACCATTTAAAGAACTGTCTAGGCCTGCTGCTATAAAAAAAAAGTATTCAAGAGACATTTGAAAGGTCAAATGCAAGGAAGCCCAGTGAATTTCTGCTGCAGGAGTGTTCCACAGCATTGGGGCAGCGATGCTTAATGTCTGACTTTTGACTGTTTGCTGGCTTTTTCAACGGTGTTTCAAATATACATGATTTCACTTAAACACACAGTGCCTTGGAACGTAACCTGAAGTAAATTGCCTGTAATTTCAATTGTAACCACATGGACCAGTTTAAATTCATTTGCTTTGGCTGAATTATAGCACCTGTAACCTTAGCCACATAATACATAACGCATTCAGAATTTCTCTGCTCTCTTGCAGCCCAATTACCACCCTGGAAACTGCTGGTCTTTCCCTGGGAATCAGGGTGAAGCTGTTGTCAGGCTAGCCAAGGAAATTATTCCAAAATCTGTTACAATAGAGCATATTTCTAAGAAGGTCTCCCCAACAGGAGAGATTTCTAGTGCTCCCAAAGACTTTGCCATTTATGTAAGTGTAATATTCCAGTTTTCAGATTTGAGTTAGGGAATGAGTATTTCTCAAAGCAAATTATGAAATTATTATAACATGCAACTTGGATTTTTTTCTCTTTAACATTTCTCTATAACATTTAAACAGTAGTATTTTTAATTGTATTGATAACTTAAAGAAATTAGCTGAAATAATTTCCCAGTGCTTTGAACATCTTATGTGCATGCAGCTACAGTTCAGGGATCCTGAACATTCCTGTAAACCCATTAACAGCACAAGCATATGTATCAAAAGTAAATCCTAGATCTACTTACCTGGGCGTTGGTAGGCCTTACTTCTGAATAAACATGCTGTAAATGGTTTGTGCCAGTTATGGGGAACTTTTGGCCCTCCAGATGTTGCTGCTTTACAAATCACATCAGCCCTAGCAAGTGTGGCCAATATGTGGGCTGCTAGCTAGCATAGCTGTCATTGGAAACTGTGCATTTGTTTTCTGATCTAACATTTCTTGAGTTCTGATGATATGCTTTTTACTGTCCCCCCTCAAGGGACTAAAAGAGGAAGAGGAGGAGCAGGGAACTTTCCTAGGCCAGTTTCTTTATGACACTGAAGGAGATTTAATCCAAACATTCCAACTGAAGGTATGTTGAATATGATGGGAAATCGCCACAAAATTCTATTAATGCAGTTGTTAGCTAGTTGGGTAATTAATGGCCCATGTGATCTGTGTGTCTTTATGATCACCAATACCTTGTGGGTAAAAGTCAGAAAAACAGAAGTCTGTTTCTGGAAGTCTGGCTATATGATTATCTTATATTCTATGTCAGGGAAAACTTAATTGATGGGTAATTTCATTCAGCTGCACCAATAGGGCAAGGATTAAAATGCTTACTTTCTTTACTTTCAGAATGAATCGTCTGAATCTATGAGTTATGTGAAGCTGAAAGTGCTGAGCAATTGGGGCCACCCAAACTACACCTGCATTTATCGCTTCAGGGTGCATGGAAATCTGCAGTACATCTAGAGGCTCCGCGAAGGGAGCCTGCTGCTGGTGTAGAAATAAAGCCAAAGCCTCACAGGGCTGAACTGAAGAGAATTTGCTGTGCTGCTTTTTCAGTTATAAAAGAAATATGCAACAACAGTTAACAGCTTGTGGAAAGTTGCTTTATTTGTCACTTTCCTGTTGTTGTTTACAGGGATGTGGACTTATAAAAAATATTGGGGGGGCCCGTGAAAGCTCATGAATAATAAATAAGCTCATGAATATGCAAATAAAGTGGCGCCGCCTCCTCGTGAGCGAATAGGGGAGAGTGTGCTGCGCCTATTAATCAGCTCCGAAGGAAATTGGGTGGAGCTTTTGCTCGGGAGGGAGGGCAGGAGGCACGCAGCCCGACCCTGTGCATTTTGGGCTGGGGGAGGGGCGGCGATGGCGCTCTGCTGGAGGGGCGTCGGAGATTATTGGGGGGCAGAGCCCCCCAAACGAATTTTTGAGGGGGCTCGGGCCCCCTCAAGCCCCATGGAGTCGGCACCTATGGTTGTTTAGTCCTTTAGTCATGTCTGCCACTTCGTGACCCCCTGGACCAGAGCACGCCGGGCACTCCTGTCTTCCACTGCCTCCCGCAGTTTGGTCAAACATGCTGGTAGCTTCAAGATCACTGTCCAACCATCTCATCCTCTGTCGTCCCCTTCTCCATGTGCCCTCCATCTTTCCCAACATCAGGGTCTTTTCCAGGGAGTCTTCTCTTCTCATGAGATGGCCAAAGTCTTGGAGCCTCAGCTTCAGGATCTGTCCTTCCAGTGAGCACTCAGGGCTGATTTCCTTCAGAATTGGGAGGTTTGATCTCCTTGCAGTCCATGGGACTCTCAAGAGTCTCCTCCAGCACCAGAATTCAAAAGCATCCATTCTTCGGCGGTCACTTTCATAGCTGCATACAAAATGCATAGCTGAATTTTAAACTATTTAGGGAACAAAAATTGGGAAGGGGGGGGTGGAGATGTACTCCATAGGATGGGTTTTCCTTTTAGGTTTTTCCTGAGCACTCGGGGTGGAAAGGAAGTGGCTGCGAGCGCCCTGCGGAGCCCTTTCCCGCGGAACCTGCGCGGGGGGTGGGCGGGGCCGCCGAGGCCTTGGCGACACTTCCGGCCCCCGAGGGAAGCGCGGAGGAAGGGCCGCTTCTCCCGCCGCCGGCGATGCGCTTCCGCGCCAAGATCTCGGACGCGGGCTGCCTGGCGCACTTCAGCCGTGAGTGGCGGGCGGACGGGGGGGGGGGGAGGCGGCGCTGCTTTCCGGGGGCGGGGCGGCCTCCCTCGGGGCTCACGCGGCTCTCCTTCCTTCCTTCTCCCGCAGGCGCCGTGGCGACGGTGGCCAGGCTGGCCAAGGCGTGCGCGCTGCGCCTGACGGCCGAGCAGCTGGTCTTCGTGGCGGGCGCCCGAGGGGCCGTGGGGGGCGCCCGCCTGTGGTGCCAGGTCCGCCAGGTAGGCCGGGGCCGGGGGCGGCGGCGGGGCCCCCAAGGCGGGCGGGCGGGGGGCGCCCCGGTCTCACCCCCCCCCCGCTCCCGCTCTTCCAGGGGAATGTCTTCGACGAGTTCCAGATGGAGGGCGTGGCCGCAGAGAAAAATGAAATTTACCTCGAGGTGACGCCGGAAAACCTATCCAGAGCCTTAAAGACGGCACAGAATGCGAAGGCGGTGAAAATCAAGTTGACGAACAAGCACTGTCCTTGCCTCACAGTCGCCGTGGAATTGGTGAGTAGAAATGGATGCAGGGGGGGGGGGGCGTCTCTCTCTCTCTCTCTGCCTCGGGAAAACAGGTAGATTCTTGCCCGGAAAAAGTGAGGTCGCATTCCTCCCCCTGGGCGGCAGGGGGAGCTCCATTTGCGCCCCAGCTCCAGATTGTGGAAGCCAGGGTGGGAAGAGGTCCCAGTGCCGCCCCCCCCCCCCCCCGGGCTGCATGCAGGGGTCAAATAGTGTTGGGGACCAAATAGTGCCCTGCAGAGCCCCATAGCATTCGTACTAGGGGACCAAAGCACACGCCTGCAACGCTGTTCTCTAGACTCACCTGTGCAGGTAGACATGAAACCACTGTCACTGTGCCTTTGAGCCCCATCTGAGCAGTTGGGCTGAGGGCACCATGATCAATGCCATCAAAAGCTGCTGAGAGTATGAGTACCTCCTGTCCCCACACTCATCCCGAGGATGAGTCAGTCCCAAAACTAGGCCTGAACTGAAGTTGATCCAGGTAATCATGCTCATCCTGGAACACCTGAAGTTTCTCTGCCATAGCCCTCCCCCCTTTTTTTTGTTAAAGAAAGGCGGCATTCTTCCATATGTGTTTATAGGATTACAGCCTTTACTGTCGTGAATTTTGGTTATGTAACCTTTTGTTTTCTTCTCTCTAGCCTTCTTTATCCAGCACTAGCCGTGTCGTGACTCACGACATTCCTGTGGGTATTATCCCAAGAAAGCTGTGGAATGACTTCAGGGAACCAAGTGTGCCGGACTTTGATGTGAGCCCCTTTCAGTTTCCACGATATCAAAATTAAATTGTTTAAACAGTATTCCAAATACTTCCCATCTCAAAGGTATTCCACTCCAACAACAAAATTAATTTCCTTTTAGTTAAGATGATTGATTTCATTCAGTCTAAAAGTGTTGTAGGCTAATAAGCGCATTGTGATAATGTAAACTGAGGATGAGTTGACTTTACATAAAGTTGTTTTTCATTATTCATGTTTGAATTACAGCCATTATTCAATCGAATTACAGCCATTATTCAGCCATTATTCTACCAAGGATTGCAATTAGTGCAAAAACTTCTTTTTAGAGAGAATGTGTATTTTACCATTGGAGACCAGTGAAAATTTACAGTGTGCTTTATAGTATCTCCTGAGTCCATTCCACATTCACTCTTTCATGCACTGCTGCCCATTCATATTACTTGCAACCCTAACTAATGTACCATTCACACACCCTCTTCACAATACTCAGCTTAACACTTGGCTGCCAACATACCTACCAACTGGTCCTCGCTCTTGAGTGCTGCCCATTTAAAAACAACACAAACTTGGGGCAGTTGAAATATTTTCAGAGCCAAAACTCTCACAGCCAAAAGCAAATGTGTTTTCAAATAATGCAACCTGAGTTTACCTCTTTTTTCCCCCTTTCATTGGCTTGGTTTGCACTTAATGTGAAGCAGTTGTTTATTCCCCACAAGCAGTTAACAAATATACATACCACCAATACAATTCATTGCTAAGGGAGGCATCCATATTTCAGCCCAAAACTCATCTCCTCAAAAGTGTTTTAAGGCCCTGACTACAGTTTTGACAGCTGCAAGGACTTCAGAAATGTATCTCTCCCCAAATAAGTTACTAAACATGAAACAAAACTTTAATTATCTTATTCTAATTAGAAGAAAGGGAGAGTAAACATTCCCTTGTGAATAATGTTTTTTACAATTATCTGAGGAAGTTCTTTGAAACAGCACCTTATTCAGAAGCCTGTGGCCAGCTGCTTAGCATTCTTCAAAACAGCAACAATAATTTTTGTGCTATATAGTTCATTGTAAGCCTTGCTGGAATGTTCACTTTCTGCTTATAATGATATATTGTTCATTTTATTGCAAACCTTTCTCATTATCAATCTAGTTTCTCACAGTCTTACGCCCTTCAACATTCTCGTAGTTGCTATATAGAACTGTGCCCTTGCATGTGACTCTATCCCTTTTAAATTGACAGCAGTTGATTTGATTTTGTAGGTCAGCATTTATTTACCAGCACTGAAGACCATGAAGAGTGTTGTGGAGAGAATGAAAAACCTCTCCAATTCTATAGTAAGTTCTTAGATTCTTAAAGTGGGAGTAGAAGAGGGGAGAGAGAGACGCATCACTTGGGATGAGTTTTTATGCAATCATTTTAACCGCTGGGTCAAACTGGACAATACACCATTCATACAACTGGAAATTGTGCATTTTTTCTTACTTTTTTCTTTTTTTTAGTAAATAGGCTTGTGTGGCTAATCTAGTTTGGGACTTTGGGGGAAGCTGGAGGGCTTTAATTCTTTACCCCCACCATGGTACTGATCCAGATTGGATACCCTGTGCTTGGTATGTACTTTAGAAAAGACCATCTTGCAGTTGCTAATTGTGTGAATGGTGCCTGGTCTTGGCTCTCACTTGATACTTTGTGCGTAAGACTCCCATCAAGATTTAGTTATCCAGGATTGCTCACTGAGTACACAGCTGGTAAGCAATTGGAGCCACTGGAGATGACTAGCATATCATACCTATATGATCCCTCAACCCAGAGGTTCTCAACCTTTTTGAATCCACTGCTTCCTTGACCAACTTCTTCAGTTCTTTGTGGGATACCTGGTAAAAACTAAAACTTGACCATCATTCAGAGCACCCTAGGGCACTGTGGCACCACTTGAAAACCTATGCCAGTAAGTAATGTAAGGAAAAAGGATCCACACTGCAACATTCCATCTCTTTTAGACTCTGTAAGTGATAAGTAAGCATACACAGGGCTTTTTTCCCTAGAAAAAGTGGTGCCAGAACTTGACCTTTTTTAGGGGAGCACCCACCCAAAGTTATTGCGCTTTTTAAAGGGGGGGGGGTCACCAAGCCAAAGTTGTTAAGTTGGAACGTACCTAAGACGTGCCAACTGGAAAAAAGTCCTGAGCATACACACTTTATATAGAATGCTTTACCTGGTTGCATGTCCTGTATACCTGTACAGCCTTCATTGCAAGATGGTGCCAATAATTCCCTGGCCACTGTCTGGTCCCTAAGACTATACAAATTAGTTATCCCTGCCAAACTGACCTTGTGAATGTACAGTATTTTCCTCTTTTTTATTGCATGTTTATGAAATGCATGTTTAACTTGTAGCTATGGAATTTTGGCTATCAAGAATTTTACCTGCTCTTAACAGCAGCTTGATCTGAAATCATTAGTAGATTGTGGTGTTGTCTCGGCACTGGAAAGCTTCACTTGCCGAATCTGCAGATCAGTCTTCTGGTTTACCAGCACCAGAGAAGGCTAGGCTTACTTATTTGTCCGAGTCAGTTGACACTTTTGTTCCATTGTTCACAGTACTAGAGACCATCACATGGATGATATTTTTTACACATCTCCCTAATTTATATAACTGACTTTTCGATGCTTAGTGATTTGTTGATGCAGAGCTCTTAAGCAGAGTTGTCTCCGTTTATTTATAGGTGTGTCTGGAGGCATATATTTAGGAATAGAACCTTAATTGTTATAAGTGCATTCCCTTGACAAACAGGTGTTGGTAGAATATATTTAGTAGTTGTGAAAAGCATATAAACTGTTTTGTTTACATTGTAGGTAATAGAAGCAAATCTAAATGGAGAAATGAACTTGAAAATAGAAACTGATCTAGTGTGTGTTACAACCCACTTTAAAGACCTTGGGAATCCTCCCTGGGGTAAGCAATTTTCTTTTCTTATCAGATAACAGATCCTAACAAAAGTACACAACAAAAGCTACAGTCCTGTGTACACTTATCAGGCATTAAGGGCTTGCTTCTGAGTAACCATGCATAGGTTTGCAGTGCTCTGAAAGTAATCAACAATTTTTAGCCAATTTTATAGTTGTTGTAAAATAGAGCTAGCTTGAGTCTGTCTTTAATAGTTTTCTTTCCCCACGCTCAGATGTCAGTAACAAAGTGAAAGGAAGGAAATACTGATTTGCGGGTCAAATAATTGAAATAACATTGTAGCTTCAAACAATGGACTAATATACATAATTAATTATTATGAATGGGGAAAATACAGGTGTATTACGACTCGCAGGGGACCACATATACATGCAGTTCCATGAAATCAATCAATCAATCAATCAATCAATTCAAACCTGGAAATGGCAGGAGAGAGCTGGAGAGCCCTTGTGGCTGGTGAGAAGACCCTCCACAGAGCCTGAAGAGGACGTCGGAGGAAGCCCAGAAGAGACCAGAGGTGTAGCAGGGCTTTGTTTACACTGCTCAGCCTCCCTGACTAACAGCTGATGCGCATGGTAGCGCAGCAACAGCAGCCACTTTCCCACATGTCCTCCAGCCTCCTGCTGGAGCTTCAATTCTAGTATTTTTTGTATGGATTGAAGAGAGAGCGGCAGAGAGGGTGCTTAGAGAGCATTCCCCACTTTATGAGAATTTACTTATGTGCACGGGGCCCAGAACATAATCACTACCTCCTCTGCAAATATAGAATTAGAGGATAGGGTAAAATAGCTATTTGTCCGTATTCTTGGGAGTTCACAAATTTTAACTGATCTTCATGATTAACCAAAAAGGTGTGGTTGTCAGGCTCTTGCTGCTCCTGCAAGGTGTTGCTCCTGATCTCATATGCTATCACAGCCAGAGCTGGGCCACCCATAAAGGGGACTAAGCCAGCTGCTTTGGGGGGTGGAATCCCAAGGGGCAGCACTCTCGCAGGTGCCCCACCCCTGCCGCTGCCACCACCAGAGAAGCGAGAAGAAGTGGCAGCTTCCTGCAAGATCTCACAGAACTCTCGTTGAGTTGTACTGCAAGATCTCACGGCTCCTCTTGTCTCCAACCAGGGACGGGGTGCACTACCAGATAAGCAAGGAGAAGTGCCGTGATCAATCAAACAAAATGTTTATTCGGCTTTACGCCCATCATAAAACACAACAAAACAAATCAAATAAAACAGCGGGCTCGTATAAGCCACCAGTAATATAACACAATTCACAGCTCACAAGGTCAGATATTAGCAATTCAAAAGAAAAAATTAAGATTAAGATTTAGGCGCTACGCTAAAATCAATATCTGATGTCATTATAGAAAATTCTTATAACTATCAATAATCAGCTAACATTCCATTCCGTCTCTTGTACGAGAGGACGGCTGTTAGGAATTTAGCAACCTGTAGGGTAATATAAGGATCCACATCTTGAAGAACCCAGGCAAGCTGTAAGTCTACTGGTTTGTCAGCCATAGGCTGAATTATGGAGTTTAGTATACTTGCACGAGCTGAACTGTACATAGGGCAGATAAACATAACATGATGTAGAGATTCAGATGTTTTCATTTCACAAGCACACATTGAAGGGACTTGGCCCTTAGTGAATCTATGTCTCAGCACGTTTGTTGGAAAAACATTGAACCTAGCTCTAATGAAGGCATATCGGTGAGACGCGGCCATAAGCGATGTTAAGTAGGACGGAGCACGGTAGATAGGGGTTATGCCGAAATTTAACGGCGAGCAGGCCGTGATCATAGCACAATATCCTGTTCCTTTTCCCAGCTCCAGACTTGGGAATTCCTTCTAGTCATCTTCTGCAGCTTGAACTGTATAGAGAGAGGTGGAAACTGTCACTGCAGTTGCACAGTCCTTTGAAGGGCGTCAGAAGTCGGGTGCAGTTGCCGAAACAGTTTGCACCTCTTCTACAGCTCCAATATGGACACAAAGATGGTTGTTTGTAGCGCAGAAGCAAAATATCCTGCTGATCTCCATTGCGGCAAGGGAGGGTTGGGCTTAGTTTGATTTGCTGGTGCCCTTTTAAGGCACAGTACTAGAGTTCTCTTTCCTTGGGACTTCCGGGGTGGCGCCTCCGGCGATGGCGGACTCCCTCTGAACTGGAGGGACAAGCTCCGCAAGAAACGGGCCTTTTCCGCTGCGGCGTAGCGGGGACCCTTCTGAAAATCACAGGCGGATGAAGCCTGTGACCGTGGGACTCGGCGGGCACCTTTAGCGCCCCCCAACCCACTAAGGAACCCAGAAACGGGCTCCGAAGTGAAGAGGGGGAAGTGGCGCTGTGCTGTGAGTAGACTGCTTTTTCTGCGGAGTGAAGCCGCATAGCCGTTGCCGGAGAGCGCTGCCTTTTTCCTGGGACAATTTGGTAATTAAAACAACCAACCGTGAGTACTGGAACATTGAGTATTTGGATTTTAAAAAGGAACTGGCGAAATTAAAAGGAATTGGACTTAAAAATTTACCCCAATTTGTTCTGAACGGAAAGGATCAACCAGGAAGTCACCCTTCCGTTTCCCTGTAGCCAGAACAAAGCAAAGACAACGCAAATCAGAGCCTTAAAGAAACTACTTTTAAAGGCTTGATCTTCATCATTTAAAATCGCTGAACCCCCCTTCGGTAGCAGGAAAAGAAGGGGGACTCTTTCTGAGTTGTTTAAACCTGCAGAAATGAAGCTAAAGTAAGGTATTTTTTCATCGCCCTGACCCTGGAGCGGGGTGTCAGAATTGACATTTGAAGCTCATTGACCAGAAACAAATGGTTTTGACAGATAGTTAAGAGAAACGTAGCTTCCATTGCTTCCTTTCGTTTTTAAAAGAACAAATATGGACAAAGTATCAAAAAGCTTTTCCCCCTAGTGGGGAACTGCGAAATTGTAACCAATTCCTGGGAATTCCTGGGAACTGCCAGCTGTCACTGATTACAACTGTGGGAAAGGATTTGGTGACCTTGCAGAACAATGTCTTCAGAAGCACTGTTGGGTGCTTTCTGCAAAATAAATGCCCTATTAGATCAGTTAAGTCAAAAGATGGACCTTATGATTGATGCGACCAGATCCTTTGAGCAGGTTGTCGGAAACTATAGGGAGCCCACTCAGGAACTAAAACAGGAGCGTGCCATGACAGAACAACTGAGAGAAGAGGATTTTGTTGAATCTAGGGCGCCAGAGACGGAGGGAGCTGCGACCCAGCAGGCTTACAAACTTTTGGACTTAGTAAATGAACTTGGAAAAAATCAGACTTAGAAAGAAAAAATCTGGTTTGGTTCGGAAATGGGGGGCTGGATAGATCCCCCCCCCCCCCACAGGGAGATTTGGACTTTTCAAGTCTGGAAAGGGGTCGTCAGATGTTTGGAGCTGTGTGGGCCCCTAACTTTGAAGGGAATCTGGAATATGCTTGTAAATTTTACATCGAGTTTGGATTGGACTATGGAAAAGGGATTGTTTTGTTGAAGAAGGTCAAAAACACTATTAAGCTGGAGTTCTCACGAATAAAAGGGAAATATAAAGAAGAGCTACGGAAGGGACATGGAAGTGACTTAAGAGCCTCGGATATAAGGTTGCCAGGATTAACAGGACAAAAAGGACTGACAAACCCGGGACCAGGAGAAAAGGACGTTGGATGAAGACTGGACTCTTTTCTTTTTATTCTTATTATTAGGACTGTTTTATAAAATTGATGAATGTTAGCAAAATGTTGAAATGAAATTATTTGGCTCTTATTAAAATGTTATAAGAATTAGGCAAGAAGATTAGGGTTTAGGAGAAGTTGATAAAAAATTAAGATTTAAGTTTTAAACCTTAAGGTTTTTTTATAAGATAATATGATATCAGATTAAGGTAATGTTATGATAGAATATTATGAATTATGGAAAGGATTTGCTGTTATTGTTATAAAACAGGATACAGGAAAAGGGAGGAGGAGGAGGTCAAGGAAAGAAGGTATTCAAAGTAGAGAATACAAAAATGATGGTTTCATTTTTACTTTTTATTTTAATCTTTTTTTGGTATAAAATCTTTTTTAAAAATCCTTTTTTCAATAAATATCATTTGGGGGAAAAAATAGAGTTCTCTTTCCTTGCATCTGTGAAGAAGATTGGGGTTTCTCGGTTTGCTCCTGTGCTTCAGAGATACTTGGAGCACCTTGAAGGTACATAATTGAAGCCAGTTTCCTTCCCCTCCTTGCAGCTGGGGGCAGGGATTGCTCTCCATAGTTGTGATGTGTTTCTGAAGTTCTGTGCAACTTGCAGAGATAATCTCCACAGACAGATATACAGCTCCAAGGTTGGGATGGTGGCCAGGATTTGTTAGGTGTGACAGAAGATGGTTGCGCACACTTCATGGTAAACATGATGACTAAAACTGGGGGCTCCTGGTGGTCCTGCTTATTACCTGATGCACTATGAAAAATCATTTTGGTAACACACACTAGTCTTCTCCTTTTCCTGAATGTATTGCAATGATGACCAGTACACACAGGAGCCTATGAACAGAGACATATCGTGGGGTTGGCGAAATTGGTCCCCACTGCCCAGGCCCAGGGGGTGCAAAAATCACCCCAGATTACTCCAACCGAGGAAAGAGAGTTGTGTGGGGTGAGAGACACAAGAGGCAGATTGTGTGGATGACAATTGCCTCAGAAGAAGTTGAGATGGGTGATGACTGGGCAGCTGGTGTCTCTGCTGCCATCTTTGCTTCCACTACCAATGGAGGCTTTTAACTTCTCTCAACCTTCATGTGCACACACAGCCCTCAAAGTCCCCACTTTTCAGGGGCCGGCCTGCCTCCCTGCTTGCTGCTCTTGTGCGGTACTTGCTCAGCTGGTGGTTGTTGTGATGAAGTGATTTTTTTCTGGGGTGGGGGTGTGCCAATACAGCACCTCTGCCTATGAACAAATCTGTGTGTACAGAAGCCTCTGGCTGGATGCAGTACAGGGTCTGAATATTACTGTAGTCTATGTCAGTGAGCCCCATTCCAACACGTTCATCATCAGTGCCTGCCACTGCTAGTTCCTTCCTCTCTTCCTTCAGCCACTTCTGGCAGCTTTGGTAGCTCCTACAGCTAACCAGAGACTTACTTTCATGCAAGCATCCGTGTGACTGAGATTGGAGCTGTGATCTGGTCCCACGTGGTATTTATTTTATTTTTTATTTATTGAATGTATACGTTTCCCTATACCTGGAGGTCTCAAGGCAGTTCACAGAAAAGATCACAATATATAAAAGCAAAATAAGAACAATAACCCAATAACAGCCCCCCAAAAAGAGCTACTGCCCTGCTGAGAGCCTTATCTTGCCTTTTGACAAGTTAGCTACTAGCCTTGGTTTGTTCTCTCTGAAATGGAAGTATGAGGTGGTTATCACAATGAGGAATAGAACATAGTACATACTGGCTGGTTGATCCTATTCATATGTACAGTGGTACCTCTAGTTACAAACTTAATTCGTTCCCGAGGTCCGTTCTTTTAACTAGAGGCGTGCTTTCACTAATGGGGCCTCTTGCTGCTGCTGCACCGCCAGCACACAATTTCCGTTTTTACCCTGGTGCAAAGTTCTCAACTCGAGGTAACTTCCAGGTTAGCGGAGTTTGTAACCTGAAGTGTTTGTAACCTGAGACGCTTGTAACTCAAGGTACCACTGTACTTGGAAGTAAAATGCACAGATTACAGCCTTAAACTGTTAATGGAAATTATGTACAACCCTTTTAAAAACTATTGTTCTAGTTAATAAAAGGTTCTATTTTTTGTGAATTTTTGTAGGCTCCCAAAAGTCGAGTCAAGAGAGAGATCCTGAGACCATGGCCGAGGCCCGCATTGACATTAAGAGACTTCTCCAGTTACTTGCAGGGCAGCAAGTGAATCCCACAAAAGCCCTATGCAGTAAGTGACCCTTTGGGCCTGTTGTGTGAACAAGTCATTTGCCACTCGAGAGAGCAGTGTATGAAGAAGATATTGCGTGTTTGGAAGGGATTGCCACATCCTTCCTGTAAAAGCAAATTTCAACATTTCCACACACCAGAGTATTTGGACCAGCATTCTTAGGGCCAAACCGGACACCATGGGGGGATTGTTGCTGTTATTGATAGTAATTTTTTCGTATCTTTATTTTAGATGTCATGATTTGTGTGGAAATTTGATTGTGTATATTTTGATATTTCTTTATTGTTTGACTACTTTCGTTATATTTGTAATTAAGTTCCGTCCCCGTCCCCCATGTTGTAAGCCACCTGGAGCATGGTTTTAACTGGAAAGGTGGCATACAAATAAAATTATATATGTATGTATGACTCACCTCAGCCCTCCCTTGCCCAGCTCCACCAGGGCATCTGCATCTGTAGGCAGAGTCAGGTCCGCTGTCAAGTGGAGGTTGTTGAAAGTGCCTTTTGTCTAGGAGGGAGGACCTGATGCAGCTTTTCTTTTTGTTGTCTTTCTCCTGGTTGGGAAAAAGTTTTTAAAAAGTTTTGGAGGTTGATGGTAGCCATGCTCAAAATATTCCAGACCTCCTGCAGCTTGGCCTCTGCATCTGTGTGGCCTTCAAAACTGGAGAATGTTGGCTATTGTTGAACGTGATATTTTGGGCCCTCTGTCATCCTTTGAAGTTTAAAATATGGACTTGTGTTTTGCAGATATTGCAAGCAAAAGGATTGTTCACTTCATCTTGCTCCACGAAGATGTTTCTCTTCAATATTTCATTCCAGCCCTTGTATGAATTGAACAGTTGTTCCAGCTCACCTGTTTTCAATGCTGCAGTGTCTTCTCAAAGGCGCTGAACCAGGCACAGGAAGACGGGAGACGGGGTGGGGGACACGAGTGCTTGCTATGCTTGTTTAAACCCCTTTTGTAATCAGATTCTGTGCAGAGAACTGTATATTTAATACCTTATATTTGGTAAATAGAAGAAGTAAAAATAAATTGTTTGACTGGGCTATATATTTTATTAAAGAAACAGTCCATTAGATCTTTAGTTATTCTGGTGCTCCATGCAGCAAAAGAACTGTTGGTTTTTTATTTTAAAAAATCTTGTTTCTCAGTCACCTGTCGGTTCCATATATTCTACGCCTCCTGTCCATTCCATCATTCATTACTGCATATAGGTCACTTCAGTCATGTTAAATTTCTCCAGGACCCTCAGAGCTTCCATTTAGGCAACAGATTGATCCCAGTTAGGATTTTGACTTCCAAGTAGCCATGGACTTCTAGGGTCAGGGCACACACATCATAAATTTTAACTGGGCAATATATATATATATATAAAGAGAGAGAGGCAACAATGTTTATCATTAAGAGGATCCTCTTTTCTAAGCAATAAATGAAGTTTACTAATTTATGGGTATGTAAAGTAATTCTAAAAATGTATCATACTGTTAGAGGTTTGTAGGTGCTAGATTCAGGCTTGGGCATCAAAAGCTTATTAAGGTAGGCTAGTCTCTGATGTGAGGTGAAAGCTAGACCCATGCCTGTATTTGAGCTCTGTGTTAGATTCTTTTAATTCTCTGAAATTAAAGGTGTGAAAGAACTAATTTAGCTAGACCAGGGGTGGGCAACCTAAGACCTGGGGGCCGGATGCGGCCCTGTCACCTTCTCAATCTGGCCCGCAGACGGTCCGGGAATCAACGTGTTTTTACATGAGTAGAATGTGTCCTTTTATTTAAAATGCATCTCTGGGTTATTTGTGGGGCATAGAAATTTGTTCATCCCCACCCCAATATAGTCCACCCCTCCCCCAACAAGTTCTGAGGGATGGCCCATGGCTAAAAAAGGTTGCTGACCCCTGAGCTAGACAAACCTCCTAAATTGTGTCTTAGACACCTTGCTAATCCATTGGAATTTCATTGCTGGCATCCAACTGTCTTAGGAAACAATGGAGGAGTGAAATCAAATGGTTGAAAGGTTGCAGCGCCTGCTGTGGCTGTAGAGACCAATATGGGAGAGACATGCTTTGTTGCAGCTGGGGCAGAGGAAGGCATCCGATTGCACTGATTCAGATGCACCAGGGCGTTTATTTTCTCTGCTGCTCCTCTGGTTACTGCTATGAATGCATGAGCTGACTGGCTGTCTCTAGGCACGGCAGGGTTGGAGCAAGACAGGCACTCGGAGGCAACAGGATTTCTCTTTCTTCTTAGAACACGCTGGTTCCCAGGATTCCTGGCTCATCCTGTATGGAGCTGTTATCCAAGATGTCTGTCTTGTGACATATTCAAGCTGGCCAGAATAAATTTAGCCTCTCGAAGCATAGATGCCATCAGAAACCCATCAGACATTACTGTAAGTTGAAAAGGGAACTCCCACCAATATTGTGTCCTCACCTTTCAAAGTATTTATGTAGTAGGTTTGGACTGTCTCTATATTTTTAACATTTCTGGGAAGATTACCTGCAAAATTTGGCGTGCTGCATATTGATATTAGACAATTCTAAAATTTCACAAGGCATCGTATGTTGCCTCTTTAGTGCAATATTTTTTGAAACACGTGATGAAATTTCTAGAGGTCCCACCATTTTATCTGCAGGGCCCTGGCACTCTGTGCTTTGGGGGAAGCATGCACTCGAGATCTATGTCTTTAACCCACAAGGAAGCTGCAGAATTCAAACAATCCCACCCTCTTCCTGTTCTCATATCTCATCTACAGCTGTAAAAAGGGGAAAGGAAAAGAAGCACCAGGCTTGTCTGTACTTGTAATCCTCTTTCCTTTCAGGCATAGGAACCGTAACTTTAGGAACTCTTCTCATTTATACTTACACTTGCTAAGATTCAGTGGCCACCAATCAGCCATGGAAGTAACAGAATTTTTTCTTAAATGAAAACTTGGACTGATGTGGGAAAATGATTGCTTGTACATGAGAGCATGAGCAAAGTTCTTATTGTTGCAGGGTGATCTCATAGCTAGAAGCATCCTTGGAGCATGAATAGCGCGTGAACAGCTCGTGCTGTCCCATATGATTGGCTAACGTAGCATGGCCTGATCGCTCGCATGGTCTAGTACCAAGGTCTTTATCTGCTGGCTAGAACAAATTGCTTGATTTGTATTTTTTGTATCTTTCTATTTCACACATTTCACACAATAAAAGCTGTGCTGCATTAGCCCTAGGAGCAGCCATATTTCCCTAGGAGCAGCCATATTTCGGAACCTATCATGGTGTGAGACTGATTTTTCTTTGGATGCCGAGCTGTAACTCGACAATTGGTGCCCCGTGTGAGGCCTTCGGACTTCACGTTGTTTTTCATTATTCAGCACTCACCAACACGTCGTTCATCCACGTAGTGGATCCCTGGTGAGTGCTCCCGTGTGACTGTTTGTTTTTCATTATTCAGCACTCACCTACACGTCGTTCATCCACGTAGTGGATCCCTGGTGAGTGCTCCCGTGTGTACAACGTTCAGCTCTCACCTCGCCCCGCAAGGGCTGCAGACGCGTCGATCATCCACGTAGTGGATCCCCGGTGAGAGCTCCCGTGTGAATGTGATTCTGGACTACGTTACGGACTTATCAGCACTTATCTCCGCCCGGACAGGGCAAAAGGCGCCTCTCTCTCATCCTCCTACGGATCCCTCGGTAAGTGCTCCCTGCTCTTTTTGCAACTCTTGCAATCATGGGAAAATCTCTCTCTGCACCACAGAAAAATTTTTTTAAAGACCTTAAATTCCTTTTGGCCAGTAACAACCTTGCTGTTCGGAAAGCTGACCTTAAGTCCCTTATAAAAGCCCTGGACACTCACTGTCCGTGGTTCCCCCAGGACGGAAACTGGGAGTTAGACGATTGGAAAAAAATTGGACACTTCTTTCAAAATCATCCGCAGATTGATGTAAAGGTTTTGCATGCCTGGAGTAACGTCTACAAAGCTATGTCGTGCTTAACTCCTTCAAACATTCTTCTGGCTGCTGCAACAGTTTCTTCAAACGCCCCCCCGGTTCCCGCTTTGCCTGCCTCAAACCTACCTCCTAAACCGCCGGACATTCTCTCTTCGGCTCATCCTGTCACTCCCCTGCATTCTTCAAATTCTGCAGCACCCCCTGCTCTTCCACCTCCTCCGCCCAAGGCATTTGGCACCGCTCCTACTATTCCTCTCCAAGAAGAGACTCTTTGTACCACTGCTCCGTTGTTGCTTTTTGATTCTGATACTCCAAATCACTTTCCTGTGATTGCTCCTGCACACCCAGCCCCCGTCATGCTGACCCAAACCGATGTTCTCGATGGGCTGACGGGAGGAGGCAATTTTCTTACCATTGCCCAACAGCCAACTCTCGACCCTCGGTATTGGGCAGCCACCTCAGCCTCAGCCCAAGAGGCTCTGGCCTCTGTCCCTGATGACAGGAATGAGCGAGATGGCCGATGGGGAAGCATCAGACAGGATCCTGCAAAGCCCTATGGACAATTTGTTGATCGCTTGTACAATACCTTCAAGTGGCAAGTTCAGGACCTGGCAGCACAAGAACTGATTGTACGCCAGCTTGCAAATGAGGACTGTAAGCAAGCGCAGCGCCTTCTAATGGCAACATCAAATATAGCCATTGCAGATATGCTTACAGCCTGCCAGTCAGTGGGCACTGAGATGCACAAAGCTCATCTTTTAGCCACAGCCTTGTCCTCCGCCGTGTCCCAAAATCCTGCAAAGGAAAAAACCTGTTGGATTGACAGTGGCTAAAGAAAAAATTCAGCAGACTTTACCTATTACGTGCCTGGGACACAAGCTGACAGCATTTGCAGCCATTCCAGTCACGCCTTGACTACAGTTCCCTGATCATTTTAAACTGGTGGATTTACAACAAATTCTTGGACAGCTGAATTGGATAAAGAGTTATTTGGACCTGCCCACCTCTACTTTGTCTCCACTATTTTCTGCCCTTAAAGGACATAAGGATCCAGCAGACAAGATCACAATCACCTCTGCAATGGAAGAGGCTCTTCCACAGCTGTTCCAGTGTTTCCTGGCACGTTGAAAGGCCATCTTCAACCCTATCGCGTTGGCCCCCCTTCCCCCTGGGAAGCCACCGTTTCTACCACTTATCGTTACAGTTTTGCCGCCTCTTGTTTGGGAAATGAACCTGGCTTTGAAGGATGCCCTCGCCAGATTGGCATCGCTTGGATTTTACCTCCCAGATCTCTTCTTTTTTTCTCCTCCCTCAGGAGTCCTGCCCTATGATGTGTTCCCCTGAGCATGTACAGAGGGCTGTCTTGGAACTATTGTGGACTCTTGGCAAGGGAGGGGGTGAAGGGATTTTAGTGTGTTCCAGTTGTTTCATTCTTGTGCTTTGGCATGGTTCCCGGACAGAAAGCAAGTTGCCATATGGTTCTTTAACACGGCCCACGAATACAATGGGCTCTGTTCTCGGCCTTGTTGCAATCTTTTTAGTTACAGCAAGCGGAATATGCTTGGTTAGTGCTTTTTAGCTGCTGAGAAAAATGATTTTTAAAAGCTTCTTGAAGCTTTGAGTTTTTTTTGGTGGTGGTATTCTAGCATTCCAGTAAATGCTTCATTTAAGATTAGCAATAATATGAAGGACAATCGTATAAGTTTAACAGGGACAGCCATTTCTAGGTCCCTTCTGCCTTCTTTAGGTGCAGCCATGAATTACCGTGATTTGCATAAATTGGCAAACTGGACAGAAAATTTGTTTAATTCCACCATTTTGGCTTTAAAAATGATTAACAAAGAAATATCAGAAATAAGAAATGTAGTTCTTCAACATCATTATGCTTTAGATGTGATCCTTGCTTCTAAAGGTGGAATTTGTGCCTTAATTTATTCTCATTGCTGCATGTATATAACTGATCAATCAACCAATATCTCTGCTACTATTGATCATATGGAACAAATGATAGCCCATAATCCTTTGAATCCACCTGAAGGTTTTGATCCATGGGAGTGGTTGTCTTCTTGGTTACCCAATGGAGTATGGTTAAGAAAAGTATTATTGATTGTAATTGCATGTATTGTTGGTTTTATTATGGTATGTTGTTGCATTCAATGCATACCCTCTTTGATTTCCCAATGCACTGCATGGTGGTACCGACCACGGCCCACCACAGGGGTTACAAGAGGAATTTATGTTGCAAAGTGTAGACGCTTAGGCAGGAGTCCAATGTCTCTCAAGGCATGAATAAATCATGCAGCCACCCTCCTTCCCTTGGAGCAGAGAATGGCGTCAGAAGGCAGAACATACATTTCACTGAACCGCTACACAGCCTCAACTTTATGCGATGTGGCAGGCACAGCGGGGGGCGTCCCTAAGCTGAATGAATTACAAGGCAATGCAAGTGTGCTTTGTCTGTGCTTGGAGAAACAATATTTTGGTTAGCACTCCGTGAATAGCAGGACAATGTTTTCTCCTGTACTTAAAAGCTTTGGGAGTTGATGCAAACAGTTATGTTGCCATAGGTGGGCCCTGGAATAACATCCTTCTCTTTTTCTGGCAGAATGTGTGTCTGTCTGTCTGTGTGGGTCCATGCTGTTTGTTCTGTGTCTCCAGAAAGGCTTTGCAAACTGCAGCGTCAAGTGGAAGTGGGAAAGCAGGATGTTTTCTTTGCAGGAAGGTCCCCCGTGCAGTTAGTCTGCCATCAGCATTTGACTTTCAAAACAGGAGTTGCCTGGTGCGGAAGCAGGCAGAGGAAAGTCCAGATGCCACCACGGAAATCATCTTCCCCTGTGTCAGTTCTCAACTGACAAAGCAGAATGAAAAGAACACAAGGATTTTCCACCCATCAAGGCCTTTTAAACCTTTCCTCTGCTGAAACTCTAGTAGTGGTGTTAGAAAGAAAGTTCTTGACTTGGTCAGTAGGTGTTGGGTAATTTGTTCAGACATTTTGAAATGAATGTCAAAATTAGGGATTTGTCCTTGTCTGAATGGGCCTGCCACTAAATTAAACAGCAAAAAAAAGGGGGGGACCACATAGGAATGTCCACCCCTTGTACAAGCACGCAAATCACTTTAATGCTCAGCAAGTGGATTACAAATGCCGCTGTTGTTTCCTCCAGATAAAGTTATTTCCGATTTTGAAGTAAAGCTGCAATCATAGGCACACTTATTTGAAAGCAAGTTCCACTAAATTTAGTTCTGTGTGATTTGCTTTCAACTAAGTGTGCCTTGAAGGACAGTCTTACTTCCAAATCAGAAATCATTTTACCCAGAGGAAACCATGGCTGCAATTATCATTAATAATTTTTTATACCGCCCTTCCTCTGATGATCACAGGGTAGTTTACAGAATAAAGACAAAAGCATCCAGTTGCCTTAGATAGATGATTAGAGGCAACCTCTCGGGGATGCTTGCGCGGGGGCAGGGATGGCGGCCTCGCCCGGGGCCGGATCCCCCTCCTGGGCAGGGCGCTTCCTCGAGGGGCTGCCTGCGCAGCACAAGCCCCGCCCGCCCCCGGCTTGGGCTGCAGGCGCGGCTGGGAGAAAAGCGGCAACGGAAAGGCAACCGGAGCCGCTTCTCGGCGGATCCCGCCCGGGGGCCGCGGGCGCGGGGCGCGCTTTGTCCCGGCCGGCTGGCCGGCGCTGCTCCGGGAGCGCCTGGCAGGGACGCGGCGGCGGCGGCAAGGCCAGCAGGTAAGGCGGCGCGCTGCCTTCCTTCCTTCCTGCAAGGAAATCTCAGCCGACCTCGCTTTGCTCTCCGGCTGCTCCACATTCAGTTTGTTGTCGGTTTGCTTCTCGCAGTTGCTTCCCAGTGTGGGGCGAATTCCGGAATTGCGCGGCGGGATTCTGGAAAGGAAAGGCTTTTGTGGGGCACGTGTGCTCTTTGCCCCCAGTGCTAGGTGCTCCTAGTCCCATCAGGAACTGTTGAGCTGGAACTGGGAGCTGCCAGCGAGGGGCCACGGGGGTGCAGGGGGGAATCTTTGCAGAGCTCTGAGCTCCATTCCGTGGGGCGCACACTCCAGCAGCCCCTGGGTGTCCCTTAAGGAGGAAAAGGTGCAAAAACCTCTGGGCCAGCCTTTGCCTTTGCTCATCTGCTCTGTTCCTTGTCCTGGGGAGTCCTGCTCTCTAGGGGGCCTGCAGCCTAGCAGCACACCATGGGGAGCCCCACTCTTTGACCACTGCCCGGCTTTGGAGACTGCCCACCAGCTAAAGGCAGCGAGTGGTGGATGCCACTAGGCTGTTTCCATAGACTGTACTGGTTCCAAGGCACATGCAGACATTATTCCCGTGTGCGGTTAGGGACACTGAGCATTCCTTGGGAGCAGAGATGATGGCCCTGAGCACCCTAAGCCCAAACCCTATTTGGCCGTGAGAGTGAGGCTCCATGTCTCCCTCGGAAGTGGAGGATTTCATCCTTAAGGAAGGCGATGGATTGGCTGTGGATGACTTTGCCGCTGGAGACAAGGCTCCTCAGAGAAGCTGCTCGTGACTGTCAGATGTCTCTGGAAGACCTTTCTATACCTACAGGCCTTTACAGCTGATTGGCCAGCAATGCTAATGATTATCTATAGTGCTTTATGTGCTATAGTGGCACACCACCTTGATGTTTACGGAGGTGTAAGGAGAGGGAGAGACCTCTAGTGGGAGACACTTTTGGTCCCCGCCCTGAACTCAGCTCTCACCTGTGGCTCTAAGAAGCCGTCAGCCTGTGACAGCGGCCACACACGGGAAAGCTAGCTAGTGCTCCTCTGTGTGCAATGGATGGAGCAAGGTTTCTTTGCTCTTCAGAAAACAGTGTGTCCATTTTGGGGGGAAACCCCTCAACCAACAGGTTTGTTTTAATAATTGGATGCTCTGTTTCTAAATTCCAAACTCATTTGCTTGTGTCTTGCTACATTTCACACACTGACGGACGGGGATGCTGTTCCCGCCCCCCTCCAATACTAGTACAGGCGTACCTTGGTTCTCGAATGCCTTGTGACTCAAACGTTTTGGCTCCCAAACACTGCAAACCCGGAAGTGAGTGTTCCTGTTTGCAAATGTTCTTTGGAAGCTGGTCGTCCGATGCGGCTTCCGACTGAGTGCAAGGAGCTGCTGCAGCCATTCGGAAGCTGCGCCTTGGTTTTCAAAAGTTTTCGGGAGTCGAAAGGACTTCTGGAACAGATTCCGTCCGAGAACCAAGGTACGACTGTAAGCCCATCTTCCATGCATTGTCGGGGAAATATTTGGACCCTTTTAGTAGTTGTGTCTTTTCTCTGCTTCCCTGGGTTTTTCTCTTCAGCAAAGCTTGTCTTTGACGTTGTGCAAGAGGCCGGGTCATCTTTACCACCATTCTGGTTGCATTTTCTTACCAAAAAGGCTTCCATGACATCCAAAAGGATTCAGCTGTCCCTCCTCATCTGCATCTCCACTTGCTTCCTGTTCCTTCTGCCGCCTCCTTTCTTTCTTCATCATTCTTTTCTTTCCTTCTCTTATTTTTGTCCTCATGTCACCTGTCTTGGTCTTGCCTTTGTTTCTCTCTCTTCTCTCTCACCTTCTGCCTTTTTGCCTCCTTCCGGCACTCTCTCAGACTTGCCGTCTTCATTCACAGCCCTCCAAAGACCAGCAGTCTCCCCGTTGCTGTTTCCTCTCTGCCAACATCTTCTCCCACGTTTCAGTTCCTTCTTTTTCTCACCACCTTATACTTCCTTTCATCTGTTCTTGTTGCCTTTCCTATGAACATTCAGTTATCCCTTCCATGTTGAGCGTTTGGCCTGAAAAGATATCCTGAAATGGGCACAGGGAGGAGGAAAAGGGCATTAGGAACTTTGCCACTGCAAGGAGGGAGCTTTTCGCTTAGCCCAGCTCTAGCTCAGGTTACAGGCAGTGGGGTGAGGATGCTGTAGGCATTGCTAGAAGAAGCTGGGCCTGGAATACCTATTGTATTGCAAAGGCTCACTTCCGGCCCTTCTCCTGCCACACTGCAGCACTGGTCGAAAAAAGGAACCTTTATGGCATTAGTCCTAAGGCCGGTGCTCCCTTAGTGGGTGGTGGGATTACCTAGGGGGCTACGATGCAAGGGGGTGGAGGGGCACGGAAGGTGTAAACAACTTTGAAAAGCTAGCATCACTGGATCAAATTCATCTTGTTGAATTAATTAAACTAAATAGTTTTAATTGGATTTTGAATAAATGTGCAATGAATTATGACTGGATTTTATTGTTTCTTTATTGGGTTGTGCAAACTGCTATTCTGAATAAAAGTGGTCTTTCTAGGGTAGGGCACTGGGGGTGCATTTATGGAACCAAGGGGGTGCCCCCCCAAAAAAAGTTTGGAACCACCACCTTAGACCACAGCACAGAGTGTGATAACAGCATTTCAACCAGGTAACAAAATCTACATAAACTTACATTAAAAATCACTACTTGCTCACTATTCAAAATTCATGATAAAGCATAAAGCATACTCTTAAAATAACACACATTATTTATTTAATACAAAACATCATAAGCTTATACCAAGGTTCATTTCTCTGGCTTGCAAAACTTCAGGGCAGTTTGCAGCCATTGTGCCCACATCCTTTTCCCTTGGCATGGCAGCCTTTTCTGCAAAGGAAGCTACCCTTTGTGCCACATTATGATGAAAACCCAGTTTCTTTTTAGCAGCCCAGAAATTCATTTTCCTGAAACATGGGTCTAAATAACAATTTCTGACGTCAGTGTATAATCAACATTCAAAATAGAACGTGCCAAATCCTGCACTCGAGGAAATGGGGCAAAATGAGTGCCTCATTAGAAGAACATGTCACAGCCCAAACATTGTGTCTTGGTGTGTGATGCTCCTCTGGTCTGGTCAGCCTTAAATGGAATCTAATACACATCTGGAACTACAGTGGTACCTTGGGTTAAGTACTTAATTCGTTCCGGAGGTCCGTTCTTAACCTGAAGCACCACTTTAGCTAATGGGGCCTCCTGTTGCTGCTGCGCAGCCAGAGCACAATTTCTGTTCTCATCCTGAAGCAAAGTTCTTAACCCGAGGTACTATTTTTGGGTTAGCAAGAGTCTGTAACCTGAAGCGTATGTAACCCGAGGTACCACTGTATGTCCCTTGTGATTTTGCTCTTAAAGCGATATTATTGTCATGAATTTGTGGGGTGCCTGGGATCCCCTTCCAGTTCCTGGGATCCCCTTCCAGACACTGGATTTAGTATGTTAAAATGAAAGCAAGCCTAGTGATGGGTCCTTAACTGGAACAAAGGGAGTGGCTCTCTGCCAGAGGGCAAATGAGAGGCGACCACTTTCAACTCAGTTCAAAAGACAGAGTGTATAGAGTTGGAAGGATTGCAGCTGGGGGTGATGTGGGCTGGAGGAAAAGTCCTGGCCACCCTGACATGGGGAGAAGCGGGACCCTCTTGAGTGTAAGGCTAGAAGCCCCTCCATCCCAGGCTCAGGTAGTATATATGTGGAAAGACACCACAATCTCTGCTTCGCCTCATTGTCCAATGGGAAACACAGAACCTGGGTAAACATGACTGGCGCCCCTGGAACCTTACACAGCTCAGCGATTGGGGGGCAGCGTGTAACAGTATTAAGCAAATAAGATTTCCCGTTTTATGAAGGGGAGCATTCACTTCTTTAAAACAGGCTTTTTTTCTAGTGTTCAGCTGCAGTTCTGAGGCTGTTTGGCTCTCTTCCTGACACAGAGCACTTGCTTTTCAGAAGGGGCAGAAACAAATGCTTGCAGTGCGAGGGTTGGAGGAAAGACAATGCAATATTTGGTATTCTTAATCAAACACCCGGTGATATAACGGGGGGGGGGGGCAGCGTTGTACCACATGTGAAATGCAGCCTTCCACTGTTCTTCATTTCTGGGGCTTAGTGGCATGTTATGCTGGAAGAAGAACAACTACTATCGTGTGACATTATCTGCTTGCGTTGAGCAAATGTATTTAATTGCACAGGCAGCAACTGCTTATTAATTGTACCTTTTTGGGGGTGTAACACTGATATAAGAAAATATATTGGTTATCTTGCCCATGATTGCTGCTGCCAGGATTCAATTTGGAGTTTAGTTTTGAGTGCAGTTTGGTGGTTAATCTTAAACTGCATATTGTCACAACAAGCAGGCTGGAACCCATAGTTGGGACTAGCCACAGTACATAACACGGTATTTAGTAATCTTGTGAGAGTTTTCCAATATCTATTGTTTAAAGTTCACCAATAAATATTTTGGCTTTTGTTTCAACTCCAATCCCTGGGAATAAATACTCTCTCAACAGTGAGATCATCAAACTCCCTGTCAATTAAACATGCAGATCTCTTTCTCCCCCCCCCCCGCCCGATTCGCGCAAAGAGCACATATTTAGCTACACAGAAACAAATATTTCCTAATAGGTTTTTCCAGATGAATGAACAGTTACAAAAGGCTGCCTCCGAATGTAGCACAAAACATAAATAAATCACAAGATAACCTCTGCAATATAATTACAGGCCATTTTCCATCGTTAGCAGGGAGTCATTGGGTTCTTTGTACTCTGTCTGAAGATATCTGAGGTTTTCTTGTTCGCTCTAGTTGCTTGTTGGACAAGCTAAGGTCAGACTCAGTCCCACACCTCTTGTGTACTTACGTGCACAGAAGCAGACATAGCCAGAAAAGTTAAAGGCACAACAATTATATTTCAGTTCCCATGCATAGTATCTTTCTGGATTGCACCACTCTGGGGGGTGGTAACAAGGTGGGTCCCCCTTACTTGGAAGATGTGGGGCATGTCAACCGAGAGTTTGCCATTTTGTGCAAATGGCTGGGGAGAAAAGCTACTTCAGCCGGTACTCCACAACCTCAGGAAGTCAGACAAAAGATAAGGACATTGTCTATGCCCCTTAACATGTTCTATGAGTGGGCTTCAGGTAGCTAAAAAGTCAAAATGTTGCCTTTCTTTCTGACAATTGTGCATTGAGCATGTTTTTCTACAAGCACGATATGCAAACGTCTATGGAGCTGTTGCTCAAAAATTAAGTTGACCATCGGCTTCCAGGTTTTTGCAATTTCTAGTTCAGCATCTAGTATCAGAGAGCCCTGCCTGCTCCTCAAAGTCTTTGTTGGACCTTTGGAGTGTCTGGTTTGTCCTTTGGATTCTCCATGCTTGGGACCAGGTCAGGGCCACACATGATGTTCCACCCCTGCTCCACAGCAACGAAGGATAAGTACATAGAACTCCATTTGTCCTCTGTTACCCCCCATCTCTCCATTTCTCTCTTGTCAGGGGGCTTATCAACCATAGTTAGCAGTTATGCCCACTGTGAAGCTATCGTTGGCGTCCATCTCAAGCAACAATGGAGTGCGCCTCCAGGGATGAAGTCCAACCCTTGCATTAGCAGCATCAGAGTGACCTCCCTGGGGCGCACGCCTGTGTACAGAGGTCCTGGGCAGTCCAAACACAAGACCCGCTCTCGGCCATGCTGTTGTGGTCCAAAAGAAAGCAGAGCCAGACGCTTGGCTGCAGGAGTTGCTATAAGGAGGCGGACAAGGCGCCATCCAACTGTCTCCACCCTGGATTTGTGGAGGGTTTCCTCCTGAGCCTTTTCTTCTCCTGAAGATACCCAGCAAGGCAGTGGAAGTTTAGGATGAGAGTTTTTCTTCTCCTAGATGGGCTCCTTTCCCAGGCAGATGAGCCCCATCTGCCCCTCACTTCCCTCTATGGCAGGGGCAGAAACCGCTTTCTTGACTGTTGGACTCACCCACTATTGGTCTCATCTACTCAATCCACCAGAGCCCGTCTTCGCATGCAAGAAAGTCCCTAACTCCCCAAGGGTTTGAGACCCGTTGGCTACCCTCCCCTGGTTTAGCTGGCAGTCGAAGCCGTTTCCCGGGATTGTGGCCACTGTTGCATGCTGACAGCTTCTAGGAGCCACAGGTAACCTGGTTACAGTTTATTTATATACTTCTCCTTGACCCAAAGGCTGCAAAGGTGGTAAAGGACATAATCAAGCAAAAATTACAATATTTTATAATAAAATGTGATAAATCAATCAGTAAGTAAAGTAATGTAAGACCAAAATCACAACATAGGTCAAACAAAAACCTCATTGAGCTCTCAACAGCCCTCTATCTCTCACACCTAGGGATTAAAAGTATACCAAGGCAATAAGAAATGGTTTTAAAATGGGAAGAATTAAGATTGACAAAATTGAGTGAGATGTTGAAAATGTGGTCTGAGTAGATCAAGGTGGTGTTCAGCATGTATCAAAATTTCCATCTTTAAATATGTTGTCCTGCTTTGGAGTCTTCATTAAGATGCTCGTTGAAGCCATCCGTTACCTGCAGTGGGAGAGCACGTGGTGTTGATACATGCATTATGTATAGGCACAAGAAGATTTCCCCTGTCTTTCATTTTATAGGTTCATTCTGCTGTGTCATCTATTTCTCCTGAAAGCTGGTTTAACTGGGCTGATTTGTAAAATTAATTCTGGAATCTGAGCCTATGAGGTATTCAGTTCTTCCTGCTTCCCCAAGGCCACCTCTCTCTTGGAAGCAGTGGCGTAGTGTGGGTTGTCAGCACCCGGGGCAAGGCAAGTAATTTGCGCCCCCTAACCTGTGGATTTGCGCCCCCTAACCCTATCCCCCAGATGTTGCGCCCGGTGCGGCCGGCCCCCCCTGCACCCCCCACGCTACGCCACTGCTTGGAAGGTTTTCCGTTCAGGAGGCCTTCAACCACAGTCTTTCAGAGAGCCAATGGGCAGTGTGAGGGTCAAGCTCATCCCATAAGCTGAGATGCAGATGGGCAAACTGAGCCATATGGCCAAAATGTGGCAGTGACTCCTCTAGCGTCAGCCATGTGTTGAGGCAGCTGTACCTACTGGGCTGCACCTGCACCTGACTCCCAGACAAACCTCCCCTGAATAGCTGTTGGGTGAACAATGAGAGTGGGAAGACAGGTGAACTTTGTTCAGTTGATCTTGGCTCAAACATTAAAGCTCTTTAAGCCTTCACTTTTTCTTAAATGCGCTTTGAACTTTGTTATGGGTTGAACTGTTCCTTTATGCTCGTTTAAAAGGTAACACTCTCAGGAAATGTTCTCTTGCAAAATGCATTGATGGCAGCCTGGATCAGAACAGCAAAGCAGGAAGACTCCTGAATCGCAGCTGTAGACGCTTGGCTGAATAAGGCCGTGGCTGGGGGTGGCTGGGCCTCGTTGCACTTCCACTCTGGTCAGGCCTGGCCAGCACAGCCAATGGTCAGGGATGATGGGAGTTGTGATTCAGGAACATCTGGAGGGCCTGACCCACCCAGTGGCCCCGCTTTCCTTGAAGGTGCCCCAGGCTCTGCCTTTCTCCCAGGGTGCCCCATTTCGCATGGCCTCTGGATGTGGGCCACGGAAGCTGCTCCTGGATGCCACAGAGTAACCTCCACTGGCATAGATAGATGGTTAACAGGGTGCCATTGCAAAGATTGTGGTGTCTGAGGTTTAGGATTCTTAAAATGTGAGACATGCTAATTGGAAGGCAGAATCCCATGTGTTGTTATCTGCTTAAGAAGACGGATTAGAATTTTGTGTTATCTAATTAATAGATGCATGTTTAGATTATAATGGTTCTTTACAACTTTGTCCCTTTTTTTAAAAAAAATGTGAATATGTTGTCTGATTCTTATTTGTAACAAGGTGTTATTATTCCTATTGTTATATTTGCACAAAGCGTGTTCTCCAATAAATGAGGCCTCTTGTTGCCAGGCAGGTTAATAGTTGTTGCCTGGCATCATGATTGGTTAACCGGGTTGCTGGGGCAAATTGTATGTTGCAAATTGGGTGGGTGGGACCATAGTCTTTAAATATTGGTGCACTCTGGTTTCTCTTTCTCTTTGCAGAGTGCATCGGATCACCCGCCAGCCCGCCCTCTTTCCGGTTGACCTTGCTTTGCCTGTCATGGGGTCGTCTGCTTTGGAGCAGGGGCCTAGTAGGAATTTTGCCATTTGGTGATTGGCTGTGCCATTTGGTTTTTGCCTACTACTCAGCAATTCGTCACAACTTGTAAGGTTGCGGTTAGGCATTGGTTATAATATGCTGGTGGTGGAGGGGTCAGGCTGGGCCTGCCCCTCCTATTGCGCTGAAGGGAATTCTGTTAAAGGAATCCTGGGGCTTGCCATGATTTCGTCCAATCCCTGTTATGGGCCCAGGGCCGCCCAATCCCTGTTATGGGAATCCTTGTTATAGGACCGGGCAGGCAAGCTTTCGGGGAGCTGCTGGGGTGAGCGGCGTGGGTCCGACGCTTAGCTCAAATGACCCCCAGGTTTGACTTCCTCTTCTACTGGCTACCGATCGGCCCTCGGGATGTCAGTTCTGTCCCAGGCGGGGGGACAGATAGTCATAACCAATGTCTAAACAACCACTCACTGATTTTGTATTTTAATAAAGTTGTGGCCAAAATAGTGCCCAAAAACCAAAACTAAAATTACGTGTTATGTGTGAAGTTATTTGAGGGGTGGCCTGGGGACCTACACACGCAATTGATAATGGCATAGAGTTCCATGACATTTTTATTTTGTTTTAAACGTAAATAATATCCTTTGATCTGAAAGGTGGTTTACGATAAAACACGCTTCAGTCCATTCTCACATCTTCACAGCTGCCCACTGTGGAGGAACGGCAATAAGGCTCAGCAAAGCCCTCTTCTGCCTCATCTTCCCCCCTGCCCCTGCTCTGTTAACAGGAGTGGACCTCTCCTATCTCCACGCAGCCCTCCCTGAGCACAAACATATCATACATGGGCTGGTTCATATATGACTGCAACCTCAAGTGAAGGCTGGCACAGGGGAATGGGCTATCATAGATCATCAAATCAAATCAAAACTTTATTAGCAAAGCCAACAGGCCACAGCTGTACAAGAGTTAAAAGTGAGAATAGGGATAAAAGGAAGAAGAGAACAGGCAAAAGGAGGTCCGTCGGATGAACAGGTCTGTCACTCAGATGGTGGCCCTCAATTTCGCAGCTCTCTCGATGTACCTCGCGACCTTCTCTGTTATCTGACTATCCGTATCAGATAATAGAAAATACAGTGTAATGTCTGGTGAACGGCCGGGGTTGGAGAGAATGAGTGGAGTAATAATCTCATTCCTTAGGTCTTTGTAAAGGGGGCAAGAAAGAAGGACGTGGGACACTGTTTCCGTGTTACCATCTCCACATGGGCAGAGTCGTTTTTCAAGTGGAGTCTTTTGGTAACGCCCTTCGAGTACAGCAGAGGGAAGAACATCCCATCTAGCCAATGTAAAGGCACGTCTGTATTTTGGGATGGTTAGTTTAGACAAATATGAGGCTGGAGAGTCAAAATGAGAAGGGGGAAAGTAGGTATACCATGGGCACAGTTTCTTTAAGATAGTCAGGTTGTTTTGTCGTTCAATGTCTTTCAGGCGCTGGCCTATTAGACTCTTTGCTTTAATGAGGCCCATTGATAGTAGGGACTGTGAGTGCAGACCGCATGTAAGGAGTTTTTGATGCACAGTTTTAAACCACTTGCTTTTGTGAGGGTCTTGCATTACTAGCGGCAGTAGACCAGGAGGATTCAGATTAAGACGAAGCCAATAATTAAATGTTCTCTGCCAGGTCCGAGTTTCCACAGATGGAAGGCAGGCCTCGAGTCGTAATGCTGCGTTTGGAACACAGGAGGGGACACCGAGTATCTGCCTTAGAAATTTGGACTGGACAGTTTCAAGACTGGAGCAATGGTTCCCCGTCCAGATTTGCGCCCCGTACAGTAACTGCGCCAGAGGTTTTGCTTGGAAAACTTCAAGGGCTGCTGGGATGTATCTGCCCCCCTTCGTGTAGAAGAAGCGGGACAGCATCTTGGTGCTTTGAGCAGCTTTTTCTTTGGCACATTTTTGATGGACATCCCAGGACCCGGTCGACTGGAAAACGATACCCAGATATTTGAAGGCTTTGACTTGTTCAATTGTCTGGTTATCCATCCTCCAGCTGTACTGTCTGTGTTTCCTTGCAAAAACCATGATTTTGGTTTTCTGATAGTTTATTGCAAGTTGCTCTCTCCTACAGTATGCTGAGAATTCACCTATGAGCCTATTTAAGCCTATTCTTGTTCGAGATAGGAGTACCGCATCGTCAGCGTACAAAAGCACTGATATTGCTTTGTCAGCCAGTTTGGGGGCGTGGAAGTCTGGAGATGACAAACAGTTAACCATATCATTGATGTAGATGTTGAATAAAACTGGGGCCAGGATGCAGCCTTGCTTGACCCCCTTACTGACAGGAACTGGTCCTATAAGATGGCCATTTAACGAAGTTCTTACATGCAGCACCGTGTCTTTGTATAAACAGCTGATCAGAAATAATAGTCTTTTGTCTATGCTAGAGGTGCTCAATTTATCCCAGAGTCTTACACGTGGAATTGAATCGAAAGCAGCCTTTAGATCGATAAAGGCTGCATATAACACCCCACGGGATTTTTTGGCATATTTGTCAATTAAATAGGCTAGGGTGAAGCAATGGTCTATGGTGGATCTGCCTTGCCTGAAACCGGCTTGCTCTTCCGCTAGAATAGCTTCAGTTTCCAGCCAGCTAGTTAGCTTGGTATAAAGATGTTTGGCATATAGTTTGCTGGGTATAGGCAGAAGGCTGATTGGTCTATAACTCGCCGGATCTGTCATGGGTCCTTTTTTATAGATTGGAATAATTATTGCCTCAGTCCAACCATCTGGGAGTAAACCCGTTGAGTCGATCCAAGAAAATAAAGACGCCAGCAGGGGGGCCCACCAGCCAATGTTGGACTTCAGAAGTTCGGCAGGGATGTAATCATTCCCTGGGGCCTTGTTGTTCTTTAATTGTGCGATTAAATTCTCAACTTCCTTCGCAGTTACTGCTGGCCAATGAGGTAGGTCCTCCAGTTGAATGCATAGTTTGTAATGTTGGGCTTCCTGGTCATAGAACAAAGATTGAAAATGGCGCAACCACTCCATTGGTTCCACTGTACAGATGGAATTAGTACGCTCCTGGTCCAGTAGACCAGATATGGTTCGCCAAAAGCAAGTAGTATCTTTCTCGTGCGATGCCTTAACCAACCTGTGCCATGCGGCTCTTTCAGCTTCCAGTTTCTTTCTCCTTAATAATTGTTTGTACGACCGTCTCAGATAAATATAAGCATTAAGTAGGAGGGCAGTCCCTGATTTCCTGTATCTCCGGTAGGCTGTTCTCATTTGTCTCCTTGTTTGCCTGCACTCCAGGTCAAACCAGCTAGCTCCGTCCTTTGCCCTCTTTGTAGCGGAGCTATGTATCACTGTTGTTAAATGGGGTTTCAATCTTCCCAAGAGTAATTTAAAGCGTTCCATAATCGCAGCTGCTGAATTTCCTGATACAATAGCGGAGCGAATAAGCTTTAACTCCACTGACTGAAGAAGGAGGGTTAGGTTTTCATTCAATATTGGGGACCATTTGAGTCTTTTGGGGGCAGGTATATCCAAATTTACAGAAGGTATATATTGTGGCTCGGCAATAGAATAGTCAAAAGGCCCACCTGCAAGCTCTAAAATTAGGGGTAGGTGATCACTCAGAGTATTATGGCCCACTTGAAACTTCCTTATAAAGCTGTGAGCAAATCTTGAGATTAAGATATAATCTATAACACTTCCCCCAGCCTTGGAGAAATGGGTATATTCCCCGGGGCGGTCCCCCTCTATATTGCCGTTTAATATCAGCAGTTCCCTCCGTCTAGCAGCCTGCACTAAGCAGAGACCTGGGAAATTACTTCTACTATCTTTGGACAGACGTGTCGCGCCAATATCCGTCTGTTCTTCAGGGTCCATAAATTGGTTGAAATGAGTGTATAGACTGTTGTCATCTGTTCCTATGCGAGCGTTGAAGTCTCCACACACAATAGTCAGGGCAGACGGGTAAGTAGATTCGAGAGGCTCTAAAAACGCCTCTAGCTCAGCCCATGTAGCCTTAACAACGGGTTTTTTTTGGCCTGGGGGAATATAGACATTGACCAGCAAGAGAGTAGTTCTCTTGAAGCTAAGTAGAGCGGCTGTTGCTAAGGAATTGCAGCTGGGTAGGGCTGTTAGAGAGTGCACTAGCTCCGTGGAAATGAAGCAAGCTAGGCCACCACTAGATCTGCCGCCCCTTTGAGATGGAGAGGCAGGCAGGTAGTGGCAGTTGTACCCATTAAGAAATATAGGGTCATTCTGCCATGTCTCCTGAAAGAAGATGATGTCAAATTGCTTAAGGTAACACAAAAATTGTTGATTATTTTTCTTGGCGTGCCAACCCGCGATATTCCAAGACAGCACTTTTAGGCCCCGGGCCCTTCGGGGAGCTGGATCTATGTCACCACCATGTCCAGCAATTCTTTGGTGTCTAAAAAAACACACCCGTTGGTTCTTTTCGAGGCTGGCTGCTTGGAGAGAGTGTAGTGATCCTCTTTTCTTGGTGATTTGGGGCTAGATTTTGGAGTTGGGGGGGAAGCTAATTCATTCGGAGACAATTTAAGATAGCTGTGCCAGGAGCTTTGAGGTTTCACACCTTGCTTTGGTCTTACTTTATTGTACATCACAGGGGGCTCTGATTGTAATTCCACGTCTACACATTTGAAGGTGCCTCCCACTGTCTTCTTATCCACCAGACATTTGGGGGATATGGGCTGCACATAAGGGTCCTTCATTGTCTCACCTTGATCATCCTTTTTTTCTAGTCTGCTTCGAAGTAAATCAAATCTTTTCAGGATCTCAGTTTGAGCTGGAGAATGCAGTGACCAGAATCGCTTTATCAGCGAGAGTTCTTCCTCCCAAACGGAGTCCTCACTATCCCACATGAGAGGCCCGACGCCAGTTGAATGTGAGGCTTCCTTTTTTTCATTTGGTGCTGTTTGGTGGGGATGATCCTGCTGGAGCTTATGCTTTCTATTTCGCTGGTTTTGGTGGTTGGTTTTTTCCCTTTTGTGAACTTCCACTCCTATGCTCTTGGGCCCTATCAGAGAGGTTGCAGGTGCTCTATTTTCAAATATTCTTAACAGGACTATTCTTTCTTTTTTGAATAGGTTTTTAGCTCTAAAAATGAAACTGGCCAGATTATGATCTAAAAAAGTAATCAATGCTCGTACCGAGCAATCATCTTGATGTAGATACTCTATAGTGGCTATGTCAGTTGCTTTTACTACCCCCGGTAAAATGCCACTTATAATGGACAAAAAGTGGTCTATACGGTCCAACCCTGCATAAAATCTAGGCGGTTTAGGGTAATTAGCAAAGACAAGCTTTTGTGGGGTTAGGACTAAACTCCATTCTCTTTTGGGACACAACATCTGTCGAACTTGGGAGGAGTGGTTCCCCTCAATAGTTTGGGTCGCCTGCTCACCTCTGTCTACTGATTCTGTGCTGGCCATGAGAGGACTCTGGGGCGATATGACTGCAGATGGATTAGTTCCTTTGTCCCAGCTCGGTGTTGATTCTTCAGAACTTGATTTAGATTCTTTTATGGGTGTATCTACTTTACGTGTCTCTTTGATGGCACTCGAGTTGGATTTGTTTGTTCCACTTGTGGAAAGGGATGGAAGAAGGTTAAAGAGCTTCTGCCAATATTTTTTACAGGTACGGTGAGTTGTCTTAAGCCGCCTTAGGTTTTTCATGTTTTTGCTTTTCTTCATCTTAGGCTCAGCTTTTTTCCTCCGGGGTTTGCTGGGGAGTGGTGGATCCGGGCTGGCTAGGGGATTTGTATTCTGGTCTGAAGCGCTCACCTGTTGTTTGAAGTTATCCACTAGGGTCAGGAGCAGCCCGTTTGTTATCGCTAAGAATTTTTTAACGTTAAGGAGATCCTTAGAGATCTGGTATATCTGCTCCTGAAGATAATCACCCCACATTTCTATTCCACAGTCATTGGCTTTCAACCAATGGGTTGAAAGATTACCTCCAAGTTCCAGCGGTGACAAATGAGGATTGGCATCGGGTGTGTTGGCTGTGTTAGCCTTTGTAGCATTCTCTGCTATGGCAAGTTCTTGGGCCAGATTTGTTGGATGGTTTGTCCTCTTGTTGTTTGTTTGCAAGTCCTTTAGCTGTGTTGACCAATCCAACACTGTGAGTGGCAAAGGCATAGCTACATCTAGGATACTCTCATTCTGAGTTCTCTTGCTCGAGTCTTTTTGAGGAAAGTAGCTGGTAATTTTACTTTGTCTCCTTCGTCGTTCCATCGGCCTCTGTGGTGAATTAGGCAGAATTCCTTGGTCCTTGTAATTTTTCCTGGTGAGGACCATAGTGGGTATATGGGTATATATGGATGTATAGTAGGGGGTGCTTGCTTACCGGCGGCTTATCTTTTGTTCTAAGCTGGAGTAAACAGTAGCAGAGGTGCCGATTTATGGAAGTTTATGGAAGTTGCCTCCTGAACCTCTCCAACCTCTCCAACCTGTTTAGTTTCCCCAGCGATTTACATCGGGGCTTGTGAGGTATCAGTCATTTAAAATGTTAGAAAATATTACTGGTCTTAAGCTTCCATACTGTGCCTTATTTCGTTTAAAATTCAACTAGGTCTTTCTCCCTCATTCAACAGCCTCACGACGTAACCAGTAAAGTAGCTAGGCAGTATAACGAAGCAGAAAAAAGAAAACAAAAGTCCCTTGTAATAGTTATCGGGTTGAACTTGCCTTGTGTTTCTTGGGGTTACAGCAGCTTCAATTCCTTCCCCTTTTTTTTTTATAGATAAAAAGCTCGGCGTCCTTCCAAAGGAGTAGTTGGCCTCCCCGTCTGCTAATTACCAGCTTCGTGAAGATAGGGCGGCTTGCTGAGCCTCCTTTGGATAAAAATAGGCCTTTGGCAGTTAATAAAAAAGAGTGATAGTTTAAAACTGCTAAGCTCGGTTAAAAAAGAGGAGAAGAAAAAAAAAAAAAAGCTTTAAAAGAGCTGATAAGTACTAATAAATCTATATATCAACGCGGAGCACAAAATAGAGCTACCACTAACGACGCCATCTTGGATCTCTCCTCCTTCCTTGCACATTTTGCTGTCTCACCAGTACCATCCATTTACAGTGGTACCTCGGGTTAAGTACTTAATTCCTTCTGGAGGTCCGTTCTTAACCTGAAACTGTTCTTAACCTGAAGCACCACTTTACCTAATGGGGCCTCCTGCTGCTGCCGCGCCGCCGGTTAGCGTAGTCTGTAACCTGAAGCGTATGTAACCCGAGGTACCACTGTATATCGAAATCAGCCCCTCCTGCTTCACCTGCCTAACATCAGGGCTGGCGCGGACTGTAAACTTGCACAGAGTTCGCAGAGAACCGAAGCATCTTAAGTTGCCCTTTCTCCACACTGAGGAGCTTTCTAAAGGCAGAAAGAAAGAGAAGGCAGGAAGACCTGAACACTTTATATTCTGAAATAGTCTATCAAGCAGGTAAATCAGAAGCAAGGAGCCCTCCTTTTTCCATGTTCTGGGTGGGGGCTGGCCTGACCTTCACGCTCCACCCCTTAAGAAGTTGTGCACCATTTGCAAAGCTGTAGAATTCTGGCTGAACAGTGATTCTCAGCATGTGGTGGTGATCCATTGCCAAGTACCGTAAGTGAGCTGTACCTGTGGGAAAAGGAGAAGAGGCCCCAGGACTCCTAAAAGGGGGCAACTGTACCCAGAGAAATTGCCTTATGCACTTAGCATGTCCACAGGATCCCTGCAGGGTTGTGAGCCTGCTAACAGCCTGCTTGTTTGGGAGGATGGGGGGGGGGAGATAGAGAGCCTGGAAACTGCTCTGCATCTCATCTGTGTCTTTAATCTGGGCTGACGATGGTCCTTTAAGTGGAAATCCTGCTTATTCCTCAAGCAGATTAGGAGCTCTGCAATTGAGGGTGATGCTGGAGGACATTCTTGATAGGGATGAGGCCTCTTTTCAGAAGGAACAGTCAAGGTCCTCTGAAACCCTCTGCTTTCTTGAGCTTTTTGGCCTTCTTTCACTCCCTATAAGTGGTTCTAAACTTAATATCTTTCCTCCTCACTGGATGCAGATGGCATCTCCTGAGTGTCCACAAGGCTGTGCTGTTGTCTTTGGACAGGCCTCTGAATGTGAGAGCATCTGCGTCCCTCTGGAGCTTTACAGGTCCCTCTGTAGGGAAGAAAGTTGGAATGGCCTATTCCTCATTGCCTGAGGGAGGGAGGCAGCCTTGCTTGTTTTTAAATGTACTCTTCCTCTGCTGGAAATTTGTAGGACACCTCTGTGAGCTGCCTTCTCACCTTCCATAGTCACTATATAATCAACTCTTCCTAATCTTGGAGACTGTATTCAGTGGGAAGATTCCCTAAAAAGGCTGTGAGGTGCCAGGGAGAAGCGTAGAGCAGTGTTTCCCAACCGGTGTTCCGCGGCACACTAGTGTGCCGCGAGACGTTGCCTGGTGTGCCGTGGGAGGGAGGCGGGTGAGTCGGGCGGCGAGAGGCGGGGCGGCAGCGGCGAGGAGAGGCCGCCCAGCGCGGGGCTCTCGCCGTCTGGCTGCCTGCGTGGCGCTGACGTCACGGGGCTGTAACGTGCCCCACATAGGCACACGCGGGGCGGTGAGCGAGCTCCCTCCCACATCCCATCGCCGCTCGCTTCGGAAGGCCTGCGCATGCGCGAGGTTTTCGCGCCTTCGGGATTCCCTTCACGCCTTCCTCCTCCCGGGTCCTTGAGAGCGCGGGAAGTGGCAGCGCGAGACCGGCGTTGAGCCTGGTAGGTATTGCGCTTGCCAAGGCAGTCATTTGGGAAATGAAAACTTGCAAAGCAAGCAACCAGTTCAATCTGAAGTACATGTATGCTTAATATCCTGTATCTGAAACCTGTTCTGCCCCCTCCCCCACACTTGGTGCCATTTTCATCTACACATGCAGCAGAGTAAGTTGACCCAGAATAGTACCAATTCAGATGGCAGATGGGAGAATGACAGTGCTGAATGCTTTCCCATGTAGAACAGTCCCTGCAAATAAAAACCTAGCATATTTGGAAGAGGGATGCTAGCCTAACCATTACCTTCTATGCTGTTACTATTTTTCTATTTTTTTTTACATAAGTAAAAAGTGACCTTTCCCCATCTGGCATGGTGGTGTGCCTCGAGATTTTTTTCATGAAACAAGTGTGCCTTTGCCCAAAAAAGGTTGGGAAACACTGGCGTAGAGGACGCCTGCCCAAGCTCTCGATGCCCATCGCCATCGGAACGTCCTCCAGCAGCATCTGGCAAACACAGAAACTGGCCTTGCTGTGGATTTCTGTTTGGAGATGTTGCAGAAGGACATTCTGCCCAGCTCTCCTTCCTCTGGTGTGGGGCTGGTGGCTTCTTCTGCCACCTCACATACTGTCAAAGCCTTTCTTAGGCGGCTGCTCCTTAATTGGAGGTTTCCACTTTTTCTTATAGGGGAAGTTCTTTTTGTTACTGAAATAAAAAATTTAAGGTCATATATATATATATATATATATATATATATATATATATATATATATAATGTTCATAAATGTACCAACCAAGCGCATACATCGATGTGTGGACCACATGTCTGGAGCAGCACAGGAAGACCGCCCTGAAACCATTTTGACTCCCAAACTGACCAAATGTTTTCTCTGCAAGGAGGGAGGAGGTGGGGGAGCCTCCTCACTGTCTTTTTGTTCACAAATCCTGTCTGAAGGGTATGTCTGTGTATGAATAGGGTGAGCCTGTGACCTGGCTCAGGAACTAAGTATTTGTCTTTACAAAAGACTGGCCAGGCTCCTCAGGGTATCCAATCAAGTGAGCATTAACAGGTAACCTGCCAGACAGGAGATAAACAACGCTCTCAGATTTCTGTTGTAGGTATGTGATGTAGGGATGAGGTTTCTGAGGATGGTCTTGGACTCCAGGACAGGCAATTAAAAATGTCTATATAAGGGCGGGCACACCTTTGTTTGGGGTCCTCCTCCTTTCCTGCGTGTGAGGGGAGCATCCTGTTGCAACAGTTCAATAAAGATCAGGCTTTTCAGCTGCTTTGCTTCTCAATATTCTCTGGTTGGCCTCTGCTATTTTCTCTGACCAATGGAGAACCTGCAAAGGACTCTATGAGGGCTCTTGTGTCCCCCATAAGGGAATCAGGGCACATTTTTGTTTATTACATTACCCTTTGTCTTCTTGTTCTTCCCCTTTCCCCCTTCGCTGTAGAGTTGTAATTGTGGGACTCTTGTCTTTGTTGTGGTTCCAGTTACATGATTGTTGAGGCGTCCGGGAGTTGTCGGCTGTGCAGGTTGGTCTGCAGGAAGGGATGACTCCTCCTTCCCTAGAGAGGCGGCAAAAGGGAACCTGCCTGAGTCTTCCTGTTGGAGGAGCCACCAATCGGAATGTTCTCCAGCAGCATCTTCAAACAGAAATTCTTGCTAAAACAAGTTTCTGTTTTTCAAAAAATCAACTGGTTTTGTAGCAGTATCACTTTAAACCAGGGGTCGGCAAACAACAGCCCCTGGGCCAGCTAAGGCCTGGGGGGTTGTTTAACTGGCCCCCGGCCCCTGCCACCAGCTCGGTCAGTCCCCATGTGGAGCTAAACGGCACGGCACTGGTTCGTCGCACGGGGACTCACTTCTGCTACGCTGGAGCGGCTTCCTATTGGCTGCAGGAAGTCACGGACGCCTCTTCCGTGCCTCCTCCAAGTGTGTGTGGAAATAGCACGTGTGCAGAAATTGCGCACGCTCCGGCCCAACAAGAGGTCTGTGGGGGAGTGAACCGGCCTGGGCTCAGTAAGTTTGCTGACCCCTACTTTAAAAACACTTTTTTTTTAACTCAATATATCAATGTGCCATTCCCACCATAGATATGTTGACTAAGTAATTATCTATCAGTAATTTGTACTAATTGCTTGTCATACATTTTAATAAGATTTTGAAACATTGTGAAAAGGGTCTTAAAATGCAGTCATTGCTATAAATCATAGGTGTCAGAAGAAGATTCTAGTAATCATTTTTGAATACACTTGTTTTCCAGAATATATATACTTTATAATGTATCATGCCAGAGATTGCAAAGATGCCTAGACTTGTCTTGAATAACAACCAAATCTATTCTCTGAAGGGAAGAAATATCAACACAGAGTTACTTCAAGTTGCATTTGGGCTTCTTTGCTACAATTTATTGCTTTGTTTTAATATTGTTATGATTTTAAAATACCATAAAATACTGAAAAAGCATGAAAAGTTGGTGGAATGCAACTGAATCTCAGGATTGTGTAAACTGCCTTGGGATAAGAGTTAAATAAAATAAAATGAAATGCTGATTTTTCTGTTTATAGGGTGGAAAAGGAAGAATAGGAGTAGTGATATCTGCATACATGCCCTTTGCAGGTGTGTCTGCCAGGTAAGAGGAAGCAGGTCTTCCGCTTGCCTACGTCTAAAGCCCCAACCTCACCCCTTCCAGATGTTTTAGAGTACCATTTCCATCTGCCGCAGCAAATGCAGTTAGTGGTCAGGGAATGTGGGACTTGCAATCCAAATCATGATTTTATTATTATTATTTATTACATTTGTTGGTCACTTTTTAACTTTAAAAGTTTTGAAGTGACTTACAAGATAAAATACAATGGATAAAAACAGTTAAAGTCAGAAAATTTAAAACAATACAAATATAATACAAAATACCTAAAATGCTCATTCAATAACATAATAAGTATAAATGAATAAAAACCAAACACCAAAAAGAATAGATCACATTAGTGCATGTTTCTCTGCGGAGAGCATTCCACACATGGTGGGCCACCACTGGAAAGGTCTGTTCTTGTGTGGCACATGGACAAGGGCCTCTGATGAAGACTGCAGGGTCCAGACTCATTCGTCTGGAGGACACACGGTGAGGTAAGGCTAGATTAAAATACGAAGTGGAGAAGACAGGATCCTACTAAAAGCACAAGAAAAGGCAGGAAGTCTCCAGGGTTAGAATTGTTTTCTGTCCTTGGTTTCAGAGCAAATGTCAGGTGGGTGGAGCATTTTACCAGGGGCAGAAAGTCATTCCTGGCACTCAATGGAGCTTCAGTTACCAATGCAACTAACCTTGGTTGGAAATGAGGAGAATGTTGCATAGCAATTCCCACCCCACTCCTTAAGTATGTAGTTAATTACCCACCTAAGGTTGAAATGTGCTAATTGATTCTATGACTCATTTTTAAAAATGTGCCTGAGGGTCAGGGCTTGTCTTATCCTGGTGGAGCAGGGAAAGAAGCATCCACATTTTAATACATTTTTGGCCAGTTTTCAAAACAAAAAAAGATTGCCAAGGCAACTATTGTAAAAAGATCCATGTTCAAACAATAATGGCCCTATCAGATCTAGAATCGAGTGCGTTTGCCAATTAACCCAGAATGTGATTCAGTTGGTATGAATCTATGCAATATCCTGATTTCAGAGCAGCAAAGCTACTCCCGAAAACAATATAATTTTTTCCTCCCCTTCTCTCAGCAGTGCAGATCAAGCCCTAGATAGATTTGCTATGAAGAAATTCTTTGATGATAAAGTTTCTGCTTTAATGCAACCATCCCAGAAAAGGTATTTTAATTTATCTTCTCATATACTTCTGTTTAGGCAAGTACCATAGTTCCCTCCCTTCACCACAGTCGGAGGGCCGTTTCCTGCATCTTTCACCATCCATTTCACCACCCTTCCCTTCTTGAGGGTGTGTATCTTTTGCTGGGCTCATATAAGAGGGAATCTGCATTATAAAAGGTGTGGTTAACCATGTTTTGGCCCAAGTCCACACTGAGGGTTAGGCTGCCCTCCAAGGGCCCTGTGTGCAAAGTGTGCATATGCACACACACACACACTTGCCACACACACAACATGACTACAGACAGGCTTCTGCATTTTGTTTTCCCATCATGGCAACTTTGGGCTTAGGAAGAACCTCCCCACCCCCAGTCCAGTTCTGCCACAGGGTAGGGAAACCGTACAATGAAGGTGCCTGCTTGATCTCAATGGGTAGTTCCAAAGTGCAGGTGCTGCCACGCTAAGCACAGAATCATAGACTCACAGAGCAGGAGGGACCCCAAGGGTCATCTAGTTCAACCCCCTGCAATCCAGGAATCTCAGCTAAGCACTGCTCTTCAGCCATTTTAGTTCTGCAGAGTTGTTCACTATACTATACAGGTGGCTGAAATTGCCTTCGTAGTAGCAGATCTTGATTACCAGATCCTGTTGATCATACCAAACAATAAATGTAGCATGAGAACCCCAGTTTGCGTGTAAGAAACACAGATAACAAATTCATAGAAGTGGTTACAATGCAAACATGACTTGAAGTTATATGACTGGAATATTCAATCAATTTAGGATTAAATTAGTGGGCCTTGTAATACCAGAATGGGAAGAGGAATTAGGGCACAACAATTGGCTAAAAAGAATAGAAGCAATCAGCCTGGCAGCTCGGGTTGGTAACCCTAGTTACCCATCCATTCCCTTCACCAGAAAGCAGATGAGTATTGTAGAACTTGTTTGGAGAGGGAGGCTCTTGCTAGCCATTGAGAGGACAATGTTTGGTAGAAAGCCAGGCCAGGCAGTGCATCTGTTTGTCTCTCACTGCATAAAAGCTTTCCCAGTGAGCTGCTGCGCTTTTCTCTGGAGACCTACACAGCTGCTGCTGAAGTGGAAAAAGAACAACAGATCCCCTCTGAGGCTTTAATAAATATTTAGCCTTGAGAGATCCTTTCCCATTCTGCTCCAGGTCAGCAAATAAATGCAGCATTATTTGGGTGGTTGGGTGTGCTTGCAAACATTGCTTTGAAAGGCACAGATGAGCAGTGCCGTGGGATCGAAAGGAAGAAGATGTTTCCATTGGCCCCTTTGAGAGGATGTGCAATATAAACTGTTCTGATTTTCTCACAGCCTTTCTCTTCTGCAAACAAGGATCCATGAAAAGCAGAAGCCCACAGAGCAGCATTTGCAGAAGGTGCTTCAGGGCAGTGATTGCAGCCATGGAGGATGGTCAGGGTGGAAGGTGTCAAATTGTGTCTTCAGTGTACGACACCCCACCCCACCCCCACTTGCAATATAATCATTTTTGAAAGGCTTGGGGAGAAATTCAGTTTTATGGCAGATGCAACTTCCTGTCCATTGGCATACCTGCAGTGCCTTGTGCTGTACAGCTCTTCAAACTGTGTCGGGAATTGGGATTGTACTGGAGCACCCTTCCCCTTTTTGCCATTTGCATATTAAGTCATTACTAATATCTATGAGACAAGTTAGTAATGACTTAATTTAATTGCCATCGGTGTAAGCAGGCCTGTGCAGAGCTTGTCTGAGGCCTGAGGCTTGAGTCTTGTTAGAATAAAGTTATATACTGTACTCAGAGAAGAAAGCAGCCTGTCACTGGTGGGAACTGGATTTAAGTGATTACTAAGTGCACCTAGGGACGCGGGTGGCACTGTGGGTTAAACCACAGAGCCTAGGACTTGCCGATCTAAAGATCGGTGGTTCGATTCCCCGTGATGACGGGGTGAGCTCCCGTTGCTCGGTCCCTGCTCCTGCCAACCTAGCAGTTCGAAAGCACGTCAAAGTGCAAGTAGATAAATAGGTACCGCTCCGGCGGGAAGGTAAACAGCGTTTCCGTGCGCTGCTCTGGTTCACCAGAAGCGGCTTAGTCCTGCTGGCCACATGACCCGGAAGCTGTACGCCGGCTCCCTCGGCCAATAAAGCGGGATGAGCGCCGCAACCCCAGAGTCGGCCACGACTAGACCTAATGGTCAGGGGTCCCTTTACCTTTACCTTTAAGTGCACCTAATGAATCTGGATGCAATGAATTGTGTCTAGGCCACTAATGGAATTTTCCCCATTTGCTCAAAATAATTTAGAAGAACGGCATTTCCGTGCGCTCTGCCACTCATCATGGTGTTTCGTGCATCAGAAGCAGTTTAGTCATGACCCGGAAAAGCTGAATAATGGGGAGGAAGGATGGGATGTAAATGCTAACAAATCGTAATAGTAACTGCTGTCACCTTAGTAATTCCAAAGCAGTTTGAAGGACTGCACTGCCTACTGTTGCACGGGAGTGTGAGCAGACTACTGCGCCTTAAAAAACACAGCCAACTATAGGAAGAGCTTTTTCATGTATTGTGTTTGCTTTAATTTATCTACTATGACCGTTTCCCCTTTCAGCTATGCACAATTCTTAAGTGGCCTTCTCTCTGGATCTGTAAAAATGAACACATCGTCTCTCTTCCTGCATTACGTTATCCTACACAGAATTCTGAATTTTGATTCCGGGGGGGGGGGGGGGACTTTATTCTGCTTGCAGTTGTCCTTTTTTCCTAGCTGTATTAGCGTGGGTCCTGATTTCATGCTAATACAAGCTCTGCAGAGGCAGGTTTAGGGTTGTGCAAGCGGTGCAGCCCGTACCGGGTGCCGTGTTTCAGAGAGCACCACAACAATGCTGTCAAATGGAGTGGGGGAGCCGGGGGTGTGTGCCAAATTTTAGCACAGGACACTGCAAAATGTGGGGGCCATACCTTTCTCTCACCAGTGGTGGCCATAATCCTTAGAGGAACAGGTGGTAAATAAATCTAATAATTTCATTTATTTGCTTGCCCGACCTGCTCCATCAGCTGTCACACCATCTCTATTGCTTTGGCCTTGGGCACCACTTCCTCATCCCCTAATGTAAGGAAATCTAACCTGTGGTGTCAGAGCTGCTTCCAGATCCTAGCTCACAGAGGATCACGCTAGCCAGCGATCATTAAGTAAAAGTCTTTATTGAATTACAGTTTCCATTCTCAAGCTGCTGCGTGCAACTCTACGTCTAGTGGCTAGATCGGCGAAGCTCCGTCTGAGTCTCCGCCCCTTGTGCACCAACTTAATATCCTAGCCCTGCTCCACCTTTTCCGCCTGACTGTTCTCCTCTGGGTCCCTCTGCCCCCCGGGGTCTCTTCCCTCCGGGATTCCTCTGACACTGACCCACCGGACCCTCCTGTCTCCTTGCGCCGGGCTTTAGGACCTGGCTCCCTTTCCGGGCTGCTTACTGCGTCACCTTCCTCTGCATTTGAACTTGGCGCGCGCGCCCAACCTTCCACTTTCCGTCTGACCGTTTCTTCGCTCCCCGATGGAGGTGTGGCCACTCCTGACTCATGCCCTCCCCCCTGTTGTGAGCTGCCAGCGCTTGATCCCTGGCTCCCTTCCTCTTCCCTGCTCTCCGGCGGTGACGCTGGTCCCGATTTCCAACTGCTCTCCTCTGAGTCCCCTCTGGCTCTATCTTCCTGGGGTGTCCCCCTAGGCTCCCCCCTTGCCCTGGCCACTGGTGCTCCTTTCTGTGAATCTTCTGATTCACTGGAAAGACTCGGAGATCTCGGGTCGTCGTCATCACTCATCTTTTCTTCTGCCTCCTCCCCCTCGCTCTCTGTTTCCTCCCTTGCCCTTGCCTCTGCTCCTGAACCCCTGACATCCATCCCCCCCTCGAAGCCCCCCTTTCCCCCCTCCCCTCCTTCCGGTGCGGGAGCTGGGTGCTGCTGTGTCAGAGGGACGAACGTCGGATACAGTTCGCTTCCCGTGGCGGGCCTCCATCTGAAGTCTCCCGGTTCTTCCTCCCTGCTCTCGTCGACGACGGTCACCTCCGCTTCCATTTCTGTGCCGCCGTGCTCGAAACCAGGGTCGTCCCCGAAAACGTCCATGTCCGTCTCTCCCTCACTTCCTCCCGGCGGCGTTGCTCGTCCTGGACCTTCCAGCCACTTCCTGCGCCACTGCTCCTCTGGTCTATCGTCCCACCAATACGAGGGTTCTGAGGCAGATCCCGAGGGTGACCCCTCCGGGGAACGGGCGTCTCGTATCGGGTCCTCGTCCAAGTCGAATCCCCGGAACGTGCTGGCAGAAAGCGTGGGCGTGAAAAGCCAGTCGTCGAAAAAGTCTGCTGGCATTGGTCTATGTGGGAAGAGGGCATGCAACTCGTCTTTGAGCAGAGGTTCGTCCAAGGCGTAGCCCGGCACCCAGCTGTTCGCACTGGCCGGGGTGCCCTCTTTGGCGAGAAGGTATTCTACCCCCTCCTCCCCCCATCTGGAGTCCAAAATCTCCGTGACTTCGTTGATGCGCTCCTCCTGTGCCACTCCCGCGTGCCCGGTTCTTTCTCTGAGCGGACTCGGTGCCGTTCCGGGTTCCTGAAACCTGTGCGGTGCCTTGTAGGGAGTGAGCACCGATCTGTGGAACACCGGATGCATTCTGGAACCCTCCGGAAGCGCCAGCCTGAAAGCCACCGGGTTGACCTGCTCTTCGACTTGGTAGGGCCCCAGTTGCTTATGCCCTAGTTTCTTCTTGGCCAACGACCTGGCCGGCACTGCGTGGGCTGCTAACCAGACCCAGTCTCCCACCTGGATCTCTTCGCCAACCCTTCTGTGTTTGTCCGCTTGTACCTTGTATGCGTGTTTGGCCAGCTCCAGGTGCCGCCGCAGCTGATCGTGGACCTCCTGCAACTCCGACGCGAACGCGTCTGCTGTCTGCGGCTCCCCCTCCCCCATTCTTTCCAGTCCCGGGAAGGTTCTGGGGTGCCTCCCGTTGTTGGCGAAGAACGGCGTGACCCCCGTGGACACGTGCTTCGTGTTGTTGTAGGCGAACTCGGCGAGCGGCAGGTAATCCACCCACGTCGCAGGCTGTTGATTCGCATAACATCTCAGGTACTGCTGCATGATGGCATTGACCCGCTCCGCTTGCCCGTTGGTCTGCGGGTGTCTCGCCGACGCCAGGTTGATCTTGACGTTCAGGAAGCCCATCAGCTTCTGCCAGAAATTCGAGATGAACTGCCGCCCCCGGTCGGACAGAATAGACCATGGCAGACCGTGAACCTTGAACACGTGGTCTATGAACAGTTTGGCGGTGTGCTCCGCCGTGGCCACCTTAGCACACGGAATGAAATGTGCCATCTTGGAGAACAAGTCCACCACCACCAGCACGGCCGTCTTGCCCCTCGAGCTGGGCAGATCCGTGACAAAGTCCAGGGCCACTCTCTCCCATGGTTCGACCGGAGTTTGCAGCGGTTCCAACAGTCCGGCCGGCGGTCTGTGCACTGGTTTGGCCCTCTGGCAGGTGTCACACCTTGCCATGTAGTCCGCGACCTCCCCTCTCATTCCGGGCCACCAGAAGTCCCTGGCGACTAATTCCACCGTCTTCTCCTTGCCAAAGTGCCCGGCAGTGGGCGCGTCGTGCAGCTGCTGCAATACCTTGGCGCGAAGTTCGTCCCCCGGCACGTAGATGGCCCCTTTACGGATGAGCAATCCATCTCTCAGCTGGAACCCGTCGGTCGCTGCCGTGCCTCTTTGCACCTCTGCCATCTTTGCTTGCGCGAAGGAGTCATCCTGCAACGCTCGTCGCACCGCATCCAGGTCAACTGTTGCCGCAGCGCACGCCCACACTGTTGGTGCGAAGATGTGCATGGCAGCCGCTGGCGTGGCGTCCTCCAGATACTGTGGCTTACGGGAGAGAGCGTCCGCCATGATGTTGGTGTCCCCTGGGACATACTCTATTCGGAAGTCGAAGTTCGCAAAGAACTCAGCCCAACGTATCTGCCTCTGGTTCAGGAACTGTGCCGTGCGCCAGTGCTCCAGATTCTTGTGGTCCGTGCAGACCTGCACCGTGTGCTTGGCGCCGATCAGGAAGTGCCTCCACGCTTTGAACGCTGCATGAATGGCCAGCAACTCCCTGTCCCAGATGGTGTAGTTCTGTTCGGACTTGCTGAGCTTCCTGGAGTAAAACGCTCCCGGCCGCCAAACCCCCTGCGGGTCTTTCTGCAGCAGGACTGCTCCCACGGCTCTGTCCGAGGCGTCTGTCTCGACCCTCATCGGCCTGCCGGGGTCGACATGCAGCAGCTGCTCTTCCGACGCGAAGAGACGCTTGAGTGCCTGAAAGGACTGCTCCGCCTGCTCTGTCCAGATGAACTTCTTCTTGGAGCTAAGCGTGTCCGTGATGGCCGCTGTCTACATAGCGAAGCCTTTGATAAACTTGCGATAGAAGTTCGCGAAGCCGACAAACCGTTGGACCTCCTTCCGGTTGCGTGGGCTTTTCCAATCCAACACCGCTCGAACCTTGGCGCTGTCCATGGCGAGCCCCTTGTCAGACAACTTGTAGCCCAGAAAATCCACCTCCGTCACGTCGAACTGGCACTTCTCCAGCTTGGCGTAGAGCCTATGCTGCTGTAGCCTGCGCAGCACTTCCTTGACGTGTCTGTCATGCTCCTGCTGCGATTCCGAAAAGATCAGGATGTCATCTAAGAAACAGACGCACGTCTTGTAGAGGAGCCCCGCCAACACGTGATGCATGAACGCTTGAAAAACGTGGGAGCCATTTTGCAATCCAAAAGGCATAACTCTATATTCGTAGGTGCCCAGTGGCGTGAACATGGCTGTCTTCCACTCATCTCCTTCCCGCATGCGAATGAGGTTGTACGCCCCTCGCAGGTCCAACTTGGTGAACACGCTGCCCTTCCGTACCTTTGCGAGGAGGTCGTCAATTCGGGGCATGGGGAAGTCCGATGGCTTGGTCACACTGTTTAAGATGCGATAGTCCACTACAAGTCTTTTTTGGGGCGTGTCCCGCTTCTTAACAAAGAATACAGGACTGCCCCCCGCTGCCTTGGACTCCCGGATGAAACCGCGCTCCAAATTATGATCTATGAACTCTTTGAGTTCCTGCAGTTCGTCCTCAGACATGGAATACAGCTTCCCTTTAGGCAGCGCCGCCCCCGGCAGCAGGTCAATTTTGCAGTCATATGGTCTGTGGGGGGGGGGTAGCCTGTCTGCCTCCTTCTCGCAGAAAACCTCCAAAAATTCTGCGTACTTGTGGGGAATCGCTTGCAGCGTGCCTAGCAGCAGCTGTGACTCCTCTTCCTCTCCTTCTTGCCGGGGCACGATGCAGTGTTCAGCACAAAAGGAAGAGCCGAAGGTCAGCTGCCTCTGGTACCAAGCCAGCGTTGGGCTGTGCTTGTCCAGCCAACTCATGCCCAATACAATGGGCGTGTCCGATAGTTGAGTGACGTTGAAGCTGATGATTTCCCTGTGATTCCCAAGTCGCATCACCATCGGTGGCGTCTGCTTCACCACTTGCCCCCCTAGCAGCTCCCTGCCATCCACCGTGACAACCTGCAGGGGCAGCGTGGCAGGCAGCAACTGTATAGCGTGCCGGTTGACAAAGTCCTGCCCTATAAAGTCCGCATTGCTTCCCGAGTCAATGGTGAGCGGCACGTCCACGGCGATTCCATTGGGCAGCTGGAGCGATGCGGTGAGCCTCACTACTGGTTTGGGCGGGAGGGGGTCCATGGGCTGTAAAATCTCCGGGGACTTCTTCACTGACACGTCTGGCTGGGCCCCAGTGCCTCTTCCTCCAGCCAGACATCGTCGTTTCCCTGCTGTGGTTCTCCTTGCTGCGTTGCTGCAGTTACCATTGTTGAAGCTGCAGTGTGCTTGTGGAGCCTCCGGGGACACTCTTTCGCCATATGCCCTGGATCCTCGCAGATGTAACACTTCCTGTTCCCTCTAGGAGGCTTCGCTTTCACTGTTGTCGGTGCTAGGGCTCTGGCTGCTGACTGAGCCCTTGCACTTCCAACCTCCATAGGTTCCGCCCCACCTCCTGGCGGAGGCGTGGATTGCGCACGCGCTGCTTCTCTGGGAAGGAAGGAGGAGCCCCTGGCTGGTTCGCGCCCTCCACGCCCTTCGTCCCTGCTCCATGGACGTTCTTCCAGCCGCACCCCCACCGCCAGCGCCCTCTGAACGATCTCCTGCGTGGTCCGGGGTCTCTCCCCCCTCGCAATTTCATCTTTAACAGAGCCGTGCAATCCCTCCCAAAACAGGTCTCTTACAGGAGCCGAATCTCTGTCCCATTCTAGGGCACTGACCAAAGCGAAAAAGCGGGCATGGTACTGCCTTACGCTGGCCCTCCCTTGCTTCAGTCCATGTATCTGCTGCCGAGCAAGATCCACGTCAATGCTTGATAAAAAACACCCATCCATCGCTTTAATAAAGGCATTCGCATTTTGGAGCGCCGGATCATTATCCCTCCATAAATTGCGCAGCCATGCTTTAGCATCCCCATGCAAATGGGACATGATGAATCCCACTTTCTCTTGCTCATCTCTAAAGTCTTTATTCAGCAGTTGCAGTGCGCACATTACATCTGCTCTAAAGTTGGGGTACTGTTGCAGGTTCCCATCGAAGTGAGAGACCAGACCGCCTGTTCGTCTCGCCAACCCAATTCCCTCCTGTCTGGGTGTCAGTTGCCCTTGCTTCGTAAGCATGTCCAACCTGACCTGGAGATCCCTGCAGGCGGCAGCTGCCTCCTCCTCTCTCTTCCTGGACGCGAGAGCCTCGGCATTCAGTTGTGATACTGCTTCTCTGAGTTCCGCTATCTGCTGCTCAGCCGTCATGTCGTCTGCCGTTCGTGAGCTTGCTAGTAGGCACCTGCTTCTCTCCTCTCCTCGAGGCTGTAGATGCCCACAATTTGCGGACGGAGCTTACTGTCAGAGCTGCTTCCAGATCCTAGCTCACAGAGGATCACGCTAGCCAGCGATCATTAAGTAAAAGTCTTTATTGAATTACAGTTTCCATTCTCAAGCTGCTGCGTGCAACTCTACGTCTAGTGGCTAGATCGGCGAAGCTCCGTCTGAGTCTCCGCCCCTTGTGCACCAACTTAATATCCTAGCCCTGCTCCACCTTTTCCACCTGACTGTTCTCCTCTGGGTCCCTCTGCCCCCCGGGGTCTCTTCCTTCCTGGATTCTTCTGACGCCGACCCCCCGGACCCTCCTGTCTCCTTGCGCCGGGCTTTAGGACCTGGCTCTCTTTCAGGGCTGCCTACTGCGTCACTTTCCTGTGCATTTGAACTTGGCGCGCGTGCCCAACCTTCCACTTTCCATCTGACCGTTTCTTCGCTCCCCGATGGAGGTGTGGCCACTCCTGACTCATGCCCTCCCCCCTGTTGTGAGCTGCCAGCGCTTGATCCCTGGCTCCCTTCCTCTTCCCTGCTCTCCGGCGGTGACGCTGGTCCCGATTTCCAACTGCTCTCCTCTGAGTCCCCTCTGGCTCTATCTTCCTGGGGTGTCCCCCTAGGCTCCCCCCTTGCCCTGGCCACTGGTGCTCCTTTCTGTGAATCTTCTGATTCACTGGAAAGACTCGGAGATCTCGGGTCGTCGTCATCACTCATCTTTTCTTCTGCCTCCTCCCCCTCGCTCTCTGTTTCCTCCCTTGCCCTTGCCTCTGCTCCTGAACCCCTGACATGTGGCCTCCCGGATGTTGCTGAACCCCAACTCCCCTTAGTCCCAGCCAGCACGGCCAGCAGTCCAGAACACAAACAAGCTGTAGGAAGGCATCCTCCAGGTCTTCAGTCTGGCTTGGTGATCTATAGCAGACACCCTATTGTATCCTGTTGGATGGGAGTAGAGAAATCCTCACTGCTTGGAGGAATTCTGGGTAGTTTGTGGCATCTGTTCCCCAACTGGAGGCCAGAAGGCAGAATCTCTCTAAAGGGAGAGCACTTCCTGAAGATGGAAGCGCAGACCAGCTCCGGCTTGCCCACCTCAGGACTCCTGCCACAAGGTAAATGAAACTGAAACGATATCAGTGCCCGAGAAGTGTGGGATAATTGCTGTTGCATCAACAGAAGACGAAAGCAAAAGACATCCCTGGGTGGTCTTGCCAACTTCTAATCACATGCAGCTAAGCAGGCACATGTGGCCTAAGCCAAGCTCTTGCCTGGGTAGGTAGGCTGGATGTGCATTCTAACATAACAGTGTAATCCATGATGCTGTGGGAACACCCATTTTTAAAAAGCCAATCCCCTTTTTTCTCAGATGGTCGGCTTTTTCTGAAGGTGTAGCAGGCAGTGCAGCCAGTTTATACATCAGGAATATAGTAAGCAGTAAGCAGCACTTCAGTCCCTTATCTGCTCCTGGCTAATCTAAAGTTCTTAATGGAGCTCATGTGCGATAACAACCCATCACTGAACAGTTTCAAATTGAAAGCTGTGGGTTATTTGTTTGAATGCCTCCCCCCCCCTTTAAAATACTTTTTATCTTCTTGTTACAAAATTGTACACACAAATAATAAAACATGAGTGACTAACAAAAAATGGGTCATTAGGTGGGTAAAATACCTAATGTCATTAGACACCCTTCCCAACATAACAGAGAGCTATTGGGCTATTGGGCTTTACATAAGGCAGGCACCTCGGTGCTAAATGCCACCCCGGAGCAATTGATAGTGAATGTTCCCTAGTGATAGCTGAAAGATATTTATATGGCGCTTTTGTCCAAAAATTGTTTCCTTTATCCTCTTCAAAGTTTGTATCCCAATATAATTCCCACCAGCCTTTTAGATTTTGTTGGGGGCAAAATGGGTTCTCAATAAGGGTGTTGTGTTTTACATATATGAATGAAATTAATCTCTTGGTCATTATACCATCTCTTATTACTATCATTTCATATTCTGTCCGTTTCCTTGTAGCCTCATTTTTAATTTTTGTAAATGTAAGAAATGATCTCAACTGATATCCTAACGGCCATGAACATTGATTATTTTCTCAATGGACTTGCATCTCTGCTGCTGTAAGAGGTTTTCCTTTCCCATAATAATCTTTCAGATAGCTCCAGGAATGGCAGCTGGTCTCACAGCTCAGAAGATGTTATGCTTTAAATTTTTAGTTAGTTTCTTTTTTTAATCTGGGCTTTCTGCCCTCTGACTCCCCTGCATTTCATGCTGGAATGCCAAGAGCTGTAACTTACGGAGTTTACTTTTTCATTGTGTTTTTATCTTTCTCGCTGTTGGCTTTACATTACTGCCCCGGAGCTGCCATGCTCAAGCAGAAATGAATCAGCACCTGCGAGACAAGGTTGGCTTGTTGCTGCTTAAGTTTGGTGAAAGACAAAAGCAGGAAGGATTTTAGATGGGAAGTTGTAATCACTCGTTTCATCCATAGGGCTCACAAAAGGGGCAGTTGTGCCTCTGTTGCATTGAACAATTCTAGCTAGCCAGAACATCAGGGGGTGTCGTTGAACTCCTGTACCCTCCTCTCCACCCCGCGGTTGGCATCCAGCCCCTGGATTTTCTACCTCCATGATGGCACTTACCCGTGGTCAAGCCCGTAGACGCCCCCTCCCTCCTCCAAAAGCCCCAGGACGTTCCCCACAGTAGAAGTCTACCCTGGACTTTTTGGGGGAAAGGAAATACCACTTGGGAATGACCTTGCAAGCCTAGAGAGTCCTGCTGCTATAAACCAGGGGTAGGCACCCTAAGGCCCGGGGGCCGGATGCGGCCCAATCCCCTTCTCAATCCGGCCTGCGGACGCTCCGGTAATCAGCGTGTTTTTGCATGAGTAGAATGTGTCCTTTTATTTAAAATGCATCTCTGGGTTATTTGTGGGGCATAGGAATTCTTTCATTTTTCCCCCTTCAAAATATTGTCCAGCCCACCACATGGCCTGAGGGACGGTGGACTGGCCCCCGGCTGAAAAAGGTTGTTGACCCCTTCTATAAACCAACCACTGCTAGATTGCTATCTGGGTTGCCCTGCTAATTTTGAATCTGGTTTTGCCAAGCTGACGAGGTGTTTAATTGGTGTATTGATCTGGGCCTTGGTGGTGAGGTCTTTGCTGACAGTGGACAGTACCAGCTCCCACAGGACAAAATTACACTGATTGTAGGAAAAGACGCCCCAAGGCCGGCATGGACTACTGGAATCGCGTGTAAGGCCACCTGTGCTAGTACCTGGGAAGATTCATTTCACCCCCTGGCGCTGTCCACCTCTGCCCCTGAGCTAATGGGGGTGGATGAGCTTGGAAGGCAGGATTGTTGCAGGGCTGTCCACTCACATGCACTTGCCAGTGTTATGGCTGCCAGACTTTGATGCCTTGAAAGAACAACATCCCCGGAGATGGACAACTCTTTTTTTCCAACATAGAGAGCAGCTGCCAACAAGATGATTGGACACCACTTCCATGCTCCCATGCTGATGTGGTAGCTACTATTGAGGCCCCTAATCTTAAGGGAGCTAACTCAAAATCTCATGCTTCTGTCCAGGCTTGAGCTCTAAGGAGATCCTACGCAACTGGCCAGTTCTGCATTACCATGGACTGGAGGCTGAACTGTTAGCGGACATTCGGGACATTTATTGCCATCTATGAAACTAGACAATGACCTCTGCTGCAGCTGGGTGGACATGTACGAGCAGAGGGGCAGCATTGAACTGGTTTTCCATGACTTAGTGTTGCAGAATAACTTTTGGTATCTGATACATTTGTCTGCAAATAGAGAGCTCCTTGTTGAGTTAATACAGGCCTGTAAATATGCTGAGTGCAGACACATAATGGAAGTTGGGCTGCAAGGAGAGGAAATGTGAGGCAGAGCGGTAGAGGCAGGGAGAGAGTGAGGTTGAGATCCCAGCGTTTGTCACCTCCCCCAGTAACATCCAGATCTGCTCTAAGAAGCTCCCAGGCGGCAGGCAGTTCTTGGCTCTTCTTACAAGAGCCCCATGAGTCTTTGGAAGCGGACAAGAGACATGTAAGGAACTGTCTCTGTTGAAATGAAGTGGGAATTACTGATCCAATTTCCTTATTGGATCAGTTATTCCCCCAAGAACAAACCCAGGTTGGTCTGGGTGTATATAACTGCAAGTAAACATTTTTAAACTAATGACCAGAATGGCTGTAAATATTTTATAATCTAGATTTAACAAAGAGATTGGTTGGTGGGATCCTTGGGAAGAACCACGATGCTTGAATGCTTTGAAGTTGCGGGAAGTGGGTTACTGGCTAAAATAGTGTTGTGGTGCATTCCACCCCAGTCTCTGAGCGGTGAGGGGTTGCAGCAGGCACTTACCCAGGGTTCGTGCTTCCTCTGCAATGAGGTTATTTGCACATGTATACAACCTGAGCCTACGATGGAGGAGTTCACAGCATTAACGCCTCAGGATGGTATTGCTTCTCCCAGAGCCACAGCCTTGGATTCCAATAGAAATCAGGCATCGCTCTGTCTCCCAGCTGCCCAGCCTGCAGCTTCTAGCTTGCACACCCCACTCAAGTTTTTTGTCTTTCAAACTACCAGACACGGGAGGGAAGGGGCCCCCTCATTTGTCCTCTGGCACAGAGCCACTTCCTTCGTTACCTTAACAACCCAGGCTTAGGCCGTTACCTCACCAGGAAGCTCGTCTGACTATTCCTGGAACTGAATCTGTGTGGGATGCAAGAATTGGAAGGAGGCTCGGGCTTACAGCCCCTCCCCCCCAACACATTGTATAGCCTGGCCATTTGTGGAAGTGTGTGTTCCTTAAATGTTTTGTAAAAGGGTGTTTCAGAACCATCACAACGGGTTGTAAATAATAAATAATAAAATAAATAATAAAATTGTTGTTGTTGTTGTTGTTGTTGTTGTTGTTGTTGTTATTTATTAGGGCCACATGATTTCCCCACCTTCAAGTTTTAAATTACTTCTTTTATCTTCTCCTCTGATACCTATTTTCCATACATTTACTGTCCTCTTCCTTTAGTATAGGTATTGCTTTGGTATCTAGTAATTTATTCTAGAGGGGGAGTGGGGAGGAGTACAGAGAAGAAAAACTTATAAAATTCTGATTTTGTGTTATAAAACCTTTCTTCTGTTTTCATTTTTATACCTGTAATTACAGCTTTGTTTCTCATTTTTTGCAACTAGCAGCTAATAGTTTGGATCCCTTACCCCAATATTCTTAATACTTTTGTTTTTAATGTAGAATTTGTACAATTGTTTTATCAATTTCTATTGCTTCTAGTTCTTTTCACATAATATGTTGTTGTTGTTTAGTTGTTTAGTCGTGTCCGACTCTTCATGACCCCATGGACCAGAGCACGCCAGGCACTCCTGTCTTCCACTGCCTCCCACAGTTTGGTCAAACTCATGCTGGTAGCTTCAAGAACACTGTCCAACCATCTCGTCCTCTGTCGTCCCCTTCTCCTTGTGCCCTCCATCTTTCCCAGAATCAGGGTCTTTTCCAGGGAGTCTTCTCTTCTCGTGAGGTGGCCAAAGTCTTGGAGCCCCAGCTTCACAATCTGTCCTTCCAGTGAGCACTCAGGGCTGATTTCCTTAAGAATGGAGATAACAATAACTTTTATTGTTAAGAATGCATTGGGCGGGAGATGTGGGGAAGTCCGATAGAAAATTGAAAGAAGTTGTTGAAATGGTCTGGATTTTCTGTTTTTTCTTCTTTTCTATTCTTTATGTTCTTTCTTCTTTCTGTTGTATTTGTAACTGGAAAAAATGTAATAAAAATTATTATAAAAAAAAGAATGGAGAGGTTTGATCTTCTTACAGTCCATGGGACTCACAAGAGTCTCCTCCAGCACCATAATTCAAAAGCATCAATTCTTCGGCGATCAGCCTTCTTTATGGTCCAGCTCTCACTTCCATACATCACTACTGGGAAAACCATAGCTTTAACTATATGGACCTTTGTTGGCAAGGTGATGTCTCTGCTTTTTAAGATGTTGTCTAGGTTTGTCATTGCTTTCCTCCCAAGAAACAGGTGTCTTTTAATTTCATGACGGCTGTCACCATCTGCAGTGATCATGGAGCCCAAGAAAGTAAAATCTCTCACTGCCTCCATTTCTTCCCCTTCTATTTGACTAGGGGTGATGGGACCAGTGGCCATGATCTTCGTTTTTTGATGATGAGCTTCAGACCATATTTTGCGTTCTCCTCTTTCACCCTCATTAAAGGGTTATTTAATTCCTCCTCACTTTCTGCCATCAAGGTTGTGTCAGGTGGTTGATATTTCTTCCGGCAGTCTTAATTCCGGTTTGGGATTCATTCAATCTAGCCTTTTGCATGATGAATTCTGCCTATAAGTTAAATAAACAGGCAGACAACATACAGCCTTGTCGTACTCCTTTCCCAATTTTGAACCAATCAGTTGTTCCATATTCAGTTCTAACTGTAGCTTCTTGTCCCACATAGAGATTTCTCAGGAGACAGATGAGGTGATCAGGCACTCCCATTTCTTTAAGAACTTGCCATAGTTTGCTGTGGTCGACACAGTCAAAGGCTTTTGCATAGTCGATGAAGCAGAAGTAGATGTCTTTCTGGAACTCTCTAGCTTTCTCCATAATCCAGCGCATGTTTGCAATTTGGCCTCTGGTTCCTTTGCCCCTTCGAAATCCAGCTTGCACTTCTGGGAGTTCTCGGTCCACATACTGCTTGAGCCTGCCTTGTAGAATTTTAAGCATAACCTTGCTAGCATGTGAAATGAGCGCAGTTGTGTGGTAGAATCATAGAACCATAGAATCCTAGAGTTGGAAGAGACCACAAGGGCCATCAAGTCCTTCTTTGGGACTGGGATATAGACTGATCTTCTCCAATCCTCTGGCCACTGTTGAGTTTTCCAAACTTGTTGGCATATTGAGTGTAGCACCTTAACAGCATCATCGTTTAAAATTTTAAATAGTTCAGCTGGAATACCATCACATTAGCAGTGCTTTCTAAGGCCCATTTGACTTCACTCTCCAGGATGTCTGGCTCAAGGTCAGCAACCACACTACCTGGGGTGTATGAGACATCCATATCTTTCTGGTATAATTCCTCTGTGTATTTTTGCCACTCTTCTTGACGTCTTCTGCTTCTGTTAGGTCCTTTCCACTTTTGTCCTTTATTATGGTAATCTTTGTACGAAATGTTCCTTTCATATTTCCGATTTTCTTGAACAGATTTTTGGTTTTTCCCATTCTGTTGTTTTCCTCTATTTCTTTGCATTGCTCATTTAAGAAAGCCCTCTTGTCTCTCCTTGTTATTTTTTGGAAATCTGCATTCAATTTCCTGTATCTTTCACTATCTCCCTCACATTTTGCTTGCCTTCTCTCCCCTGCTATTTGTAAGGCCTCGTTGGACAGCCACTTTGCTTTCTTGCATTTCCTTTTCATTGGGATGGTTTTCGTTGCTGCCTCCTGTATAATGTTACGGGCCTCCATCCATAGTTCTTCAGGCACTCTGTCCACCAAATCTAAATCCTTAAACCTGTTCCTCACTTCCACTGCGTATTCATAAGGGATTTGACTTAGATTGTATCTTACCGGCCCAGTGGTTTTTCCTACTTTCTTCAGTTTAAGCTTGAATTTTGCTATAAGAAGCTGATGATCTGAGCCACAGTCAGCTCCAGGTCTTGTTTTTGCTGACTATATAGAGCTTCTCCATCTTTGGCTGCAGAGTATACAATCAATCTGATTTCGATGCTGCCCATCTGGTGATGTCCATGTGTAGAGTCGTCTCTTGTGTTGTTGGAAAAGCGTTTTTGTGATGACCAGCTTGTTCTCTTGACAGAACTCTATTAGCCTTTGCCCTGCTTCATTTTGAATTCCAAGGCCAAACTTGTCAGTTGTTCCTTTTATCTCTGGACTCCCTCCTTTAGCATTCCAATCCCCTATAATGAGAAGAACATCCTTCATAATAGGTAGTTGTTTGTAAACTTGTTTTGAACTTGTTGCCCTGTGTCTTGGCTCCAGGGAAGAGACTTCCTGTTGTAACTGTGTATTTTGTGCCTTGTAGATGTTATTCACTCTTGATTTTTCTTGCATACATAGACCTTTAAACACTGTCTTCATTGTTTCCCACAGCAATTCTGAAACTGTTCCTTCTGTATTATTTTTCTTTTTCAAAAAAATCTAATGATTTCAAGGACAGGACCAAAATACCAAATATGGGTCACAATTTCTGACAGAGTTAATAGGAACTGTGCACTCACTGGAACATGGTCTGTTATTTTGATTTCGTCAATATGAGCTGTCTGCACTTCCTTTAAAAGTCTGTTTTAGATTGTGAGCTAAAAAAAGGGTGACAAATGTGTGGATTGTGTCCCCTGGATTACTCTCATTCCATACATCCCTTAGACCCCACTCCTACAATGTTCTCATCAATTTTAGTTGTTTCTTGCCCCACCCCCCTTTTTAACTTCAGTGTTGTTTTACATTGCTTTTTCCATGCGGAATCGGAAAAACATGAGAAAAGCCTCTTGAATTCTAATTTTAATCTCCCCCAGTTATTGACTTGTAAGAAGAAAAGCTATTGAGGCACGGCATAAAAAACCCCACTTCCCGTATGAGTTACTCAGAGTTTAAAGACAGCCTGCCCTCTCTCTGAGTCTCTTCCAAACCTCAGAAAAGCAAGCTGGTCACTTACAACTCCAATCCTAAATGCCCAGGAGCCTGAATGCCAAGTGTCTGGGCACATGGAGATCCTAAAACCCTGTGGTTAACAATTGCTGTCAAATTAAGAAACTTTATTAGGAATAAAGGGTGGGGGGAAGCTGGCAGAAGGTCAAAACAGATTGCTAAATAAATCTGAACTCTGTGGCTCTAAAAGGACATTATTATTATTATTATTGTAATGAATATAGGGGTTGCTCGTGCGTAAGTTACCGCCACTCCTGGCTATGTTGCCTTGTTAAACCTTTTCTGTCTGGACAGCCCTTCACTTTGTGGCTGCCTCAGTCGCTAGCAGAATCCGTCAGTGGGCGTTTCTTAAACCTTTTCCAGCATAAAAGCTGTTTGACGCCAAGTCTCCTCCTACTCTCCCTGCGCGGAAGTCTTCTGCGCAGGGAGGGTGTGGGTAGCGGAGGACCCATGCTCTCCCTGCTGGTGTCCAGCGAGGAGTCCTGGAGCCCTCTCGCCGATTCCCCCATCTGCCCCCCTTTATCCCTGGTGTTGCGCTGATTTCCTTCCCCCAGTGAGCTACCTCTCTCCCTTCTGGGTCCCTCTCCAGCATCACTTGAGAGCCTTCCCTCCGCCTCTGGCTCCGATGTCAGTTCCCTGACAATTATTATTATTATTATTATTACTACTACTACTACTACTACTACTACTACTATTACTACTATCATACAGGCAGTGACCACTTTAGGCGTGTCCAACTGACGCAATCACTGACGCATGCAGCCTTTTGGACCTGGAAGAAGGCCGAATGGGGGCAGACCAGGGGTGGGGGGAATTTGACATGTGGGTTCCAGGAACAGAACCGCCATGCAGAATGATTGCCGCCTGTAATTAAAAAACAATAAAATAGAAATAGAAATAAAATTATATCTCTACCTCTATCTGTATTGATCTATCTAAGACCTATTAAAACATACAGATAATTCCAGTGGAAAGGGCACAGCACCAGTCTTTTCCTTAAAGGCAGTCAGATTCCCAAAGCCATTTGGAACAAGAAGGTCTTCACTTGCTGACGGAAGGATAACAAGGAGGCAGCCATTCTACCTTCTCCAGGGAGAGAGTTCCAAAGTTTGGGAGCAGCCACCAAGAGGGCCCCAAGAATCCTAGCTGCACCAGTTCTGGTTTACTCATAAGCAGCAAGGATGGTCAACTTCACAGAAAGCCCAGTTTGGAAGCCTGATGCTAAGAGGGAACCTGGATTCCTGGTGCTGCAAGAAGCGGATCAGCTTTTTTAAGTCTTTCGCTTAACGTGGGAGGAGTGACCCCCAGACTCTTTCTGACCATTAAGATTTTGAGGCGGTCACATATCTCTTGTCTCAAGTATCCTCTTTGCATGTGAAAAGGACTTGCAAGGGATACCTGACAGACTGGCTTGGAGAAAAGGTGGGCAGCTCAGTGCTTTTCTTCACATGGTGGAGTTCTCCAGTCTGTTAAGGTCATCTTGAGTCCTGATTCTATCTTCTGCAGTATTAGCTACCCCTCCCAGTTTGGTGTCATCTGCAAATTTGATGCTTCTTTGGGTTCACTCAGTCAAATCCACTAGCATTGCACAGCCCACATTTTACCAGCTTCTCCACAAGAATATCATGGGGGACTTTTTTGAAAGCTTTATTGAAATCAAGCAATGTTATATCCACAGCATCCCCCTGATCCACTAAGCTTGTAACTCTCTCTATATTTTAAAAATAAATAAGATTACTCTGGCATGACTTGTTTTTGAGAAACCCAAGCTGTCTCTTAGTAACCACAAAATCCTTTTCTGACTGCTTACAGTCCAACTGTTTAATGGTCTGTTCCATGACTTTTTCTGGTATTGATACTAAGCTGTCCTCTCCCCGCCCCTAACATTTGTCCATCCCCAGTCTGCAGGAACCTCCCCTGCTCTCCAAGAACTCTCAAAGATTATAGGTAGAGGTTCTGAGATTACAACTGCGAGGTTCTTAATACCCTTTGGGTGCAGCTCATCAGGGCCTGGAGATCTGAATTCATTTAAAGTAGCTAGGTGTTCCCTGACCACCTCTCTTCCTCGCTTGGGCTGCAGCTCCCTCCTTGCCTTGTTTCTTCTGTTACCACCATGTTGGTCATTGCTTTCCTTCTGGGTGAAGACAGAGGCAAAGTGGCGTTGAGCAGTTCTGCTTTCTCTCTGTTACCCAATAGCATTTCTCCATCTTTTCCATGCAAAGGACCTACCATTTGCTGCTCTTCCTCTTCCTTCAAACAGAAATGAATAAACTCTTATTATTATTGCAAGCCTGAACTCATTCTGAAAGTTAGCCTGCCTGACTTTCTCCCTGCAAGTGTTGGCTACTCATGTAGATTCCTCCCTAGTGATTTCCCCTTTCTTTCTTCCATTTCTTATACTGTACATGCCTCTATTAACTCTCAGCTCACCTGTGAGCTCCTTAGGCAGCCACACTGGTTTCCTTAGATGCCTCCCACTTTCCTTTCTTGTTGGAATTGTTTGCAATTGTTCCTTCAATATTTCACCTCTAAGAAACTCCCATCCACCCTGAACTCCCTTCTCTTTGCATATTTCTGACCATGGATTTTCACCCAGTTGTTCCTTAAGCTTTTTGAAATCAGCTTTTTGAAATCAGCTTTTTGAAATCAAGTCCAGAGTGTGCATCTGAATACACTCCATGTTCTCTTCTGTATCAGGAATCCCAAATGGAGAGAGCCACTTTCTCCCTAAGCAGCTATTTTTCTGTGTGAAAATGGTTCAGTTAAACAATATTATTCCTGCACCTACTTGATGAGTTGGTACAATCCCAGAGGGGCTGAGATTTTTTAAATGTATAAATCAGGTTTCAGCCATTTGGACTCCTGGAGTTCAAAATTATCTCTTTTGACGGCACTTTGAAATACAGCCTCTCACATAATTCCCCTTCTTTGTTCTTTAAGTAGTGTGGGGCCAGAGAATAAAAACAGTGTCTCTATTGGAGTGGAACCAGCCCAGCTGCTGAAGGGAGATGTTATGGTAAGCATTAACTGGACTTCGTTGATGTTTAAATGCTCTGGGTGTATTTTTTCTACAGAAAAACACTGTCTCCATCTTCCTTGGAGGAAGAAAACCTACAAATATTTAGTATTTTAGCTAAATTTAGGCAGCTCAAAAGGTTATCCAGAGATGAGGCAATGTAAAGAGTCATCAAGAAAACCATAGATAAAAAGTCACTTAGTACATTATACTGGGTATTATTATGACTTTATTTACAAACTAAATTGGATCCTTTCTGTTCAATATGTCTAACAACAAGGCAGAGAAGTAAGACTAGAAGGCCCTATAGAACAGGGTTGGCTAAAATTCAACATCCTGTAGATTTTGCTTAGCTTTGAATCAGGTTCTTAGGTTGCAGGCTGCACTGGGCAGGGACGGTGCCGTCTGAAATGGTTGAGATCTAGAGACAAGACTGATTAAGGTGGATGGACAGCCTAGAGGGCCCAGCCCAGGTTTCTTTCCAAGGACTAAGAGTGGCTATGGTCTCATTCTTACTATAGCCCTGTGAGGTTACTCTGAGGGATTATGGCCAGAGGAACAGTCTGCATTGCCTGAAGCTATCCAGCAAGATTCATGGCTAAGCAAAGTTTTGCATCTTGGGGTTCTCATGGCTAAACCAACGCTTACTGTGCACCACACACCTGCCCCACAGTACAGTATATGGATTTTTTTGCTGATATATTCTGCTACATACCTAAGCATTTTGTGCCTGCATGAATACTGGAAGTTGCCTTACCTGTGTTTTCCTCTATTTCAGCTGAAATGCTGCCATAAAAAATACGGATGTACCACCTGTGATATTTTCTGCCTGCAATTCCACACAGGGGCTGTTCAAGGATATAGTCTGGTGTTTGACAAAGAGGACTTGGAGAATGCAAACACAGGCAAGTATCCACCTACCTTTGAAGATGGCAGAGGAGGATTTAAGCACATCTATGTGCTTAAACAGTACTTCTGTCTTGTCAGGATTCAGTCTCAATCTGTTAGCTGCCAACCGCCTCCAGACACTCACACAAGACATTCACTGCCTTCACTGGTTCTGATTTAAAAGAGAGGTAGAGCTGGGTATCATCTGCGTACTGATGAACACCCAGCCCAAACCCCCTGATGATCTCTCCCAGCAGCTTCATGTAGATGTTGAAAAGCCGGGGGGAGAGGACGGAACCCTGAGGCACCCCACAAGTGAGAGCCCAGGGGTCTGAACACTCATCCAGACAGAAGTACTGTTTTGGGGGGACGGGGCGGGTAGGTGTGGAGGACTACCTGATCCTGAATGGGGTAACTGCCCCTGAAGGACCAGGTGCACAGCCCACTTCCAACAGAGCAAAAACAAAGAAACCCAACATTTAAAACACCACAGATTAAAAACTATTTAAAAGCATTTAAAAGCATTTCCAGCAGCAGCCATGTCCCAGTGGCCTCCCAGGAACCTTTTAGCTGTTCCGGGTGGGAGTGGGGGTGGGGGTGAGGCCAGGTAGAAAGGGGCCTTGCAGAGCAGGGAGCAGGGCCTCCTTCCAACACCCACATAAATAAATATGTTGTGCACATTAAAAAAAAAACAAAAAACGTTTGGTAACCAGGCATTGATTTTTTAACTCCTTTGTCCTTTGGGCCAAAGCATCAATAATTTTTAAGTGTCTTCAGATGAAATAATCCTTCTATAAAATCTTGATTTCCATATGTGCCCGACTGTTTACTGGGAAATTAACTTTCTAAAACAAATTGTGGTACCTTTCACAGATGAACATTTCCCTGATTATGGAAAAGATGAACTGTTGCTTTAGGATCCTCAGGAAAAATCCAAGGTGAGTACCCCTCAAAAATTTCCTGCCTTACAGCTGAATCCTATAAGTTGTAACTCCAGACTAGGCTCACTTGAGTCCAAAGGGCTCACTGAGGAAGGACTCATGGGACTTTAGTCAATGGCTGGGAACCAAAGGACGTTGTACATGTTTCAGCTCTCCCTTCGGGAGGAATGGGGGCTGATAACCTTCAGTACATAGAATCATATGTTTTTTTAGAGGTGGAAGGGACCTTGAGGATCATGTGATCCCAACCCCGTACAATGCAGGAATATGCAGCTGTCCCGTGAGTGCAAGTCTGTGATTTGTGCCTTTGCATTTCAGCCTTCATCTGCAATATCCTAGTTTCATTTAGAAATATTTCCCCTGGCTTGGTCGGCAAAGACTCTCCTCCCTGGAAGAGAGGGGAGTGGTTGTGGGCGGGAGCCCGAGCTCTGCCCCTAGCAGGGGGCATTAGCCCCCTGCCTCCTTCTCTCACCTGGCTGGCGCCCACGCCCCTCGGCAGGCACCCAACCAGGTGCCTCCGAGGGGGCGGGTATAGCAGCCTTTTGCTGCGGCGCCAGCTCCTCCTCGGCCCCATTCTTCTCTCCTTCGTCTTGTTGCGAGTCACCCACCCTCCACTCCCTTTGAGCTCCGGGTCTCAGTTCATTGGCCTTGCTATGGACCTTAGGTTGGTCGCCCTGGTTGTCCAGGGCGCCTGGTAGGAATTTTTCCATTTGGCATTAGGCCTTGTGGTTTTTTCGCCTACCTCGTAGCAATCGTCACAACTTTTTGTGGTATTGGTGGGTAGGTTAGGCATTGGAATAATGTGTTGTGGTGTGTCGAAGGGCTGGGTGTGGCCATCGCCTATGCCTTCAATTTTTGGGTATTCCGTTAAAGGAATCTGGCGGTTGTGTACTCTGTCCGATGCCTGCTTGGCGGGAGGCCATGGCACGACCCCCGGTGACATCAGGGGAGAGCCTATAGTTGGATGAGCATCAACAGGCTCCACCTACTGGTGAATAAACCCCCTTGTTTTAGACCAGTGTTTCCCAACCTTTTTTGGGCAAAGGCACACTTGTTTCATGAAAAAAATCTCGAGGCACACCACCATTAGAAAATGTTTAAAAAATTAACTCTGTGCCTATATTGACTATATATAAAGTAACTCTCTTTAATAGGAATCAAATAAACACAAAGAAAGTATTTTATAATTACTTTATTATGAAATAGTAAGTAAACAGAAATATGAAAAATTATAAAATACTTTATTCAGTGCGCAACCTGGGCCTGTTTGGCTGAACACAAAGCTGATATTCTGGCTGGAATCGAAGAAAGACACACACGTAGCTCTTCGTCAACAGCTCTCAGTCTCTCTCTGTATTTAGTTTTTATAGCAAATGAAGGAAGAGTAAGCAGGCTGGGGTGGGTTAAGTAAGGGCTGAAAGTGCCTAGATGAAGTGGGGGAAGCTAGAGAGGAGGTACATTCTGACGTTTGAGGATAGACTAGGTTCTTTATGTGAATGATAGGTGAGTTATTTGACAGATCGAACTGAGAGCAAGTTGTGGCTTGTGTAGCTGGGGTGGACATGAATGTTTGGGGTGCAAACCCCAGGCCGGCCAGGTCCGAGGGGGGGGCAGGGAGAGACGGGCCTGCCTGCCTCTGCCTGCGCTGTGGTGTGTTTTGCCCCGACCGACGGACGGACCGACCTGCCAGCTGTCTCCGCAGTAGCAGCGCGGACTGGAGCTCCGTCATTCTCCCCGCCGGTGCCCGGGGAGGGGAGTGTGGGGCGGCTGCTGTGGAAGCGACGGCGTGCTCCTCCTCCTCCTCCTCCACTTGCCAGGCTAGAGCCAGCCGGCTAACGCTCGCCCCTCCTTGCGCGAGCCGACCCCGCCGCCGGGGGCCTTCCCGTCCTCTCAGCGACGCCGCCTCGCGTCCCTCGTCCGGGGGTTGGGAGGGGGCTGGGGGGGAGGAAGGGGGCGAGGGGGAGCAGCCGCCGCCGCTCCTGAGGAGATTCTGAGGCGGTGGCGGGCGACGCGTGGCGGAAGAGGAGGGGTCCCGCCAGCCCCGCGTTTCTGTCTCTCTCTCCCTCACGGAAACCTTCCCCTCAGCTTCTGCCGCTTTTTCTCTTCTTTCCCTCTTCCTTTTTTTTTTTTTTTAAATGAAAAATCTTTCCTTTCTCTCTTTTCCAGCCCCCCCTCCCCTCTTCACGGAATTTCACTGCACTCGGGCGCTGCGGCGCGCAGGCGCACTGCTCGCTCCTCTTTTCGCGCAGGCGCCTTCTCTCGCTCTTTCGCCTCCTTTTCTTTCTCTCTCGATGGTCCGCCTACAAAGGAGCGAGGGAGGCGCCCGCCATGTTTGGATTTGCATCCAGCAGGAGATGCCGCCGCCGCCCCGCCTCTCGCCACCCGACTCGCCCGCCTCCCTCCCACGGCACACCAGGCAACGTCTCGCGGCACACTAGTGTGCCGCGGAACACCGGTTGGGAAACACTGTTTTAGACATCCAATGCCTAAGCCAATACCTTTTCACTGCTGTAATCAATAAAGTTGTGGCCTTTTCTTGCCCATTAACCTTACATCACGTGTCCTTGCGTATTCATTCCACATTGCGGGGGTCGGGTCCTCGAACCACAACCAGTAGCTGGCAGTAATCTGTGTGAAACTGATTTCAGTGCACCTCAGAATGCAGCTCTTACTTCATCCACTAGGAAACCATGTTAGAATTTTACTTGTTTTTAAACCTTCTATGTGAAGCCCACTTTACCTTGATGGTTTGAAAAAAGGTAAGCCCTCAGTATTTCCCCTGAAATGAAGCTGCATAAAAGGAACAATAAAAAACAATTGTTTATTGGTGCTTCTGTTTGTGCTTCAGGAGGGTGAGTTTTGCTTTTTCTGGGGGTACTCAAGGGTACAAATCCCCCCCCCCCAAAGGTTTAAAGTGTGGCACTTACTTGTAAGAACTTCCTGGCGAGAACAGGCACCTTTTGTTCTAAGAAAAAGCCCTGCTTAGAAGGCTTAGGACAAGACCCCATGATACAAATTGGCATTCAAATTGGAAATGCTACCACCTTACATGTATAGATATGGGTTTAGGCCAACTCTGGGTCTTGCTGTCGGGGTTTCCTCTGTGCTAGAGATGTCAACAGGATTTTCTGGACACAGTACTTTGCAGCAGGCCTTCCACAAATTGAAGTGGTGGGTGGCTGAGATCTCATCACCATTGTGCTTTGGCTGCTCTAGAAGCAAAGTAAGAAAAGAAGCAGGATCAGGGCCTGGGAGCTCCAGCTAAACTCTTGCTTGCATGTTGCATCACCACTGCGGTGAGCTTTGGACCTTATTACACAACCATGTTATCTGCAGTGATAAATTCCTTGGGCTGTGGTGGGGGGTGGGGAGGAAGCCCAGAACTTCCAGTTAACTTTATTGGGAAATGAAAACATCAGAAATACTGATAGTTAAAGCCCTAGGCATGATTTTATGGGCTTACATTCATTAGTTATTTAATGCAGAGGGGAAAATGCACCTTTCAGTTCTTCCCCGCACCTGAACTGTCAGCTCAAAGAAAGCTAGAACTTCGGGAAGAAGCAACTGAACATCTTCACTTACCGGTATGTGCTAGCTTTTTCACATACAGAGAGTTTTGAGGTGGGGAAGAATTCAGCCATGAGACCTTCTCGCCTCTACTACTAAGTGGTGCAGTCTGCCTCGCAGCATAGCTTCTCTTTCCCTGCACATTTGAGTCACTTCTTGTTCTAGTTCTTGATGAGGAAGTGAAACTCAAAAAAGTGATTCTGCCCCCCATAGTGACCTCAGTAAACTAGCCAGTGCTGATTGGGGGGGGGGGTGTATTTGGAGATACCTAACTTAAACTTCTGGTTCTCATCTTTCAGGACGTGAACAACTACAGAATGGCCATGGTGTATTAGTGGAGTTCAGCTGTTCCGATCCACTGATTTGCTGGGATTCTTACGAAAACATGAGTGCTGATGAGGAAGGTGAGTTGCTACCAGGAAGTGAACAATACAAGCGATGAGGAAGCCAGCAAGGTCCCTCTCAGCCTGTCCAGCTGTGCTTGCAGTCTTGCTGTCATTCATGGCTTTTGTTTTTCCAAAAAACCTAGTTTATTAGGTTTTTCACATTATTACAATAGGACAGTACAGTACCGTATTCACCTTGCCAGCTTCCCTGATGTCCTCTGACCTCATGCCCTCTTTTTTTAAAAAAAGCCATCAGCTAACTCAGTTGTTTGACATGTTTTGCAGTGTTCAGATGTGCACACAGGGACTTAGAATAAATGAATGACAATGCTCTACTGAAGTCCAGATTAGGATCCATTAAGTCATATTGACAAATTCCACATCAGCTGCAGTTTCATAGTAAGCAAGGCTGTTATTTATAGTCAACAGTAGCAGACAAGGCCAAGTTCAATGGTTGTTTATCATCTGCAGAGACCTCCCTGGTTTTAATTAGAACTCCCACAGCTTTGCAGTTTCCCAATATTGTTTCCCAATATTGATTGCAAGCTACATGGTAGAAGCTATGGAAGCAACAGTGGGTGATATGTTTCTTGGAGGCCGGATCTGCTGCCCCTATGAATCCTGCCACCCGAGGCGGTTGTCTCACCTTTCTTCATAGATGAATCGGCCCTGCCTATGGCACTGTATAACTACATTGTTTGTAATTACTTTATTCCAGCTGTGGTTTGTTTTCTTGCACATATGTTCTTTAAAAGATTCTTCACTGGTTAGAAGCCAACTTGTGTGCAGTAAAAAGAGGAAGGAAAAAGTGAAATTTGGGATTGTTTGGAAGCTGAAGTTGAATCCCACATTTTATTTATTTATTTATTTATTTATTTATTTATTTATTTATTTAATAATACAGAATTATGGCATTTGATGGTCCTGGTAGATAGATGCCAACAGTGCCTGCAGCAATTTAGCAGCAATCCATGAAAGTGCCAGGTGTCAGTAAAAAGAGATTTACACTTGGGAAGAGAGGTCCACTACAGCGTTAGTGGAAAGCAGCCATTGGTAAAAGACTCTTGCTGACTTTTGGTGAAGCTTTCAAGGTTAGGACAATAAGTACTGTGAAAACCAAAGCTTTAGAAACTGCCCTTGTCTCTCTGGAGTTATTAAGAACTGCATCCAGGTGAGCAGCAGCTGGCTTTCAGGAATTCACCTATGACAAGATGATTGTTTTTCCCCTGGGACAGTTGACTTTTCAGTTTATCTTTCTCCCGCCCTTACTCCCCTTTTAACTCAAGGTAAATAGTAGTTGAATGGGGAGGTGCCCTCTTGCATAGTTAAATACTTGGTTTCCCAGAGGGCTGCTCTGTATTACAAAACTCTAGATTTGAGGCAAGATTACTTTGGCTCTGGTGCTTTGGAAGGAATGCAAATGCCTACTAACAAAAACAGCCCAGTCAGTGCCCTTTCTGGTAAGTGAATAAATGTGTGGTTTGATTTCTGAGCTGTATATGCAGTTCTTTGAAAGAAGTGTGTGTGAGAGAGGGGAGGGGTGATAGAAATTTGGGAGACAAAATAGGTGAGTTTATTTTAAAATCCAAAATATTATGTACTGTTACATTTCCCTCTCCATTTCCATGTGGCAACCAAAGCTTTATCTGACAAAACTTTAAATTCGCCTTTTAACTGATAGCTCTGATAGTGATTTCTTATCTTTAATTGCAGAATCTGTTGTCAAATCAATAAAACACTCATGCTGCTGTGTTCTTAGACAAGCTGGTTTTTCCTGACACAGAGAATGGGTTTACAACACAAACGTTTTCTTTAATTTTTTTCATGGAGTTCTTCCAGAAAACAACAGTTGAAACCAGGACTATTTTTCTAGAAAAGGAGGTGCTGAAACTCAGTATGAATGCCTCCCTTGTTCTCTTATAATGGCAATGGTGCCCACCTGAGAGGTTCCCTATCAAGCAAACTTAGCAGATGAATGTGAAACTTATTTAAGATATCTCCTCATATGTCAGAATCTAGTTCTTCTCTAAATTCTTTTCCCACTTGTGAAGAGATCCATGCTTTGAGCATGGAAGGCGGTTGCAGAGAGAGGGTCAGGAGGGCTTGCATGAGAGGTTAAAAATAATAATAAAGGTTTCTTTGGCTATGTCTGAAGCAAGAGGAAGAACAAGTAAGCAGTAGGTCCCTTGCGTGCAGAAGACAGACAAATGCTATTGGCTGACAGAGAGAAGGCGGAACTACTCAACACCTACTTTGCCTCTGTCTCCACCTAAATGGAAAGCAATGCCCAACCAGGTGATAACAGAATAAATGGTGTAAGGAAGGAGCTGCAGCCCAAGATAGGAAAAGAGGTAGTAAGGGATCACCTAGCGCAGGGGTCTGCAACCCGCGGCTCCGGAGCCGCATGTAGCTCTTTAACACCTTTGCTGCGGCTCTGGGGCGGATACTAGCGAGGGGAGGAGGCGCATTGTGCGCCCCGACACTCTCCACTGTGGCGGGCGCTGTACTGGCTGTGACGTCGCATGGGGGCGGTGTGCGCTAGTCACGCACTGTCCCGACGTCACCTTCCTGGTTTTGCGGCTCCCAGTTTATTTTTCCTTCGGAAATGGGTCCAAGTGGCTCTTTTTGTCTTAAAGGTTGCAGACCCCTGACCTAGCGACTTTGAATGAATTCAGATCTCCAGGGCCTGATGAGCTGCACCCGAGCCTACTAAAGAACCTTACAGATGTAATCTCAGAACCTCGCTCTGTAATCTTTGAGAATTATTGGAGAACAAGTCATGCCAGATGAATCTCATTTCTTTTTTTGATAGAGTTGCAAGCTTAGTGGGAATGCTGTGGACATTGCGTAGTATCTTGATTTCAGTCAGGTTCTCAACAAAGTCCCCCATGATAGGTGGATTTGTAGGTGGTTGACTTACCAAATCCAGAGTGCTCATTAATGGTTCCTCGTCATCCAGGAAAAAAGTGACCAGTGGGCTGCCTCCGGGTTTTGTCCTGAGTCTGTTGTTGTTCAATGTCTTTATAAACAACTTGGATGACAGAATTGAGAGGATGCTCATCCAATTTGCAGGTAACACCAAACTGGGAGGGGTAGCTAATGTCGCAGAAGGCTGAGTATATTTAGCCTGGAAAAGAGGAGACTGAGAGGAAATATGATAGCCATCTTCAAATATCTCAAGGGCTGTCACATGGAAGAGGGAGCAATGCAACAGATTCAAGTTGCAAGAATGGAGATTCCAACTAAACATCAGGAAGAATTTTCGGTCTGCTTAGCAGAAAAACACCCCCAAAACATAATATGTCCCCCTCCATGTTTGACGGTGGGGATGGTGTTCTTGGGGTTGTAGGCAGCATTTCTCCTCCTTCAAACATGGCGAGTTGAGTTGATGCCAAAGAGCTCGACTTTGGTCTCATCTGACCACAACACTTTCACCCACTTCTCTTCTGGGTCATTCAGATGTGCACTGGCAAACTGCAGGCGGGCCTGTACATGTGCTGTCTTGAGCAAGGGGACCTTGCGGGCTCCGCAAGATCTCTGTCCTTCACGGCGTAGTGTGTTACCAACTGTTTTCATGGTGACTATGGTCCCAGCTGCCCTGAGATCATTGACAAGTTCTGGGCTGTAGTTCTGGGCTGCTTCATCACCGTTCTCATGATCATTGCAACTCCACGAGATGAGATATTGCATGCAGCCCCGGAGGTTGACAGTTATTTTCTGTTTCTTCCATTTGCGAATTATTGCACCAACTGTTGTCACCTTCTCACCAAGCTGCTTGGCAATGGTCTTGTAGCCCAGCCCAGCCTTGTGCAGGTCTACAATCTTGTCCCTGACATCCTTGGACAGCTCTTTGGTCTTGGTCATGGTGGCTACTTTGGAATCTGCTGGATTGATTGCTTCTGTCTACAGGTGTCTTTTGTACAGGTACTGTAACGAGCTGGGATTACAGGTAAGACCTCTCCCTTACAGCAGGTGCTTCTAATCTCAGCTCCTTACATACAGTGAAGATACCAGGTAGCCTGACATCTGGCTGGTTAATAGGGGATCAAATACTTATTTCACTCATTATAATGCACATCACTCTCTGACTATTGTCTTCTGGGTTTCTGGGGGGGTTTCCTGTTGTTATTCTGTCTCTCACAGCTACAATAAACCTACCATTAAAGTTATGGGCTGGTCATTTCTTTGTCAGAGGGCAAAGAGGCAAATTTAGCAGGGGATCAAATACTTTCCCCCCTCACTGTAACACCAGGAAGCCCAACTTAAGCTGATTTAGTTCAGTGGCCCAGTGCATCTTATGAAAACCCTTCTCCCCGAGAAAATAGCAGAAACAGCTGGCCCTAGGAACTGGTTCCATCAATATCAGCGTTTTTAGATTCCACATAAGTACACTTGGAATTTTTTAATATTAGAAGCCTTGAGTCTCACACACACTGTCCAGTGAAGGAAGTGGACGATCGCCATGCCTGCGCCCACCCAGAGAGAGAGCAGGGGCAGCTCGGGTGGAGCAGTTGCCACGCACTCGCTGCTGCCTCCCTTCTCCAATGGGCAATTTGACAAAATGGGTTGTTTTCAAAGATGCCTTGCTCTTGAGATTCAAGTACTAGAACTTTGAGTTCTAGTCTTTTCATTTCAGGCATCAAAGTTTAGTTTGTTAGCTTGAATACTGTTTGATTGCCTTTGCAGTAATTATAGTCATCATTGTTATACAGCTTTTGAAATGCCTGTTGCCAGACAGGCAGCCCCTTTCCTGGCCACGGCTCATAAACAAGAAGCCTGTGGCATGGCTCATTTGGTTGGGATGGGTTAACATTAGAGAATGTTTTCAGGAAGTTTTCATAGGGTTCAAAGAAAGTTTTGTGGGCTGTGGTGTGGTAATGATTTGCTGGAGTGAACTGTAGATTTTTGCAGACTTATTTATTTACGTATTAAATTTGTATTCCGCCCTTCATCTGAAGATCACTGAGCAGTTATGAGTATGTATGTAATGAAGTATGTAATGAAGGTGCCAGGGAGGACTCCTTGGGGGGAGCATTCCACAAATGGGGAGCCACCACCGAAAAGGCCCGTCCTCTTGATGCCACCCTCTGGACCTCTCATGGGGGAGGCACCCAAAGAAGGCCCACAGATTATGATTGCAGGGTCTGAGTCTGTCTGGGAGAGGCTGTCTGGGAGCTCTTACAGTCCTGAGCCCTTTAAGGCTTTATAGGTCAAAACCAGCCCTTTGAATTGGGCCTGGAAACTAATTGGCAGTCAGTCCAGTCCAGCCAGGATCAGTGTAATATGCTCACGCTGTCTTGCCCTGGTGAGCAATCTGGCCGCTGAAGTCCACATTAGCTGGAAGTTTCTAAAGCATTTTGCGTTGTAGTAATCTAACCTAGAGATTAGCAAAGCATATATGACAGAAGTCAAGCTATCCCTGTCCAGATAGAGGCACAGCTGGGCCACCAGCAGAAGCGGATGGAAGTTTGAGTTTATCCAGATGAGGAACCAGAGCTTGCTTTGTTGAGTGCGGGAAGCTGCTGTTACCAAATAAAAATCTGAGTGTGGTTAGGACTGAACAAATCTTTTGCAGCTTGCTGCACAGAGATGCATAGAGAGTGAGCCAAATGAGGATGTGGGCATTCAGAACAAATATTTGCATAACAGTTCCGGGGAGAACCTCACAGAACACTATCTGTGTCATTTGGTGATGCAAGAATTAAGGTGGACTCGTGTTGGGGTCCAGCATCAGTTGACTAAGGCTTAATGGTGGTGAGATGGGCAGAGGGGAGAAGAAAGTGAGAAAGAGTTTGTAGTCTGAAACACCACTGCTTCACTCTCGCTTTGCTGCAAGGGTTCAAATTTCACAGAACCTGACTGCACTCTCTGGCTCCTCCCTTATGTTTACATTTTTACTCTTTTTCTTCTGAATCCAAAGTTTCCTGCTTCTCTAGTGAGAGCGATTTACCTTCAGCAACTGCTGCATCGAGAATGGCAAAGTAGCTAAAACTGATGGTGTTTTCCAGCTGCTGCAGTTTTGTGTGTGTTGCGTTTGCTGTTGTAGTGTGTGAAGCTGATTTTAAAATAGGGCAACCATTTTGCTGCTTCAAAAAGTTATGGGGCTTCTGTAATTCCTCCGCAAGGTAAGATACCATTTTCTTTAGACTCTGTTTGTTTGTATGTGAGTGAGAGAGACATGCTATGTTCATACAATGCTTTGTGAGTTTGTGTTTAGCAAAGGAGGCAAGGCAAAACAGCAGAAATGACTTACCCTTGCAGAGAATGCAGTTCTGGGCTTGTACAGCTTTGCCTAAGGGCGGAGATTTATTTCTTAGGTGTGGGAGGGCACCTAGATTACTTCCTACCTAAAGAGGGATAGCTGGTGGTGCAGGATAAGCAAATAAGTTTCATATATAGCGTTATCCAACCCAATTTAGAAAAACTGGGTCAAAACTGTCATTACTGGGCCCTACAGTTCCTGAATTTACCTCGCTAGTTTGCTTCTTTGAATGTGCTTTCTCAAGTCCTGAATGGCTGGAAAGGAGATAGCTGTGAGACAGATCAGAAAAAGCTGAGGAACAGAAGTGGGTGAATTTTGCACAGAGGAAGTTTAAGAACTCTCTCCTAATCAACTTTAGTTGGTAAGTGTTCGTGGCTTTGGCGTTGCTTTTGTTCATGGGATCTGCTTTCAGTGTGTTTGTTTGTAGGCATAAAAATACACATGCAGCCATATTTCTCTGTGTGGCTGCTGATCCCATTCAGTTTATAGTTCAGATTCAGGGCTGGCATTTTACCAGGTCTCTCGGTCATTCAAGAAGAATTTCCTTTCCCCCTTTCCTGGAGGGAGTTGAGCTTAAGAGAAACGGTGTAGGGAAAGAAAGGGGTTGTTTTCAGTTTGATGTAGACAAATTCCATCGCCACTAGCTCAGCTTTGCAGTTTCAATCTGCTTTTGGTTTCTTTTCTTTTGGGGGAGGGGAGGGCGGAGTTTGGACAGCTGTGTTACTGTACCATTTTTGCAGAAGGCTGTTTCCTTGGAAAAATGAGAGCAAGGTTTGAAGTGAAATGAAGTATTTCAGCTGTTAATGAGAGTGTCAGCATATTTGGTAAGGTGATCATTTCAGTCAAGTCTTGCTCTCCTAGCCTCTCTCCCTCCCCCTGTTTTTGGAAACTTCCTTTCCTTTCATGCTGTGCCTGAGCATATTAGTTTCGCAGCTTTTGATCAGTCTCTTTGGCTTTTAAAGATGTGAGCAGGTGGTGCAAGTGGCAAAGAGACTTGCCAGAAGTGTCTTCACAGCAGAGACTTCCCATGTGTGGGACTTCAGAAACAGGCAAATGACCAAGCACTGAGTGGCTGACAAAATACCAAGCTTATGTGCTTTCCTAGAATCCAACCGTTCATATTTTGGTTCTTCTTTTAAATAGAAATGAGAGGTTTATTTTGCCCTGTTTAATAACAGCTTAGAATAATATTGAGTGCCTCATCTCTAAAATTCTTCAGTCAGGTCGAGTCAAGGTAAGTTGAGAGATGCAGCCCGTTAAATTGGAAGGAAAACATTTTGCAGACTTCACTGGCGCATGAAGAACAAGGCCCTTCTTTGTATGGTGGAGTTAAAAGGGGGCAGGGATTACTGAGGAACCATGTAAGCTCCTTATGATTTGGTATAAATAATTTGAGTGACTCATATGGAAAGGAATGTTCCTTGAAGGTCAGGTGAAGAAAATGTTACCTGCTGCGTATTCTCCGTAAATATTTTATTTTATCAGACATGCAAAGCACACAAGCTGGGTGTTTTGCCTGCCTAGTGCTTGTCCCTTTCTTAAGTTTCACTCATGGAAAGCCATATCACAGTGGCTTCTTCAGCCTGAGAGGATGATTTGCAGGGTTTCTCAGGGGTGGGACAGAGCAACTTCATCCCCACTGAATCTCTCCACCCAAGTTGTATATCTGAAGGATTTCCATAACTAGAAGTTCCAGGACGTTTCTGAAAACAGCATACTGTACAAAGTGGGTCTAGCACAGTTTGAAAGGCACATGTGCAAGATCCCTGCCATGCCTGTGGAGCAAGGGGGTGGTGTCATTACCCCAAGAGATGTTAGGTAGCTTTGTTAGTTCTCCTTGAACACGGTACAGTGGATTGTGGAATCTGTTCCAGGTTTTATAAACCACCTCAGAGTTTGGACAAAGTGAAATAAATGTATTCTGCACTCCACCAAAATTTCCAGAGAGAAGCTGTTTTGCTCATTCCTTGCATCAGTGCTTGTCTCATAGTGGGCTCTTGCAGGCGAAAATCTGAGTTGGGTCTAAAGGGAATATTCACTCTGGCGTTGACTGCTGAAATTATTGTCCTTTGGCAGTTCTAACTATATGTGAAGCTGTGGTCCTAGCCTCTGGCCAGGTCGTGAGGTGAGTGTTGCCATCTTTTGCAAAGGTGATTCAATCTTCTCTCTGTCCATGAATAGCTTTAAACACGACTCAGCTGAGAGGCCCCGGGGAAGGATTGGCTTGTAGGGACCATACAAGCTGGGAGACTATTGTTCATTAACAGATTCCTATCACATGCTCAGATCTCTGCCGTCTTTTCCCTACGTGGTGGCATAGAAAGCTGCCTTATCCCAAGACAGACCAGTGGACCATGCAGCTCAAGACGACCACAACTGGCAGCTGCTCTCCTGGGTGTTCCAGCTCCACCTGAAGTTGCCAGAGATGGAATCTCTCACAGAGCTCCAAGGGTTTGCAAGGAGCAGCTTGTAGGAGGTTGGACTGGGACACTGGTGCGCCTCCCTCATGAGTAAAACCTGCACTCTTGCCATAGGTTTTCCCTCATGGGCCTGGGCTGCAGAGCAGGATTGAGGAGGCCACAGTTTTTATCAGGAAAACAGCTTGAGGGGTTAACCCCACCTTCTCTTACTGCTGCGCTAAGTCAATGTGGGACCATGTTTGCTCAAAAGAAAATAATTACTCTGCAGTTGACGTTTTGTTTTTCCTTTAAATGGAAAAAGTTTGATTGTTCCATATAAACGGTACAATATTTACATGTAACTATAGTTACCGTAGTAAACAAATCCACAGAGCCGATTTCCCTCTTTGATCAAGCTGTATAATCACAGGTTTGAGACACATCAGTTGATATCAAACCTGCAAGCTCTTGCTTGGAATCCAGTGCGCTGCTGACAGAATGGCTGTGCAGTCATTCATTTGTTTTTCCAATAAGTTAGGGCTCTCTCAAAAGACCGTTAAAATTTTCTGCATGAGCTTCAAGTGCAGAGAGTGTAATGCAGAGCTTTGGAGAAAGCACCTTGTTTATTCCCTCAAATCATAATTCTTTTGAAAAGCCCATTAGGGTACTTCATGGAATTGTGGAGTTGGAAAGGACCCTGAGGGTCACCTAGTCCAACTCCCTGCAACGCAGGTGTCTTAATTAAAGCATCCAAGACGGATGGCCATCCAGCCTCTGCTTAAAAACCTCTAAGGAAGGAGAGTCCACCACCTCCCATGGGAGTCCGTTCCACTGCCAAACAGCTCTTACTGTCAGAAAAGTTCTCCGGATGTTTAGTCAGAATCTCTTTTCCTGTAACTTGAAGGTCGTTGGTTCAGGTCCTGCCTTCCAGAGCAGAAGAAAAGAAAAGCCTGCTCCATTCTCTATGGGACAGCCCTTGAGATATTTGAAGGGGGCTCTCATATCTCCTCTCCGTCTCCTCCTTTCCAGGCTAAGAATACCCAGCTCCTTCGACCACTCCTCATAAGGCTTGGTTTCCAGACCCTTGATCATTCTGGTTGCCCTCCTCTGCGCACCTTCCAGCTTGTCAACATCCTTCTTAAACTGTGGTGCCCAGAACTGGACACCGTATTCCAGGTGTGGTCTGGAAGAGAGTGGAACTATGACGTCCCTTGATCTGGACACAAGACTTCTGTGGATGCAGCCTAGAATAATAGCATTAGCTTTCTTGCTGCTGCCTCACACTGATGCCTCATGTTAAGCTCCTGCCAAAGTGCAGAACCTTACATTTGTCCCTATTGAAATTCTTTTTGTTAGTTTTGGCCCAGTTCTTCAATCTCTTAAGATCATCTTCAGTCCCAATTCTATCTGCTGCGGCATTAGTTACCCTTCCCAGTTTGGTGTCATCTGCAAATTGGCTGAGCATTTGTGGAGCTTATGCCCATTAGGGGCAAAGAGTGCCAGAAGACCTGCAGCAGCAGCTGGTATTTCTAGGAAGCTGGGAAACGGACTCACTCTCCTTTCTCTCCCATCCATTTGCCTTTGGCTGCTGTCCGCCTCCTCTGGAGTAAGGATGTGCTTAACTTCAGCTGGGCTATGTACTGTAGTTTTTAAAACAAGTGAAATAGAATTATAGAGTTGGAAGGGTCATGAGGGTCATCTAGTCCAACCCCCTGCAAATGCAGGAATCTTTTGTCCAGCGTGGGGCTCAAACCCACGACCCTGAGATGAAGAGCCTCCTGCTACGTGTGGAGTGAGATAGTGGATTATCAGGAGTACATATTGAAGTAATTGTTTTGGGAGTGAGGGGTAGCCAGAATTTTATTCTTACTCTCTCCTCTTTAAAACCGTGGTTTGTAATTGGTTTTTAAATTACCGTATTCTCTGTGGGCCACTAAAATGATGTTCTGAGTGAAATAAAGGTAAAGGGACCCCTGACCATTAGGTCCAGTCGTGACTGACTCTGGGGTTGCGGCGCTCATCTCGCTTTACAGGCCATGGGAGCCGGCGTACAGCTTCTGGGTCATGTGGCCAGCATGACTAAGCCGCTCCTGGCGAACCAGAGCAGCGCACGGAAACGCTGTTTACCTTCCTTCCGGAGCGGTACCTATTTATCTACTTGCACTTTGATGTGCTTTCGAACTGCTAGGTTGGCAGGAGCAGGGACCGAGCAACGGGAACTCACCCCGTCACGGGAATTCGAACTGCCAACCTTCTGATTGGCAAGTCCTAGGCTCTGTGGTTTAACCCACAGCGCCACCCGCGTCCCTTCTGAGTGAAATACCCTTAAATTAAAGACCCCTCTCTATATTGCATGATGTTGTATCTATTGTTAATGAGGAACTAAAGTATCACCTTCTTAAATATAGAATAACCTCTTCCCCTCCACAAGTGTTTTTCATTCGCTTGTTTTCTAAAACAGAAGTTGGACAATGTAGAAAAATCATTCCCATACTTGGGCTGCTCATGGAACTGATGCAGAAGTCTAGTCACCTCAGGGCTGTACATTTGCAAATAAATAAATACATAAATAGCCAGCACTGTAGGTTGTGGAGCCGATATACAAATGCAACTTTGCACCAGAATAATTCAGTTTTCAGAAACAAAGTAGGGAAATGTGCTTTTCACCCCTTCCATGCAATGCTCTGTTTTTGTGAGTCTTGTTACAGAATTAATTGTATAAGGCGAGTAAAATGATTGTGATTTCATCATCCATTCTGGCACAGTTAATGATAGCAATGTCTGCTGCTATTTTTATTATTATTATTATATATATATTGCTACAAAAGTTGTGTGCCACCTTCCCTCCCTGAAAGATCCCAGGGGTTCCAGGCACTCACCCAGGGTCTGTGCTCCTTTAGAGAATTGAGACATGGAGGAGATTGTCGTAACTTTAAGAAAAATGGTTTATTCACCTGTTTACACTTTCAGTCTGCATGGAGGGCATCCAGATCTTACAGCATAGTCATTTCAAGGGAGCCAGCTTTCAGCCCACCTACCCAAGATGGATTCCAGTCTTCCTTCCTTCCTCTTCTTCCCAGCAACCCTTCCTCAAGACTCCCCCCCCCACTCACCTCCCACCCAGTTACCCTGCCATCCTTCCAACCCCCCAGTCTCTGTTCACACCTCAGGGCAAGGGGGGAGGACAGCTCTCTTGCATTGCCAAGGGCTCTCAATCGCCCTCTCTTGTTTCTTAATGGCCCTAGCTTGGCCATGTCATTTTGCCCAGGATAACCCAGGAATTCCTCGGCAGCTTGCATTTCTCCCTTCGCATTCCAAATAATCAAAATCTCACCATTTACTAAAATCTAGGGTTTAGGAGGGGTTTCCCCCCCAAAAAAGTCTATAATGTGTGTGTGTGTGTGTGTGTGTGTGTGTGTGTGTGTGTGTGTTGCCTCGATATTAGACAGGATGAAAGCCAATAAACTGAAGCTCAGGCCAGATAAGACAGAGGTGCTGTTGGCGGCGGGGGCGGTTTCCTAGACCAGATGGCTGTGAAGATGCCTCCTCTGAAAGAATGGGCACGCAGCCAGCGGGTCCTTCTGGATCCTTTGCTGCAGCTTGAGGCTCAGGTGGCCTCGTGTCACAAGTCAGTAATCACACTCTTCAGAGTTGAAGTCAACTCATTATTAGGAAAAATACAATCTTATCGGACTTGGTTGAGTGTCAGGCCTAATGAGCACAGCATCTCATCCCAGGTAGGTCTGGCCCCATGGATCACTTGCCAAGACTGAAAGCCCCGCCTCCTCACAGCCTCCTTTTCCTTAACGTGGGGGTGTGAGGGTTGTCTGTTTGGTTGTGGGTTGCTTTGGGCTGCCCTGGGCAAGATAAAGCAACCAAAAATTTAATAAATAATAATAAACAATATTAAATAGTTTCTTCTTGCCCCCGTTCCCCAACTCTACTCTTTCGTCTTATATAATGCCTGCTGTATTTCTTTGCAGTCCTGCGCACCCAGGACCCCACGGGGGGCAACTTGTATGCTGAAGCGAGGAAGAAAAGCTGCTGTGAGAGCCCCCTTCCCCGCAGGGCCCCGGCTGCTGCAGTCACCAGCCCTGACCCCAGGGACTATGCCTTGTCTGTGGGCAGCGACTCGGGACACTCTACAGCCTCTCTGAGGACGGACAAGACTGAAGAGCGTCCCCTGCCAGAAACCCAGAGTGTCCTGAGCCCCCTGGAGAAAGCGGGGCTGGCGCAATTGCTGAGCGGCCTTGGTCTGCAGCACTCAGCCAGTCCTCCTAAGGAGATGACCGATGCCCAAAGCACGTTCAGTGGGACTCGCCACATAGTGCCTGCTCAGGTTCACGTGAATGGAGGTGCGGAGCACAAGGACAGGGAAACAGACATTCTGGATGACGAGGTGTCCAGCCACGACCTCCACAGTGTGGGCAGCCTTGGGACTTTGTCCTCCTCCGAAGGGCAGCATTCCAACCACCTTGGAAACTTCCGCTGCCACAAAAGCAGCCAGAATTCTCTTCGGTCAGATGGCTTTGGAAGTAATACTTTGGAGGAGGAGTACAGCAACACTCTGGTCCCAGATTTGGACATTGATGGAGACGCCAGATATGAGAGGCACTTTGGAGGCACCGACCCAGAGCCGTCTCAGCAGCTGCCGAGAAATCCTGCCGTTTCCACCGAGCCACAGGCCTCCAGCCTCAGGGGCTACCCAACCCAGACATGGGTGCGGGAACAGCAAATGGTCGTCGCTCACCAGTACGCTTACAGCCCAGAGAATGAAGTACGGCTTGGCATTCATGGTGTGGCTGAGAACTCCGGCAACCTGCGCAGCCAGGCCAGAGGTCCAGACACCCCTTTGCGGGGATCCAGCAGCAGAGATGCTGTGCAGAGAAGTCTTGGGAGTATGCCGCCGTCCAGCAAGAGAGCACAAATCCCTGGCCCTGAGGTTTTAAACTTACAACATAACCCTGAACTGGGATTGAACGTGGGAAACGATTCAGCAGGCTTGCCATCCTCCCCCACCCTGGATATTGATCAGTCCATTGAGCAGCTTAATAGATTAATATTAGAACTGGACCCAACATTTGAGCCTATTCCCACATGTATCAAGACAATCAGCAGAGACACAAGTCAGCTGAATGGCCTTGCAAGCCCTAAAATGGACACGGGAGGGTTTGGGATGAGCCCCAGATTCCATGGGAAGGCAGAGGTCCTGGGCAGAAACCTGCCTCAGCAGGGTGAGTGATTCTTCATGATGCATCAATGAAATATGTTTTTCTTCAGTGGTTAAAATCTTCCATTTGCCATTGCATAGTGTGACTATGTTAAAAGTTGGTCACTGAGAAATGGAGTATCTCATTATCTCCCTATTACAGATCTCTGGAACATTGGGATGGAACTGAAGTCGTTTATCTTTTTTCATTAATATGTTTTTTTCTACACCTTATATCAAAATAATTTCTATCTTTATATTTCAATCATTATATTAAACCCAAAGAGGCACGCATAGACCATGAAATCCCAAGATTCAAAGTGGCCAATCAGATCTTCCCTGTTACGATTTGGGTCTCTCGTGTTACTTCCTCTCCCGCCAGATCCTCCCTAGGGGAAGATGTTGGGGGGTGAGAATGGCAGGCGACTCATCAAGTAGTTCTCATTCTTTTCAGTTGCTTTAGTTTTGTGAGGTTCAGGTTGGGGAGACAGATGAGTAAGGGGAGAGTATATTCAAATATTTATTTATTGTTATTTTATTAGTTAAATTTGGGTACCGCCCTTCATCTTTAGCTCTCTGAAAATGTATAAGAAAAACAAGAAGAAAAAAGCACAAACCAGTGAACCCCCTACCTCACTCCTCTCACAAACACATTAAAAAAAGGGGTATAAGATGTTAATCAAGCTAAAGGCCTGGTTGAAGAGAGACATTTTCGCCTGGCACCTAAAGGTGTACAGTATAAAGACAGTCTAGAGTTGTGAACATTTTTGGAATTGTGAGCAGCGTTTATTTTCATAGAATCATAGAATCATAGAGTTGGAAGAGACCACAAGGGCCATCGAGTCCAACCCCCTGCCAAGCAGGAAACACCATCAGAGCACTCCTGACATATGGTTGTCAAGCCTCTGCTTAAAGACCTCCAAAGTAGGAGACTCCACCACACTCCTTGGCAGCAAATTCCACTGTCGAACAGCTCTTACTGTCAGGAAGTTCTTCCTAATGTTTAGGTGGAATCTTCTTTCTTGTAGTTTGGATCCATTGCTCCGTGTCCGCTTCTCTGGAGCAGCAGAAAACAACCTTTCTCCCTCCTCTATGTGACATCCTTTTATATATTTGAACATGGCTATCATATCACCCCTTAACCTCCTTTTCTCCAGGCTAAACATGCCCAGCTCCCTTAGCCGTTCCTCATAAGGCATCGTTTCCAGGCCCTTGACCATTTTGGTTGCCCTCCTCTGGACACGTTCCAGTTTGTCAGTGTCCTTCTTGAATTGTGGTGCCCAATACTGGACACAGTACTCCAGGTGAGGTCTGACCAGAGCAGAATACAGTGGAGACAGTTACAGTGGCACCTCCAAGTTAATAAGAAAGAGCTGTTCACAGAGTTAGTTGCTCAGTCCTCCTCCCAAGCTGGAATGAGCATATCCTATTTGTGTGATTGTACAAATATCCCCACATTGTATATAGTCGAGGGGACTGCATGTGTTTGTGCCTCCACAATGGGAAGATGGTCAGAAGCAAGGTTTAGGGCTGCTTAGAATAAATCTTAATTATTTGGTAATATTCTATCTAGCCCAGCATTCTGTCTCCTTAGCAGCATACATAGACCCAGCAGAAGTAGACTTACTTTTTTATTATGTCTATAATGCAGGTACTTTACTTGTGATTTGCCATTTATGGGGGTGGAAATGTCATTATTCATTTACTTTTTTCCCCTTAGGAGAAACTCATGAGACAATAATTATGAAAGACTCCCTGTATAAATCTTTCCTTTTTATTATGAACAGAGTTCTCAAAATACAAGCAATATGTAAAAAAGAAAAAAGTTGTAAAAATTCATCATCATCATAATTTATTATTTATACCCTGCCCAGCAGGCTGGGTTTCTCCAGCCACTCTGGGCAGCTTCCAGCAAAATATTAGTAAAGGTAAAGGGATTCAAACCGCCGACCTTCTGATTGGCAAGTCCTAGGCTCTGTGGTTTAACCCACAGTGCCACCCGTGTCCCAGCAAAATATTAAAATACCATAAATAATGAGACATGCGGAAAGCACCAAACATTGGGAGTGCTTTGAATCTGAGTGTAGTGTTTCGTGTGTGTGTGTTCGTGTTCCCCATCCCTTTTAAGCCCTGAAAGACTTTTGGAAGCATTTGTGAATGTCCCCCACCTTTAACCGTGGCTGTGACATCAAAATTGGGCTCAACAAGGAAGACCTTTGAGGTCTTGCGAGAGCATCGCTGACCCTGTGTTCTGAGCAGGACTTGCTCAGTAAGCAAGGTGGAGAGCTTGAAAGCTCTCCTCCAGCTCCGCAAAGGTAAGGATGCTCACACAGGGGCAGTTCCAAGGGGACGCATAGTCATGTATACTCATTTTTGCATATACGCACCTTCCCCCAAACAACACCCCCACATAAGATGCAAATGTGCTGTATTTTCAGAGACCACTGAAACATCTCTAGGAGAATCTTGCTGATGAAAAGCAGATCTCAGAAAATAGGCGCTGTGTTCTCTGCCCGGTGTGTAGAGAAGGAATCTGCTCTTCCCAGTTTAAGGCCAACAGAACTGGCTTCGTTCACAGCTGATCCAAGGTTGAGAGGCCTTTGGCTAATGCCTCTGGCCAGGCCACTCTCAGCTGAATACCTGGCGGGAACGGAAGTAAACACAATCTCAGGGTTCAGGCTAATGTCTCTCAGGTGTTTCCCTTCCCTTTCACCCCAGTTCTCCCCTCCAGCCAGGAAAGCGGCAAATGTTTACTGTGCTATTTCTAAAATTGGATCATCCAAGTTTTCTGTGGTGATAAGATATTTCATAACTTGAATTATGAATATCCAGCTCTTCTGGACATCAGTCATACAAGAAATATGCAAAACAACTAAGCAAGTATTAGAAGTCACCCCAGAACTGGCCCTACTAAACATCTTCCAAGATAATAATGCCCATTTACACCACAAAGAGCTCATAACCCACCTACTCTCAGCAGCCAGAAGCATCATAGCCAGACACTGGAGAGACCTGTCAGGAGTAAGCCTGGACCAGTGATACCAAATAGTGGGGGAAACAGCCCTAATTAACCAACAAACTGAAACTGACACAGGGACAAACAGACGCCTTCATCACATACACAACCCAGCAAGACAACAACAGGAACCCGCCAACTGCATTCGAATCAATCTGTCTAACCTGATCCAAAAACACACACACACCTCCCTCACACACGAAAACAAAGTTCATCACAAACAAGCAACAATCACACCCTAGGCCAACCCCAACCTCTCTCACCACCAAAGGAACACAAGTGAATAGTAAAGAGAACCCGCACAAGCAACACTGACACAAAACCCCACAAATACAGTAAATAGAATAGACGCATTGCCACCCAACCCCCTCCACCTCTTTCTCCCTTTTCTTCCTAATGTAACCCTAATGTCTCAACAAATGAAACTGACCTGTAGAAAATGTAACTTGAAAAAAGAGACATTGCACATAACTTTTGTAAACCTAGAAATCTTTAATAAAAATATATTAAAAATAATAATAAATTGAATCATTAATCTAGTGTACTAGAAGCAGACCACTTTTTGCCTGTTCCCTGGAAAGAAAACATTTTAGGATGGAAAAGGGGCTTTTAGCCTAACTTTCCCTTAGGCTGTGCTTAAAAAGGGAAGCTTCCATTTTCCACCCTGCTATGTCTTCCCCATTTCTTTCTCCCCTGCGCTTACATAAAAATACACGCATGTGCTGGCAGCTGTAGCATTTCTGATAAACAAGGAAGAATGTCTTATAAATATTCAACCGGTGTTAGTTCCTTTTTATGAGCAAATAGCAGTACAGGGATGACATATGGCAAGTACTGACCAGGGCTCACTTGGAATGCAAAATGTTACAATTTACTTTGGCTAGGTTTGCTGACGACACTGCAGTCAGTGATGCCATTTTAAGTAAATCTACTTGATTTTATCCTTGGCAATGCATTACATCCCTTTACTGCAAACTCACTTTACCTGGTGGTCACTTTTTATATTGCCCAATAGATTTTGCTGCAAAGTATTTGTCTGAATAGGGACGCGGGTGGTGCTGTGGGTTAAACCACAGAGCCTAGGACTTGCCGATCAGAAGGTCGGCGGTTCGAATCCCCGCGACGGGGTGAGCTCCCGTTGCTTGGTCCCTGCTCCTGCCAACCTAGCAGTTTGAACGCACGTCAAAGTGCAAGTAGATAAATAGGTACCGCTCCGGCGGGAAGGTAAATGGCGTTTCCGTGCGCTGCTCTGGTTTGCCAGAAGCGGCTTAGTCCTGCTGGCCACATGACCCGGAAGCTGTACGCCGGCTCCCATGGCCTGTAAAGCGAGATGAGCGCCACAACCCCAGAGTCGTCCACAACTGGACCTAATAGTCAGGGGTCCCTTTACCTTTACCTTATTTGTCTGAATGTTTAACGTGTAACCAGATCGAGCTTCTCTGTGTGTTTGTATCTCCAGGCTCTCAAGCAGATGACGTATTGAGTGGACTAAACAAGAAGTTAAACCGGGCACAGTTTGAGAACAATGTCTCAGCCCAGCCATTATATCCAAAGTGTGAATGGGCGGAGCCTTCTGCGGAAAGACTAGGTTCATACAGGCCTGGAGGGGAGTCAAATGAGGTAAGAAAGTTGGTTGGCATCCATCTGTCTTGAGAGAGAATGGAAGAGTGCGCCTTTGGGGGTGAGGTCAAGCTGTTGGAAGGTTGCAGCACCTGCTGTGGCTGTAGAGGCTGATAGGGGAGAGAGATATGTTTTGCTGCAGCTGGGGTAGAGGAAGGCATCCGGTGGTGCTGCTGCAGGTGTTTCTTCCTTCTGCACTCCTCTCAGCAGTCATTCCTCCTCTGGTCACTGCTGTCGATATGTGACCTGACTGGTTGTCTCCAGGTGCTGCTGTTGTCTACAAGGGAGTCCCACATGGCGGGGTTGATGTTGCCAGCTTTCATGTCCTGTTTGCAGATACCTTTGGGTAACACAGTTGGTCTGCCAATGGGTCTGATGCATGAGGCCAGCTCCCCGTAGAGCACATCCTTGGCGAATGTTGCTGGTGTCAGCAGCAAGTTGGATGCTCTGGCACAGCTCTAGGAGTCATTGGCACATCGTCTGGCAATCCGCTGGGCATCGCTCCTTGCCTTTCTCAGTGTAGCAAGTGTATTTTCACAGGGAACACTCTTGTAGTTGAGGAGAGCCTCACAGCAGTAACAGATTCCATGTCCTTTAATGCCAGCCTCTAACCAGCCGGGAGTGGGTTTGTTTCTTTTGCCCAAGGAGGACATAGCTGTGTTGTAGGTTGGCTCTTGGACGCGGTCTCACCTTGCTTCAACGCTATGTCTGGTGCAGGTCAGTAGGGCTTGTTCAACAAAATCAGGGAAGCACTCAAAAAGTTCAGGCATGACTGTTCTGGCAGTGTTGATTCAAGGCCGCACTTTCTACTTTGGGCTTTGGGCTGTCTTTGGCTGGAGATGGATCTTTCTTGCCACCAGGGAGTGACTATCTGTGTCACAGTCAGCATTGTGGTAGCTCCGTGTGGCACGAACACAGTTCAGTGCTGATTGCCTGGTGACAATCAAGTCCAGCTGGTTCCTGTGGCCTGATATTGGCTGTTTCCACTCAATGTTTTGCCTTGGTAGAGAAGAACGTTCTCGTGGTGCAGAGGCTGTGCACTGTTCAAGCAGGCCTTCCTTTGCCCGTTTTCCTTCATGCTGCCAATAATACCAAAGTGGCCTATGCAGTTGTCCAATGTGTGATGATCGTTCCCAACTCTAGCACTGAATTCTCTCAGCAGGAATAGGTGTTCTCAGGCTGGGACCCTCCTGACAACCTGGTCTTGCTCCTCTTAGAACTGGTCCTTGGTCTGTATGGTCAGAGCACAAAGTGGGAGCCTAGACACTCAAGATGCTAGCCAGACCGGAGGTTGTTGAGAGGCGGAGGGAAAGCAAGCATTCTGAGCCCTCCGGCTGGTGGTTCTATCACAGACAGAAGAGAGTTCCTCACTGTGAAAGCTATGCCGTGAAGTTGCCCTCCTTGCCAGAAAAAGGTGTAGTTTTACTCTCAGAGGCTGCCATTCGAAGTGAGTCTGGTGTCCTGTAGAGCGGCAAGGTCAGTGTTGAGCCTTTTCAGCTCACGGTCAATGATGGCCATCTTCCATGAGTCCTTGACCTGTAACAGGCTGGTGGACAAGCCAGGACACGTGGTCCCGATGTACCAGCTTGCTAGGCACAAAGGAGTTTGTTTCCATTGCCTTAGGGATTTCATTCTGGATTTGTGTAGAGATTACTCCTTCACCTTTTCTTCTCCCAAAGATGTTCCACAAGGCAGTGGATTTGGATTGTTCCTCAGGGTTTACTCCTGAAACTTTTCTCAAGAATGAGTATGGCTGCAAGGCATGAAGGTTTAGGATCAGCATTGTCCTAGACAGGCTCCCTTTCCAAGATGACAAGCCCCACCTGCCCCTCATTTCCCTCAGCAGCAGGTGCAGGAAGCGCTTTACCGACCATTGCACCCAGTCTTGGTCTTGTCCACTCAATCCGCCAGAGCCTGTCTTTGCATGCAGGGATGTCCCTCACTCACCAAGGGTTTCAGACCCATCAGTCAACCTGACCTGTTTAGCCAGGCATTTGAAGCCATTTCCCCCCAGGGCGTGTCCGCTGTCGCCTGCTGACAGCTTCTAGGAGCCGCAGGTGAGAGCTGAGTGCGGGGGGGGGGGAACCAAAGATGAGCAAACTGCCCAAGAAGGAGCGCTGCGTGTCCCCCACCAGAGGTACTTCCCCTCCCCTGACACCCCATACACCCCAGGTAAGAAAGTATTACTTGAGTAAGAATGCCTAATCTATCACTGTTTTAGGGATTGTCTGCATGCCTTCAAAGATTTGGAACAAGCCCTGTGCGGTTGTTGTAGTTACCACTTTGGACCCAGGAGATGTAAATCTGGCAATGGGGTCAGTGGTCATTTCCCCAGGTTAACTGTGACTGGGCTGCATGTGTCCACTTGTCTGCGGCTTTAGGAGCACTGAGATCTTTCCGTTTTAAAAGTGGGCAAAAGGTTTATGTAGGCTGACTTGATCATGCCTGGGAAAAATGGGCTTCCTCCATGTTTCTGTTTTATATTCCAGAGGCGTGTTGAACACTGTCAGGAAGACCTGGATGAAGCAGACAGCAGCATCTTCTCACCAACAAAAAATGGGAATCAAACGCTCCAGACTACTCCAGCATTTCCAGTATCACCAGAGACTCCCTATGGTGAGACAGCGTCTTTTGGATTTTGCTTCTATATCTTACAACCAGGGTTTGTTCAGCCAGAACTCACCGGAACGCAGTTCTGGCGCCTCTCAGGTGCGTGCCACTGCCATTGTCCTCACAGCTCTGGCCTCTCAGATCTGTGCTCTTAGAACTGTTAGAATTGTTCCACAGAACAGACTAGACTTTCCTTGTGCAAAATAGCTGCAGCTTCTTCAACTGTTTGCTTAACATTAATAACGGGAAGCAAAACAAGGAGTATAAATAGATAAAAAAGTAGGTATCTTGTGCACTTAATGGTCATATAAAAGACGGAATTTCAGCAGACATGTCTCTTCAGACTCTCACATGGCAAGGTGCACCTGCCAAAATTCTCTTTTCTGTATAGCTGTTGAAAATACAGGGACTTCGTTCTTCTTTGCATTTGATCACCCTAGAGACCCAGACCCATTGCAGCATTAACAACAATAAAATTGCTGAAGTGTGCAAGAGGCCTGAGTTGGATCAGATGCTATATTTAGCTTTGCATGTTTTGTCAGCTAAAACAGTTAATCATTTACAGAGAATCCAGGTAGACATATTCCTGAATGTGGACTCTGCTCATAGGTGACATTTTAAGTATATTTTCTCCTGCATGGTTGATGAAGTTTGGCGCTTCGTGAGAACAAAGAATTTATAGAATATTTTTCCTGCTGCTAACATTTCTGTGGACAGTCTGCAAATTCAGTCATTTTGGCTGCTTGAGCAATGATACTATGCTAATTACTGAAACATTTCATTGCATAAATGATATCTTAAGCACTGCCTTCAGAGTTATATAATCTATTCAATACAGAAGGCTTTTGGAGTGTGGGGTGTCCAAGTGTGAACTTGCACACGCATCCATACTCACCTCAATTATTATTACAGGCACACACACACACACACACACACCGCTTACGCAGGGCTTACATTCCAGGAGCTTGTGCATGTAAGTGAAACTGTGTAAAGTGGGGAGCACCCCACTTTAATAGGGAGAGAAGAAAGAGAGACAAGTGTCTCTGGAGTAGAGAGGCTTGGAAGTTGGCAACTCCCCCCCCCCCCCGCACGTGAAGAGGCAGTGGTGAGGGCGGGGGGAGTAAGGTGCACCAGGTGAGCAATAGGGGGTTGAGGCTAAGCTGGACAGGTTGACCTTCCCTCCCCACTGCCCCTCCACGCACTGGCACCTCATTCCCAAGGGGGGGTTGGGGTGCTTGGGTTGCCTGCAGGCTCCACCCCAAGGCTGCCAAGCCATCTCAGCTGTGGTGCCTGCTGCCAGCTGGGCAAGAGGGCAACCGAGAGCAGCCACTGTCCTCCCACCCACCCCCTTGATGCTGGTGGTTCTGGTGCTTCTGCGCTGCAGCCTTTCCCTGGTTTGGGCAGCAGCCCCAGCGAGGGGAGGGAGGACAGTCTATGTAGTTATATATTTTGTGGCCGTCCACATAAATGCAGTCACACAGGAGTGGGAAGAGAGGGGGGTATATAAAAACAGGATGAAATAGATTAAGACCACAGAGCCATCCATATTCCCACCTAGGCAAAGAGAAGGGGGCAGAGGTAACCTTAATAATATACATACAGAAACATCACAATAGAGGTGGTGAGACCTACTAGGGGCAGTAACAGAAACCTGGAGATCCTCTTAGCAAAATGGGACCAACTGAGCATAAATTGCCATACTTTGTGCTATTTCTAGTGTGTCCCTTGATGGTGAATTGTCCCAGAGCTGGACAGAACTTCTCAGAGGGAGCTTCTATTATTGGGCATGTTCGTAAATGAACTGTTTCTGGTGGTATTTTTCCCTTTTCTCCTTGACAAAAACATGTTTGTCAGAGAGGACTATGATCTGTGCATGTTCAGTCAAGCCGGGTGCTTTCTGTTTCTGCATACCAAAATATGTTGTCACTGTCAGTGAAAATGATTTGGAAAAAACAAATGATCTGCAACCAGACTATTTCTATGCAGATCTGTCAGATAGATGCCCCAGAATTCTTTGGCTTGTTAGGTTCATCCAAGTTTTTGATTAAACTGGTGTGAGATTCCTCTTTTGAAACTATAAAACAGAAGCCACTGATAGGACCTTAAAGAAAGTTAGTTTTTAATGTTTACTCCATGAGTATGTTCTTGTTTTCTCATCTGTTTGTTAAAAATATGCCCTGCCTTTCACCTCAGTTAGACCAAGGCAGCTGGACAGTAAGCATAAATGCTGCAGCGCTCTGAGCACATTATAATACATGGGTGTAGATCTGGAGCAGATCCTGCACCCAAGATCCTGCCCACCCCATTCCCATATCCATACATTATATCTAAATGAATGTCTGAGAAGGGCTCTAGTCTGCATTGAGCTAGTGTCTTCTTTGAGCCAGGAAGCTCTTAGTTCAAATTTCATCCATGAACTCCCTTGGTGGTCTTAGGGAAGGCACTTTTCTGTCTATCTTGTGCTATTTCCCCCCACTATGTCGCTGTGAGAAGAACTGCTTTTTCTGCACCCTGCATTTTGTGCTATCGTAAGGTACCTTTATTCATCATGTTTGTCTGCAGGTTTAAATTCTGCATTTACTGGATGCTTCTGTTCTTGTGTTGTGTTCTTACCTGTTTGTGAGTCAGATAATGAAGGATTGGTGAGATTGAGGGCCAGGACACTACTGATCAGGCTTGCCTCCCATGACTGAGGGGTCTGGGGCCATGCAATGTCTCCCCACAACATGCACGCATGACGTCAGCACGCCCCACGGCCCCACATAGATGGTGCCCCTGCCACTGATGCTTGGGTCTCCAGCAGAAGGAGTTATGGCAGTGGAGATGCGAATGGCCATGAAAGGGAACTGAGCAGCCTCATGCTGTCGCCTCTTGTCCAGGAGAACCCTGATTGTTGAATCAGCAGCTCCCTTGAGTCTTCAGCGCCTTCTGTTCAATGCCAGTGGAACATACAGTGGTACCTTGGGTTACAGACGCTTCAGGTTACAGACGCTTCAGGTTACAGACTCCGCTAACCCAGGAATATTACCTCGGGTTAAGAACTTTGCTTCAGGATGAGAACAGAAATTGCATGGCAGCGGCTCAGCGGCAGCAGGAGGTCCCATTAGCTAAAGTGGTACCTTAGGTTAAGAACAGTTTCAGGTTAAGAACGGCCCTCCAGAACGAATTAAGTTCTTAACCCGAGGTACCACTGTAGTTCATTTAGGATTTAATCCTGGATAAGCATGTTGTTCTGGTTTGTATTACTAATACCTAGCTGGAGAAATGGGGTATGTTTGTAAGCCCCTCCCAGTTATGTCCATGAGGTTTCTTGGAATGGTCTTCATAGGCAGGAACCTGCAATCTTCTAATTTCAAGTTCTGACGTTGGGAATGGGCAAGGCAGAGACAGGTTAAGAAATAGGGGTTCAGCCTGTCTTAGGTGAGGTGGAAGATTCAGGTTCACAATTTGGGCATTCCTGGGATTATTTTATGTTATTGATTTATTTATTTTAGAAGACTACTTATAAACCACCAGCTCATGAAAAATACCACATTGGTATCATTAAAACATCATAATACAGTGGAACCTCGGTTTTCAAGCTTCTCAGAAGCCAAACGTTTTGGAAGATGAATGCCCAAAACCCGGAAGTAATTGCTTCCGTTTTTGAAGGCGCCTCAGAAGTCAAACGGCTTCCGCTGCATGTTTTTCTTTTTTCTCAGTGGATTTTGCCGACTGCCCCTTGCTCCTGATTTCCAACGTTTTGGAAGTCAAACGGTCTTCGAGAACAGATTATGTTCAAAAACCGAGGTTCCACTGTACTATAAAATACAGAGCAAAATACTGCTGCAATCCCAGGAGTTGCTGTGGAAGATACCCACAACTGGCCAGTTTACATATTGCATTTGTCCATTTCAGGCTACATCCTTGTTTGCACAAAAGAGCACTGTGAAAATGTATCTTCCTCTACTTTTAAGTTGTGTGTCAGGTAAGCAATCTGGCCCACGAACAGCTAATCCCATTTTGAAAAGCAGGTAGCCTTCTTCAAGCAGTATGTAGTTCCCCCTGGCTTTTCAAATTAAATGTAAACATCAAAAACATCCAGCAGTGGAAACTTGGATGCTGGCATTGTGAGGGCAGGCAGCTAGTTTTGCAATGGAGGGTTCCTGTGTGCTTCTGAAGAAACAAGAATGCTCTGTGTATCCCACTCTGGGACTTATAAAGACCCTCTTGTCTTATGCCTCAAGCAGTGAATTGAGGTCCCTTTGTGTAGCTGCATTACACAAGCTAAAACATTCTGCACCAAGCCAATTGCCAGAGATTTGAGCTGCGTCTCACAAATGTTCTGTGCTTGAACATTTGCTGCCATAGAATCACAGGACTTGGAAAGGATTTTCAAAGGTCAGCAGAAGCTGACACAGAGACTGGATTCATTAAGCCAAAACTGTCCACAGAGAGAGGTTTCTTCAGTCTAGCTTTCAAAAGCTCCAGCCCATATATTAACCCACTCCTGCAAAACCGTCCCAGCGTGCCAAGGGGGGGCAGTCAGGACATGGTGGAGGACCACTTCTCAAATGGCTAGGCTATAAAGAGGCCTGGCCTGGCTAGTAAGCAACAGGTTTTTTTGGAAGCTTGTAACTGAGCTCACAAAACACCCCACCAAATAGCATTTGTTGTCTTTCTTTCTTTTAAAACTTCTCTTAGTTCAAGGAGCCTTAAGGAAGAAAGGCTCACAAGAAGGAAGAGAAGTGGACTGTTCTGCTTCGCACCATTGCGCTTGCCTTGTCAGGGCCTTCCTGAGAAGCAAACTAAGCACCCAGGCAGAGAACAAGCACGCCTGCAAAAAGTGTGTCCCTTATGTGCAGACAGGAAGGGCCAGGCAAGCGTCTTTTTTGCTTTCCTTGCTCCCTGTGACCGCAAGCGAAATATGCCTTTGCTACTCTCTTGCTATCTTTCTCTTACTGGCACTGGGAAGCAGTTCTTGTGGGGAAGGTTCTATAGGTCGGGCAGTGAGGCCCATCTCTTCAGTCCCTGGCCATGATCCAAACAGAGATAAGCCCCCATAGCAAGGGAAACTTCTTTCTTAAGGCTTCTGGGTTCAAGCAGGGGTGGGTGGGGGAGTGATTTCTGTGTTGTTATTGTGGATGGGGAGAGGAGTGGTCTCTTTCTGCCTCCTTTTCAAGCAACCCACCAGCAAAATTTGCCCCATTCCATCCATCCCTGATAATGGCCCATCTGGCTTCCATTGAAAACTTCTTACTTTTTTCCTTGCTAGTATCAGTTCTTCAGAATTTCTAGCATCTTTTGGAAAGGTGGTGACACTTTACTGCCTCTCAAACCAAGTTTGAATAATTATAAATGTGCTGTCAGGAATAACATTTATTGTTGTTACATGGAAAGCTATCCATGTTTCCTTGAGTGGGGGGGGGGGCGCTGTGGCCCCTGAGATGTTGTTGGCTGCACCAGCCCAAGGATAAGCGTAAGAATCAGGGACAGCTGCACTCCAACAACATAGGGGAGCCTCAGGTTCCCCATTCCCGTCCTCAAGGCTGTCAGTCCCCCCAGCTTCCTGGATTATTCTTGCTATCAAATGTTTGCATTGTTCTGTTTCTTGTGTTTACACTGAACTTCCAAGAGTTTGTGGATCTCAGAACTCAGGTGGAAGGTATTTGATGAGATGGATACCATTTTAGCTTCCAAGAACAATACCCTAAAATTTGTAATCGCAGATAAAGATAAATATTTGCTACAAAGCAAAACATGTGTGTCTCTTGTTCAGTATGCAGCAGGCTGGATTTTCCTGAATAGATTTTAAAAGGTTGTTTGTTTTAATAATTGGTAGGCCGCCCTTCTGCATAAATATTTCTAGGATGGCTTACAAGTTAAAATATAGAACACATGCAGACAATGAAAATCAAGATAAAAGATAAAGCTGTGACAGGGTGGGAAAACGCTCTGCCCCACCCCCTTCTTTGTCCAACTGCAACCCAACAGTCCTACAGCGTTGTCAACAGGTCTTACTCTCTGGTAGTTGCTGCCACCAGCTTCCCACTTATGGGGGGGGGGGGACCTGGGTGCACCAAACAGATTACTTTTGGAAAGGCTGCAAGCCAGTGCACTTGGCACTCCTCAGTTCAACCGTGACACAGATTGCTAGGGAAAGCAAGGCTAGCTTCCAGCTGCCAATTCCTTGTCCAAGATCAAAGAAGCTTGTTGATTTCCCCAGCAGACCCTGGGGACTCTGGGACCAACGCGCCTTTGTGTTTCCCAGGCAGTTCCCTTATTAGTTACTCAGAGTGTACAAGCAGCCTACACTCCCCGAGTCTCTCCCACGTCTCGGAAGAGCACGCTGGTCTATTACAATTCTGATCCTAAACTTCCTAGCCTAGTCTTTACATGACAGATGTTCTGGTTTACTCACAAGTAAGCAGCAAAGATAGCCAGCTTCATAGAAAATCCATTCTGGACTGCAGGGAACTTGACTCTCGGAACCCCTTCCAGCTCAACAGTATGTGTGTGAATGTGCTTATTAAGATTTTTCCTAAGTAACAAAAGTATACATGCAGCATCTGTTTTCAAATCATAGAGTCCTTCAAACAGGTCACTAACATTCAGGGTGAGACATTATTGTCTCTCTCCCCTCTCCTGGGAGGAGTGAATCCTGGCTCTTTCTGACCAGTAAGATCCCAAATGTTCATATTATTACCAAACAAAGTATTGAAAACTGGTGGTTTATTCTGTATGTTAAATGTTGGAAGTAAAGAATGTTTGCTCATTCATTCATTCATTTATTCATACAAGGAAACAAACACTGAACTTTATTTGCTGCCAGTTAAAGTCTCCGCTTACAATACAGCCATTACTCATTTCATGCTAACTGTAGGTATATAATTTGTCGTCCAGGTAAGACTCTCTAAGAGTGCATGGCAAACTGATAAAGAGCACACTCTGAGAGGGAAACTCCAGAGCCTGCAATCCTAAACTATGAAATAAATTCAGTGAATTTAGTGGAACTTACATCTGAGCAAACATGCAAAGGATGGCACTGGGAAAGGATGTTTTGCTCTATGAAACTTGGAAGTAGGTGATGAGCAGGTCTGCATTCTCCATCACCCAACAGCCTTTCTCCATCTTCTCCATGCAAAGGACCTTCTCCTTCCTTGGTCTTTCTCTTTCTTCAGCCATAAGTGAAAAAACCACTTTCTATTATTAACTTCTCTTGCAAGCCTGAGCTCATTCTGCGCTTCAGCCTGCATGACCTTCCCTCTGCAAGTCTTGGCTACTCATTTATATTCTTGTGCCATTTCTAGCCACAGTGCCCTGTGTTTGACTGCTAGGCCCATTTATGAAAGTAATTTTATACAATAATGTCCTATTTCACTGCAGATTTGTTCAGCTTCTCCTGAACAGGGAAATACCATCTGAAAGCTGAGAGGGAGGGAGAGATAACAAATCATGTTTGGGGAGTCTCCCACTTCCTTCTTGGGTCTCATTTTTTAATGTGGAAAACATTAACCTCCCCCCAAAAAATAGGACTGCTTCTTTGTCCTTTGGAGAGGCCCCAGCAGCAGACATGTAATCTAAGGAAATTAACCAAGATTACTTTCTTGTGGGAAATGGGGCTTCTGTGCTTTCTCTTTTAAAATGTTGGCAAAAACGCTGAGATATTACAGTCCACGATGGACTGGCACAAGCGGGCGGTTGTGCTGCTTAATTTGAAATGGCTGTGAAAACAGAAGTGCTTGGCTCTTTTAGCAGGTTATAATTTTCCAGAGAGGATTGGGGGACATTCAGTGAGTAGGATGACTTTTCCTCACCTGGACCAGACAGGCTTTGCAGGCCTTTTGCCTCCTCCTCCTCCTCCTCCTCTTCCAGGGGCCTCCTTTTCCCTTAGGTATTTAAATGCACAGTGTTTTTCTTGGGAGTTTTTTCTTTCCTTTTCCTGGCCCAAAGCTTTCTCTCACGGCGCCTGGGGCTCACAGGGGTTGGAGCCAGCACTCAGTTAGCCACTCGGCCTTCCTTCCAGGGCTCTTCTTTTGGCTTCTCGCCTTCTGTGTTATTAGCGATGGGGAGGGCGAAGCAAATCACAGTCTTAAGCCTGTCTCTGAGAGAGAGTGGAGGAGGGAGTCTGTAATGCTCCTGCCTTCTCTTGCTTGGACTACTTTGCTATTCTTGCAGAGTTCATTGCTCCAACAGCAGCATGCCTGGTATTGGTGCAATTCTCCTTGTTGAGTAGCAGGGTCTCCTTTAAGAAGTTGGCAGGTGTGGTCACTGTTTTTTTGGCAGGAGCCAATGTTCTTAATTCACTTTGAGCGGGAGATTTGTTGGCTTTCAGCTGCTAGCCTAGGACAGTGAGGTTCTACACAATACAGTCATACCTCATGTTACGTTTGCTTCATGTTACGTTTTTTCAGGTTGCATCCCGCAGCAACCCGGAAGTACTGGAAAGGGTTACTTCCGGGTTTCACCACTCGCGCAGAAGCACTAAATCACGCTTTGCACATGCACGGAAGCGCCAAATCACGCTGCGCACGTGCGCAGATACGGCACTTCAGGTCGCGGGCTTTTCATGATGCGAATGGGCCTCCGGAACAGATCCCGTTCGCAACCAGAGGTACCACTGTCTCTTGAGATTGAAGAGTCACGGTTCTTTCCGCCTGCAATGCATTTTACAGTTCTCTTTGGGTGGTTTTTTTAAGTTGTATTTCACTGCATCTGTAATGCACTATAATTGCTCCTGGCCATATTCTGTGGGAAAGGAGGGATCTATTCTCTGCCTGTGTTTACTATAATTCTGGTTGTGAACATCCCTGGGCAGGGGGAATATCTTTGTATTGTCCTTTCTGTAATGTCTCAAGAGGTGGGCTCAGTGCCACCCTCAGTCATGTTGGGGGGCTCAGGACTCAGGCTGGAGTCTCCTTTCTCCCTCCCTCATAGTAAACACAGGAGGGGAAGGTCTCTTCCTAGGAAGCCCATAAGGGAATGAGTTGGCACCACCCGCGAGGTTTATAAAAGAGGACCTTACAGAGCTCTCTCCGGTTGCCATTCTGTGAGGTCTCCTTTCTTCCTCTGTTTCAGGGATGGTTCTTCTCCTGTTGTCATGGAGCCAGCTGAGAAACATGCTCAGGGGCCAGAGGGTGCTGGTCATGCTCTCGCCTCTCCACAGTGATCCTCTGTAAGGAAGAAGGAGCATGGTCTGACCATTCAGCCTAAACCTCTTGGGGTGGAGAGTGAACTTTCTGAGGAAGAAATGATGGTGGTTGGCTTCTCTCTTGTGCAACATTCTTGGTTTTCTTTTTCTTCAGGATGGGATAAATAAGCAGCTTACCGCCAACACCTTCAAAGACAAGTGACCTCTTGTCTGCATTGTCTTTCCATCCTACGTTCAAACAGGGACGCGGACTTAGAAAAAATATTGGGGGGGCCCGGGAAAGCTCATGAATAATAAATAAGCTCATGAATATGCAAATAAAGTGGCTCCGGCCCTAAATAGGGCAAGCCACGCCCCCCCAGCCAGCCGATTGGCTGGCTGGGAGGTGTGGCCAGTCGGGATTCCCCTGTTCTCGCGGGATTTCCAGCCGGGGCTCTCCGATTAGGGCGCGCGGCTGGCTGGCTGGCGAAGGAGCAGGTGGGGAGGAGGCGGGGGACGGCGGCGGCGCTCTGCTAGAAGGGCGCCCGCCCGAGATTATTGGGGGGGCTGAGCCTCCCCAAAAAATTTTTTGAGGGGGCTCGAGCCCCCTCAAGCCCCATGGAGTCGGCGCCTATGTGTTCAAATGTTTCTTCAAGAGAGTTGTGTTGTCTTACTCCCCGGTCATATAGATCCATTTTCTGCAACCTAAATTGGTTTGTCACAGCTCTCCTGACTCCCCATTTTGAGTCCTTAGCTAACTATGATCATAAGTTTATAACCAAAAGCTAAACCCTGAACAAACTGAGTTGGTCTTTAAGGTGCTATGGGACAATTTAAAAAAAAAATGTTTTTGACTGCTTCAGACCAACACGGCTACCTAGCTGACTCTAGAACCTTAAAACTGTTTTCCTAGCAGCCATCTTCCTGCACTCATGACATGCCTGTCAGAGTGATGGGTGACCCGGGAGAGCTGCTATTTCTCCCTGGCATAGCACATGTTGGGGCAGAGGCTTTGCTGGGAAGGCAACCTGTGCCCAGAAACAGAAACTCTGAATTGGCATCTACTGTACTATATATGTGTATGTGGGAGGCAGTGGAAGACAGGCGTGCCTGGCCTGCTCTGGTCCAGGGGGTCACGAAGAGTCGGACACGGCTAAACAACAAGAAGTATATGTAAAATTAGCCGGTGGGACTCCTTGCGCGGGTGGGGGGGGGAAGACGTTTCCCTGCAAGATGCCTGGTAGGGCAGCGCATTCTCAGGAATTGCCCAGTGGTCAGCCCAGGGTGGCCCGTGGGGTGAGTGCCAATATGCCTCTTCAGGGAAACATCTGGGATGCCGCCTGAGGCTCCCCCTGCCACGGGGCTGCGCCTTCCTGATCCTGGTTTCCGCTCTTGGTTCTGCGAGGGTGCAGCGTGCCAGGTGGGAAGCTGCCTTTCCCGGAGCCCCCGGGGTCTAAAAAGCCGGGATGCCCAGGAGCTTCTGCCTGCCCCCCCCCCCCCCGCCTGGCGGGCTCCTCCTTCCCGGGCGGGCGGCTGGAGGTGGAGCCTGGGCGGGTCGCTGGGCGGCCGCGTCTGGCCGGGAGGCTTCCCCGGGGAAGAGGCGGCGGCGCGGGGCTCGGCCATGGCGGCGGCGCTAGGTAGGCGAGGGGCCTGGACGGGGCGGGGGGCAGCTGGCGAGCCCCAGGCCCGGGACGGGGCGGCGGCGGGCGGCTCCTCGGCTGGGCTCGCGCCGGGAGGAAGCAGCCGAGCCGCTTGCCCGGAGTCGGCCCCGTGGTTTGGCACGGGCTTCCCCGGAGCAGGCAGGGACCCCGGGGCCCCGATCCCCCCCCCCGGAGGAGAAGGGTCTTCCGTCGGGATGGGAGCGGGCCTTTGTCGGCCGCGGAGGGGGACTGCGCTCCCGGCTCGGCGCGCCATCCTGCACGGGCTCTTTCCCCGCAGCTGAGGGGTTAGGATCGCCGCCGCCGCCTCAGCGCGCGTTGGTTTTGCGGGAGGCGCAAGAGCTGAACCAACTTCGAAGGGGCCGAGTTGGCCCGGGGGAAATGGCCAGGCCCTCTCTGGGCTGGAGGAGCTCTCAAGGAAGAGATTGCGCGCAAAACATTGGGCAAAGCGTAGACTGGAAGTCAGAAGTCTTACCGGGATCAGCATAAGAATGCGAGGCCCTTGGGAGAATGGGCAAGCAAACAGGCTGCTAGAAAACATGGTCAAGAAGGTCATCTCGGAGGACCCCTCCTGCCTCCAAACAGGGCATCTTCCAGCCTCAGAGTCAGAAAAGGAAGTTCACATATTGATGAAGTTTAAACCTGCTTTCTCTCTAGGAGGCTGCCTGTTTGGCTCCAGAATCTTCATGTCTTCTTGACAGACATCATATTTTGTTTTGCATTGAGGCACCTGCTCATCTGGATGCGGGTGGCGCTGAGGGTTAAACCACAGAGCCTAGAGCTTGTTGATCAGAAGGTCGGCAGTTCAAATTCCCGCGATGGGGTGAGCTCCCGTTGCTCAGTCCCTGCTCCTGCCATCCTAGCAGTTCGAAAACACGTCAAAGTGCAAGTAGATAAATAGGTACCGCTCCGGCAGGAAGGTAAACGGTGTTTCCAAGCACTGCTCTGGTTTGCCAGAAGCGGCTTAGTCAGGCTGGCCACATGACCCGGAAGCTGTACGCCGGCTCCATTGGCCTGTAAAGCGAGATGAGCGCTGCAACCCCAGAGTCATCCGCGACTGGACCTAATGGTCAGGGGTCCCTTTACCTTTACCTGCTCATCTCAGGGGGCACCATCACCCAGTGGGAGAGTTGCTAAATTCTCACAGATTAAAAGTGCATAACTGCTGAGCTGGTGCTCAGTGTCACTTCTGAAGAATACCATTTGTGCTAACAAGCAAATATCTACTTTGCCCAGTGCCCAGATGACTCTTGCTTCTCTCCTCAGAGGCTTACCTAGAGGGCACAAAATTTGCACCTCTTTTGGAGGAATGAGTGGGCCCTCACAGCAGCCCTGCGGAGCCCCTTCCCCAGCCAGCCTCTGTGCTGGCACGGCTGGCTTCTTTCCAGCCAGCGTACTTACGTCTGAGTAAAGTGTGCACTGGGGAGCAACTTCCAAGTTAGTGCCTTTCTGCTGGTGCCTCCTCAGAAGTAAGGAAAAGCCAAGCAAGGTATTGTCAGAAGTTCTTGCCTCTGGCTTGCCAGACTTAGGCTGCAGTCCTGTGTACCCACTTTCCCAGGACTAAGCCCCGTTGAACTCAGTGGGATTTACTTTTGAATAGACATTTATAGGACGGTGTTGTTAAACACCCAGTTTGAGTTGCTTGTGAAGACTGAATTATGTCTCTTTTTTGTGTCTGGACATGGTGGGAGGCACAGATACATCTCCTTGCCAGGGGCGCAGAGGAGCCTAGGTGCACCTCTGTCTCCTCTACGAGTTCTTTTTATGTTTCTGATGGGAGTTTTAGTCCTACCTGTGGGGTACCACATTCACTGCCCCTTCTTACAGTGGTTCAACCCAGACAGGTTTATTACCAGTGAGAACTCTACCAAAGTTGCTCAGGAGTGATGATAAGAGGTTGATGATAAGAGGGTTCCTGTTTGCAAACGTTCTTTGGAACCCGAACATCCGACGGGGCTTCCGCGGCTACCGGAATTGGCTGCAGAAGGCTCCTGCAGCCAATCGGAAGCTGCGTCTTGGTTTCCGAACTTTTTGGAAGTCAAATGGGCTTCCAGAACGGATTCCGTTTGGCTTCCAATGTATGGCTGTACTTGTAATTGCTTCCAGATATTTCAGAATAAGCCAGGATGAGTGCATTAAAAATACATCCTCACTTTGTTTTGTCCCTAGTCAAACGAAAGACATCTTTGCCTCATTTGAAAATAAAAGTAGAGCAGTCCTAGTTTTGCTCATAAGCTGGCACTAGTGTGACTGTCACCACTGACACCCCAGTGTGGCCAGGAGGGTCTCTCCCCACCTCCGGTTTAGTTTGATCCCTAATTAGCATAGCTGTTTGGGCAGAATTATCCCTCACCCCATTTATCTCCTTTGTGTCCTAACCAGCAGTATGCAAGTTGCTATCATCTAAGAATTTCTGCCATTCCACCACATAACCCAAATCAGCTAAACTTTTGGGAGCCTCCCAAAATTGCTGGTGGAGCTATTGCAGCTTCATTGTGAACATCTGAAGGTCTTTCAAGGCTCAGTTTAAGAACGTATCCACAAATTGAATTACGGCATATTAGTAATTACAAATCACAAAATCATTCTTTTTAAAATAAATAATATAACAGCTGGTATTTAAAGCCCCAGAAAGAAGTAAGTTCCTGAGAGCTAACATTTCTAATGCTCCCCCCCCCCCCATGCAGGGGATGGGGGGGAGTGTTGTTTTTCATCTGCTGGGTCCTAAGTGTAGGGTTAAAAAACATGGGAATGCGGGTGAATTTATTTTTTAAAAAGAAATAAATACGTGGTTATCGTGTGCAGTGTTCATATACCATTTTAGAGACAGTCTGGGGGGAAAGAGTGGAGTAGAATGACCAGTTTGGTTCCTGAGTCTTGTTGCGCAGACTGTAATTCAGTCATCCCTAAGCTGGGACCTCCTGATGTTTCAGACCACAGCTTTCATCTGCCCCGGGGAGTGTGGCCCATGGTCAGGGAGCGGCGGTTCAAAACATCTGCAAGTAGATGGTCAAGGGCTCCGTTATTCCCTACACAGACACACCAAGAGGCTGTTTCTTTGTAGGAGTCATGGCACACGTAGAGAGGTTTCTTTCTGCCATGAAAGGAAATTTGATTTGTGGGCCCAGTGGATGTTCTGAATGCTGATGACTCCAGAAGTGGACCTGGCCCCGTGATGCCTGGACAGGAGACTACTGGAGAGCCATATATACAAACCACTCTGAGCAACTCAGAACAACCTGTGTGATTACAAAAACAAGGACCAGTGCTTACTTAGAATGATTTCAGAATGTGTTTAGGTGCCAAATTTTGGGACACAAAATCTCTGCAGGACAAGAAAATGTCTCTGCTCTAGAGACAGTAGTACCAGCAGCGGTAACTCTGTACCAACACAACCCACCAAGCACTTTCTATCTTTGCTTTATTTGAAGATAAAAACAAATGTACAGTGGTACCTTGGTTTTTGAACATGTCTGCTGATGAACATTTTGGTTTTCGAACGCCATAAACCCAGAAGAAAATGCTTCGGTTTTCAAACACACCTCGAAAGTTGGAACATGCCACACAGCTTCCGTATTGAGTTTTCGGTTTTTGAATGTTGCAGAACTTGAACTTTCTTCCAGAACAGATTACTTTCAAAAACCGAGGTGCCACTGTATTGTTGTATTCCGTCTTTGTTTACACATGCCCCTTTGGAGTAGTAAGGCTTGTTCTGGTGCCTCTTAATGTGTGAACTCTAGGGAGGGCTCTGGTTGGCTACCACCTGTATGTGACACTGGGCTATGTTTTGTGAGCCACAGGCTATACATGATGCGGGACAGTGATGCACATTTGTATATTCAGCGGTATTTAAAGTATGTGATCAGAGACCTATCTGTGCAAATTAGAGACCAGGAAAGGGCTTGTAGTAAACCTACCAGGGGCCCCGGGATGGTGTGGTCTTGGCACCTCTTCTGCCTGCTACCAGCCAAGTAAAATTGTGGCAGAAATCAGTATGTAGTCCCTCAACTATGTCTGAAGAATTTGTAGATAAGGATGGGAAGAGGAGGGACCATTTTAATCAGTCCCTATTCTCCAGCTTTGTTTTGATGGTGGCCAACAGAATGAGGTTGAACCCGACAAGACATAACCCCAACAAGACTGTTTGTGGGGTAACTGCCCCTGAAAAACCAGGTGCACAGCCTTGGGGAAGTTTGGTACTCACAGCTGCTTTTGGAGGCACAGGTCAATTCTGTGTCCAGGGCAGCTGCCCGGAGTGGCTGGGGCAACCCAGTAACAAATTATTATTATTATTATTATTATTATTATTATTATTATTATTATTATTATTATTGCTACTACTACTAGAGTAGCTAAGAGTTCTGTGTTTAATATGATCTCAGCCAAGTTAAAAATTTAAAGAGTGCTGAGAGAGAGCCTGGTGCACAGATGATGTTTCTTTGGGTATCTTGCCTTGCTTTCAAGTGAAAAGGTGGCATGGATTTAGCTTTTAACTGTATTTTTTAAAAAATAATGATGTATAGCTGGAAAGTCCAGGAAACAGGTCTCTTTGAGGAATTAAAAAAGGAAGTGTCAGGCTAAAATTGGGGAGCATGATGTCAGTAACAACAGGTGATCAGTGATCTGGCCAGGCTGCTTAGAAGTCTTGAATGTGCGGGCAATGAAATAATGGAGGCAAGACCAAGTGGATCAGGCTTTCTCCCCATCTTCCTCCATTTCAAATATAACTGAACATTTAAGTACAGATACTCTGTTTAGTTCTGGTTATTTCCCTATCCTCCTCCTTTGCACTTAAGCGTTAGACCACACGCCATTTTCCTCTTGGTGTGTTTTGTTGTTGATTTAGTAGATTGCATACCTACATCCTACTAGCATTTGTGACAACTTAATCCTTTAGAAAAACAAACAAGTTTCCTCTTGTTTCATTTTTCTGTAGCCTCTTCCGTTAAAATTCAGTAAAAATAAGGAGGAAGTAAAAGTTGTTCTATGGTGGCTGTTCAGTTGAGTGATGAAATTTGTGTGTGTGAATCTACCTTGGGAAGAATTCAGTAAAGAACTCAACACCTTTAGTTTCTAGGCCCAAGTGGGATACAATACATTCATTTCTCCTCACTCACATCTTCATTTGTTCTTTTGCTTAGGCAGAAGGTAACAAATGCACTGCAACTATTGTTTAGTTTATTTTATTTCCAGCTGAAGTGGCCATATAATGTTTGCTTCATATCCCGGATGGCAGGATTGTGCAGCAGAATGATACTGACCTTGTGAAGAAGTGGATCCATGCAAGGGAAGAGGGATGATGGCACCTTCTGCCTCTGAGCAACTTGTGTCCAAGATGAGACCTGCTCAGGAGCTGCCATGCATTCCCTTCTCTAGGTTTCATGTAGGGGACCTAAACACATACGTTTGAGTGCCTGCGCAACAGCTCCTGCACAAATAACACCTTGTGGAGGTGGAGGTGGGGGTGAGCCTGCAGGTGTGACCCCGATTTCCTCCTCTTCCCCCCTTTTGGCTGCAGCACATCCCATTTCTACTACTATGCATAACTAGACTGGTGACCATTGCAGGTTTATGGACCATAACATCCATTTCCTTCTTTTCACTTCTTCAGAACCCCAGAGTTACGTGGAAGGCCTCAGTCATTCCACTGTGAAGCCTGAAAGCCCCGCAGGCCCCAATCCTGCTTTGTTGCGGACGGATCCTTCCTGCCGGCAGCCTTTTGCAGCTGTGTGCTCAGTCCCATGTCATTGCCCTGCCCAGCAAGGAGGCAGGTAAGACAACTTCTGCGTCTCTTAATTTTCAGCCACCTCATTTGGATGTAGAGGAATCTGATTCCAGGAAGAATTCCTTAAACAGTTTATAGACCCAACCCTGAATTGTGTCACCTTCAGGCGTAACCCTGAGGCAACCTTTCTGAGTGCTTAATGGTCATTTTCGATACTTGGTTTGAAAGTCAGGAAGAACAGATTATTCTGTTTCTGGTCCATGTCAATTTCACATTTATTAATAAATCTGTCGCATTCTACTGCCACATTAATCTGACTTTTAAAAAAATCTGCATGGCAGTTTGCATTTAAATACATATTTGTATACATTTTATTATAAAGTAAGTATTTAAATACTTACTTCATTGAGTTGAGAACTATATCACAGAAGTCAAAGAAGTGTTCAGTCTGAAGGAGAAGTACATTCAAATCGTCACATGAGTCTGGAGAGTGTAGATCAGATCCCTTCTCACCAGATTTTGCCATGCATTCCCTGGGCCACTGTTTGGATGCAGTCTTGAGATGGATGAGGAAAAACAAGCTAAGCTTGAATCCTGGCAATATGGAAACACTCTAGTTGTCTGTTTCCTTTAATTTGCTCCCATAATCTTTTCTGCCACAATTAACTTGCTGGTAAATGTTTAAGCTGATAGCTTCAGTGCCTCTAAATGTTAAATGGGAAGCTGCCATCATTATTTATATAGCTGCATAATATACACAACACTTTTTGCAGTAACTTGAGCACAAAGCAAGTCCTTACTCTTCAGCGCTTGCAGCCTAAACATCTCGGTTCAGAGGGACCAGCGAGCGGACAGGAAGGAAGACATGGGAGAGGCAGATAGAAGGAGGAATAGATGAGGCAGTTTAGATAACTTCCTGTCTTCCTGAGGTATTTCCATCCTGTCTGGATCCTGTTTGTTGCAGCCCTACAGACCCAAAAGGTTTTCCTGCAGCTGCACCTTTCAACTGCATAGGGAGCTCTCCTGAGAACTGTGCTGTGAATTGTTCCCAAAGTTAGTTTACATTGAGAAAGCTCAGTCTCCAGGATGTGCAGTGCTGCGGTCAGGGAGCATCTTCTGCAGCTGGTCCAATGGGAGGCGCACAAACAAGGACCCTGAGAGGGCCCTTTCTAGGCTCTTTGGACTTGTGGTGCAGGCCCAGAGGACCCGTGGTTGCAGGACAGGAGTATTCACAGCTGAGTAAGATTTCTTTTGCCTGTCCATAGATTGGCCTTGCCGTGCCAGAAGGTGTTATGGACTTCATAGATTAAAATAACCCTTAAAAAGGTCAATTGGTCGCATTTGACAGGAAGGTGCAGGAGTTAAAGGAGAAGAATGTGGCACCTTCAAAGGCACCTTCAAAGGTGTCGAGTGTTTCCAAAAGGCCAGCTGCTAGGAGCTGTGCCATCCTTAGCCAGATGTGGACCATCTTTGAGGCTAAGCTCACCTGTCTGAAATTGTGGGGCCTAGGTTTGGGTGGGGTCAGGAGGGCTCACATGAAGGGCCGGGTGTGTCTTTCCTATGGCACTGATTCAGGCTGGTTGCCTTCACTGTTCATTCCCCCTTTCAGTCAAATGTGGCCCTAATTCAATCCATGTTATCCGTCCCGCCTCTTATTTTCTGCCCTTCAGTTCTCAATGTATAAAACCATCAGTCTTCAGCAACCTTCTTTGAAGATGCAGCCAGTGGTTGGTTGGAGGGAGCCCCTTTGAAGTCTCCGCAGAGAGGGAAAGGCACCTAAAATGGGAGCATTTTCCTCTGTGCAAGGAAAGCACTGGGGGAAGCATTCTGAATGCAGACTACTTCATTGGGGGGGGGGGTCCTTTTAAGAATGAAGCATTCTTTTCTTGCCAAAGGTGTTTGGAAAACCCCTTCCATTTGGGAGGTGTTGCACTTTGCACAGTGCTTTTGAAGCGCCCAACAACCAGCCTATTCCGTCAAGTGCTGCCCTGACCTGTCCCAAAACATGATGAATGTGACTGAACCAAAAAGGTCTCTCAAGCCAAATAAGGAGGTCCCCCAACCCTGCCAAAAACTTGGTTTGTGTAGGTGGCAGAGTTGGTAGGGAAAGCTGAGTCAAGTTGCCTCTTTAAGTGACCACAAAATGGATGATTATGTGGCCACTGCAGACTGTGCTGGTGTTCTTGAAATGAAAATTCCCTAGAATGTGCCCAAGGTTGCAGTCTTCTCAAGCAACTTAACATCTCTCACATTATGTTTTTAAGTCTTTGAATGTATTAGTGAACACGGCAAATAGAAGTTACGTTTGTCAGGGATCGAACTGAATACAGAACACTTTTGGGTGTACATTCAGTGCCAAACTTGAGTGTGCTGCCACATAATGTGAAGTATAGCCACTGTACCACAAACTAAAACGCAGCGCTGCATATTCAGATGTTTTAAAGTGCATTTTTGAAATGGTTTGATTGTTGTTTCACATTGTTTTCACTTTTTCAAACAGTCCAACTGAACAAGTTTGGCAGCAAAACAGTTCTCAATCCTCCTCAACATCCCAGTTTTCTGGAATAAACGACAACAAGTTTACGGGAAATTATCTCACATCTCCAGAGTTTTCTGTTCCTGTTCAAGATTGCTCACACTTGTCTCACTTCCAGATCAAGGGACTTCAAGCTGGGACATTTAACAGCCAGGAAAGTTTGTCATTGGGGCAGCAGCAGGAACCTGGGGCAAATACCAGCACCCACACATTCCTCACTTACGGAGGGATCAGTGCCAACAGCTGCCAGCCACTGGCGGAAATACAACCTGTTTTTGCATCAAATGCCAATAACGTGTCTCCCCAAACTCAGAAATCTCCAGGGGACAGTGACATTTTGCCACACCGTTTTCTTGCGACAACTTTTGGACACAACAGCCAAAGCAGTGCAAATCAACAAAATCATGGAATAAGCATGCACCCTCAGCCCCCTCTTCCAGAGAAGAAGAGGACATCGGAGGGAGAACGTTCTTTCAGCTCTGTCTCACCATCTTCGAGTGGCTTCTCCAGCCCACACAGTGGAAGCACCATCAGCATTCCATTTCCAAATGTTCTCCCAGATTTCTCTAAAGTTTTAAACACTTCACCGTTGCCAGGTATGCTCTGTGCTCATCAGAATGAATTCCAGAAGAATAACTGTGTTATCTGAAAATGAGCCTTGGGCCGGGTCAGGGTTTTCCAAACATGGGTCTCCAGCTCTGGGTCGTGTTGGCACCCACAGGATTCGCAAATGAGGTGGTGTCATGAATTGCGCTACTCCAGTCTAGGTTTGGAACGCTCCCCTCATGTGAAAAAGAAATTTGTCTGCAGATAGAAAGCCAGAGGGTCAGAGGGAGAGGTTCTGGCTCAGGACTTTGCCTCCCATGCTCTGAAGTGGCGCAGCACATTCTGCCACTTGGGCATGGTCATTCTGCTGCATGTTTAGACTGCAGCCAGCTCCTCAGATGTTAGGACAGCCATAGTGTGCTGCTGCTGCCGCCTTTCACTTCTCTTGGGCTTACTTCTCTTTTTACCCCATAGAAAATCCAGCTGACAAGCAGGTGACTGTGAAGTTTGTCCAAGACACCTCCAAGTTCTGGTACAAACCGGAGATTTCAAGAGAGCAAGGTTTGTCAAGTCATGCCAAGTTAAACACCTTCCACAAGGAGGTAGCTTAATAGCTCTTTGTATTTACTTACAAATACTTTTGATTCATTCTAACTTGGAGCTGCAGGGTGAGTTGCACAGGGCTCCTTTTCAGTTTTCACTCCCAAAGAGAAAACACGCCCAGCTTCTAGTGGGGACTATCAGTAGGCCGGAAGAGGTATATTTTAAGAATGCAGGGAGCATGTGATTGCTCTTCAGGAGCACTCTCTCTCTTCCTCCGCCCCCTTCGTCTTAGATCACATATGATTATTCACAGTACCACCTATATCTTTGGTCATATAGAAAAGTCAAAAAGCAAGTGTTAGGGGAAAGTTATCTGTTTAAAACACGCGTGGAGGGGGGGCAAAGTTGATGTCCTCTAACACTTCTACAGATCCTCGATGAACTTTGTCCAATTTACACTGCCTGCTGGCAAACAATAAATCTGTTTTAATATAGGTTTTCTGAAACTGCCAGTTGCTGCAGGTGTAGCAAGATCACAGAGTAGAAAAGATTATCAGAGAACACACCTGCTTGTTTGCTTTGGATTCAGAAACCCAAAAGCTGAACATTAAGTACTGTACAATTAACAGACAAAAGGTGGTTTCTCCTTTGGGGGCGGATGCAGATGGTTCTGGGGAAATTGACTCTGGGCAGCGAAGTATTGCTAGTTCCTAGAGATCAAATATTGTTACAGGGAAGGTTGTAAAGGTTGAATAACTGGCTTTGGGACCAAACAGTTTTCTATTGCTTCTCTCAGTCTTCTGCTGCTTTAGCCAGGTACAGACAGAAGGTTTTACTATCCCAACCATGGTCAAGATATTGTAAAAGCACCCCGTAGGTTTTTTTCTTCTTCTTCCTCACCCTTTGAGGGCTAACCATGCTTGGTTTCAAATCAGAGTTTGCAATGGTGCTTGCAAGTAGCTTGGCAAATTGTGGTTCCAGCTAACCCCCGTTTATCATCAGTATCCCTACAGACCTAATACTTCTGCCTGACAAGTGAGTAGGTTCTTCTGGAACTCAGAAGTGACTGAGAAGTGTGTGGGCTCATTTCTGGTACTTTTGACCGCTTCACCTGGCAGTCTGTGGGTGGTCAATTAAATTTCCCATAATATCTTTTATGCAGCATCACTCTGGGGTATTGTGGGAAAATTAAATGCCTACGCGCCATTTCCAGGTTAGCCAATGGCTGGGCATCCACCAATGTGAGGGGGTCCTCCTCTTCACAAGGAGCTCTGCTTATGTGGCTCCCGGGAGACTAGGCTGACTTCAGAGAATAAGGAACTGAGACCATCCAGGGTGTGACACGCTAAGGGGTGTGAGTAAGGCTTCCATAGATAGACCCAGTCAAACAAAAATGAGGTACTCCTTTTAAACTTGGTTTGCCTTGTTTTAGGAGAGGAGTTTTATAGCACTTTCCTGTCGGATTACCAGCTACGTTTGTTTGTTTGTTACTTGCCTAAAAGCAACTCGCTCCCTCACTCTTTTCTCTTTCTTTTTTCTTCCCTCATGCAGCCATTGCTGTCCTGAAGGACAAGGAGCCTGGGTCCTTCATTGTCCGGGACAGCCATTCTTTCAGGGGAGCCTATGGTCTTGCCATGAAAGTGGCTATACCTCCGCCTTCAGTGTTGCAGCTGAACAAGAAAGGTGTGATATGTTTTCTCTCTCCAGTTTAGGGAAAGGGGTCTATACCTCCAAAGTTGAAAAAAATCCTTTGCCCTTTGCATTCTAACGTAAGAGGTACATTTTTGAGATTGCTCCATCGCTGTTCTCCCGTTAGCGTTTGGCATTTGTTTTTAGCAGATGCTGGGAATTGGCAAGTTCTCCATTATTTAGTGCAACTTTGAAAATAAGTCTGCGCAACTAAAAAGAAAAATGAAACAAGCCTCCCAACTGCACCACCGCCACAGACACACACACACACGATCAGTTATTTGTGGCTTAAAATACTAAAACTTACCAACTTGCATTGGGCTTCTTTGCCTGATTGCCTGGAGCTCAGAAGCTGTTTACAAGCCTGGCTGAAGTATTGCCTCACTCTCTCAGCCTCCCTAAGTGTTAGCTACCCTGGAAAGAGTCAGATTCCATTGCATAGGAATTCTATCTTTATCTGGAGGCAGTAATGCAATTCCTTGGAGGAAATAGGGAGGAAAGAACCCAGAGCAGGTTTGAAGCAGTAGCTCAGAAAGCCCTTGGCAAAGGTAGCAGAGCAATAAGGAGCCCTCTCAAATCCTTGTGCTTTGCCACATAGCATGCCAGTCTTGCTGAGGGAAAAGGAAAATGGCATGCAGCGTCGGGCTGCAATCCTATACAGTTTACCTGGGAGTAAACCATATGGAACTCAGTGAGGCTTACTTCGGAGCAGACATGAATCGGATTGTGCTGCAAATCAGTATACCTTCCTAGAAGAGACATGGTTGGTTTTTAAAATATTTTATACTCAACAAACTATTCTTCGTTGAGCTAAAATCCATCGAAGTAATATTTTGTGAATGAGCAGTGGAAATGAAACTGCAAGTGTTCCATTTTATGTTCCTTACACCATGTAATATTTCAGCAGTAGAATGCAAACTGCCATGCACAATTTGAGGATTGTGCTTTCTTGCTATGTACCAATTAAATTGTGTGTTCTGTGTCTTTCCTTCACAAGTTTCATCAGTGGAGATTCTGGGGTGTTCCAGTGCTACTTGCTTACTCTTAGGAAGTCTAGTAGTTGGATCAAATTAGATCAGTTTCCTCTTGTTTGTATTAGCTGCTTAGCTATTTGAGAACTGTACTGCCCCCACCCCTCCATATCCAAGCAGAGGTGGCCAGAGGTATTTTAGTGCCCCAGTTGGATACATCTGAGAGGCGTTTCCAGCTTTTCTTGCAGTGTTGCAAATAATACAGTTGTGTGCCTTTTGGATTACAGTGGTGCCTCGCAAGACGAAATTAATTCGTTCCGCGAGTTTTTTCATCTTGCGGTTTTTTTCGTCTTGCAAAGCACGGTGTCGGGAAAGTTTTGGAAAAGCTTCAAAAATCACCAAAGTCTTCAAAAACCTAAAAAAAGGCTACCACACCGCGTGCTATGAGTTGCTCCTCGAAGTCAAGTCGCAACTGTATTAACGGTTTTAAGAAAAAGGAAACAAACTTGCAAGACATTTCCCTCTTGCGAAGCAAGCCCATAGGGAAAATCGTCTTGCGAAGCAACTCAAAAAACCAAAAACCCTTTCGTTTTGCGAGTTTTCTGTCTTGCGAGGCATTCGTCTTGCGGGGCACCACTGTACATGGAAGTTTTTCATTGCACCCCAAAGTAAATAAAGTAATAAATAAATAAAATAAAACTATTGGTGTATTCCAAGCAGCCACCCAAGATGGATTTAGGGGAGCGTGACCCATTCAGTCACACTGGGTACCAAGCCACAGGGGGCACCATAACTATTATGTATGGGGGGGGCAAATTTTGGTGTCACACGGGGCACTGCTGAAATTTGAGACCTCAAGGACCGCCACTGCAGCCACTAGTGATTTGTGTGGTCATCAGTGGCTTCTCTGGATGTTGTCTGCTTCTCCATCAAGCGTTGCTCTCCGTTGCTGATATGATACACGTTTCCCCTTCACTGCAAATGCAGATGAACCAACTGCACGATCCGTGTGCCATGGTCCTCATGTGTGCAGTCCTTTTCTTGTGTCCTGTGACTAGGCACTCAGCTCCAAGGCATGTACAATGGGACCTTGGTTCTCAAACTGCTTAGTTGTTGAACAAATCGGCTCCCAAATGTCGCAAACCCGGAAGTAAGTGTGCCGGTTTGCGAATGTTTTTCAGAAGCCGAACAATTGCAGCCAGTTGGAAGCCGCACCTTGGTTTTTGAACAGTTTCGGGAGTCGAAGAGACTCCCAGAACGGATTACATTCGAGAACCAAGGTACCATTGAACTTGTAGGTGATGCCATTCCTTCACGTTCCTTCATTTGGTCTAATGACATTGTTTTCTGTTGTTTTATGCTGCAGTTGGAGATCTGTCTAATGAACTTGTCAGGCATTTCCTGATCGAGTGCACCCATAAGGGAGTGAGGTTGAAAGGATGCCTCAATGAGCCATATTTTGGTAAGGATATTTTATCTATCTATGGTTCATAAGTGGTGGGCTTTAGGAAGGTGATGAATGAAACTTGGGCAATTTTTAAATTCCTGCTTTTGAATACCATTTAAGGCCTTGCCTCCCCTTTTTCAGTGTGTTTTTTTTTTTTTAAAAAAAAGTTTTATTACACTTCTCCTTTTCTCCTCCATCCCACACTGATGCCTTGGCAGAAGGAAGCACCACTGGAAAGTAGGCAGCTCCTCCCAGGAATGGAGCTCTCAGTCTCTCTGTGCACCTCACTCTGCCCTCTGCCACATAAGTGTTGCAGCTGCTCCACTTGGCCCTCCTTCACTTTCCCTAGTAATGTAGAGATTCCCAGAGAAGAAATGCAAACCGGAATTCAACTTAGGGGGCCAGATATGTGATGCCACTTTAAACCAAAGACTCGTACAAAGTCTTTTCAGATCAGGCTAAATAAGGGCTGCTGAGTCCTGGCATATACAGTGGTGCCTCGCAAGACGAAATTAATCCGTTCCGCGAGTCTCTTCGTCTTGTGGTTTTTTCGTCTTGCGAAGCAACCCTATTAGCGGCTTAGCGGCTTTAAGAAAAAGGAAACGAACTCGCAAGACGTTTCGTCTTGCAAAGCAAGCCCATAGGGAAATTCGTCTTGTGGAACGACTCAAAAACGGAAAACTCTTTCGTCCTGTGCGTTTTTCGTCTTGCGAGGTACCACTGTATACAGAAACTACAAGTTGAGACACTAGCATTTCATGGCCTCCTTCCACCGCTGCTTCTACATGTGATAGTCAATATTTTTCATATTTGGTATTCCATGTTGGAAATTCAAGTAGATGAGAACTCTGTATGCATGGAAGTGTTTAAAGAGTGATCTAGCAAGTGAATCCTGGGTTAGTTTGCTGAATTGAGAGGCCCGCGAGAAGATCAGATACAGGTAAGTTTCAAGAGATAAGTTATCCAGTGCAATCCAGTTCTGTGCTGCCACAGAGGGAAGCCTGTCGAGAAAGGATAGCTGCTGGCTTAAGATGCAGGACGTAAGAACAAAATAAGAAACTTGTTACACAAGCCGGAAGTTAACTTGGTGCCTTCCTTTGTTTTAACCACAGGGAGTTTGACAGCCTTGGTGTATCAGCATTCAATTACTCCTCTGGCCCTGCCCTGCAAGCTGCTCATCCCAGACCAAGGTATTCCCATTAAAAAAGGAACAGGCTGTGCCTAATCCAGGTCTCGTGTAAACGTCTGAACCAATATGCATGTCCAGCACACTCACATATTCAACACACAGCTCAGAGAGGACTAGGAACTATTATGGACACACCGGAGGAATAGAGAAAGGCTGGTTTATTTATGGAGGCTCCTTCAGAGAGCAAGTGGGCAGCAAATCATACAGCAAGCACACTTTTAATTATGAGAACAGAAGAGCGAGTGTAGCCTTTCACTACAGTAAGAGAAAGAAAAAAGGAAAGGAGCAGTGGGTGAGCCTGATCTAGTTGTGAACAGAGAACTTTGGCCTCCATAGGGGTTAAACTCTCCCCTTAGAGTGCTTTGCACTGGCAAGGCTACAAGTGTCTTCCACACATTCCTTGGTCTGTGGTCCAGCGAAGCATGAAAGCAAAGTGCCGTTGGAGCTGTGAGCTGCCCAACCATTGAATATCTGGGGTTTAAATGCCGCTTTTAGACCAGCTAAACTGGGGGGGGGGGGGGGGCTTCCTGAGTAAGTACTGTCATGCTTTAAGTCCTTTGCTTATTTCGCTCAAGTTCCTGTCAGTTTACTAATCTGTTCTCTAAGATAAGTTTGAAGTTGAAGTGACGTGGCCATAGTCTGAAATGTATATTAATTGAATAATAAATTTATTCTTGGATATTCAGTTTACTTCTCAGTAGAATCTCAAATTGTGGGAATCTAATTGGGACATAGAAATAGAAGAGGAGATTTGGAATAGGAATACTTTGTAAGTCAATTTCTTCCAAGAGAATGGGGCTTGTTAAAAATCTCTTTGGGCTGCTAGGAAGCTATCTTACCTAAAACCTATCTTACCCCTAGGAAGCTATCTTACCTAAAACCTAACAGCTCTCTTCTCTGCTGGACAGAGTGTGCCACCAGTCTTGGGACACACAGACATAAGAGGTGCTTGGACTGTTCAAAGATAGAAACATTTTGGAAACATATTTTTCAGGAAATGTTTTTAATAACATGCCCAAATGTCCTTATAATTCTTTCTTTGGCTCTTTTTAATTTATATAAAGGAGAAACAGAGCAATTAAGAAGGAACTCAGAATGTGCTTGCTAACTGCAGCACATACAATCATAGCCAGACATCAGAAATCTTCAAGCCTTTTCGCTATCAGTGGTATAATACAGTGGTACCTCAGGTTACATACGCTTCAGGTTACATACGCTTCAGGTTACAGACTCTGCTAACCCAGAAATAGTACCTCAGGTTAAGAACTTTGCTTCAGGATGAGAACAGAAATCGTGCTCCGGCGGTAGCAGGAGGCCCCATTAGCTAAAGTGGTGCTCCAGGTTAAGAACAGTTTCAGGTTAAGAACGGACCTCCAGAATGAATTAAGTACTTAACCCGAGGTACCACTGTATAGTTAATCAAACTGTCAACAAGTTAAAGGTGACAATCGAGCAAAAGAAACGTGGCAGTTCTAATGCCACTTGGTATGATTTTATTGTTTATAAAATAATGAAGCACACGGAAGCTATGTGCCATCTCATATACAATACGGTCTGGCTTGTATAGACTTGAGACGCTGCTGCATTTTGATCCAGCACCAGATGATTTGTAATTAAAAAACCTGAGTTTCTTTCATCATGTGATCTTATAAAGCATACAGTATTTAAAAATGAATAGTTTCAGTTCCTTTATCATATATTGACAGTTAAATAAACACTATTTTAACCGTCCGAAGCAAATATATAAAAAGCAAGCTTGAATTTTCAACCTCGTACTACAAGAGGCTGCAAAGTGGCTGTTTGCTTTATTTACAGTCAAGCGCTTTTAAATATCATGCACTCACTGAAATGATTGGGACTTAAAAGTGCTTGACTGAGTTCGAATAGTTCTCAGAGTTTTCTCCTCCCTTCTCATATGTAGCTGAAGGGGTGAGTGTACTTTGGATGCTTTTCTTTAGAATAGCTCCAATAAGGTGTCATGTAACACCGAGAATCTGACTAACTTCTCAATCCAATTTATACGGAAGATGCAAGTTTCCATTTCTGTCTGCAGACCCCCTGGAGGAGATACCTGAAAGCTCTCCGCAGACGGCTGCAAACTCTGCTGCAGAGCTTCTGAAGCAAGGGGCAGGTCAGTGAATAGCTCTTAGGCTTTGCATGCCACATAAGCACCCAAGTGAGTTGTGATTAAAGGCTGCAGACTGTTCTAAGCTCTTTTAAAGAGAAACCTAGAAATATAATCAGTTATTTTTTCATCTTTTTGGTGCAGCCTGTGAATGTTATAGTAAACTTCTCTGTGTTTCCCCCTAAGAGAGGGGGGTGGGGCAAAAATAAATAAAAAGTTTAATTAGTGCACAGTGGGTCTGAATTTTCAGGCTAATAGCTGCTGCATGGCATTCTGTGAGCTTGTATACATACGAGCCTGAATGTCTACCTAAACGTTGTGTGAAGGAAGTTCCTGTGTCTTCTTTGCAATATGTCTGCCGTCAGAACCAAAGTAAGATTTTCCTGTACAGATCCTGCTCACTTTTATAGTTCTTTCCTTGTATTTCTTCCTTTACTGCATGAACAGCATGCAATGTTTGGTACCTGAATTCTGTTGAAATGGAGTCCCTCACTGGTTATCAGGCAGTGCAGAAGGCCCTGAGTTTAACCCTGGCTGAGGAACCGCCTCCTGTCTCTACTGTGGTCCATTTCAAAGTCTCTGCACAGGGCATCACACTGACGGACAACCAGAGGAAGTGAGTGCTGACACTGCTATGTCCTCGGTTTGGGGGTTGTTGGAGGTTTCAAGAGAATTTCTTTCTTTTTTAATACGTATGAGCCTATTGGAATGCTTCATGATAATTTTAGTTAGTTTCAATGTTTACCTGCTGTTTTTCTGCCAGGCTTCCAAAGTACACATCGTGTTTAATGCCTAGTTAGGTTCTTTTTTTTAACATGGAACAGCAGCCATGATAAAGGGCCTAAACAAGACCTATTCAGTAGTGAAGGTTTTTCTTAAGCTTTTATGCTGTGATTTCAGTTGAAATCGCATCCCCCAGCAGCTGCCGCTGCATTGCAATGGCATTACCATTGATGCAAATAGCAGCCTTCCTCACAGGTGAAATAGCAGCCTTAATGGCATGAGAAGAAAGGGTTAACATCCTCATGCACCACAGTCCTTATTCTGATTGGCACCTTCACAACTGTCAGTTAAAGGTTTATAAAAGAATCATGCAATGCCCGTTGCAGAATGTATTTTGTTCCTACAACAAACATTGTCTTGCAATTGCCTATCCCCTCAGGAAACCACCCCCTGGTAGAATGTGCCTGAGATGTAAGCACATAAATTTATGTAGCCATAAATTTATCACAACATTTCTTAAACCTATTTTGTCATATTTTCTCTTTCCCTCAGGCTCTTCTTCAGGAGGCACTATCCGGTCAACACTGTTATTTTCTGTGCTTTGGATCCACAGGACAGAAAGTAAGGACGGCAAATGCTTTTCCTAATTCAACATTCATAATACTGTGTGAGACTACAAAAAACACTAATAGAAATATTAATCTTTTCTCTCCCCCACCCGCCTCTCCCTGCCTCTTCTGTATGCAACAAGATGGATGAAAGAGAGCCTTTCAGCAAAGTAAGTAACAGCATGCATCTTACTATCCGACCACCTTTGCAAACAGCTTATAGCATGTCCAGGACTCTGCATTTCCTTCAGATATCCCCTAAATCAGGACTATTGAGCAAGGCTTGGGGACTCTTATCAGGTGGCAATTTGGAGTCTCAAATGTGACCCATAGCATCTTCCACACTTCCTACAATTTTTGGAACAATCTTTATGTCCTGGAAATGATGCCCTTAGTGGGACAAGAGCAGAGACATACAAATGGCGTCTGCTTCTCTTCTCAACATCCCCCTTTCCTCCGCATTCCGATTCAGCGAGCATTGCAGGAATTGGGAATCATGGCATTTGCAACTTGCTAGTATTTGTAGCCAAGGAAGAAAGTTGTAGGAGGAGTGATGGTCTAGTCTTGTTGGATTGGGTGAAGCAGAGTCTGGCAAGCATGTCTTTTGGAAGGCCAACAATGACATGTTCAAAATGGGGCTTAGATGGTAAAGTACGAAGAGATGCTGGTCAAGGGATTGTGACTATTTTGAAGAAGATGGCACTTGCAGTTAAACAATGAGTGACATTTTCAGAGGTGTACCAAACTACTGCAAACTACTTTCTCTTAGTTTGTTCTGGCCTCCAAAATAATTCCATTATTCGCTCTGTGGCGTGATGCTTCTTTCTTTTCATGCGCATTTCCTTTGCTTTTGCTTTCTACAGGGTGTTTGGGTTTGTTGCAAGGAAACAAGGTGACGCTGCAGACAACGTGTGCCACTTGTTTGCAGAGAATGATCCAGAGCAGCCTGCCAGTGCCATTGTAAACTTCGTATCAAAGGTCATGATAGGTTCCCAGAAGAAGAACTAAGAGCTTCCAACTGAGTGCTGCAGATGAACTCACAGGAAGGATGTTGAGTGTTAAGAGATTATGGCCACTCAGCCTGCATCTAGCGGTTTCCCAGGACGACATTCCACATACAAGGCTGCCATCAGTAACATCACCTGACCATTTGACAGGTTTTGACATACAAGTGCAACGTTAAGCAAAGAAGGGAGCTAGAAGTCAGCAAGATCCCTAAAGCCCATATCTGAACAAATTTTGGAAGAAAGACTTAAAGCAAGGGAGCCAATAGTATTTTCCATGATTTTTCGCCACATTGGGCTAGAATCATAGCATTGTAGAGTTGGAAGGGTCTCGAGAGCCATCTAGTCCAACCCCGTGCCATGCAGGTAGAATGGGAGGTGGGAGCCACATTGCTTTTAGCTGGAATTCTTGCTAGGAAACACACAATCAAGGGCAGAACTACACTTAAAGAAATCACAAAGGGAACAGCCTCTGGGTGCATTTGTAGGGAAGAAGTGGTAGCTACAGTCTGGGTTATAATTGCAGGTTCTCCTTTGCAAGTGCCCATGTCTGCATTAGTGTTATCTCAGCAAATTCAGCTTTTTGGAAATCCTGACAATAAGAGCTGTTCGACAGTGGAATTTGCTGCCAAGGAGTGTGGTGGAGTCTCCGACTTTGGAGGTCTTTAAGCAGAGGCTTGACAACCATATGTCAGGAGTGCTCTGATGGGGTTTCCTGCTTGGCAGGGGGTTGGACTCGATGGCCCTTGTGGTCTCTTCCAACTCTATGATTCTAGGATTCCACCTGTAAATAATTGTTGTAGCTTCATTTGATGATAGCCATGGCCATTCTCTTCCCTTGTTTTCACATAACAATCAAACTTTAAATGGAAAAATGTTGTGTTCAGAGGAAATTGGTGCAGATTTATTTGGGATGGTGCAGAGGGAGAGAGAGGGGTTTTTGGACTGCAAAAAGAAGCTTGGGTGCCTTTAATTTATTTGAAGGTAAATGGGAGGGATTGGTTAAAAAAGAAAAATGCAATGCATGTTATGTTATTTCCATGTTGCTTCTTATACGAAGAATTTAAGTAGGGAATGTAACTCTTTTCATGGTTGCAGGATAAAAAGGAGGGGGAAAGCACACAAGAGAACATTTCTGTATAATTTATAATATATTGCTGTAGTCAGACTATTTATAGCAGGCGTGGAGATCCTGTGTGCCTCCACATGTTGCAGGATGGCAACTCTCATCAGTCCAAGCCAGGAAGGCCGATGGTCAGGCCGATGGGAGTTGTAGTCCAATGATATCTGGAGGTGCCACAGGTTTCTCAACCCTTGTGGCGCTAAGCAGGCCTCTCTCTGTTGTACAGTATTCTAATTCTGAGCATACTGTTGAAGGCACCGTTCATTAGGATAGGACTTGGGCAGGAGACCCATTCAAGCCCTGAACTGAATGAGGGTTCTGCTGCAGCGCCACGTGGAGCAATGCTTTTTTTAATGTATCCTATATTCCTTCAGTAGCGGAGACTTCGCTTGAGCCTTGCTGTAGGAAGTAGTTTTGTATTCTGACTTTAAAAGCAGCCTTTACGTTTACAGTAAATATTTTCATATTATTTTCTATTACTTAAAATGATGGTTATGAAATCCAATTTGTATGGATGGTTTTTAAGCTGATTTTTATTTTTAAAATCTGGAATAAATAAAACATAAAGAGGAAAAAAATATTTTTGTTGCACTTACCCATATTTTGAAGATGGTCTGATTCTGTTTTGACAGTATGGCACATCCTGTGCTTGTATTGCTTATGAAGACAACACATGTGACAACTGCCTCTTTAAGATCCATCTTGCGACTTCCTTCACACACAGACCCAGCAAGATGGAGAGAAACTTTCCATTGATTTGAGCCCATGCCACAGGAATCCATGTGTGAATATGCAACCACATACGCCTTTGAATCAGGGTAGAGTGAATCAAGCCTCATAAGCAGCATTCTCACGGTCACTAAAGGAGCTAGGTTTAGCCCCCCAACCAGATATGTCAATCTCCCTTCTTTTTTGTTCTATGAGTTTTTTTTGGCTCCTGTTTGTTTGCAGCGTTTTGAGAGGGTTGTGATATCCCGTTCTTGTTGGTTAATTTCTGAGGTCGTTTGCTTTTAAGGGATGCTTTTTCTTTTATACAGGTTTCTCTGACAACCACTTTCATTGCGTCCCAGAGGAGGGGGGTCAGGCATGGCCAAACTTGGCCCTCTGGATGTTTTGGGACTACAACTCCCATCATCCCTAGTTAACAGGACCAGTGGCCAGGGGTGGTGGGAACTTTAGTCCCAAAACATCCAGAGGGCCAAGTTTGGCCATGCCTGAGGGGACTTGTTGGGTTCTCTACACCATTGTCCTTCAAGTAGTTTTGGAGGGTCTTCGAGAGACTCTCTTGCCATTTGGTTTGTGTTCAGTATGGGACTAAAGGACCATGATGAGGTGGTTTGTATATTCTCTCCTAGTTTGAGGGAAGGCATGGTCCATGATCTTAAAGTTACCAACATTTGTCGTTCCAACCAAGTGGATCAGGCCTGGTGAGAGCAGAATGCTAGCCAATCTGGACATTATGGTGTGGTGCCCAGACTTGAACATGTGTGGCTGGTGTTGCCTGGGTTCTTTTCACCCCATATATCGTACAGGCCTCCATTTTTTAGCCTTTCTAGTAGCCTATGAGAGTCTGTTTTGGGGTTTCCCTTGAAGGAAAGTTGCCCATGTGGTTGTGGGGCAGGTCACACTCAAGGAGGTGCCTCTCACATTTAGGTTGAGGTTGCCTCCCAGGATTGCTTGCCCTTTGGAGATGAATTTATTTAGTGTTTTCTGGACAAAGTCTCTTTTGAAATTGGGAGCATATATAGAGCCAATCGTCAATTTAGTTTTGCCACCTAGTGTTCTCTTGGAAAAGATGAATCTGCCTTTTAGTATTGTTGTAGCTTTAACATTTAAGTCTCTGCTGAGCACTATGGCCCCTCCACATGCTTTTCCTGAGCCAGGGGACACTCATTGTTGGCTAAAGCAGAATTCATTTAGAAGTTTTCTACCTTTAGGTGGGCTGTGTATCTCTTGTAGGAAGAAAGTTTGGGTTTCATGGTACTCATGTAAGAGGTGATGGTTGTTGTTTTTTTACAGGGTTCCCTGCCCTCCTCACATTGTGTGATTGCTTTTAAGGTAGCTATTTTTGTTTGTCTACTTTGGATGGTGTTTCCTTGTCAACCCACCTGTGATGTTCTGTGTCTCTTGCTTCTAGAGAGTTGGGCCTAGTAGGTAGCGCTGACAGGGTATGATGGTGGGGGGACAGAGGGGGTTAGAGTTAGGTTGTGGCATAGAGTAGCATATAGTTACATAAAGACTTACTGAAGGTAACTTGGACTGTGTGGCTTCCAGCCGGGTGGTCTCAGGTAATGTGAAGAGCCTTGCTTAAGAACAAGTCACCTCCATTGTCACTTGTGATAGGGGAGGATCAGTGAGACAGTGCCAAGCTCCTTTGCAGCACTTGGATTGCGGTGTAACAGTTGAAGGTTTTTAAGCAACGTTGTCAGCAGTATTTAATAACATTGCTGGATTGTTAGAGCAAAGGGGTGGAGCTGTAAATATGTTCACCATTCTTGCTAATAGTGCCAAAATCCCACTCTACCACAAAGTCCAAACTTGTGACTTCCATTTACCAGGAAGCAGGTAGGGAGAAATTCAGATGTTGCATTAGCTTCCTAAATCATCTTTGTCAACCTGATGCTCTCTAAATGCTCTAAATTCCAGAGACTGCAGCAGTTGGAAGCTGTAGTAAAATAGCAGCCGGCTGGTTCATTTCCATTGACAAATTTGGAGCATGTGTTTCTGGATTCCTCCTTGCCAGGTGGTTTAGCATATTTTGCAAAGTAACCCATTTCTTTCAACGGGTATTGAAGTCCATCATGCTCTTACAGGCCGCTTAAGGGAGAGTTCCATTAAATCTGTAGAGTCAACAGGGCACTGTCCAGTGTTGGACATCTATCAGCCCTAGTCAGTGGTGGGCACAACACTGGCTGCCCCTGTATTGCTTGAAAGGGCTCTTGCCCGTCTTCTGCAGCCTAAGACACAAAGGCAGTGTCTTCACAGCCACACAAGCAAGAGGCCCCAGGCAGCTTTCAAGAACTTGCTTTAATGGAGCCTGGAGTAGGAACATAGTCTTACACTTCACATGGTGTACAAAACCAAACAAAAGTCTGAAGCCAAAAAACAAAGAAACAAGATATAGACAAGTACAGATCTTTGGCAAACAAAACGCCAAATGGTCCACAGAGGCAACACATCCGAGTTTACAAGTGATCCTTCTAGTATCGTGTCAAATCTGAAAAATAATGGTCTGGCACATCTTTACAAATACTCACATATTTAGATAGATACATCTATTTTTAAAAAAAGCAGACCAACTTGAGCAAATGGTCAATAGAAATTCTTACCCCTGCACCCCAGTACTAAAATAGGCCATTACGGTGAAGTTACTAGCATCTGCTATTTATAACTTTTCATAGGAGGAGGAGATGAGTAATGCCACAGATCTGAGGGTGTCTGGGTGTTTGTAAAGTTACTTGCAGGTGAGACAGAGAAGCTGCCCCAACAAACTGGATCTGAGCCTGCCATAGGACTTGTATAAACTTAGAGCCATAAGCGTTCACATTATAAACTTCTCATTTGTCAAAAAGTTCCCCTTAAAAAAAGAAAGAAGCTCCATGAAGCATCATGAGGAGCCACCTCTAAAGTGAATTTACATCCCTCATCACATCCCTCAATATGAGGGAGCATTTAAAGCCATTTCAACCAGGATTTCCCCTCCTGCCCGCAAAGTACATCATCTTTGCCACCTGATTCTCAGAGAAAAACCAGACCATTCCCATATCAGCAGCTCCCTGCTCTGTATAGCTTGGTAGGTGTGGAAGTCCAGAGAAGTGAGGGGGGGTCACCAGCTGCCTGTTTTTCTCACTGGCGCAAGCAACACCCGCCCCCCAACTTGCTCACTTGTTCAGAAGCAGCCGGGCAAAGTCTGCGTTAGACATCTTCTTAGGCTCCTCTGCCCTGGGGAGGGATGGCGCTGCTGGGTTCTGGGCCATTCCATTCTCTGCCTTGGCCATGGGGGTGCTCTGGCGCTGCAGAGCACGAGGGACCATCGAGAGCTGGGTTCTCCCTTTGCCGCGGCTTTTGAAAGAACAGATTAAACGAGATATAAATGTTGGGGGCTTTGCTTACTGCATGCTAAAATTCTGTGCCTTGCATTCATTGTGCAGATTCAACTGTTTTTACTACTACTGTATGTCTAGCCATGAGAAGATGTAAGCCACACCTAAGACCCAAGTGCCTGGGTAAGGTTTTACATGGTCCTGAAAATAAAATAAAGATGCCATCCTTTATTTGTTTTTGATGCCAAGTAAGAGGCTCTCTGCAAGGGGCTTTCAGGAGACACAAGGCTTCTTTTCTGGTCACGTCTGCACAACACAGAAGTCTTGACTACTATGAGAATTACTCATTGGCACCATTGGATTAGGTATTCTTCAGCCCAGAGGTCTCATTTTTTTTTAAGTGACAAGGCTTGGGAGAGAGAGGTGTCCTAGAAGACGTTGTGCTGCTGTGCAGGGTGCAAGCCATACTGCACTCTCTGAAGGAGGAGACCACACCCAAAATATACTCACGCGCCATAGATCTGCCGGGGTCCCATGGCTCTCCCTGCTGCCTCAGACTTCTCAGGGAATCTTCGGGCAGGCGGGTTGCTAATTGCCACCTTAATGATTTGATCTTTGATTGTCAGGCCATCCATTTTCAGCACCGCTTGGGAGGCCTGCATCTCATTCTCGAATTCCACATAGGCTAGGCCCTAACAGCAAAGAGAAGATGTGCTATGAAGGCAGCACACTGCATTTCCCGTTCCTCTTAATGGGCAATTTGGACAATGATCCAAATACAGTTCTCCAACCAAGCTTTTTAAAAGCCACTCCCCAATATGGTCTCTCTCTTGGGGAATCTGCTCAAACCACTAGTGGTGGTCAAGGCCTACCTTGGGTTTGCCAGCACGAGTTGTGACCAGCCGGATCTCCTTCACACTCCCATGGGCTTTGCACACTTCCTCCAGTTCCTCCTTAGTACAGGAAAAAGGCAATCCAGAGATAAATAGCTTGTGTTTCTCCAGGACAGTGCGATACTTGAACACCTTGAGGGAAGAGAAACAAGAATTTCTAAAACTCCAATCTATTCAAAGTTGTGTGGGTTTAATAAAAAACATATACAGTGGTACCTCGGGTTACATACGCTTCAGGTTATAGGCTCTGCTAACCCAGAAATAGTACCTTGGGTTAAGAACTTTGCTTCAGGATGAGAAATCAGGCTCCGGTGGCGCGGCAGCAGCAGGAGGCCCCATTAGCTAAAGTGGTGCTTGAGGTTAAGAACAGTTTCAGGTTAAGAACGGACCTCTGGAACGAATTAAGTACTTAACCCGAGGTACCTCTATGCAGGATTTCAGTTTCACATCTTAAAATTCAAAAAATGGAAGTTGTGTTGATCTTTAGGGGTGGGGGCTCACATCCACAGCTGGGCAATACCTTGATTGGGACCACAAAGTGTGGTAAGCTTTTGAGGTCTCCAGAACTTTTAAGTTTACATCTTGGCTGAAGAACTCAAAAGCTTACCGCACTTCATGGCATTTTGATTTGTCCCAATTACGTATTGCCCAACTACTGATCTTAAAATTCAAATGCCTAGAACTGTACACTGACGGTCTTGGGAGAAACTATATACAGTCATACCTCATGTTATGTCCACTTCATGTTACGTTTTTTCAGGTTGCGTCCCGCGGCAACCCGGAAGTACCGGAAAGGGTTACTTCCAGGTTTGGCTGCTCACACATGCACCGTAGCGCTAAATCGCACTTAACGCATGTGCAAAATCACGCCGCGCATATACGCAGAACGGATCCCGTTCGCAACCGGAGGTACCACTGTATTTTCTCTGTGTGTGTGTCCCCGTCTGGGAACCAGGTTGTCTTTCCTCACAGGCTCCCTGCAGGAGCCATCTTACTGCAGACTAACTGCAGTTAGAGAGGAGGGAGATGGTGAGAACAAAGAGGGAAGGAAGCTGCAAATGTTTTTTTTTCTTTCAAAAAAAAAAAAAACAAGTAGAAGAAAAGCGGCAACATGCACGTAAGAGAAAGGAGTTTAGAGCAGGGGGAGCCAATGCCATCCTCTCGGCCAACATGGCCAAAGGGGAGGGATGAGGGGAGCTGCCGCCAAGCAACATCCAGTGGGACACATTGGTTGCCCTCATTTCAAAGAGTTAAGTAAAGCAGGCCTGAGATGCCCATTACCGTGCTTCTTACTGTAAAGCCAGCCTGTTTTCATGTTTGCGGCACTCCCTTTCCCTTTCCTGTCTCTTTGCAACACCTAGGAGGTCACCTCCTGCCCCCATACAATGAATTACAACTGAAATTCAATACTCTACGGAAGGTTTGGAATTGGGATAGGTTAGCTTTGTATTTTATTCTGGTTTTATTCCCAACTACTTTGTCAATTAGACTTCTAAGTGAACATTTATGGCCCTTTTGGGTCCATTTGATGCTACAACCTTTTATTTCGTGACAGCAGTACCGAAATTAAAAGATGCCTGCTTCTTGGGAGAAAAGCAATGACAAACCTAGACAGCATCTTAAAAAGCAGAGACATCACCTTGGCAACAAAGGTTCGTATAGTTAAGGCTATGGTTTTCCCAGTAGTGATGTACAGTGGTACCTCTGGTTAAGAACTTAATTTGTTCCGGAGGTCCGTTCTTAACCTGAAACTGTTCTTAGTCTGAGGTACCACTTTAGCTAGTGGGGCCTCCCACTGCCGTAGCACGATTTCTGTTCTCATACTGAAGTAAAGTTCTTAACCCGAGGTACTACTTCCGGGTTAGCGGAGTCTGTAACCCGAAGCATTTGTAACCTGAAAAATTTGTAACCCGAGGTACCACTCTATGGAAGTGAGAGCTGGACCATAAAGAAGGCTGATCGCCGAAGAATTGATGCTTTTGAATTCTGGTGCTGGAGGAGACTTGAGAGTCCCATGGACTGCAAGAAGATCAAACCTATCCATTCTGAAGGAAAACAGCCCTGAGTGCTCACTGGAAGGACAGATCCAGAAGCTGAGGCTCCAATACTTTGGCCACCTCATGAGAAGGGAAGACTCCCTTGAAAAGACCCTGATGTTGGGAAAGATGGAGGGCACAAGGAGAAGGGGATGACAGAGGACGAGATGGTGGGACAGTGTTCTTGAAGCTACCAGCATGAGTTTGACCAAACTGCGGGAGGCAGTGGAAGACAGGAGTGCCTGGCGTGCTCTGGTCCAGGGGGTCATGAAGAGTCGGACATGACCAAACGACTAAACAACAACAACCTTTTATTTTACTATTTCTTAATAAATCTACCAAATTTAAAATTGGGGTTGATCTACTTGGGTGAAGCCTTGGGGTACTAAAGTCCAGTTCCTAACTTCTTGCTTGCTTGTCAGCTGATGACCCTGAGGGGTTCATGGAGCAGAGAGCCTCCTCCTCAGCTCTTGCTTCTCTAGACACCTTAGTGGTGTCCAGTGAGGCCTGGGGGTCTCCCTGACCCAGGCTGGCTGAAGGGGAGGCGGCAGCATACCTTACAGGGTGAGTGGTAGACTCTGAAAACCAGATCCAGCTAAGTCACCAAGGCCTGGTACCCGGGGTTTGGGGAGCAGTCCTTGACAAACCTGAGCCAGCATGACCAGTGAGTGGCAACATGCTCCCCAGTCCTGCCACAGCTGCACCACAATGGTCTTTGCCCCACCTGACTTCCTCACCCGATACCCAGAGACCAGCAATGGGGTTAGCAGCTTAAGGAAGGAGGCAGGTGTACCTTAAACTCTGGATTCTTGTTCTTATCGACGCACGGGGACACAAACATGGGCCTCCCCTCCACATTTGTCCGATCTAGGCTGAGGGCTTTCAGTGCTGACTTCTCTTCCTTGAATTCCACGTAACAGTAGCCCCGGAAAACCCCTTTGTTGGTGAAGATGGGACGGACCTCCACCACATCCCCACAGTCTGCAAAGAGATCTTTCAGCTTCACCTCAGGCTCTGCCATGCTGTAGGAGAGGTTGCTGACGAAGACAGTGACGTTGTCCTTTTCGCTGTCATGAAAGGTTTTGGGGGTGTCTTTCCACTTGGAAGCGGCCGCTGCCTCCTTGGGTCTCAAACCTGCATTTGTGGGCATGTTCTTTCCGAAGAGCCCTGTTTCCATCTCCATGTCTTCAACCTCCTCTTCAGCCAAAGTATCACCGCCCCCCGTCTTGTGCCTCTTGCTGGGCTGTTCTGCTGGTCAAAGAGACATTAAACGACTGAGATATTCCCAACTGAAGTGGCTCCATTGCCACATACAGGCTTTTGCAGTACAAAATATTAAGCATAGGCTATGAAAGAGAAGGAGGAAATTCCACCTGAGGCTATCGCTTCACATCCCACTGCACGTACTGGAACTAATTTATGAAAACCACACAAAAAAGGGGTTAAGGAGCAGGAGGGGGCATCCATTGGCTTTGTTGCTCCAGTGTCCACAGAAGGAAGGCAAGGGAGAACTGGGCAGCAAACACTGAAGCCACAGTCACACCACACATTTACAGCACTATGGTACTATTTGAAAACACTAATGAAGCAGGCAGAAAAACCAGGAAGAGAGGGATGGTTCTGTCTCTCCCACTGGCTAGAAAGCCTCTGACATTTTTTTAAAGTTTTTTTTAAATCAGATTTTTTAAAATTTAAATTGGATTTTTAAAATAAAATGCTTGTGGAGGAAAAATATTTCTAAAGATAGTTTTCTATTTAAGTTACATTATAGTCCAAAAGCTATCCATCAGGAAATAAGGATTTGTTATAAGTTTTTCATGTGTGCTAAAACTCAGTCTAAGGTTTTTTAAAAAAAAAAGTTTAACGCCACATCAGTTAACAAACATGGATACATATACTATAATGTTATTGTTTTAGTTAAATAAATTGTTTAAATTGTCATTAAGGAAATGATTATTTTTCTTCTTCCAATAAAGTACAGCAGAAAAGTTATACAAATATAAAGTTAACTTATTAAACCTCACAATCATTTCATAATTATCTGTCTATGTATTTCTAATAGTATAACCAAATCAGTAATTTTTGATACAACTGTAAAAATCACTCTGAAAACTTATTATTCCAAAAATGAAGCCTACATCTGATTGTAAATATTAAGATTATACCAGCAAGAATGAGTCTTCTGTAAAAAAAAATGACTTAAATCAAGTCTTACTGACTAGTGATTTAAACTGTGATTTATATTGATTTGATTTAAATCAAATCCACCCTGACACCTGCGTAGGCTAAAATGGTTTTATCAGGTGCTGAAAAGCGTACCATGAAGCCCCCTGCTTGACAGGGACAGGCAGGGAGAAGCCAAGTGCAGGTGCCCCCACACTAAAAGTTTCTTACAAATGCTGAACAGGTAATTCTGTGGCACCGCTAACAGTGCCACTTCCGCCAACCAAAGAGATTGAGTGGGCACATATAGGGGAAGGCACTAACTGCAGCTTCTGGATCAAGCGCGAGGGAAGCCCCACATAAAATGCATTGCAGTACATACGTTTTGTGAAATAAATAAAAACAGGTGGAGCCAGTACCTTCTTCCTCCTCCTCCTCCTCCCGCCCCCATTCGCCATCATCACTGTCGGCCTTGCGCTTCTCTCCGGTTTTCAGCTTCCTGGACTTTTTGGCAGCCCTCTTTTTCTCTGCCCGCGATGGCTTCTGCTGCTCGGCTCGCTGTGCCTCCTGTTTCGCCAGGACAGCCTCCTTCTCAGCAACCTACAAACAGATGCAACAGTGTGAGCAAAAAGTTCAACTGAGGCCGTGGCCTCCTAACAGACTCCGGTGCCCTACGAAGCAGAAGAACCCCCAGGCCTTGCGCCTTCAGATCCAGATTCCTTCCCACCCAATTGAACTAATCCAAGGAGCTGCTGTACTGTACTGTAAATTAATAAAATAAAATGAATAAATAACAGAAAACCCTGTTGCTACCTGAACCACAGGAGACCTCATCCCACCCAAGGTTTAGTGAAAGTTTTGCTTAATTTGCAGGGTCTGCAATTAAAAATATGTCTTTAAAAAGGAAGGAAGGAGCACTATGTTTGAATAAGGAAGACTTCCCAACCAGGTGCAGGATGGGGCCGGTTGTATTCATAGTCCAAAACACCAGGAAGGAACCCGGTTGGGAAAAGCTACAATAGGAGATTTAAAAAGATGCATGTATCCTGACCTTAACTCTTTGCTCATTGACTCGAGCAAGCCGGTTTTCTGTCTTCTGAACAGCTGCATCCCAGTCTTCCAAAGTGCCTGAGAGAAAGAGAAGGATTTTATTTTTTTAACCATCTGCCAATTCTGCATATGCCTCCTTCAAAACTAGGTATACATTGCCAATATGCAATATCCAAGGGACGCAGATAGCGCATGGTCTAAACCACTGAGCCTCTTGGGCTTGTTGATCAGAAGGTCGGTGGTTCAAATCCCCATGATAGGGTGAGCTCCCTTTGTTCAGTCCCAGCTCCTGCCCACCTAGCAGTTCAAAAGCACACCAGTGCAAGTAAATAATTAGGCACCGCTGTGGCAGGAAGGTAAACAGCTAGAAAAGTGATGTTTATTGTTGTAATTATTTTATGTGAACCACTTTGTGAGGCATGCCTGAATAACCTGAATAAATAAACAACCTGAATAAATATATAAAATTAGTCTTCTCAAGCTTATGTAGCCAAAACTGCATCACTCACGCATAAGAAAAGGGCATCAACAGACTTGGGGAGATTTGCAGAGAAGCAAAAAATCATTTAAAGAAAGTCTGTAAAAACCCCGAAAGAGTCAGGTAATAACTAGATGGCACAGAATGCTGTAGGAGGGAGGAACAGAACGCAGGGGCCAGAAAAGGAAGAAGCACAGTAGAGAAAAAACCATCTCATTGTCTTGGGAGATGACTTCCTAGTTCACCCTGAGAAGCCAGTTTTAAAGAAGCACCAGAGACAGAAGTTAAAGGCAACCCACAGAAATTATTGGAGAAATCTAAATTTTTAATATGGTTGGCGGCTGGGGCACAGTGTGTCCCAGCACAAGCGAGCAAGAAATTTAACTATGGGGCCGGGAGAGAAAACAGGCCAATAAAGAGTGAGCATGCTCAGCAGGCACAAAATATGGACCACTGGGAGGGAGAACGAGGAGAACTAGTGGAGAAAAACATTTTTTGCTGCAGGGTCTAGTTTATTTTCTAATGAAGGGCTCCTGACAAGAAAACAACATACAGATCACACCAAGAGGAAGAGGAAGCCAGGACCGAAGCCCCCTTGCTTCCCTAGTGAACAGCTTTCAGAACATTCTGTGACACCAAACAGTTCCGCCAATCAGGGTTTTAGCCACCACAAACGCAGTACACACAACAGCTTCACAAAAGCAGCTGACCTTCAATTCTCTCCAGCATAAGCAGCACCTCACAGACATGCTCTGGGTAGTCGTTTGTGCACTGCACAGCCCGGTGTAAGGCCTTCCTGCAGTGCTGGGTGTCGCCATGGGCCCTGGAATCAGAGGGAAAGAAGGGCTTGGCAGCTGCAAATGTACATCAAGCACAGCCTGTTTGTTCTTGTAGCACATTTATGCTTCATGAGTGGCGTCCAAATAATTTCACTAACTGCAGCCTGTGGACTCATGTTGGACCCAAGCTTTCAACCTGGGAGAGGCCCAAAGGCCAGAAAGGCACACTGGGAACAAAGTGAACCCGTGCAAGAACACTTGGGAGAGCTCCGGACACGGCTTAAAATCCAAAAGTACTTTGACCCCACACAAAGGGAATACGATATTCAGGTCCTCCCCAACCTGGTTCCCGCCAGATCCTTCTGGACTCCAACTCGTATCAGATCCAGCCAATGCCAGCGATTATTGGCCTCACAGTCTAACATTATAGTGTGGCAGCAACTACACTTTGGAACTCCTTGATATTGACATCAAGCAGGTGACTTCACTGTACTCTTTTCGGTGCCTGCTAAAAACATTGTTTAAACAAATGTACCCAGATGCCTGGAAAGTAGACATAATTTTAATCTGTTTTAGTATTTTAACCCCTGAATGTTATAAAGTATGGCTGTACTTTTTTCCTTGATTTCCTTGCTTTATCTTTTTGTAAACCGCTTTGAGGGTGTTTGTTTTTACAATCAAGCAGTATACAAATTTTATAAAATAAAGATAAAAACAAACAAATCTTGAGGGTTAGGGAAGGCTGCCAAAGAGAAAACCCTGGCATGAGATCTGAACGATTGTTTTCTTAACTGTAGGGTTTCTGAACAGGAACCTGGGAAGCCGTAAAATAGGTCCAGGGCCAGAGCTGAAGCATCCCAGGAAGGCAGCTGCCAAACCTCTTACCGTTCCAGGTTGTAGTACTCCAGCCACATGTTGGCATACTTGGCATTGCCCTTGGTCATGATGCTGTCCCAGAGTTCTCGTGCCTTCTGCATGTTGTTACACAGGCGAGCCTAACAAGGAGAAACAAGAGGATGCCCAGCATCCAAAGAAAGGGCAGCCTTTTAAAGCTCTGATAAGAATAGCACATCCCTTTAGACTCACAATCCCAAAAGCAGAGCAATGCATACAGCATGGTGGAAGGAGCCAAGGTTACCTCAATCCTCGCCCAGGTCTGCATCACGGTGCACGAAGGATCCCCACTCTCACTAAACCCTGTGGGCAAAGTAGGGAAAGCAGGATTCCTATAAGACTGGAACAGCATAGGAAGTGGCAAATAAAGCTCTGACAAGGAAAGGTCTTGTGTATTATTCTTATAAAATTGATTGCCCACCCATCACCGGCAGGTAATTTGGAATTGTTAACACATATTACATTCACAAGAATAGGGTGGGTCCTGAAAGCATACATCTCAAGTGTCAAAAGCCAGGGTAAAGAGGTGTGTCTTCACCATTTTCTGGAAGCTGTAGAGTGAAACTGCCAGATGCACCTCAGTGAGGATGGCATGCCACAGCTTAGGGGCTGCCACAGAAAAGGCCCTTTCCTGAGCCACCACCACTTGAACTTCTGAGGGAGGTGGAACCATCAGGAGGGCCCCATCTGATGAGTACGGCCCCCAAGAGGGTCTGTAAGGGCTTGGGCAAGTAAACAGGGGTCACAAATTGCATCAGAAGCTTTCAGTGCTGAATGCATTCATAACCCCAAAATATGCATTTCCTTTTTAAAAATAGAAGCCCCAACATACGTTCTTCCACTTCTTGCTTTAAGTATTCTATTGCATGGGCAAATGCAGACCGAAGTTCTTCCAGCTCTTTACTGGAGTCTGAAAAAGACCAAGTGAAAGAAGAGCGCCATTCAGAGACCAAAATGCTCTTAAGAGTTTTCTGCTGTGCTGTTTCTGTACTAAAGTGGCAAAGACCAGAGACAGGATGGCTACCTCACTGACTGGCTGTAGGAACTAAGTCGAGAAATACAGCAATTGCCCAAATGACTATTAGAAGATTCTCCAACACGTATTAAATTTTACCTTGAGTAAAATCCACCCTTCTCCTCAGGTAATCCAAGTACGCCTGCCAGATTTCCACATAGTCAGTAGCTTGAATGAAGCCAGCGTTCAAAGCCTTTTCAAAGTTCTCTAAACACAAGAAAGAAAAGCAAGCGGCATGAATGGGGCTTTTGTGATCTGCCCACCCCACCCTTCCTGGTCAATTCTTTAGCTTTAATTTCTGCATTGCAGGGGGCTGAACTGATTGACCCTTTAGGTCCCTTCCAACTCTATGACTGTATCCTCCCATTGGTAGCAGGATTTGGAGTTCAGCTCCTGGATTTGGGAGTGACCAAGCTTAAGACTTCCCTCAGAGCCTTCCGTTCTCCCAATGGCAGGGAGGGTGTGGGCTGGCTACAGTCACAGGAAACTGTCAGTCCACTGGCCCATCTAGAGCCTAGTGTTGCCCACTCTAACTGGCAGTGGCTCTCCAGTGCTTCAGGCCGCCCTGCCTGGAGAGGCAGCCAGGGGCCTTCTCCCTGAAGAGCAGATGCTCTACCAACTGAGCCCTTCCGCCAGGGCCCTTCAGCATCAAAGGAAGCACCACAGCCAGGACAAAAGGGACGGAGGCCTTGTGTGAACCATCGCCACTGCTTGTATAACACCCAGTGTAAGGTAGTAACGTAAGTAGTCTGTGTTCCATTAAACTGAGTGCTTCTTCACCTGAAATCAGCTCATGCTCAACATGATGCCTCTCCATGGCCAGGAGGTACTGGTTCCACAGCTTGACAGTCCACGGGCAATTCCTGACGGCTCGCTCATGGGCGCAAAGCACCAGCTCCTTCACTTTCAGCTGCCTGTCCTGCAAGACAAAGCCGATGCCAAAGTTAGTGTGTGTGTGTGCGCGCTCAGTTCCACAGGCGCACAGAACATGGCCTCTGGGTCTCACTTTCTGCTTTATGAATAACTTTTTATTGGGTTTTATAAATAAGGATCATAGAAATAATAAAGGATATAAAATAAACAGCCTTCTCGTGTCGTTTGTGTATCACAAAAATAGTGGCATAAATTTGCAATAATATCTACAGCATATGGTTCATTATTAGCGGTTAATGTGTAAGTTTTTAATTTGCAAATTGGTTTAAACCAAAATAAAGGGGAAACAGGGTAGAACTGAGTTAATACATAACATTCAACATCACATAACTAAAAGCCTAATCCAAGAGCCCTTGTGGTTGTGCTCAGATTAAGAGAGAGAGTAATAGTGATTTTTCCTCTTATGTTACCAATGAAACAATATAAAGTGTTGGTGATAAATGTGGAAGGGGTGCTCAAAGTGAGGATAATAATTTATGTTTAAATTTAAATTTAGATAAACCAAATTGAACAAAATACTGAGGGGAGGGATTGTTTGTTTCCTAGAATACTAGCATATGTTACTGAATTAAACCACACCAGACTAAAGCCATCTCTGTTCACACTTAGTTTATTTGTTAATCTCTCAAGGACATATGCTTCCCAATCTGTTTTGAACTTCTGCTTTGTGAAGGTCTCTGCTCAAGATTCTAGGCCACATGGAGAAGATAGACTTGAAAGCAGGTGACATCTGCTAAAACCACATTAAGCCAAAGAAGAAGCTAAAATAAGATGCCTGTGATTCAGAAGCCCCCTCCCCACAATGAGCAAAATCAGAATAAACTATACAGAGTCAAGAGCAATCCTGCAAACCTGCACTGCACATTCATGGGGTCTGGATCTCTTGGGAGAAGCATTTTAAATTTCTTATAGCAAGCAACACAGCTCTGGTTAGAACTAGTGGCCTTAGACTACAAGAAAGGTGCCTCTCAGGAGGCTCAGAGAAACTCTCTCGGGCTCCTTACCAGATACTGCGTGTAACGAGCCCAGAGGTCTGGCACAAGGCAGTTCTCCGCCAGGGCACGCTCATAGGTCAGCTGAATGCGAGCTGGGTCTCCGGCCTTCGTCTCAAACTCAATATAGGCTTGGTATTCTGCCAGCTTTGGCGTCTCAGCTACTAGCTGAAATTAAAGGGGGTGGGGGAAGGAAGGGAACCATTTCAGGATGTTATGAAATTATCATTAGGAGTAGCAGCAGCAGCATATATTTATTTATACCTCACCTTTTTCCCTGACAGGGACTCAAGGCGGCTTAGAAATAAAATAGGAACAGCCGGTAGAGAAAGAACTTGATTTATTTACATGTGTTCAGCATTTTCTACCAATAAGTCTCATAGCAAAATGCATTACAAATGTAGTTCACACAAATAAAATCATCAGCACACTAAGAAATGAATTAATGAATATACAACAAGTGAATAACTATGGATTTTTATCCTAATGTTGGATGTTTTTTGTTTTGTTTTGTTAAGTTGATATACTGAACTGGAGGGAAGACTATGTTTGACATTTAGTTTGACTGGAGAGCCCCATTTAACTTTGGATGTCTGGGGTTGAAGATCAGGAAAACATTGCCTAGCAGAATGAGGAGCAGCTGGATATTGTATTGGAAAATAGCTGGATACCATCCTGGAGTGAACACTTTTTATTATTTTGAATAATAAAATATAATAGTAAAATAAAATAATAAATTTTATTTATACCCCAGCCAGAGCCGGGCTCAGGGCGGCTAACACTGAATATAAATTACAATAAAACGTAATGCGGGGGGGGGGCAGTTAATTAAAATACGGCTTAAAATACAGCTTAGTAGTAGCCCATAAAGCAAGACCATAAAGGGAGGAAACATCAGGTATTCATCCAAGCCAGCTATCCATGCTGGTCCTACATGGGCCAGCAAAAAAGCCAAGGGAAAATTTATATACCAAATCCCATATAAGGGGTCAGGGTGAGTCCAAGCCAAAGGCCAGGCAGAACAGCTTCATCTTGCAGGCCCTGCGGAAAGATGTCAAATCCCGCAGGGCCCTGGTCTCTTGGGACAGAGTGTTCCATCAAGTCAGGGCCAGTGCCAAAAAGGCCCTGGCCCTAGTTGAGACCAATCTCACCTCCTTGAGGCTTGGGACCTCCAAAGTCTTGTTATTTATGGGCCTTAAGGTCCTCCGTGGGGCATACCAGGAGAGGCGGTCCCGTAGGTATGAGGGTCCTAGGCCACATAGGGCTTTAAAGGTCAAAATCAGCACCTTAAACCTGACCCTGTACTCCACAGGGAGCCAGTGCAGATGGTAAAGCACTGGATGAATGAGATCCCGCGGCAAGGACCCTGTAAGGACCCTGCTGCATTCTGCACCCGCTGGACTTTCTGGGTCAGCTTCAAGGGCAGCCCCGCATAGAGTGAGTTACAATAATCAAGCCTGGAGGTGACCGTCACATGGATCACTGTGGCCAGATCAGGGCGAGAAAGGTAAGGGAGCAACTGCCTAATACGGCGGAGATGGAAAAATGCCACCTTTACTGTGGCTGCAACCTGCGCCTCCATAAAAAGAGAGGTGTTGAAGGTTACACCCAAACTCTTGACAGAAGGCACTGGCACTAATTGAGCCCCCGCAAGAGATGGGAGTTTGCCCCCCAACCCCTTGTTGTCCCAACCCAGCCAGAGGGCCTCTGCCTTCAAAGGATTTAACTTCAACCAGCTCCCACGCAGCCATCCAGCCACAGCTTCCAAGCATCTGGTCAGTGTGTCGGGGCTGAGTCAGGGCAGCTGTCCATCAACAGATAAAGCTGGGTGTCATCAGCATATTGATGACAACGCAGCCCAAAACTCCAGACAATCTGGGCAAGGGGGCACATCAAAATATTGAAAAGCATCGGGGAAAGGATTGTGCCCTGCAGCACTCCAAACACCAAGGAGTGCTGCGACAACTCCTCTAGCACCACCCTCTGTCCCTGACCTGAGAGCGCAGCCATTGCCGGACTGTGCCCTGAATCCCCACATTGGCAAAGCGGTGGTCCAAAAGTTCGTGATCAACCATGTCGAAGGCTGCTGACAAATCTAAAAGAATCAGCAGTCACAACTCGCCTCTCTCTAGCTGTCTATGGAGATCATCTGTTAGGGCGACCAAAGCCACCTTGGTTCCATGACCAGGGCAAAAGCCGGACTGAAATGGATCCAGAGCTGATGTTTCATCCAGAAACCTACCAAGCTGTTCAGCAACCACTCTCTCAATCACCTTACCCAAGTACGAAAGATTCAAAACCAGGCGGTAATTGGATAGATCTAAAGGATCTAGTGATGTTTTCTTTAAGAGCGGACACACCACTGCTTCCTTCAACTCCGCTGGGAATGCCCCGTGATGAGGGACAAGATGGTGATCTCACCCAGAGGGAGTCCGCACCTCCTCTGGACACGCTCTAATCAGCCAAGACGGGCACGGGTCAAGGAGGCAAGTGCAGCTCGGAGGAATCTGTCTACATCGCAGGGAGCATCCGATCGAAGTGGTCCAATACTGGACCCAAGGACAGCCTCCATTTCTGTTACTGTATCCAAATTGGCAGGGAAGTCACGGCAGAGCAGCAAAAAAGCTCGCAAATGCCTCACAGCTATGGGTCAAATTCGTATTTAAATTTGGTTGTCCCTCTAGGGATGTTAGAGACCTGATTATTCTAAAAAGTTGTGCTGGGCGAGAGCTAGCGGATGCAATGGAAGCTGAGAAGTAAAACTTCTTCACAGCTTTCACTGCCATCTCATAGGCTTTCATAAACGTCCTATAAGATGTTCTTGAGGCTCCGGTGCGAGCATGCCGCCATACTCGCTCTAACCGTCTGAGGGCCCGCTTCATTTTCTGGAGCTCCTCGGTAAACCAAGGGGCCCGGTTTCAGCGGGGTCGCAGAGGGCACTTAGGTGCAATCTCATTGATGGCTCATTATTCCAGTTCTCGACAAGCTCATCTACTGAGCCACCAGAGGGAGCAGGGACCCGCAAGGCCTGACAAAATCCATCAAGATCCATCAGCCTCCGTGGGCGAGCCCAAATTGGCTTGCCACCCAAGCGAGGTGGGGGCGGGAAGTCAATCCTGGCTTTCAGAGCATAGTGCTCAGACCATGGCACTTCCACAAGGGAGGACATGATCACATCTATACCCGCACCAAAGATCAAATCCAGCGTGTGGCCTGCTTGATGTGTGGGACCCAAAACCAACTGGGAGAGCCATAATGTCGCCATGGAAGACACCAGGTCCAGAGGAGGGGGTGGCATCAGCATGAACACTGAAGTCCCCCAAAACCAACAGATTAGGGAACTCCAAGGCCCAGCCTCCCACCACCAGCAGGCCTGACAGGGTGGCTGCTGGTGCACTAGGTGGTCAGTACACCAGCAAGACAGCCAAGCTCTCCTTGGTGCCCCACACTAGGCCAACACACTCAATGCCAGAGGTTGATGGTGCTGGCAGAGCCCTGAAAGAACAATCCTCCCAGATTAACAACACTACCCCTCCCCCTCAACCCACAGTCCACGACTGGTGGACAGAGAAACCCAGGGGTGCTATCTCATGCAAGGAGACTATTTCGCCTTCACGCACCCAGGTCTCCATCACACAAGCCAGGTCAACCCCCAGCGAGATAAAAAATCTCGCATGGTGGCAATTTTATTCCCTATAGACCTGGCATTGCACAACACCAGTGACAGAGGTGGGTAATCCCTGCTCATCCTATCATTGTCCCTCGGAATGGGGTGTAGACTGAAAGGGGTTCGAGCATCACCCCATTTCAAAACCCTTCGCCTGTAGGGTCTACCCCCACCGCCAGACCTCCCTCTGACAGAACAGATTAGTTTTATTTGTTTGTTTGTTTTATTATATGGTATGTTGAAAAGTTTCAGTAAAAACACTTTGTTAAAAAAACCCACCCCACCCAGCCCAACTGGCTGGAGTTGATGGAAGCTGCAGTCCAAAGCATCTGCAGGGTGCCAGGCTGGGGAGGCTGGAAGCAGCTCTCCAAGGTCTCAAAGAAGAGAAGGGTTTTCGCTAGTCTAGCTGGCTTTTGGAACTGGAGATATCAGGGATTGAGCCTGGGACCTTCTGCCAGCAAAAGAGGTGCTCCGGCACTCAGGCACAGTCCTTCCCCTACCCGGAGTAAAGTAAAAACAACAAATGCAGTCATGGGGAAAAGAAAGTGCACCCTCTTTGAATTCTGTGGTTTTACAAATCTGGACATAATAGCAATCATTTGTTCCTTAGTAGGTCTTAAAACTAGGTAACTACAACCTCAGATGAACAACAACACATGACATATTACACTGTGTCATGATTTATTTAACAAAAATAAAGCCAAGATGGAAAAATCATGTCTGAAAAACTAAGTACACCCTTACTGCTTCCATAGGATTAAAAGGCTAAGTAGCAGACAGGGGCTGCTAATCAAATGTCCTTGCTTAACTGATCATCGGCAAGTGTGCCCACCTCTGTAAGAGCCAAAGTTTTAGCTGTTTGCTGGTCTGGAGCACTCAGGTGTGTTTTCAATGCCAAGGAGGAAAGATGACACAAGGCTCTAAGAGAAGCAAGTGCTGCTGCCCGTGAAACTGGGAAGGGTTCTAAGGCCACCTTCAACCAATGTAAAGTCCATCATTCTACAGTGAGAAAGATTATTCAAAAGTGGAAAACATTCAAGACAGTTGCCAATCTTCTCAGGAATGGACGTCCCAGCAAATTCACCCAAGGTCAGACCATGCAATGCTCTGAGAAATTGCAAAAAACCCAAGAGTTACACCTTAGGCTCTACAAGCCTCAGTTAGCATGTTAAATCTCAAGTTCATGACAATACAATTAGGGGGGGAAACTAAACAAGTATGGTTTGTTTGGAACCATTTCCAAGAGAAATATTCGTAATCTCTAAAAAGAACATGGCAGCAAGGCTTTGATTTGGAAAGTTGCATCTGAACAAACCTCAAGACTTCAGGAAAAATATTCTTTGCACAGACGAGACCAAAGTGGAGATGTCTGGCCATAATGCACAGTGCCACGTTTAGCAAAAAGCAAACACAGCATGTCAGCACAAGAGCCTCATACCAATTGTCAAGCACGGTGGTGGAGGGGTGGTGATTTGGGCTTGTTTTGCAGCCACAGGACCTGGGAACCTTGCAGTCATTGAGTCAACCATGAACTCCTCTGTATTTCAAAGTATTCTGTATTTCAAAGTATTCTATAATTAAAAGTGTGGCCCTCTGCCCAACAGCTTGGTCATGCAAAAGGACAAGGATCCCAAGCACACCAGGAAATCTACAACAGAATGACTGAAAAGAACAGAATCAAGGTGTTGCAATGGCCCAGTCAAAGTCCAGACCTCAACCCAACTGAAATGTTGTGCAGGATCTTAAGAGAGCTGTGCATAAACAAATGCAAGCAAACCTCAATGAACTGAAGCAAGGTTGTAAAGAAGAATGGGCCAAAATTCCTCCACAATGACGTGAGAGACGGGAAAAGTCCTACAGAAAACATTAATTTCATGTTATTACTGCTAAAGGTGGTTCTACAGGCAATGGAGTCCTAAGGTGTACTTAGTTTTTCACATATGGCTTTTCCATTTTGGCTTCAAATAAATCATGACATGATATATAACATGTCAAGTGTTGTTGCTCATCTGAAGTTGTGTTTACCTCATTTTAAGACCTGCTAAGGAAAAGATGATTATTACTATGTCTTCATATGTAAAATCACAGAATTCAAAGAGGGTGCACTTTCCTTTTCCCGTGACTGTATGTGAGAGAGAAAAATTCATTACCAGAGGCCAGATATTTCAAAGTATTTCAAGTATACAGTTTACACACTGTATTTGAGCTTCAATGACATCAGAGATTTTGTCTAATACAAGTTTGCTGTAAATAAGTTTACACTGCAAGAGGTGTAGAGCTGGACGGGACCTGTTTGGATCCTGTCCAGCTCTGCATTTCTATGATTTCCACTGCTGGTAAAGAGCAGCCCCATTCCACCCAGCAAGGAAGTACCTTACCAGGGCCTCTTCGTACGGTTTACATTTAGCCATCTGCTGCAAAGCCTTCTTGTAGTTTCTGATCACTGCTTCAGGGATTGGCTCCTCAGACCACTCTGCATACTCTGCATATGTAGCCTCCATATCTTGGCATAAGTAACAAAAACCATTTCAGAATATTTCCTACCTGCTTAGCATGGCTCTCAGCATTTGAAATGAGAGTTTCTTTTCATGAGGATGAAAAATTATATTGCAACCAACTTGAGACTTATTTCTCTGCCACAGGAAACCAATAGCAAAAGTTATTCTTCCTTAAAAAAACACATGCCACATTGGAAGTTACCTGTTTTCCCCCTCCCCCTTCAATTCCCTCCTTAAATCCCCAAGATCCATTTAAAATAAACATTCCAAAGAGAAAGTTGTGTTCAAAGGCTCTCTGGGTAATACACCTTATTGATGGCAGGAGTCCTTTCTGTGCCGCTGCCAAAAGGACTGCCTGCAGCCCCCCACAAGTTCAAATGGAGAAGGCACCCAGAGCTTTGCACCCAGATCAGAATCACAGTAGATCTGTCTCGGGGTGCACACTGCACACACCCCAAGCAGATGCAGTTCCACCAGACTGGAGCCACTAAAGCTCACAGGTTCTTACCAAGAAGTGGGATCCCCAGCTGGCGCCTAAAGAGCACATGAATCCTTCCAAGCTGTGCGCTGACTGTCTGCTGCTGCTCAGCAGATGGAACGCTGCCGGCTGCTGGCTGCACAAGGAGAGAGGGAGAAAACAATTGGTGAACATCAGACAAGGCTACGAGATGCAGCAAGGAGTGGAAGGCCTCTAGGAGCCCACCAGCCTTATCAGAAACAAATGTGCACATACACAAAATGAAGTCCCAAGCATCAAGGGCTGCTGATAGGGCCCCCTAAGTTGCACCATCACCCCCGGCTTGGAATAGGGACAGAAAGCAGACCTTCCTCCCCAGATGAAGGCTCCCCTCAGAAGGCTACTGACCCCCACCCCACTGCACTTCTTCGTGGCCAATTATTCAAAAAGAGTTTGCAGGGAACCAGGAAATCCCACTTCCCCAGAGAGTCAATAAGTCATCCTTTCGCCTCAACAGAATACAGTCCCTTCTTGGGAGATTTGCCATCCGCACAAGTACAAATTAAGGGTAGCAAAGCAAGGTATTTGTATACTGCTATACCATTAAAAAATCAGCATGTATTAGATTAGAAACACATAAAAACTTAAGCTCAAAACTTAAGCACATAAAGCAAATTATGTATTCTTAACTCCCTGCATAAGCTTGGACATAAAAAGTTGGCACAGAAGGCATCTCCTGAATCTCTACTGGCAGAGTGTTCAACAAGATTGGGCCAATGACGCTCCTGCAAACTATCGCAGTAATCCGACTGTGATACTGTATAAAGGTTCAGGAGATCCCAGAGATACCCTGGACTCAAGTTGTTCAGGGATTTGTAAATTACCGTATTTTTCGCTCTATAACACGCACCTGACCATAACACGCACATCGTTTTTAGAGGAGGAAAAAACATTCTGAATGAAACAGTGGATGTATCATTTTTGTGCTTCATGCTGTGGCCACAGACATGTGATCTGATGGTGAATTTGGGGTGACCCAATGCAAAAATCCTGAGAATTCCTGTGGATCCATGCTTTGTAACCACGTTTTTGCACCATTGCAGCCCCAGGCAACAGTGGGTGCGTGATTTTTTTGGTGCAGGCTGTAGCCATGGACATGCTATGTGATCTGATGGTGAATTTGGGGTGACCCAATGCAAAGATCCTGAGAATCCCTGTGGATCCAAGCTTTGTAACCACATTTTTGCACCATTGCAGCCCCAGGCAACAGTGGGTGTGTGATTTTTTGGTGCAGGCTGTAGCCATGGACATGCTATGTGATCTGATGGTGAATTTGGGGTGACCCAATGCAAAGATCCTGAGGATCCATATGGATCTATGCTTTGTAACCACATTTTAAGTGGGGAGCGAAGGAAAAACAAAGAAGGGACATGAGAGGGGTGTGCAGAGAAGCAGCTGGCTAAGAATGCAGGAGAGGGATTTAACGGGAGGGAGGAAAGAAAGGCAAAAGTTTCTCCCCGCCCAAGCCAGCCACCTCTCTCTCTCTCTCCCCCTCCCCCTCTCTCTCCCTCCCGCCCCTCTCTCTCTCTCTCCCTCCCCCCCCTCTCTCTCCCTCTCCCCCAGCAGCACCGGAGCACAGAGAGGAACTCTGCTTTCCCCTCTGCTTGCCTGGAGGGGAGGGGCTTTCCCTGCTCTTTGTTCCGTTTCAGCAAACACAGCAACGAAACAGAGGAGGGTGGGCAGTAAGACCCTGAGGCAGAATGCAGGAAAGCAGCCGCTTCCTCTTTTCAGGTTTCCCTTCTCCGTGAAGCGCGATTTGATTTTTGCCTGATTTTTCGGCTCCAGGGACCACACATTCGCTCAATAACACGCACAGACATTTCCCCTTCCTTTTTACGAGAAAAAATCTGCGTGTTATAGAGGGGGAAATATGGTAATACAAGGACCTTGAATCTGGCTCAATGGCAGCCAGAGCAATGTTGCTCCATCAGCAATCTGGCTGCAGCATTCTGCACCAGCTGAAGCTTCCAAACCAGGTCCAAGGGGAGCCCTGCATAGAGCACATGGCGGTAAATCAGCCTCAAGGTTACCAATGCATAGACTACAGTGGTCCTTTACCTGCACTGTTTCCAGGATGGCATTTTCAAACTCCCGATATGCCTCCCAGATGGCAGCTCCTTTCGTCATGTGAAGACCAACAGCTGTTAGCGCCCTCTCAAAGATTGAACGAACTTTATCAATGCCTCCCTCCTGGCCAATGCCTCCAATCGAGTACTGGGCATATTCCAGCCATATTTCCGGACCTAGAAAAAAGCACCAGAATGCTGCCCACTCAGGTCTGCAAGCAATTTATTCCAAAAGTGCAGCTTTAAGATCTTTTAACTGTGATCAGTTTTAACTGGGTTCTACCCGCTCTTTTTCATTATTGACTTCTGTACTGTATTTTTTGCTGTTGAATTATGTGTAAGCCACCCTAGTAAATTTTATGTGAAGAGTGTGGAAACAATTCTTTTAAAGATGAACTTATAGATTTCACTACTCAAGCATACACATGGATAAAAGCAAATGCAACAGTCAGCATTTGTACTCATTTGTAAGGGAGTCTTGGGAAGTTAACCAGAGACCAGGAACCTCTAGCCCTCCAGATGTTGTAGGACACCAAATTCCCATGAGCCCCAGGTAGCATGGCCAATGGACAGGGATTATGGGGACTGCAGTTCAACACTATCTGGAGGACTACAGGTTCCCCATCCTGGGTCTAAATTATCTCTGTACTGAGAGAGCAAAGGCAGAAGACGACAAACCAGCCTAAATGGACCTCACTTTTGCCTATCCCTCAGCTCTTCCCCTAGAGCTACCTGAATTCATTCTCTCCCCATTCCAATTATTCTCTCCATGTACCATGTTTTCCAACATGGTACGGAACAGAAATAAACAGCAAATATTTGGAACCCAGAACTTTGCAAGCCAAACTGCCAGGAATAGTTAAAGAGTCGGACAGCCAGCCTTCAGTTTTCACTTGCCTGCCTTAAAATTTAGCATCTTGCAGTTTAGGTGGCTTGTTTAGGCTGTTTTGGCTTAGGAACATGTCAATGTTTTGTGGTGTTAAGGTTTTTTTTAAGGTGAAAACTTACAGATGTAGTCTTTCACAGCTCTCTCAAAGAGATCGTAGATCTTGTCTCTCTCCGAGTTTTCTGAAGCCATCCGAATCTCATCCTTCAGCCAGTCTAGCCAGATTTCTGCAGTATACAGGATATGTACATTCATACCAACAGAACACGAGCACAACAGGCATACAGCCTTTCAACTTGGAGGTAGCACATAACCGTTATGACTAGTATCCTTTGATAGGCAATCCATAGGAGACAAGGCTAACTCCCTTTTAAAGCCAGCACCACATCATGTAGAGGAGCCAGCGCAGAGTAGTGGTTAGAGTGCTGAACCAGAACCAGGGAGACCAGGGTTCAAATCCCTGCTCAGCTATGAAGCTCACTTTGTGACTTTTGTGCCAGTCACTGTCTGTCGGCCTAACCTACTTCACAGGGTTTTTGTGATGATAAAATGGAGCGGGAGAGACGTGTGCATGCCCCCTTGAGCTCTCTGGAGAAAATGTGGGATATAAATGTAATGATAAATAAAATAAATAGCATAAGGTTATGGCAAATCAAGCTATAAAAACAGCCTACCTTCTGTAAGGGGAAAGAGTTCACTCATCTTCTGACGGGCTCTTCGGAGTTTGACTAATTCTCCTTCCTGGTGCAGCAATTTTATGAGATCCAGATGACAATTGTAATCAAATACATTGATGGATAGCTTAAAGACAACAAAAACAGTTTTATTTGTAAGCTTTTAGTGGAAGAACAGGTAGCAGTCAAGCCTCATGGGCTTTTTTCTTGGGTGTGTTCTTGACTTAACAAGGCACCACAAACAATCATTCTAGGGGGAATCTATGCATTCGTTCTCTCAGGTCATGCTCAAGTCCCTGATATTTCTTCACAGCACACTAAGTTGCAGTTTGCACCAGCTCCAGCTCATAGACCAGGAACCTGAAATCTATGCACACCACTGTCTAGTTATGATTGCTTCCACTACATCTCTGTACATGTCATCACCCAGGGCTGGCCTCCTTCCCCAAAAAGTCAGGCATGGTTTGCTCAAAACATGGTCTCAAAAAGTACCTCAGGGAGATCTCTCTCTCTCTCTCAGTGCAGAGGCACAGGGGATCTGCCTACATTGGAGGGCAGTAGTAGAACACCAGGTTTGCATGTAGAAAGTCCCAGGTGCAACCCCTGCTTCCTCCAGGCAGGGCTGGGAAAGACTTCTTGCGCATCTTAAACTGAGTTAATTAGGCCAACAGGAGCCAGTGTGGCACAGTGGTTAAGAGCTGGGGAGACCAGGGCTTCAGCCACTCACTTTCAGCCCAACCTACCTCACCTCTCCCCATGTGAACGGACCCGGACCCCGCAAGCATCACCCTTCCACGAGAGGCCTGGAGGGTGGCAACACGGGAATGGGGCCTTTGTTGCGTATCTTTAGGTGCTGAGCAAAAACATTCCTCCTCTCCCAGGCCTTTCTTTAATCAATGAATCTATTGGGGGGGGAATGTCTGCTTGTTATTGTTACATATCTTTGTGTTTCTATGAAGCGAACCGCTCTGTGATCCTCGAATGAAGTGGCATAAAAGTGAGTAAGTTTTAACAATGAAAAACGAGGAAGGAAAAGGTGCGATATAAAGGCAGCAAGATAACGAACTAAACGATCTGCCTGGGCATCAGGCAGCTCGGTGCTGCCAGCTGCACCCGAGACTCTTCCCCAAGCACACGGCGAGGGGAGGGGAGGAGGTCCAGGCTCACGCGGGAAGAGAGAGACCAAAAGCCACCTTCCTCGCCCCCCCCCCCGGCCCCGTCTTCGCTTCGGGCGGGGGCGTGGCCTTCTCCGCCGCAGCCACGCCCGCCCCGCGCGGCCCTCACCTGCTCTTCCAGGCGCTGGATCTCGGCCTCGTTCTCCTTCTCCGCGTCCTCGCCTTCCCCGCCGGAGGACTCCTCGGACTCGGACTCCCCATCCGCTTCTTCCTCGTCGCCGTCGCCTTCCTTCTCGCCTTCATCTTCCGAGGCCCGCGCCTCCCGCATCTCCTCCTCAGCGGCTCCGCCAACGGCCGCCATCTTGTGCCGCCGCGCGCCCGCGCTTCTCTCCCACTCAAGGAAAGGCCCCCTCCCGCCAGCCTTTTCGCCCGCCGCGCTTCTGGGCTGCCCTGCTCTAACGCCTGACTGAAAAATAGAGGCAGCTGCTGCTCCGAAGGCGTCTGGTACAAACAAGGCGGGGGGTGTCGGTCCCGCAGAGCTCTTAAGAAGGGCCGCTGGACAGGAAGCGTCCCCGGCAGGTGAAGGGCATCGCCATTTGGTTCTTTTCGAAGGGGCATAAATGTCGGGCTTTCCCAAAATCTCGGCGCGCCGCAGTCGCCTCAAGGAAGGTCAGAAAGAAGGACCCTCTCCATCGCTTAGGGGAAGGCAGGCCGGGGCCGCCATGTTGAGTGTGTCAGCGCGCCGCTGCTCTGGTTCCGTTGGCTTGAAAGGAGCTTGCGCAGGAGACCTTCCTGTTTGGTTGTGTCTCGTGTGCTCGGGGGGTTGTGTGTGTGCTATGACACCGATAGCCCGCCTTTTCCGTCGAGTGGCCCCCGAGGGAGCTTCGTCGCTGCGTGTAACTTTCAAAATAGGCCAACCCATTTGCCAAAGCAGCGGCGCTGAGAGAGCGGGGGCGGCATCTTAAAGCAGCATTACATTTGCTCCCCAGGGCCCCTGGTTGGGTGGTGGGGGCCCAAGAGCCACGCATAAAAGCTTGGTCCTCTCCAGAGTCTTGTCAGGCCATAAATAAAAGTATTTCTACGCACACACCTGCTTCAAATAATAAATCATTTATTTACTCCCATTATTTGCATACTTCCCAATAAAATAGTCAATAAATAAAATAGTGTAAAAATACATATAAAACTGTAAAATCAAAGCGGATGCCAACACTGATGGCATTCTCTCGTGACTGCTAAACATTTATGCTCTCAATAATTAAGTACAGTAATTATGGTCAGCAAATAGCGGTTTTGGCCTGACTACTATTTTCTGTAAGTTTCAATGTCGTTTAATGTGTTTTTGTGTCCCCTGCCTTGTGATGCTGACATGAAAAGTGGGATAGAAACAGTTCTAATAAATAAAAGGCAACAAAGCAAAAAGAAAGCATAGCTCCTTTGCACCCCAAAGCTAAAACGCGTTGGGTGGCGGCAGCGGCCTACAAATGACGCGGGCTTTCCCCGCACTAGGCCTGGGCCTGACGAAAGCTGTGGCGCTGAGCAGCCTCGGGCTTGGGAATTCCTTAAGAGATTGTGTTGGGAGCTGGGTGGGTTGTTACAGTTATTGACTGTAATCTTTTGTCTTTCATTTCAGATGTTACAGTACTCTGATTTATGCTTGGTTATGCGTTTTTTGTTATATTTATTATTTATGACTACTGTTGTTACGTTGGAATTGTGCTTTTTCATGTTGTAAGCCGCATGGAGCATGGCTTGAACCCTGGAAAGATGGAATTCTAATAGAATTATGTATGTATGTATGTATGTACATAATGTCTACTCAGAAGTAAATCAAACTGAATTCAGCAGGATTCGCGCCCAAGTGGAATTAGGACTGCAGACAAAGCAGCAAATCAAAACTTGCAATAATAATAATAATAATAACGATAGTTACCATGACAAATAACAATCATGACAATAACATCCAGACTAATTCCCTCCCCGGGCGGGTTAAGTTTCTTCCTCCCGGAGGGCGTGGCTAGTGACGCCCGTTTCGTTTTGCCCTCAGCAGGGCGCTGTGGCCTCACCTGGCGCTGCAGGCGTGGCGTCACAATCTCGCGCCGTCCTTGTCTCCTGTGTCGCAGTCCTCCTCCAGCAGACATGATGGCGGCGCTGAGGGCGAGCGTTGCGCAGCGGGCGGCGGCGGCTCTCCTGAGGCCTGGGCCGGCCCAGGCTCCCCTCGCCGCGGGATACCACGAGAAGGTAGGGGACGGGGGCTGGCTCACTCAAGGGGGCTTTGAGGGTCGCAGGAGAAAGGCGGGCGAGGGGGGAGGACCCAGCAGAACAGGGGTTTTCGTTGGGGGGGGGTCCCTCAGAAGGTGGCGGACCCTCCTTCCCTGGAGGGTTTTGAGAAGCAGAGGCCAGGCGGCCCCCTGTCAGGGATTCCTCAGCCGTCACGCCTGCATCGCAGGAGGACGGACTCGAGGACCCTTGGAGGGCCCCTTCCGCTCTGCAGCTCCCTGGTTCTATAAGACATCGGCTGTCATTGTAAATGGGTAGCTGGATTATGGGGGATATCACAAGGGGGTGTGAGGGAACGCTGCGCAGGTATGGGGGTCATAAGGGGTGTTGGGGGTAACCTGGGGGGATGGAGAGGGGATGTGATAAGGATTTGGGGGACTAAGGTAGAATTGGGGATCTTTGTAGACCTGGGGCTGATACAACAAAGGTGGCTGGAAACTGAGTGGAACACCAGAAAGAGGGTGAGAAGGGAAGCCTGCACAGATTTGGGGAGGGGACAGTTTAGTGGGCTTCAAACAGAATAGATGCCTGGGAGGAGTTAATTAGTATAAATAATGAGGACACTTCATTTTCAAAATAATAATAATAAATTGAGTGGTGACCTTTAACAAATAGAGGGAGGCATGGGGAAAGGCCTCGCAGTGGGGCAGGGGCTGCATTGTGGGTAGATAGAGAAGTTGGTGACTGAGGTTGCCCTTTTTTACTCTCATCCCTTTTCCATTTTGTATCATGGCTTCTAGATTGTTAGCCTGCAGGCAGGGACTGCCTTGCTCTTGTGTACAATGCTTAGTGAAATCCATGTGCTCTAGGAATGATTAACGGTAATCATAAGCTGTGGGAGTTGGCGTGATTCATGGAGGGAAGGAGGAAGGATGCAGAAGGAACAGGGCTAACATAGTCAGAGAGCTGGCATAAGAAGGGTGGTATACCAAAAGGAGGCACAGAAGGAGAGGCAGGAAACGGCGCACAGTGGTGGGGGTTTGCAGACAGCTGGCTTAGAATGTTAGAGTACTGGCTAGATAACTGTGCACCAGTATATTCCCTGCTGGGTTCAAAGGGCCATGCTGTTTGTTTCTCCTGCCCATAATGTGGAGGAGCACTTTGACGACAAGGTTGTGTACACAGGGCATTGCAGACACTCCCCCTCCCCTTGACAGATATTTTATAAGACTGGGATAAGTTTTAGTCATTTTGGGGGGATCTCTTTAAGTTGTGCTGGACTGAGTGGCAGAAATCAAACAATTGGAAGGATCCCTGAAGTCTGCCTTGTCCAGCCACCTGTGTAACGATGCAGAAAATCTAAAGATAGACACCCCTGATGTCTAGGGCTCAGTCAAGAAATGTCTCCAGTAGGTGGCAGTCAGAGACTTTGCGACTCCATTAAATGATACGTGATATGATAGCCATGTTCAAATATATAAAAGGATGTCACATAGAGGAGGGAGAAAGGTTGTTTTCTGCTGCTCCAGAGAAGCGGACACGGAGCAATGGAGCCAAACTGCAAGAAAGAAGATTCCACCTAAACATTAGAAAGAACTTCCTGACAGTAAGAGCTGTTTGACAGTGGAATTTGCTGCCAAGGAGTGTGGTGGAGTCTCCTTCTTTGGAGGTCTTTAAGCAGAGGCTTGACTACCATATGTCAGGAGTGCTCTGATGGTGTTTCCTGCTTGGCAGGGGGTTGGACTCGATGGCCCTTGTGGTCTCTTCCAACTCTAGGATTCTATGATTCTATTCTATGAATAGCCCTAATCATAGAATTGCAGAGCTGGAAGGGTCCAGGATGATTATATCGTTCAAGGATTCACCTTTGTCCCCTGAAGATGCACATCAAACTTTTGCTTTTGAATTCCAGGTTGTTGATCACTATGAGAACCCACGAAATGTTGGTTCCCTGGATAAGAACGCAAAGAATGTTGGGACTGGCCTTGTGGGAGCACCAGCCTGTGGGGACGTCATGAAGCTGCAAGTAAGTTAGTGCTGCCTTGAGGCACCAAAGGCTGTGAGACAATAAAGCCTCTTTCAGTCTCTCACCCTCTATTCTCTGTGATCGTGAACAAGAGAAGTGTCTCTTTCGTTTCTATGCAATGCTTAGTCACTCTCATGAAAATGTCCTCAGGTTGAAGTAGATGAAAACGGAAAGATAACAGATGCCAGGTTCAAGACGTTTGGCTGTGGGTCAGCAATCGCTTCAAGTTCCTTGGCTACTGAATGGGTGAAGGGCAAGACGGTAAGTCTGATGCCTGTCAATATATACCTTGGCCTTGTTTTGGGGGAAAACCTTTCATGCTGCATTACCATCTCTTAGGCTGCTTGAAGAAAGTCGTTTACAGTCCAGGGAGGGTGGATTTTGCATGCATCATGCTAAGAGTCTAATAATGTGGAAGTCAATTGTGGAGGCCTGCAGCTGGATCAGACCAAAAGTCCTTTTAGTCCAGCATCCTGTTCTCAGTGATCAGCCAGATGATTCTGTGAAGCCTGCAGACAGGATATGATTGCAGCAGCACCCTTCCTACCAGTTCCCAGCAGCTGAATTTCAGAAGCATGCTGCCTCCAGCAGAGGGGTAGTAAGCTGGCAATAGAAAATGAAATTGTGTCTGTGGAGCAGAGTTAGCAGCAGTTGCTATGGAAAAGCTGTAGCTTACGCACCTGATTTTTGTTCAGAAAGTATTAGGTTCAATCCTCAGCTTCTCCAGGTAGGACTGGGAAGATACCTTCTCTGAAAGAACCACTGCCAGTTATTCTAAACAATACTGCGCTAGATAGACCTGAAGTCTGGTAGTGCAAGACAGTAGTCCTGTGTGCCTAAGTCCATGGTATGAAATGGAAGGCTAAATGGTAATTTTTGTATGTTTCAGGTTGATGAAGCCTTGAAGATCAAAAACACAGACATTGCTAAAGAGCTCTGCCTTCCTCCAGTAAAATTGCACTGCTCCAGTAAGTAACTTTTTTTTGTTCTTTGTTACCATTGAAACTCTTTGCAGACAAGTTGTTGGAAAGAAGCACCACAAGGTCCCAAATGCAAATAGTCAATCATGAACAAGAAATGTGAATGTAAGTGAAGGTCTTTTACAGCGATGCCTTCTATGTAGTTGGTATGTTCTTAGAGAAAGTGAAGAGCTAGAATATAAGGGCATATGCCTTTCTCTGATTGGTGCTAAGGAGAGTTGTAATCCAACAACATCTGTACAGCTACAAGTACTCCAACCTTGGGAGGCTGGAAATTGGTTTTGGAGCTAGCGTTGTGATAGACTGAACCAGGAAGTTCTTGTTATAGTTCCTGCCATTAAACTCAGTGGAAGGCTGTTGAAAAGGGAGTCAGGGTTGAGACACTGAGAATAATATTGGCTTATCTTTATGGGGCTGTTGTAAAGAATGCTGAGAAGGCAAGTGAACTGATTTGTGCACAAGTGCTATGCCCATGCTAAGTCATAAACTGGCCTAAGAACACTCCTCAAAACTCAGAAATCTGGGCACGTAGGAAATCTCTCCTTCACTTTAGAAATGCCTAAAGGTCACCACAAGGTGAATGTGGGGGTTTACTGCCAAGGATGTGAATTGGCCTGCTGAGTTGCAGGAGAGCCAGAAGCACGGCTCTTCTCCCAGAGTCCTTGGCACTCAGGATTGAAATTATTTTGCTTATTCGACTTCCGCTGTTAAACCAGTCTAATATTTCACTTGTGTTCTTCCTCCCTTAGTGTTGGCAGAAGATGCCATCAGGGCTGCCTTAGCAGATTACAAGTTGAAGCAGGGGCCGAAGAGCAGTGAGCCAGGAAAAAACGCAAGCATGGCCTAGAAGGAGGTGCTGCGTGTCAAAAGGCCTGGAGCCCTGTCCCGCGACAGCCTTGTCATTCCAATTGTAATTTAGCAGGGCAATTACAGCAAGGAGCCAACAAATCACCTTAGTGCATTTTGGAAGCATGCACAATGTCAGGCTGCATTGGAACCACCTCAGGGCAGTCGCCTTGATCATCTTTGCTACCAGCTTTTCTGTTTTCCTTCCACATGTGGGAGGAAAGAGAAGAACCTTCTTGTGATTTCAGTGTGAGAATTTTGCTATAAGTAATCGTTCCAGCTTTCAGTGTGTAGGAGGCAATTGCCTACATGTTTGCTAGGGCATGGCCTGCTGTTGCAAGGAGCAGCCCCATCTCCGCTTTGGGCAAAGCTGCCTGGTACGAGAGAACAGTCAGGGACCTGTAACCCTCCCCACAGGAAGGGAAATTGAGCCCACTCTAGATATCTTTGGGGACTAAAGAAGGTAGAAGTTGCTCTCCTGCCGTTTCTGCAGATGAGGCAGCAAGAATCTCCCTTCCCGTTGCCAGCAGCATGTTCTTCTAGCCGGGAGGGAGGAGATTTACCCCAACAGCAGATTAAGGCAGAAACAACCATCTTCCTATCCTTATTCCCTAGTTTGGGTTTTAAAGAAAAGGATTGTGTGATCAGACAGTTTATGCACAAGTTTCAGATTTATTTTATGTACAGTGTATGCTATATAAATATATAGAGATAATATATGCTGTGCTCTGGCTCAATGAATTGTGTGTTTCTTCCTAGCAAATTTCAGGCTGAATTTAGAAGAGGAATTTGTATAAATGCCTTATTTGGCGCAACAGTATTCAGCCAGACCACAGAGAAATAAGAGAGAGGTATCAGCCTCCTTGGGGTGGCGAGGGAGGGTGGGAGTGGAGGATGCAACATAGAGTGACAGTGGGAAGAGAGAAAACAAACTGAGGGGGGAGGGAAGACTGTGGTGCCTTCCTTGGCGGGAATGGCTGGCTGGGACCCTGTAGGGTCGCTCCTTTTGGGAGATAATACACAGTGACATTTTGTTGCCGGTTGCTTGTATGGCCCTTCTAAAAGTAGGGCGTGTAGGCCACAGTCCTCTTGCTCCCCAGCAACCGACACTCAGGAGATTTGCTCATCATCTTTGGAAAACGCCAGCCCTGTGCTCTTTGAAACAGCCTTGAAAAGCAGCCAGCCCCATTAGAGAACAGCATTGCGTAGAAGGACAAGATAGCTCAGTTTCTCAGCAAGAAAGGCAAAAAGTCCTTCGCCAATGTGAGGGGTGTATTCATAGCAAAATCTGCATTTATTCCCACCTCCACCCCCCCGAGGAATGGGAGGGGGGTGCTATTGCCCAGAAGAACTCAGTTGGGGTTTTCTTACACAGCCCTTAGCTTCAGGAATAGTGACAGGTCAGAACTACATTTCCAGGTTCCTTGGCTGATTTACAGCCAAAGCAACCTGAAAAAATAAAAAAGGTTTAATGAACTAGTACTTAAGGAAGACTTCCCTTTTTAGTTTCTGGGTGGTGGAGAGGAGAGGAGAGAAAAAGTAATGTTTCAGTTGCACTGATTCTTGAAGTGTGTTTAGTAGTGGAAGAGGTTGCCTTGGGTGGCATATGATAGAGAGTGGCAATAAGAAGTCCCTGAGGGCAGCCTGCCCCGCGCTCCCTAAGCTGTCTCACAAAGACATCATCAGCATCCAGACAAGATTCAGCTGCCAGTCCAGCTTCTGTGCATGGAATGGGGGTGCCATCTTGTCCTTTGCCAAATGTCTGACCTTGCTGCTGCTGCTGCAGGGCTCCCCTTAACTTCTTAACCAACCGACTATATCCAGCCTGTCCCAGGGGAGCATTTCAGATTGAATCACTTCCCCTTGCTTTACACCAGGGGTAGTCAACCTTTTCATACCTACCGCCCACTAACGCATCTTTTTCGATGGTAAAATTTCCTTACTGCTCACCAGCACTCGATGGAAGGAGGATTCAGCTTGTGCCATAGAACCCCCTACCGCCCACCTAGAATCCTGAAACACCCACTAGTGGGCGGAAGGGACCAGGTTGACAATCCCTGCGTTACACACTCCAGAGAGCTGCCCAGCACCAGCAGTGAGGTGAGTCCACTCTCGTGTGAATCAGCCCCACTAACAGAAGACACGAAGAACAGCGCTGCTGGACCAGGCCAGTGCGTGCCCATCTAGTCCAGCCTCCTATTCTCACAGTGGGAAGCCCACAAGGAGGCCCTGGGTGTAAGAGCCCTCTCCTGCATTTTCCAGCAACTGGTATTCAGAAGCATTCCTCTGATCATGGAGGCAGAGCACAGCCATCCAGGCTAGTAGCCATCCCCCCCCCCATGAAATTATCCAGTCCTCTTAAAGCCAGCCAACTTTGTGGTTATCCCTGCTTCCTGCAAGAGGGAGTTCCGTAGGGAGTTGCATAACTGATGCATGAAGTACCCTCTTAAATCCCGAATCTTCTAATGCTCAGCTTCAGCGGATGCTGTACATAAATACCCTCAACAATTCTGCTTTGCATCCCTCTGCGAGTGAGAAACGCTTGCCACTTTTGCAAGGGATTTGCGAGTATTCCAGTTCATGCTGAGCAGCAGTTGCTCTCTCATTGGAGGTCTGTGGCACGTCAAATAATTTATTAGTAGCTCAGGTTTCTAACTGAAATGTCTCTACAGCTGCTCCAGCATCGTGGTTTATAACAGCAGCTGTGCACCATAAGACAGACTTGCAGGCTGTAAAACTATTCCTGTTGCCAATGTGTCACTCCTCAAATGCAGGAAAGGGGGGTTTATTTATATTTAAAAAAACACATCTGAAATGTTTAGATTTTAAAAGCATCTGGTTCTTGAGGGAAAGTCAAGATGTCCCAAAAGGGGCAAAATCTGAAGGGCAGGGCAGCTCTGCCCCCTCCCACTGCTGAGCTAAAGAACAAGGCTGCTTTTTGTGTCCAGCACAGCTCATGTCTAGCGATCGGACTCTTCTCCAGGGGTGTAGCCAATCCTGTGATGTCCCCCATAGCCACATCCTTATGGAGAGCCCCCAAAAGCAGGCAGCTGTTTTGATCCATCTACATACATAGCCCTCCCGAAAACAGCAGCACAAGATGCAATCTTGTGTTTAATTTGCTGGATGCCAACCTTTGCAACAGCACTGGTGTCTTGCTTAGCTGTGCATTTCTCAAGTTGGGGAACAGTGCTCTTCTCTTGTCTGAAGATTCAAGCCTTTCACCTGCCTTCTGGAGGTGGCCAGAAAAACACCTCTCAAAAAATGGCTGAGTACGAGAGGCTTGACGTCCTGGCGTTCTCTCCTATTTTATCAGAAGCCTCTCCAAAAGGCCCACTGATAATGCTTTCCCTTAGCCCACAGAGCGGCCAAGGCACCAGAAAAACCAGCACTAGGGCCTCTCGGCTTTTGCCTTTTTGCACAAGTATGCTGGCTATTTCCTCCTTTAATCCCAGGAGAGAAATAGATTTCATGACAGCTTCCCCGCCCCCTTCCAGATGTGGCACTGAGACATGCAGGCGCTGGGGAAGAGAGGCTGGAAAGGAGTTGGGGGAAATCCAGCCTTCCATTACTATTTCAGAAACTGGAGGGAGCAAGAAGAATTGCAGATCTCACAAAGGGCGCGCAGGCAATGACACGTGGCTGGTCTGCGCGGTGGCAGAAGCGTCCAAAGCTTAACAGGGATCTCAAATGCAAAGAATAATCTCACTCCCTTGAGTGGATATTGAAACATGGCCTGTATTTTGAACAGTCACTTCATTCTGTGGGGTGTTCCAGAAATTTGCAATTTAAAAGGGAAGGTGGCAGATCATGAATTCTGTCATTTCGACTGAAAGCACCCACTTGCGTGTTCACCTATGGTGAGCAGGAGTCACCTGTAGATAATCAGGGGACATTACTTTAAACAGGATTCTACTTTTATGCCTCTGAGTGCCACAAATGCAAAATAAAAGCATGTGTGTTCAGATGGATTGCTAAAAAGAGAAAAGTGAATGCAAGTACAGTGCCATCTCGGAACTTGAACAGAATCCGTTCTGGAAGACCGTTCGACTTCTGAAACGTTCGAGTTTCAAAGTGCGGCTTCCAATTGACTGACAGCTAGGTTTTTGCATAGCGGAAGCCTCGTTGGACATTAGTTTTCCAAGGATCGTTAGAAAACTGGAGCATTTCCTGGTTTTTGGCATTTGGGAACCAAAACATTCAAGAGCAGCCATTCAAGTTCCGAGGTTCCACTGTAGTAGTTTTTGTCTATTTTTAAAGGATGAATTAAAAGAAATCATTACCTGGTGTCAGTTATCTCAGGCTCATTCTTCATTTGGAGCACAGGGGAGAGGGCCTACACACACTTGCCTTCTTTAAATCCTGAAGGGTGCTACTTCCCTAATATACAACAACCTATTGGATCATGAAGTGGGGGTGCTAGAGGCCTTCGGGTTGTATGGGGATCAGATTCAGGCCACCCAAACAAAGATCACAAATGAGAAGTAATCTGGACCCCCACCACCCCATGAAAACCATCTCTGCTCGCTTACAGGAGGCCTCGCTCAAGGTCATCTTCCAATGGCACTGGACACCCGTCAGGCTGGCAAAAATGAATCCCTCCCTCTCCCCCATACCTTGAAAGGGTTGTGGAAAACATGGTTCATTTATTCACGTTGAGTGAGAATGCCCCCATGTTAAAAACCTTTGGAGCAGCAAATACCCCATTATATCTATAATTACAAGCCAACCTCTTTCTCCAAATCCTGCCTTAGCCCTAATATCTTTGGACATGGAGGGGCTCCATTTTGCACGACAGAAAACCAACATACTTCTTACTGACCACAACAAGATTAGCAATAGCTCAGCAATGCAAGAACAAGACTGAAATACCCCTGAAGATATGAGGAAATAATATTTGGGATACAGCAATGTCTGAGCATCTCGGCAGACGCAGGAGGGCAATTAAAGGCATAACAAAAAGAGACACCTTCCAAGAAAGGTGGACCCCTTTCTTGAACTGTGTTAATGACCAAAATCAAGACCTTGTTATCCCAACCACTCAATTTTCTCAGTGGAGAAGTAAAGTTAAGTACTGTAGTAGGTTTGAATACTGAATGTGTAAGCTTATATATAAAGTCAATGGGTAGAACAAAGAGCATTAAATGTACTGCTGGATAAGTGTTTAATGGTTCTTTTATTTGTTTAAAAATCAATAATAATTACTTAAAACATTATAAGAATCATACCGGGAAAATAAACATTAGAGCAAAAGAACCTGAGAGGTGCATTGCTTCCTATGCCCATTGCTCCTTCCTATATGAAACTGATGGAGCGTGTCCACAAAATTGAACCAAATGGTCCTGCTGAGAACTAAGGGGGACTGTAGTTTGGTTTAACGGTCAAATCCTCTTCCCAGGGAGCTCTGGGAAGAGAACTGGGGTCTCCTAACAACTCTCAGCACCCTTAACAAACTACAGTTCCCAGAATTCTTTGGGGGAAGCCATGACTGGCTAAAAGGGCATCATATTGCTGTTTGTGTAGAGTGTGGCTATGGCCCCTTTGGCTTCCCACCCGCAGCCCACCAGATGCCTCTCGCAAGGCCACAAGATGGACAGCAAGGGAGCAGCCCTAGCTTCTTCCCAGCAGCCCCTATCCAGTGGCATTCATGGCTCCCCGGTGGCTATTCTGAGATACACTGCGGATGAACATGGAGGAACTATTATAACCTCCCATCTCAGTGGTGTCTCCCTGTTTATGGCATGCTCTCCACTACCTGTTTTTGTGGGAGACTAGCAGCCAACTTAACAAAGGCATATTCTTGCTAGTTAGCATGAGAAGGGGCCAAGTCCACAGAGCCGTATTGCAGTATTGCTGAGACCATAGAAATACAACTGGTAGACAGGCCTTTGCATGATGTCATTTCCCCTTGGTTCCTCTCTCTCTTCCTTTGACCACCATCGGATGCAGATATGCCTCCACTTGCTCCACATCCCTGAAGCTGCTTATACTGTAGATATAAGTATGTTGCCTGCATAGTTTTTACTGCTGCCATTGCTGTGAACCAATGCATGAGTATAAGTAAGTAAATCTTTTTAAGCTTACTTCCCAGGTTGCTGCCTGATTCTTTGTTAAGCGGGTTAGAAGGGGGGAGCCAGCTTATTTCATAGCTGGACTTGCTCAAAACAATATTTTACAGCCTGATTCCTATGCTTTAAATTTTGCTGCCAAAGGTGGGAGTTTGAAACTGTTCAACCTGCACATGAGGGGCCTGACTCCAGCCATGGAGACCAAGCCATTTTGGTTCATTGTGGTCATCTAGCCTTATCCAATAAGAACCTGCCTAAGAACCATCCAAGTTGGTGATCATCACTGGCTCCTGTGGGAGTGAGTTCCATGGTTCTAAGTATTGTGAATTTTTGGTTGTGTCACCCTTGTTTTTTAGTATTTGTATGTCGCTTTGAGTTTCCCTTTTGGGAGAGGGACACTGGCTAATTAAAAAAAACACACGATTAATAAGTAACTTTGCATCAGCATCAATTTTTTTAAAACAGAAAGCACTTATTGTGCAGTATTTTCATCACCAACTGAGGCGCCATTTTGCTGACCCCAGAAAGTGCCTGGTAAACATTGGAACAGCTGGGACTTTGGGGACGGGGCCTAGCTCTGGGGCAGAGCATCTGCTTCGCTCGCACAAGGTCCTGGGTTCCATCTCTGGCACCATCTTTGGGTGGGACTGGGAGCAACCTGACCTGTAATCCTGGCAAGCTGCTGCCAGGAGACAATACCGTAACTGTGTTAGGTGGGCCAGTGGTCTGATTCTGTCTACAGCAGCTTCCCCTGTTCCTAAGCAAACTATCTGGCCACAGACTAGAAGATTTGGCAAAGGAAGGACCAGCTGTGCATGGGAACCACCCAAATTGCCAGTGACCAGAGATCTTCAAAAATGGCTCCCAACGCTTCTCTCACAGAATGGTTAGGGGTTTTTTCTCCCCATCTACTAATGCCAGACTTCAGTTTAGCCAGAACTGGTCAGGTTTTGAAGCTTTCCCAGCTATTTACTGTCTTTTTTAAAAATAAAAATAAAAGATTTTGTGTTATATAGATTTAGTTCAGTGGCAATTCTTACCTATATAATTTGATTGACCCCTGAACTAGGGGTGGCTAACACCCAATTAAGGGGTGTGATCAGGCTCTCACCCTCCCAAGCAAAATTGTCTGGTCCCTGCCAGATCCTGCCAATTTGGGTGATGGCATTGAAAATATTTTGTTGTATCTACTGTATATTTTAGAATATTTAATGTGCACTATGCATTTAGACACCTTGTAATATATTATAACCAAATTCTGCCTGATGGCTCCTGAGGAGCAGGTTTCCGTATATGGTTGGTAACAATTGGGTGCCATTTTGAATCAAGGTGGCGGGTTGAGCTTTTCAGAAATGCATTCATTTTTTGGGTTTCTTTGTCCTCTCAAACAGCACTGAGGATGAGACATCCGCAGTTAAAACTTAGCTGCTTGTAGCTTTTGGGAGCTTGTGCCAGGAGCCTGTGAATGCCCTCATTTAGTGGGGGCGTTTGAGGGGAGGCCCCACACACACTCCAAGAGACATGGAGGGCGAGGGCCTGCAGCACTTGCACCATGTGGGTCTTCCTGCCAGAGACCATGCAAAAGTACACTTGTAGCAAGTGTGCCTTGGTTGGAAGAGAAGGTACAACAACTTGAGGCCTGCCTAGCCACATTTCCAGCTACAGGACAAGATGCGGAGTTTCTTGATAGAGCTGAGTGGAATGTGCTGGAGCAGCAACACAGGTGAGGTGCCTGTAAGGAGGAGGAAGATTGCCCGTTGCAGGAGATGAACCCCTGGAGGAATGTGGCACACCAAAGTAGGACTGTCAGGAACCCTGTTGTATCATTGGAGCTGCAAAAACAATTCCATGCTTTCTCCTTGGACACCGATTCTGGACCAGAGGAGCTAGGACAGCAGTTGCTGACCTCAGAATACACTGAGGGGGCTGTGGAAGGTACAGTGCACAGAATGATTCCTGCCACCCTCCAGAGAAGGAAGAGATGAGAGGAGATGGACTTGGAGGAGCCATTTTCCATTCTTGACCCTTCACATCCAAGGCTATTGATTGTGGATGAGTACACAAATGAGCCACTTGCTACCTTCCAAGGAAATGATCTCAGAGAAAGGGAATTGCAGTCTGGAGAAGGCAAGTTGAAGGAGAAGGAAGTACTCAAGACATAAGGCTCCTGCCTTTATAACCTATCCTAATAATATCCAGATAAGCTCCAATAAGCAATAAGGGGAAATTCATTATATTGGTCCAAATACAGGGATTGGGAGAAATATGTCCAGATGAGAGGCCCTAAACTCCTACCCTGCTAGCAATCTATTTTCTGATTCTGGGCCAGAGGAGCAAGAACCGCAGTTGCAAACCTATGAATCCACCGAGGTGGCTTTGGAGCATGCAGTGTTTAGAATGATCCCTGCTGCTCATCAGAGGCGGAAGAGACAAGTGGGGGTGGTGGGTGACTCCCTACTGAGGAGGACAGAGGCTGTAGTGTGAGGAGGAAACAGAGGATGTGCCAGGAGATGTGCTGTCTTTTGGGTGCAAAGATTCATGATGTGACAAGAGAAGTCACGGAGTCTTATAAAGCCCACTGACCACAGCCCTGAAGTCTCTGCATAAGGGATGCTCTGGACCTGGTAACTCTCGCTCTAATCACTTCCCCAAGGCTGGCCCAAAATATTTTGCTGTCTGAAGCAGAATAGGCTGTGGCACCCACCCTCCACTGCCCGGGTCAAAGCACTCAGTGTTCATGGCTGGCCAAGTTAACTTGGCACCCAGTGCAGAAAAACCCACAAGTGCCCCTCCCATGGAAAGAAGGAATCAATGCAGAACATAACCATCACTTTGATCCCCATCCACAACACCCAAGTGCCTCACTCTGCTCAATGGTAGGGCTGGCCCTGCACCCTTCAAGAGAAAAGCTATTTGAGGTTGTTTGCGTCCAATGGAATCTGATATCCGCCTTCCCTTGAATGGACGCTCTTACACAGAGACATATCACACCTGTAGCAGATTAAAAAGAAAACGTTTCTAAACTTCTGTTTCAAAAGCCGTTTACCACAGAGCAGCACACAGAAAAAAACAAATACCGGTAACTGAAAAATGGAACATAGGTCTGCATAGGAATGTATATTTGTGTGCTTGGGTAACTGAAAGTTTAAAGAGGTTGTGAAAGGCGGGGCAGGGAATATACATTGCAGTCTGCAACTTTACTTAATTAATTTGTTTAATATTCAGGTTATTTCTTAAGTAATTGGTTAGATTTCAGTTTATAAAAATGCAGAGATAACCCCTCTGGTTTATTTCCCTGAATCTCTTTGGGCAGCTGCTGTGACTTCTGGACGAGATGGCAATGATTTCAGATATGCTGTGGTGGTTGCCCAGGGACCGAATGCTGTTTTGCGAAGCCTGCCAACATTTTCCATGGAAGAGTCCAAGAGAGTAGCTTTGGTGGAAGCCATTCTTAGGAATCCCTGTACTGGTCATCATTCCCCTTCCACACTTAATGCCAAAGTAGCTTTGCAAAAGGGCCCCAAACTCCGTGCAGTAAGTAGCCTTGGCCTTTTTTTACCCTGTGTGGTTTTAAACAAAATGTTTTTCAGAACATGGCATAACCACTGAAGGGGAGAGTTGCTTTTTCCATCAGAGAGAATGGGCACTTCCAAATAAATCATTATTTCTGCCCAAGTAACTCTAGGCCACGAGGTTCCTGGTTGAGGCCCTGTAGCCCTTGACCCCCAGAGTCTTAATCAGCCAAGGACCTCTGGCCCCTCATGTTGCCTTTGCTCCCACTGGTCACGCAAAGGGATCCCGGAAGCTGTTCACCTAAAAACCACCCAATCCCTGGTGCTTGTTGAACAAGAAAGGATGAGGGGGTGGCCTACCCGGGTTCTTGGGTCCTCCTGGGTTTGAATGCAAGGGGCTCCAGGGTTCTAATTCTCCACAGCACCCCAGGAGAATGGTGTGCGTGGTATTGTGTGATAGAAGACCATCACAAGAGCACATGCCTCTTTGGTGGCTTCCAGCACCTGGTATTTGGAAGCATATTGGGAAATTTAAGTGGAGGCTGGACGCAGCCAGCCAGAAAGCGGGCAGGGCAAACATCACTAATACATTGCAGGGGTTGGACTAGATGGCCCTTGGGGGTCCCTTCCAACTTTACAATTCCATGATCCCAACCTAGTTCCCCAAGTCCCTCCATGGCACACAGCCACAGCCAAAAATGAGGGCCCACCAGCCTGGATTGACAAATCCCTGTTCTTAAAGAGAGCATAACCATCAATGTTTTTTTGTTGGCTTTTGTTGACTTCAGAGAGGGCTTCCCTATTATCTTGTGTTCTGAGGAATGGCCAGAGTCATAAATATTATCAGAACCTTTGTGAAGAAGCTTGGCGAAAATGGTCGTCCCCCAATAAAAGCCTCCGCTCAAATTCTTCAAGGCTTGTCACATGTAAAGATAAAGAGTTTCTTGGTCCATCTGTAATGTTTGCTAAAAGTATTCCTCTCTTTCCTGAGCAGGCCAGAGAAGAAAACATCTCAGAATCCCAAGTGGAAACAACAAAGCCACTCAAAAGTCCTTCACAAAAGTACAAAAGTGAGTTTTAAAACAAATTAGTTTCCCTCCCCCGAACCCTGTCAGAGCTGGTAGAAAGAGTAAAAATGTCCAGCCAACATTACTGGCATTTTAGGCAGATTTTTTGAGTTTCCCAGATATATGCTGTTTCCACAGATATTATAAATTCAAAATTATCTTAAGATCCTTTGCTGATGATACAAATGCTTCAGGGTTCAAGTGGCGTGAAAGGCCAGTTCTGGTGTGCTTCTCTCACGCATGATTGATGTCCTCTCCACCCCAAAATTCTTGTAATAATATAAATGCCTGGATGTTTGTGAAACTTTAAGCATGCCGGTCCATCAGCTGGGCACATCCCAGATCTGAGCCCATTCTCTTGAGCAAGGATCTTCTGTAGGATTGTTTGAGCACTGAAATTGACCACGAAGGCACCTGTGGTGTCAAAGTTGGTGTCTCCCTGGCTGGTGTCAGAAGTGGCATCCATTATCAAGTCCAACTGAGGTTTCTGTCTCACGTGGATGGGAGTTTAATTTAAAACCTAACATCACGAAAAAATATCCAGGAGAGATCTGGGGAGCCGAGCTGCCCTGAAATTTCAGGACTGAATCTTGGACCAAGAACCTCTAACAAAGATTGTCAGGCCACAGGCGGACCTACTTGTAAACAGCGGCAGAGGTTTTTTCTGAGAGGTGAGCTGTGCTTCCACCTATGCACCTTCGCTCCTCAAAGGGCACATATACTCAGCTTCAGATTGAATCCAGATTGTCATTTGCCAGCCACATTTTTAAGCATCATGCATTGTTCTTTTATCAACAATTTGTTCAGCACCTGAAAAAAGGCTCCAAGTAAGAGTGAGGTGGCTTTGTGATTGACACGAAAGGCTGACCAATCAGTTCTAAGTCCTGTGCTAAGTCCTACTTCCAAAAAAGGCGGGTGCGGTGGCTTTGCAATTGACCCAAAGGCTGGCCAATGGGCATGTTGCACAGCCTTGCTTCAAAAGGAGCGATTGGCTTCATGATTACCCAAAAGGCCAGCCAATCAGCACTGTGTAAATTCAGCTTTGGCAGAAAACCAGAATGGGCTACTGATCCCAGGGAGAGTATAGAATATGGAGCAGCCAGGCACTCACCTGGAAAGTGGGGATTGGGTAGGCAGCTACTATTATTGGGGACTGCTAAAAAAGCCTCATCCAGAACTGGGCTTGAACCACAGGTTCTACCATATCTATTCACAAAAACGTGTTTCAAAATAGGTTTAAACCCAACAGTGGTTTCCGTCCTATATTTGGATCTCAGTCAGCGCTGAATCTCCTCCAGTCATCCTCACCTACTAAATAACACCTTGTACTTGTGTCAGAGGAGAGTGGCTAAGTCATTCAATGAAGAGACTGTTAAGGCAAACCTCAGTATGCTACTTCTAATGGGGCATCTCTAAAATGGAGGTGGGAAACGTCAGATACTGAAGGGCCTGGTGTTGCCCACAGAGTAAAAGTAAAGTCCATCACAGGTTCAGTATGATCAGCTTTTCAACACGATAGCCAAGGGTGGAAAGCCAAGCAATGGAGTCCCTGTGTCCTAGTCTCCTGAGGTGCAAGTACTATCCGGGGGTGCAGCCCCCAGCTCATCTGCCTCACTTTCTGAGACTTGTCCTGTGGAATTATCAGTCCCTGGCGATTCCTTGGGCTCTTCTGGAGAGGCTGGGTGAGTTTCTTCTTCCACCTGTTGATCCTTCACATCTTCACCATTGATTTCCGCATCTACCGAGTTTGGCAGGGCTGGAGTCTCAGCCTCCTCTGCTGGACTATCCTGTTCTTCTGGAGTGGCTTTCTCTTCCTTCTCAGCCTCTTCCATCATCTTTGTCCCTTCCTCCTTGACGTTGGTTGCCCTGTCCTCCATTTTGGCACTCTCCCCGTTCATCGTGACAGCCTTGGCTGGGGATTTGAGATTCTGTGCAGCAGCTAAAATATCTGCCTGCAGCTGCTTGGTGGAGTCAACGGGCTCTTCCTGGTCGGCATCAGACAGCTTCTCTGGCACTTCACTGAAGGCCTTGGCGCCTCCTGACTTGTCGTTCTGGTCCACGTACTTCTTCTTTGGAAAAGATGATGGATAGTAGGCCGAAGCCTTGTGTTTCTGCCGGACGATGACGGCGGCACACACAATGAAAAGGAAGAGGAAGACCAAGGAGCCGACCACAATGATCAAGAGCATGTACTTCTGGAAGAAGTCCACAATCCCGTCCAATATGTTGAGGGATGTTGAAGTCCCATTCACAATGAGGTCATTCAAGGTGGGGTTTGCACCTAGTGTCACGCTGGCAGAGGGTGGGATGGAGGATGCCCCCTCGCTCTCTCCGCTGCCACCGTTGTCTTCAAGCCCTGCTTTGTGTATGGATCTTGAGGCACACAAGGGCACCATCAGCATAACAAGCAAGCAGATGTCCATCAGGATGGCCATGTCAGCGGTTGGATGTGGCTAGTTCTTTGGAAAAAAACAACAAATACACACACACACACACACACAAACAAACAAACAAACAAACAAACAGAAAGGAATGGTTATTCTTAGATGTGTAGCATGCGCAAATGAGCTAAGTCCCATTCTTAGACCTGGAGGAACTTCTTCCATGGGGGTGGGGGGCTTGCTAAAGTTAATGGTGAGCCTCTTTGCACATGCTCAGTAGGCCTCTCATCTGTCCTAATGACTTCACATATTCGGCAACTAGTTCTGGGGTTAAGCTCTGGTGAATCCCTACCTCAAACTGAGATGTGGGCATAAGCAAAAATAGCCAATGAAATCCCACGAAATTGACACATTCAGTGAAGTTTCAGGCCCAGCTAGAGGTAGGGCTTCTTCCATACATACGCAGTTCATGGACAAGGTATGTTATTTCTTCCCCACTCCTCTCACTCTTGTTGGCTAATGGAATTGTAGAACTGCAGAGTTGGAAGGGACCCCAAGGGACATCTAGCCCAACCCTCTGCAATGCGAAAATTGCAGCAAAAGAATCCCTGGCAGCTATCCTACTCTACTTATAAGCCTCCAATGAAGGGAGCCCATCATCTTCTGAGGCAGTTCATTCCACTCTTGCCCTCAGGAAGTTCTTCCTAATATTTAGTTGGAATCTACTTTCTTCTCATTTGATCCACTGCCTTCCCCAAAGCCAAATTTAAAAGTCACTCTCCACCGCCTGTGATAGTGGTGGTCCCCCTGCAACCCTCCCCCCAAAATGAGATGCAAAATAGACAAGACTGGGCTAGGTGGATTAAGACCAGGGATATGACCGTGACTCATAGCTCTGCAGAAGCCAACTCTGTATGTGTCAGCCCAGAACAGCAGCTCAGGCAGGCAGCCTCCTCTGAAGGAGGCTATTTCTGGTCTGTCCGTACGGGTCTGGAGTGATTGAACGATCCTAATGCCAGCCAGTCAAGAGTCCGAGGCAGAAGGAGATCAGAAGAGCCCCCCTTGTCAGGAGGGGAGCACACAGTGAGATGGGGGGCTTTGGGCCGACAGAGATGTTTGGATGGTCTAAATTCATTTATTTCTCAACATGCAGAGTTGGGAGCTTACTGGTTTAGGAGTTCTAATAAATCTCTGAGCTCCTGAGCCTGATCAGATCCTGGCCTGAGCACACCACAGTGGTTGGTGGGTAAATTCCTGAGATTTGAGGTTTGCAGTGGAAACTGTTACACAGACCGAAGAGCGCAGACTCAGGCATGCAGCCCCTGCTGATCCAGCTCAAGGTTTACTTCACCAGCTGTTGGATCTGTCAGTAGATCTAGACAGATGTTTAAATGCTGCTGTTTCTGTTCTGACTCTCCAGTGACACACACCCAGTTTTTAGTGTGGAAAACAAAGAGGGCTTCCTCCCCCCCCCCCCACTTTGCCTTCTTTGGAGCTCTGCCTTCTGCCCTCGGTGCTGCACCCCAAATCCCATGTGCCAGCCTGGCAGTCAGGAGGTGCCACTCTGCACATGTTTGGAACTAACATGCTCCTCCAGAATTTGCGTCTCCTCTGCTCCTTTTTCTAAGCAACATATTCAGAGTCCAGATGTTCCTGCTGAAAGGGGCTGTGCCTGATGCAAGCACTTTCCCCTTGACTCAAATGCAACGTGCCCAGAACCTTTGCCAAGTTTGGAGACATTAACTTCCTGCAAAACTGCTAACTGAAACCCAGGGTGCAGCCTCAGCATCTGGAACAGCCAGAGGTCCCTGGATGAATCATCTGGTAATGTGTAGCCTCAAAAGAGCCCTGCAGCTGATCAGGCCCAGAGCTCATCTAGTCCAATGGAGACCAACCCAGATGTGTCCGAGAAGCTCACCAGCAGGGCATGAAGGTGGCAGGCACCCGCTGTTGTGTGTCCTCAGAATCTGGCCTTCCAAGCTGCCTTGCCTCTGAACAAGGAGTTTCCATCTGGCTCACAGCTGATGACCAATCTCTCCAAGGATGTTTCATCCAATGCAAATTACAAAGACTTTTGAAATCCGTATATGGGGATGTTTCCTTTGCAACAGATATCTAGGCTTCTCACTTCCGCTGGAAAGGGACATTCCACCCAGATTATACTTCAAGAAAAGAACTTCTCCTTTATCATCTCTCCCGGACCCCTTCATCGGCTCTTCTCTCCTTAGGAGCAATTTAGCCCCGGACCCACAAAATCCAGGCAGGGCACTGACACAAGGGCCCTCTGTAATTGTTTCTCTACAGCCCTTGGCATTCAGAGGTAGACTGCCTTTGGGCATGGAAGCTCTGTGGATCTATCGAGGCTAAGCTGTCAATATCCCCCCACCATGAAACCCAATTTGAGCTCCATCCTTGCAACACTTCAGCAGGAATCCAGAACTTTTGTGCTTGCCAGAAATACAGGGGAAAGGGGGTCCTCTAGCCCAATCCCCTGCAATGCAGGGGTCTCAGCAAAAGCATCCATGACAGATGACCATCCAACCTCTGCTTGGAAACCTCCAAGAAGGAGAGTTCTTGCACCCTCCCTTGAGAACCAGGGTCAGCAGGATCCCATCAAATGGATCAGCCATATCTGTGCAAGGCCTGCAGCTTCTCTCCAGATCCAGTGACAGGCCAAATTCCATACCCTCCAACATTTCTGTGATGGAAATAGGAACGTCCCATTCCCCCATGGTTTCTTTACTATTTATACCCCACATATCTGACTGGGTTGCCCCAGCCACTCTGGAAAGCTTCCAACATACATAAAAACATAATAAAACATTAACGAAAAAACCCTTCCCTATACAGGATTGGCTTCAGACGGCTCAGGGGTTGGATAACTCCATACCCTCCAACATTTCTCCAATGAAAATAGGAACGTCGTAAGGAAAAGCGTGACATTCTGGGATCAAATCAGAAACGGGATTGGCTTCTGTAAATCTGGGGCCTTCCCTGGAAAACAGGGACATTTGGAGGGTCTGAAATTCTTCAAACTCTAAATGCACACAGTCTCCCCCATCCCTCTGCCTCCTTTCTTCCTCCTCCTCCCTGGATGCATAAAATATCCCCTAAATCCCCTCTAGTTTTAAAAGCTGTGTAATCCGAGAACTGCCCCATCTCTTCTGAGCTGGAGCAAATCAACTGGCAATTAAATCAGCAGACAAGACTCTGGACGCTGAGCACAAACCTTCTCAGATAGCCAGCTGCATAATGCAAGCTTTTAATTCAATTTTGTTTTCATCAGGTTGTTATTCTTCAAAGGCATCCCACAATCTTAAAGCAGCTGATCTACCAAATAATAGTGTTGATTTGATTGCACCAAAGTCTGTGCTACTCCTTTAACAATTCAAACACATAAATTTAATAATAATAATAATAATAATAATAATAATAATAATAATAATTTAAAAGGCAGTAACATTAAAAAAGCAAACCACCCCACATTAACATCAATAGAATATATACTGCCTATGATTCTGAAATATTTATATACTGCCTTTGATTCAGAAATATTAAGATGGTGCAGAGTAAGTAATGCACAAGTTAATTAAAATGACACATTAAATAGCAATGAATAGCTAATTAACTGCTTTATTTGCTTCTGTTTTGTAGTTTCAGATTCTTCTGCTTTATATTTGTCAGTGGTGTGGCGGTTTTTTTCACCTTTATGTTCCTATTTGAAGCCACTGTGGATGGTGCCTTGTAGGCCTCCTTCTGGCAGCTCCTTTGGCCAAGCTGGTGCCAAATGTATTGCTCTGCTTTCCTTTGGACCCCATCAGCAAGTCCAAGAGGGGGGGTCTTGACACACTGCCCAGGCCTGCACCCTGGGGAAGTCACTTTGGTGCTGCTAACACAGCAAAAACAAGGACTACAGGTTGCTTCCAGTGATGGGAGAGATCACTGTCTCTCACTGGTCAGCTGGGCCTGCCTTAAGCTGGGCTGCCCCAGTCAATTATTGCTGACCCACCACGGTCTGCCTGCTTCAATGGGTGCTGGAGCTCAGAGAGAGAAAACACCCCGGTGCATCTGCAACAGCACAACCGGATGCCTTCCTCTGCCCCAGCTGCAACAAAACATGTCTCTCCCATATTGATCTCTACAGGCCACAGCAGGTGCTGCAGCCTTCCAGCGGTTTGACATCACCCCCAAAGGTGCCCTCCTCCCTTATCTTCTGAGACAGATGGATGCCAACAACAATGTGGTCTTTGTACAGATATCAAATCCTCTAAAGAAGCAAAACAAACCACCACAGGAGAAATCTGAGGTCACACGCTGCTCCATTGGCACCACTAACACTCCTGGGTTGCAATGGTGGCTGGGCCTGTCCTTCACCTGACTACAAATGGGACCAGTGCTAGATGACCCATAGGGTCCCTTCCAACTCTGTGATTCTATGAAATCAACATTATGTGAACGCTACAATCAGCACCCGCAGGACACGGCTGGCGTTCCATGGCAAGCCCAAGGCTGTCGGTGGCCGGGGGTGGCAGTAGAAGGCTGCTTCCTGTGCTCCTCTCTCTCTCTAGATCTGCATTATGCCACACACCCCATGGCAGGCCACCTGGGACTGGGGCCCTCAGCACCCTCCCGATAGTCGGTTGGTAACAAAATGGTACCTAGAAGGTCAGGTGGATTTGGAGTGAGGCTTACATGCAAAGCCTGCCTGATTACGCCCATGTTCTGATTTTGCCACAGGACTCTGCAGGGCGGGGAAGGATTGGCAGAGCCAGGCTGCACACATCTGAGCCTGAATCTAGCTTGCTGGCAACAGGGCAGGGGACCATGGCAGGAGCAGCTGTGATTTTCCTCCATTCTTGTTGCATGGATGTTTTTGGTGTGGAGGCCAAAGAGGTAGCTAAGGTAGGTGGGCTTCAGCTCAGCCCCCACTTCCCCATTACCCATTTTCAGTGCTGAGAGCAGACCCCAGGACATATGCAGAGCCAGTGTGGTGCAGTGGTTAGAGGGCTGGATTACTAGGACCTGGGAGACTAGGGTTCAAATCCCCCACTCGGCCATGAAGCTCCCGGGGTGACCTTGGGTGCCAGCCACTGCCCCTCAACCCCACCTACCTTGCAGGGGGATTAAACAAGGAGAGGGAGAACTATATATGCTACCTTGAGCTTCTTGGAGGAAAATGTGGGTTATAAATACAAGAAATAATAATAATGATTAACACCTCTGAGCATGCGCAGAATGCTCTGCATGTTTCTTCCCCCTGCAGCCCCGCCACTGCATGACCACAAAACCCCATGACATGGCTCCAAGGGAAGCACAAACCCCGGGTTGTGTTGAGGAATCTCTGCTTCATAGCCGGGGTCTTGGGGCACAGACCTCTGGGAAGTTCTCCTGCATAGGCACACACACAAAGTTCATTTCAACAGTGCAGGAGAATTTCCCAGGGAGCTGCCCCTAAAGTTTGAGTTTTCCTAGGGAATAGGAGCCTCATCGTCTTCAGTGCGCAAAGCAGAAGCAAACGGGTTCATCTAGGACAGAACTGATTACCGGGTCCTTCTGCCTCTTCGCAGGAACATCCGAAGAGCCTGGCTGCTGGATCAGGCCAAGTGGGGCCCATCGAGCCCAGCATCCAGATGCCTCACTGGGGAAACCTGCAAGCAGGATCCAAGCCCAAGAGCCCGTCTCCCCTTCTGGCACTCAGGAGCATTGCTGCTCCAATTGCGGAGGCAGAGCAGAGTTCTGCGGCCAGCAGCCAGCATTGGCCTCTCCTCCCCGTGAACTTCTTCGGTCCTCTTTTAAAGACATCCCGGTTGGCGGACGCCCTGCCTCCTGTGGCAGCCAGTTCCATGGCTTAACTCTGAGCTGCACAGATTCCTTTTATCTGTCCTGAAGCTCCCAGCACTCAGCTTCCTGGGCTCTCCCCAAATTCTGGTGTTCTGAGAGAGGGAGGAATTTTCCCGCTGTCTGCTTTGTCCAGGCCACATATACTTCCATGAACTTCTATTGCATCTTCTTCGCCTTTTCTCCAAACTAAAAGCCCCCAAGACGGCACCCTTTTCTTACAGGGGGGGGGTTTGCTCCGTCCCCCTTGAGCCCCCCGTTCCCAAGCAGGCGAGGCTTTTGTGGGGCCCCATCCTGCCCGCCCCCAAACGCTGAGCAGCAGTTGCAAGCCTGCCAGAAGTCAGCGGGAGTTGAGAAAAGGTGGGGTGGCGCTGGGCCCCCAAGGTTTAGGGCGAGGGTGGGGAGGTGCGGGCATTTACTCACGGGAGAGGAAACTTTGCCGTCTTCTGCTGGCTCCTGGCTGCCTGCTCTGCTGCCGAGCGCAGCCCCTTCCTCCTCCGAGCTTGGCCGCTTCTGTGCCTGGCCAGCTTTTTTGCATTAAGTCTGGTTTCATGTGGGGACAGGGAGGGAGGGAGGGAGGGAAGGAAGGGGAGGGCAGCCCCCCACATGCGGCTCTCCTTTCCCTCCCCCTTTCTCCCGCAGGCAGCCGCCCTCCAAGCTGGGAGGGAAGGAGAGGAAAGGAGGCTGGATAAAGTTTTGCTCCCTCTGTGCATCCCTCCAAGGGGAAAGTTCCCAGCAAAGCCAGGGCCGGGGGGGGGGGGTTGTTTATCAAGGCAAGCAGCTGAGGAGTTAGGAAGTGGGGGGGGGGGGATGGTTGGTGGGATTAAAATCATCTCCCCAGAGAACATTCTTCCCAGAGGTGACATGATAAAGTGATGCGTGCATGGAGAAAGACGGCAGAGAAAAGTCTTTCTTCCTCTCTCAGAACCCGGGGACATCCCATAAAGCTTGAATGCTGTCAGATTCAGGACAGAGAAGAGGAAGGGCTTTTTCGTGTAGCACATAGTTACAGTACACTGTGGAACTCACTGCCACAGGAGACAGTGATGGCCATCAACTGGGATGGCTCTTTTAGAGGGCGGGGCGGGGAAATCACAGAGGATAAGGCTACTAGTCCAAATGGCTGTGCTCTCCTTCTACAGTCGAGGCAGCAAGGCTTCTGAGTCCCACTTGCTGGAGAGAGTTGCTCTCGTGCTCAGCTCCTGTGGGAGAGTGTCCCAGAGGACATCTGGCTGCCCCCAGTGAGAAGATGGTGCTGGCCTGGATCTGCTGGCGCTTCTCATGTTCTTAACAGCTTCCTTTTCCAATCCTCCTTTCATTGGTCACACTTCTATAACAGGGATCAGATGCAATGTTAGGAACTGAGAAAGATGAATTACAATATATCCAGGGATTCAGTTCTATCACTTGTGGAATGAACCAAAACAAAGGATTTTAGCACATTTTGTATGCTACTTGACTTACCGATGTTGCGGATGTCCCTGTTATCAACAACTGTTTTGTGGGTTGCCTCTGTTAATTAGGTACTTAATATCACTGTGTCTGCACTTTCCCACATTAAATTTCCTTCTGACCTTCATATTTATAACCCACCAACCATATACTTGCAACTCAGGACAAGATTTCACGTGTCTGATGAAGTGAGAGGGACGCCGCAAAACTTTATGCTATAATAAATTTGTTAGACTTTAAGGTGCCATAAGACTCTTTGTTTATCCTGCAATGAACAGCTCCACTCCGTGATGATTGCAATAAACTATTAAGGGTTCCTGAAAGAAGCATCACTTCATTCCTCCCCCCCCCCCAATAATAATCCAGGAACCTGAAGTTTTTTTCTGAGTTCCTTAGAGAGAGGAAGAGATTGTGTGGAAGGAGCCAAGCAAGGGTTAAGGGCTTCTTCTTTTTCTTCTTTTTTAAAAGGTCCAAAATTCCTTATCAGCCTCATAAATATATTGCTGTGTCATGTCACTTAAGATTCCCCAAATAATGCATTTCCCGTGAGAAACAGAAAGAAAATGAGGATGGGAAGAGGGAGGCAGAGGCGGGGCAGAGATGTTTAGTCATTTTGTTCTTCAGAAGGAAAATGGAGTGTGACCTTCCAGGGAAGCGCAGGAGTGTGGGGACCAAGATGACTGGGGGGCCAGTTTGGGCTTAACTAGGGGGAAAGGAGGGCAGAAGCCAGGGAGGTGGGAGGGGAAGCCTAAACCTAAATAGCCCCCTGCATATGGGAGGAGGGGGGAGATGGCAGCAGCTGGCTTTGGAGAATCCCAGACTTTGGAGAACTACAAAAAACACTGTACTCTGGAGGGCCACATCTGGAGGGCATAAATGGGGGTCATTTGGAAATTCACAGATCAATTTCTAGAGAATCACGGAGCTGCAGAGCGGAAGGGGCCCTCCAAGGGTCCTCAAGTCCGTCCTCCTGCGATGCAGGCGTGACGGCTGAGGAATCCCTGACAGGGGGCCGCCTGGCCTCTGCTTCTCAAAACCCTCCAGGGAAGGAGGGTCTGCCACCTTCTGAGGGACGCCCCCCCCGAAAACCCCTGTTCTGCTGGGTCCTCCCCCCTCGCCCGCCTTTCTCCTGCGACCCTCAAAGCCCCCCTTGAGTGAGCTAGCCCCCCCTACTTCGCCACCTTGTCTGCTGGGGAAGGAGGATGTTGCTATCAAGTGTGCCCTCTGTTCCTCCCCCTGAATGTGTCCAGCAGCAGAGGGAGACTGTGCCAGGAGGTCCTCTGGTCCAACCCCCTGTTCCATGCAGGATCTGCAAGGCACTCCCTAGGCCTCATGGGGCCACCACACATCAGTCCCTGCGTCTCCGTCTTCCCATATGTTTGCTTCCATGAAGCTGAAAGCCTGGCAGGTTTGGGCCAGAAATCTCTGCTCCCCTCCTTGCATTACGGTGGCCTCAGCTCAAGAAGGATCATGTGCAGTTGGAGAAGGTTTAGAAAAGGACAGCCAAAATGATAAAGGTGGTAGAGCAACTCCCCTGTCTCCCTGGGACTTTTTCATTTAGTCCACGCTTGCCTTTTTGCTCAGCGCTTTCCAGGCTCTGTGTCTGAGCGTTCTTTCCACCCCAGAGCTTTCCCTAAGAAAACTCACTCTTTAAAGCTGAAGTGCAACAAACAGCAATTCGAGTCTTCTGCAAATTGCTGTCTGTTCCGATTCAGCATTAAAGAGCAGGTTTTCCCAGGGAAAAGGGGGGGGGGGAAAGCCACTCAGAACTTTTAGGTTTTATGTTTCATTATGATCATTACTATGCCCCCCACATATTCTTTTTCTCTTTCTTTTCTTGTCTTCTGTCTCTCCTCTTTCTTGTCTTTTTGATTTTATTTGCTCTAGATACTATTTTATTGTATTGTGAAAACTTTAATAGAAATCTTTGGGGAAAAGAAAAAGAAAGCACGGTGCAAAAGGAAGTTTGAATGGGCCTTAAGAAGTGGCACAACTCCATAGCTGAGCATCTGCATTGGCTGCTGAGCCGGGTTCAAGGCCCTTGCACTACTTCACAAAGCCTCAAACAACTTGCCGTAGGTCCAGGATACATCAGGGAGTGCCTGAACCCCGACACCCCAGCCTGATCACTGGGATCATCTGCAGGAGCGTCACCAGTCGTTCCCCAAGTTGGCGAGGCTCATTTGACAACAATAAGAAACTGAGCCTTTGGTGTCATTGGCACTGTCCTGGGGAACACTCTGCCACTAGAGATTCACAGGCAACATTGGTGCCAACATTTACACGACTCCTGAAAACTTTTCTATTCTGCCAGGCTTACGTAGGCCATATCTTTTCACAATAGTAAGCTGATTTCTGCTTTTAATTTTTTTAATATTGTTTTTATTGCATGGTTTTACGTACTACTGCAATGTTTTTATATAGTGGTATATAAATATTTTTATCCTTAATTAATTTTTATAATCAATTACCTTTTTTAAAAAAATCAAAAATAGCCCAGTAGGCATAGTTGCGACTTGGAAGTTGGTGCACACTTCGCCACTGGAGATTTTTAAGCCCAGGCTGGACAGCCGCCTTGTCAGGGCGTCTTGAGCTGTGATTCCTGCATTGCAGGGGGTTGGGCTAGATGACCCCAAGGGGTCCTTTGCAATGCTACAATTCCATGATTCTGCCAGGAGCTAGAATAAGGGCTGGTCTGTAAACAGAAGCTGGCAAGCCCCTTCTCTATCACACTTTCAGAGCTGTGCCTTATTTCCACTCCTCTAGCCCGAAAACTGAGCCGGCAGAGCTCCTGCCTTCCTTGGCCACGTCCTGCCGCTGCCCCCTAACCTTGCCCAGGTCTTCTTGCACAGCCTCCTTGGCCTGGCTGCCGCTCTGTAATTTAGCTCTTGTGGGGTGTGCTGCAGCTTTGTGGGAACACTTCAAAACAACTTGCAATTTGACAAAAAAAAAAAAAAAGCCCACTCAAAACCTCTTGGCCAGGCGCTGCTTCTAATTTGGTTGGCCAAGGAGGTTTTTCGCTGGGTCAGCAAGTCTGCATCCAGACTCCTCGGCCAATTCCTGACTTGCTGCAGAGATTTATGGAGACTGTCTTTGCCTGCATGCAGGGGAAGGGACCTCTCAGGCCAAGCACTCTGATGCTCCCACGACATATAAGCCAGAAGCTTTACAGTGCTTAAAAGAAAAAGTGGATTTAGGGATCTATGTCCTTTCTCTCCTCCCAGTCCCCCTGACTCCACAGCATGTGCTTCAGCACCCCCAACACAGCGTTACAGCCAAGGGGGCTGCAAATGGTGGCCCTGCAGAGACGGCAGCCCCCAGCCTGGGGGGAGCCACGTGTGCTGGATGTGCTTTCAGCGCATAGTGCAGCTCTGCCCTTTGCCCTTTTCAACAACCCACAAGGAGAGGCCAATGGTTATGCCAGACTTTGCCAAGCTGGTGTGTTGGCAGGGGCCGAGGAGAGCTGGAGGTGCCCAGGCTGGTGAAGGATGGGTTGGACACGTCACACACCCTCACCCTCACCTAGACATTTTCAGACTTCTGGGTCACCCAACAGGGAGGCTAAGGGCATTCTTAGAGCACCAGCAAAGCAGGGGCACACAACAAACACAAATATTTTTAACAATAATTTAACATTTCAAAAAAGGCACTGAAGTCACCATCCTGAGAAAAATCAGAACTGTGTTAGACTTCCTTGCATTGTGCCCACCACACTTTTTCCTAATTTTTCTGTTCTCTTTTTATTATCTCCCACTAAACCGGGGAGAGTGGAGCATCCCACTAACATAGATCGGAATAATGCAAAGGAATCAAATCCTGTCATGTGTTGCACATGGTATAAGTTTTGTGTCAGCTAAAAAATATAATGTTACTTTGATTTGAACTGCATATAGGAGGAGCATCATCATCATCTTTCCTGGTGCCTGGAGTCTCTAAAGGTCTTTCTTGCTCCTGCCCTGCATGCACGCATTTCAAGCCTGGTCTTTTTCAACCATGAGGACCAGAAGCTTGCTCCTTAAAAACAAGCAAACTAAAATGCCAGTTTTGCAAGAAGCTGTGCTGAATGCACCGCACAGATCTCAGTAGGGAAACCTCATTCAGGGCCTGTGGTCAAAAGGAGGATAAGTGGAGATGCCAACAGGATTTCCTGGGGTGTAGCTGTACATGGATTGAGCGCCTGCCTCCTGCCCTCACTCCTTGCAATCTGTTGCTGAGTTCTGGCTTATGTACCTCCACTAACTTAACATAGCCTACCTCACAGGGCTGTTATAAATATAAAAGAGTGGGGAGGAAGAGATACATAAGCTTGACCTCCTGAATGGGAAAGCAAGGTCCACATTTTGTTCCCTGTCGCCCCAACCTCCGAGCTGTGCAAGATTCCAGGGGTTCCCAGGCACTGACTCAGGGCTCGTCCTTTTGGGAAGGAGGCACAGCGGAGACTGGGGTGTCTTTAGGATATATGGCTTATTTACATATATACAACCCGAGCCTACAATGGAGTTCATGGCATTAACACCTCAGAAAGGTCTTGTTTCTCCAAGAGCTACAGTCTCTCCTCAAAGAGGAAAAGAGCGAGAGAAGATGGGAAAAGAAGCCATGAGAAAACATCCCACCAGGCCACCCAGAGATGCACACGCTACAGTTAAATTACATCCAATGCACATTTAAAACACATGACACACACACACACCCCCGCCCACAAAATCCTGGGTACAGAGCTACAATTCCTAGCCCCGTTACCCCCCCCCCCACTTTGGGGGAAGTCCTGTGCTTGAAATGTGCATTGAATGAACTTCAAAGGTACGGGATGCAAGGGACAGAGGCAGCATGTTGTGGACAGGAGTAGATGAGCCTTTGGGTCGCTTCCAACTCTGCAAATGCTGGCAGGGGGACTGGGAGCAGCCACACAGCTGTTTACAGTGGCTGTGAACTAGCAACCAGGCGCAAGATGCTGGTCCACTTGTCAACCCTCTCAACCCTTTGACTCTTGAAAGTTGGGAAGTAAGGCTGATTTGTGCGGGATCAAAAGTCTGGTCCCTGTCCCCCCCCCCCATCCAAATTCAAGATTAGTATTTCGACAACAAATCTGTATAACTAATACCTAAGCCTGGGTCTAAATTTCCCTAATATAATATACAATGTGTGGCTCCTCTGTCCCCCTCAAACAGGCATACCTGAAATTGCAGCACAGTTTAACAAATAACGGTCAGTTTAGGAAAGCCACACTTTGGCCGTCCAGTTTCTGACTTTGCACCACTTGCCTGAGAATTGTTTCTCCTGGGGGAGGGGGAATCTGGCGCGCAGCCCCTGGCCCCCACCCAAGTGCCAGAGAGAAACCTCTCTGTAATGCGCCAGAACCTCCCTAGGGAGCTGAGAAACCTCAGCCCCAGAAATTAAAGTGAGACGCACACAACTCTTCAGGTGAGCCCCACCAAAATGTCTGCAAGATATGGGGCAGAGGCCAGAGATTATTGTGGGGCTGCAGACTTTGGTTCTTTTCTTTTAAAGTTACCTGGCAGAACTCTGTGTGGAGCTTTTGTGCAAATACACAACTGGGAAGTGGCAACCCATCCCCACTGGAAACCTCCCCAACCCCCAAAGACTGTTTCTGCAGGAAAGGTCCAGGCTCCCCTGAACTCTAAGGGAAACAGCTGCTGCAGCTGCACAACTTTGTTTATAGGAGGCCAAACCACAGATTTTTCTCCTCTGATTTTTAAACAACTGGGGGCCAGCAGGACAGACGGACAGACGGGGGCCTTGTAGGGAGAGAGAGGAAGGGGGAAAGGGGGAGGTTCATGTACAGAGGGTCTGCGTGGATGGGAGGGGCCACATTTCCCTCATACACCCCCCCAGCAAGGGATGCAAGAGGAAGGCCTTTGTCTGCCAATGTGTATTTAAAACAACGAAGTTCCCGGCCACAGACCTGTTAAAACATGGCCATTTAAAACACAATGTGATAAAAAGGGTTTCTAAAACCGTGATATGACAATTGCAATTAAAATGAGACCGTAAAGCAGAGAAGAGGAACTTGGTCAGTAACTCTGTTATTAATAATAGAATCCTCATTTTGCAGAGTTGGAAGGTACCCAAAGGGTCCTTTAGTCCACCCCCACCCCCACCCCCCGTGCCAGCCAAGAAACATCTCCAAGTACTGTTCCAGTGTGCTTCCTCCTAATTGCTCAAAGTAGTCTGTTACCAGGGGGGAAGGAAGGGGGTGCAGTGGGGGTGGGCCGCCCCGGGTGTCACCATTGAGGGGGGTGACAAATGCTGGGCAGCACTCACCGCTGCAGCGCGCCCAAGCCACACGAGCCTGGGAGAGACAGGGCGGCTTGGGCGCACACAGGCTCCACGCTGCCCCAATGGTCTGCCTGCTGCCTCCCCCCAGCTGTAGGGCGGCTGAGTGGGAGGAGGCAGGCAGACTCCAGAGGCCCCGCGGTGCGCCCCACCCTCGCCCTGTCCCAGGCGCCCAAGCGGCTTCCTCCGCCACTGCCTGTTACATCCCTTTCTGTGAAGACTACATTCAACAAAGAGGTGACACTCCGTTTTAGCTACTTCATCTCCACAGGGACACAGGTGATATAGAAAAAACCTGCTCCCTTTCCCTTATGGGGTATTCTGGAGCCCGGATAGAGTCCTTAAGTGGGTTCCCTATCGGTGGAAGAAAATAACAGGCCAACCAGAGAATATTGAGAAGCAAAGCCTGATCTTTATTAAAGCTGTTGCAACAGGGACCTCACTCACAACACGCAGGAGGGAGGAGGAACCCAGAACAATGGTGCGCAAGCCTTTATATAGACTTCTGAAATTGCCCACCCTGTAGCTCAAGACACACACACACCCCCACAAAAAACCATACATACATCACAGAAGGAGGTGGTCTACACTAGAAATCCATCACAGAAATAGGTGGTCTACAGCAGAAATCTTGTCTGCCAGGATACCTGACAATGGATACCTGACTACATTACCTGGACAGCCCGGCCATTCTTTTGTGATGGTAAATACTTTAATTCCTGAATCCTGGTCACAGGCTCACCCTGTTCATACACAAATACACCCTTAAGACAGGTAAGCAAAAGACAATGGAGGGGCTTTCCCATTCCTTCCTCCTTGCAGAGAAATATTTGAGGTCAATTTGGGAGAGTCAAAATGGCTTCAGGGTTGCTCTCCTGTACTATTTCAGACACGGGGTTTATATACTTATGTATGTGTTTGCCTTGTACATTTATGAACATTTATTTTATATTTGGGACCTTAGAATTCTTATAACACAGGGATCCTCATTCAGGATACTTCCAGTCAGTGGCCTGGTGATACTCGGGGATAGTCAAACTATTCAGGCATCTAGCATATCTAGGAAATTCAGAAGTTAACCTAAGATATAAACAGGACTGTTAGGTTGTAATAGGGGTTATGGCCACTAGTTTAAAAAGCTTTATAAAGCTTTAAATATAATAATAATAGACAAATCAATTAAGATGCCTACTAGTGTAAGGTTACCAGATTTTTTTCAATGAACACTTTTCAACTTCCTACTAAATAGATGGATTTCTTCAGGGGGACTGATTTGTAAATCCAGGGACTGTCCCCAGGAAACGAGGTAACCTTATACTGGTAACCTTATACTAGTGATTTCTCTGGCACAGCACCTAAATGGACTGTTTGGGGCCATAGTTCATCAGGTGTTGGGCCTGGCGGGGTGGCAGGGATGCCCACCCGTGCCCCTACTGTGGGCTTCCCAGAGGCCCCACAGCCACCGCTGTGAGCAGATGCACACCACAGATTTAAACACACATATCCAACACCCACTTGACTTCCCCCAAAGAATCCTGGCAAGTGTAGTTTGTTAAGGGTGCTGGGAAGTGGAGCCACCGTTCCCAGAGTCCCTTGGGGAAAGGGATTGATGTTTAAACCGCTGGAGAATTGAAGCTCTGTGAGGGGAATAGGGTCTCCCTTATCAAACTACATTTCCCAGGATTCTTGGGTTCAGTTTAAGTGGTAAGAATAGATCCTGCTCTAAATGCAGCCATGCCCTCTTGCTCTTAATCGCTGTTGTACAAAAGGGACGAGGCATTTTTAAAACCCCACTTGCCCACACGAAGAGGACAAGCATGAGCTCCGCTCTTTCCGAAAGCCTTTCCAAGGCAGTGCTGCCTGCCTGGTGGATCACATCTGCTCTCTTCATGTGTGACCAAGAGGCCACTGCTTTGAAAATTCAGACTGGCTGTTGGCGTTATTATGGGCACTGGGGAGGGATGAAAATATGGAGGCAGGCGAGGTGGGGTGGGGGATAGAGTGGCCAAGCCAAGTAGCAGAAAACTTTATGCAGCTACTTCCCCCAATACATGTTATCCTTTTAGAAAGCCTCGGGTAGGATGACATGCAGCGGGTGTTTGGGTGTGAATTCCATTTTATCCTCTTCACACGACACATTGAAAGCACTGAGATACCACTTGAAATTGCCATGGCTTCCTTCAAAGAATTGTGGGAACTGTAGTTTGTTAAGGGTGCTAAGCAAAGACCCCATTCCTCTCCAAGAGCTACATTTCCAAGGGTTCTCGGAGACAAGGATTGATTGTTAAACCACTCTGGGAATTCGACCCTTTATTCATAATTTTATTACTTGTACCCGGCCCATCTGACTGCTGCTCCCAGAATCCTTTGGGGGAAGCCATGACTGTTCAGAGTAGTAGCATGGCCCTTTAAATGTATGGCATGAATGTGACCTTGGTGGGGGCACATAGGAAAGCCTTCCAATCTCAAGGTCCAGGCAGGAACATATCAGAGGAGGCAGTCCATTCATCACTAGTCATTTGATCAAAATAATCGCCTGCAGGATCAGGCCAAGGGCCCATCTGGTCCAGCATCCTGTTCTCACGGGAACCCCACACATTCCCCAAGCAGGATTCGAGCACAAGAGCAGCTCTCCTGTGGCTTCCAGCAACTGGGATTCAGAAGTGTCTGCTTCCTCCTCCTCCTCCTATGTAGGCGGAGCCCGGCCATCCTGGCTAGGAGCCATCAAGGGTTCTCTCCTCCTCCATTCATTTGTCCCACCCTCTTTTAAAGACATCCAAGTCGGTAGCCATCACTGCCTCCTGTGGCAGGGAGTTCCAGAGTTAAACTGCAGAAAAGCTTTGGTCAAATATGCAGAATTTATACAGGCAACAGAATTTGAGCTGACGCTTTAAAATGAAAAAGTCAGTATGCCCAACCAGGGGATGAGAAAAGGTCGTTGTTTGGCTGTTCTGCCTTGTAAGCAGAGCACTACTCCAGCCAAGCACCCCACCCTCCACATTAAAATGAAAAAAGAACCACAGTCTGTAAAAAGAAACTTTCTGGACATTTTTTTTAAAAATCCAGTTTCCACAAAGCCACTTTCTGCTCCCTCCCTCTGCGTCTATCTATGGAAACAGAGTTTTTGCATCTTGTTGGATGGTGGAAAACTTAGAGCATCTGCTATTTCAGTTGGGAGTCTAAAAAGAGACGCAGAGAGCCAGAGACACAACCCTCTGGCTCCAAAGCAGCAAGAATGCCTGTGATGTGTGCGTTTTGGCGCTGGATGTTTTAATTGTGGAAACACGTAGGCCTTCAAAAAAAGCCTGGTTGGCGCTTGAGGGTGTATTTCTGTCCCCCAGAACAGCCGTCGCCAGCAGGGGTGGTCATTATAGAGCCACAAACCTCTCATGTTTGCAGAGAGGGAAATGCAGATGCAAGAGCCCAAAGCCAGGCAGTCCTTAAATAATGCAATTGTTGACATAATGGGGAACAACCTCAGCGGCAATATCTATACGTTAGATGGATCTAAGCAATCGATCAAGTGGGCAGAACGACTTTCCTATGACGGAAAGGAGTGTTTGAGATTTTTCAGTTTAGAGAAAAGGTAACTAAGAATCTTAGACTGAAGGGAAATTGGCACAGGTTGGCACAGAAAGAATAGTATATGAAGTCCAGAGGCTCCCCTCCCCCCCGCAGATGCACCCAAACACTTGCAGCAGCATGACGACTGTGGCCCATGGGCTTGAAACCTCAAGGCTGGATTGCTCCCTTGCGCTCTCTGTGGGGCTCCCCTTGGGCCTGGCTTGGAGCTCCAGCTGCACACTGCTGAAGGGGGCAGCTGGCCGACAATATTTGATACCATTATCCAAACATCTGCACTGGCTGCCCATCTGCTATTGAGCCAGGTTAAAGGTCCTTGTCTCAGTTTTCAAAGCCCCAATCAACTTTGGGCGCTTCAGGGACCGCCTGATTCCTTACATTCCAACTCGACCACAGAAATCATCTGCAGGAGCATTGCTGGTTGGGAGTTGGCGAGGCTTGTTTGACAACTATAAGAAACTGAGCCCGTAATGTCAGTGGCGTAGTGTGGGGGGTGCAGGGGGGGGCGGCCACACCGGGAGCAACATCTGGGCGTTAGGGTTAGGGGGCGCAAATCCACAGGTTAGGGGGCGCAAATCCACGGGTTAGGGGGCACAAATTACTTGCCTTGCCCCGGGTGCTGACAACCCACGCTACGCCACTGCGTAATGTTATCACCCCAGCAGTCCTGTGGAACTCTCTGGCACTAGAGATTCAGCAGGCACCTTCTGTTTTAACTTGTACATGCCTGCAAAAAACTTCTATTCTGCCAGGCTTATGCAGGCAATTAAGAATCCAAATTTCCACAATAGTTTGCTGATTCCTGATTTTTAAAATATTTTTACAGGGTTTTATTGTGTTGTTTCGTGTATAATTGTTGTAAACTGCTCTGATTTTTTTAAATGAATCGCAATAAAATATTCCCTCTGAGCATGTGCAAAGTGCTTTCACCATGGACCAAGCAGCTTGCTGCACCTCTGAGATCAAATAGTACTTTCTACATTGTGGCAGGTTTAAGTCTCTCTGCTGTTGCAACTGAGCACAAAAACAAATGGAGAGAAGTGGGGTGGCCTGACACCCACAAACTATCAAGCCCACATGTGTGGACCAGGCCTCTTGGCTTTGAAGCTCCCACCCCCACCAGCTACCAGGAGGCAAAGCCACCACAGCTAACGTCTGACGTTTCTCCACTTTGATTCTCAATTTGCAAAAAAAAATGAGGCAAAGATGGGCAGATCCTGCAATCAGCAGAGTCGCTGTGCCCCAGAGCTCCCCACCTAATGAGCAGAATGCTTCTGGCCGCAGAAGCTGAGCAGATGATGATTCATTTCTTTGCTTGACGTTTACATTCACCAGGGGGATGGCGAGAGAGAGCATGAACCTCAGGCGGAAAATATTCAAAACACAGGAAGAATGCACAAACACAGAACGGCTCCAAAGGCCACAGCAAAACAGAAGAACCTCTTCTCGTCCAGCCCCCTGCTCTGCCCACCGGCGATTTTCAGCAGCTGCCCTTCAGAAGCACTCCTGCCCAGTGGCGTAGCGTGGGTTATCAGCACCCGGGGCAAGGCAAGTAATTTGCGCCCCCTAACCCGTGGATTTGCGCCCCCTAACCCTAACCCCCAGATGTTGCGCCCGGTGCGGCCGGCCCCCCCTGCACCCCCCACGCTACGCCACTGCTCCTGCCTCCAACAATGGCTCTGCTCTGGTCTGCGGTCCAGAGTCTTACAGCCCCTGGATGAAAGTCAGCTAATATGAGTGCCTGATTTACCGTATTTTTTGCACCACAACACTCACTTTTTTCCTCCTAGAAAGTAAGGGGAAATGTCTGTGCGTGTTATGGAGGGAATGCCTATGGCAGGCATGCCTATGGATTTTCCTCCTCTAAAAACTACGTGCGTGTTATGGTCGGGTGCATGTTATAAAGCGAAAAATACGGTAAACCTTCCTCTCTCAAAAGCAAGGGGAGAGTCAACTATGTGTAAGATCAGAAGAGCCTGCAGGATCAGGCCAAGGGCCCCTCCCATCCTGCATCCTATTCTCCTACTGGCCAAGCAGATTCCTGTGCAAAACCAGCAAGCAGGATTCCAGCACCAGAGCCCTCTCCTCTGCTGTGGCTTCCAGCACATGGGATTCAGAAGCATCTCCTGCCTCTGAGGGTGGAGGCAGGAGCCCCTGGTAGACTTCTCCACTAATCTGTCCAGTTGTCTTTTGCAGCCATCACTGCTCCTGTGGAAGGCTATTTGGCTTCTGAGGGGCAATTGCTCTGGGGGCTAAAGCCACACCCCAAGACATATTTCAGAGGAACTCCTCTAGAGCACCTTCAAACTCTAAAACGGAGTTAAGATGGAAATGAAACTAATACCAACTGGCTCGTTTAGATGGAGGATGAATGACACCTTATTCAGAGATGAAGAAGTGCTTAAGAAGGCCCAAAAAACATTGAGAGACTATTTTGAGATAAATATGAACACCAATGTGGGGAAAAAGAGTAATCTGGGACGCAAGTAAAGCGGTTATGAGAGGGTTCTTGATACAACAGAATGCATTAAAGAAGAGAATCCAAAATGAGAAGAAGGATAAAATTTTGGAGAAAATAAAGGAAAGTGAAAAAAATTGAGAGCAAAACCAAAGTCTCAAGAGATTTTGAGAGAAATAAAGTTATATCAAGTGCAATATATGAAAATGATGAGTCAGGAGATAGAATGGAAAATTAAACAAATGAGACAAAAGACATTCGAGTCGGCTAATAAATGTGGGAAATTGCTGGCTTGGCAAATGAAAAAAAGACAAAAATTAAATACAGTTACAAATTTAGAAGTGGAAGGAAGGAATATACAGAACCCAGCTGAGATTAGAAATTGTTTCCAGAGATATTTTAAACAACTATATACACAAGGACCACAGAAAGTAACTGACGTAGATCGATTTTTGAAAACAAATGGATTACAAAAAATCTCTCAAGAAAATAAATTAATGTTGAATTACAAAATAACTGAACAGGAGATAGAAGGTGCCATTCAGAATATGCAACTGGGTAAATCTCCAGGACCGGATGGACTGACTTCTAGATATTACAGATCTTTAAAAGAATGGCTAGTACAACCTTTGAAAGAGGTCTGTAATGAAATAATGGAGGGGAAAAGGGCACCAGAGTCGTGGAAAGAAGCATATAATGTGAGAAACATAATTAATATTTTAGAAAAATTACAAGTGAATATAAACACTAAGGCAGTTTTAATCTTTGTGGACGCGGAGAAAGACTTTGACAACATTTCTTGGATTTTTATGAAAAAAAACTTACAGGGTATGGGGGTAGGCCAAGGCTTTGAAAATGGTATAAGTGCAATATATTCTGAACAAAAGGCTAAATTGATTGTAAATAATGTGGTGACGGAGGAAGTTAAGATAGAAAAAGGGACACGACAAGGTTGTCCAATCTCCCCATTGCTTTTTATATCGGTCCTGGAGGTTTTGCTGAATATGATAAGAAGGGACCAGTTGGTTAAAGGTGTACAAGTCGGAGCTAAACAGTACAAATTGAGAGCATTTGCAGATCACTTATTATTGACATTACAGGAGCCAGAGTCTAGTACAGTGGTGCCTCGCAAGACGAAATTAATTCGTTCCGCAAGTCTCTTCGTCTTGCGGTTTTTTCGTCTTGCGATGCACGGTTTCCCATAGGAATGCATTGAAAATCAATTAATGCGTTCCTAGGGAAACCGCCTTCAGACCAGGTCCGGGGACAGTCTGTCCCCGGACCTCTTCTGAAGGCTGGGGGGGGGTGACAAGGGCTTTTCTTCCCACCCCCAGCATTTTAAAAAACCCTGGGACAGCGGAGGACTTCTCCGCTGTCCGGGGCGATCTTAAAATGCTGGCGGGCGGCATTTTAAAATCGCCCCGGACAGCGGAGGACTTCTCCGCTGTCCGGGGCGATTTAAAAGCCCCTGGGAAGGCAGGCAGGGGGGACAAAGACTTTCGCCCCCTGCCCGCCTTCAGAAGGTGTCTCCGCCCCCCCTCCCCACTTCGGAACAGCTTTCCGAAGTGGGGCGGCTGGGGCAGGTGTCCCCGCCCCCCCGCCCCACTTCGGAACAGCTTTCCGAAGTGGGGCGGCTGGGGCAGGTGTCCCCGCCCCCCCTCCCCACTTCGGAACAGCTTTCCGAAGTGGGGCGGCTGGGGCAGGTGTCCCCGCCCCCCCGCCCCACTTCCAAACAGCTTTCCGAAGTGGGGCGGCTGGGGCAGGTGTCCCCGCCCCCCCTCCCCACTTCGGAACAGCTTTCCAAAGTGGGGCGGCTGGGGCAGGTGACCCCGCCCCCCCTTCCCACTTCCGAACAGCTTTCCAAAGTGGGGCGGCTGGGGCAGGTATCCCCGCCCCCCCTCCCCACTTCGGAACAGCTTTCCGAAGTGGGGCGGCTGGGGCAGCTGTCCCCGCCCCCCTCCCCACTTCGGAACAGCTTTCCGAAGTGGGGCGGCTGGGGCAGGTGACCCCGCCCCCCCTTCGGAACAGCGTTTTAAAATGCTGGGGGTCGGGAGCGAAGCGCTGCCGACCCCCAGCATTTTAAAACCTCCCCGGGACGTCTTTTGCAGCAAGGGGCTGCAGGGAGATCGCTATCTCCCCCCAGCCCCTTGCTTCAGAAGAGGTCCGGGGGAAGCGGAAAGCGAAGCGCTTCGCTTCCCCGCTTCCCCCGACGTCTTTTGCAGCAAGGGGCTGCAGGGAGATCGCTATCTCGCCCCAGCCCCTTGCTTCAGAAGAGGTCCGGGGGAAGCGGAAAGCGAAGCGCTTCGCTTCCCCGCTTCCCCCGACGTCTTTTGCAGCAAGGGGCTGCAGGGAGATCGCTATCTCGCCCCAGCCCCTTGCTTCAGAAGAGGTCCGGGGGAAGCGGGAAGCGAAGCGCTTCGCTTCCCCGCTTCCCCCGACGTCTTTTGCAGCAAGGGGCTGCAGGGAGATCGCTATCTCCCCCCAGCCCCTTGCTTCAGAAGAGGTCCGGGGGAAGCGGGAAGCGAAGCGCTTCGCTTCCCCACTTCCCCCGACGTCTTTTGCAGCAAGGGGCTGCAGGGAGATCGCTATCTCCCCCCAGCCCCTTGCTTCAAAAGAGAAGACCCGCTGTCCCCGGGGCAAGCTTCGTTTTGCGAAGCAAGCCCATAGGGAAATTCGTCTTGCGAGGCAACTCGAAAACGAAAAAACCTTTCGTTTTGCGAGTTTTTCGTCTCGCGAGGCGTTCGTCTTGCGGGGTACCACTGTACTAAAAGAGTTGTAGAACTGATTCAAGAATTTGGTCAGGTTGCAGGGTTTAAACTGAATAAGTCAAAAATCAAGGAAAAATTTAACACCAATTGAGAGAGAGAGGTTTCAGAATGAGACAGGTTTAACAGTGGTTAAGAAAGTCAAATACTTGGGGATTAACATGACAGAAAAAAATGGGAATTTATTTAAAGACAACTATGAAAAATGCTGGGTTGAAGTGAAAAAAGATTTAGAAATTTGGTCAAATTTGAAGCTTTCACTGCTAGGCCGTATTGCTGCGATAAAAATGAATGTATTGCCTAGAATGTTGTTTTTGTTTCAAACATTGCAAATTGTGGACAAAATGGACTGTTTCAAGAAGTGGCAGAGAGATATTTCTAGATTTGTCTGGCAGGGCAAGAAGCGTAGAATAAAATTTAAAATACTAACAGATGCAAAGGAAAGAGGTGGATTTGCCCTGCCAGACTTGAAACTTTACTATGAATCAGCAGCTTTTTGCTGGTTGAAAGAATGGCTGCTTCTTGAAAACGCAGACATTTTGGATTTAGAAGGTTTTAACAACGTATTTGGATGGCATGCATATTTGTGGTATGATAAGGTCAAAGCGCATAAAGCATTTAAAAACCATATTGTCAGGAAAGCATTGTTTAATGTTTGGATAAGATACAAGGACTTATTGGAAAATAAGACCCCAAGGTGGCTGTCACCGATCGAAGCGAAAGCTCTGAAAAAGCTCAATATGGAGGTCAAATGGCCAAAATATTGGGAAATTTTGGAACAAGCTGGAGATAGATTGAAATTGCAGAGTTTTGAAAAACTAAAAAACAAAGTGCGTGATTGGCTTCATTATTATCAGATAATGGAGGCATATAATCTGGACAAGAAAATTGGCTTCCAGGTGGAAAAATCAAAATTAGAAACAGAATTGTTAGAACCCAAAACTAAGACTTTGTCAAAGATGTATAACTTGCTGTTGAAATGGAATACTCAGGATGAAACGGTGAAATCTGCGATGATTAAATGGGCACAAGACGTTGGATATAACATAATGATGGCTGACTGGGAACAGTTATGGACCACAAGTATGAAGTTCACGGCATGCAATGCCTTAAGAGAGAATATTATGGAAATGATATACAGGTGGTACATAACCCCAGTCAAGCTTGCAAAAATCTACCATTTGCCCGATAACAAATGTTGGAAATGTAAAGAAACTGAAGGTACATTCTTCCACCTTTGGTGGACGTGCCCAAGGATTAAGGCTTTCTGGGAGATGATTTATAATGAATTGAAAAAAGTATTTAAATATACCTTCTTGAAGAAACCAGAGGCCTTTCTCCTGGGCATAGTCGGCCAATCGGTGTTAAAGAAGGACAGAACTTTCTTTATGTATGCTACAACAGCAGCAAGAATACTTATTGCAAAGTACTGGAAGACACAAGACTTACCCACTTTGGAAGAATGGCAGATGAAAATGATGGACTATATGGAATTGGCGGAAATGACTGGCAGAATCCGAGACCAGGGAGAAGAGTCGGTGGAAGAAGATTGGAAGAAATTTAAAGACTATTTACAGAAATATTGCAAAATTAATGAATGTTAGAATGATGTTTGATTGAAGTTAAGTGGTTTCTAGCTGTAATGGTTTAAAAGAATATGGAAAAATTGGATTTTTAATAGATAAAAATTTAATGTTACAATATATTAAGATTAAAGATCAGGATAATAAGGAGGGAAAGGAATTGCTGAACAAATAAATTGAACTGGAATATAAAAAGGGAGGTATGAGGAGGTCCGGGAAACAAGTAAATGAAAGATAAGTGACGAAAAGATGGAATTATTTTTAACTGTTTTTTATTTTGCATTTTTTCTTTTTTATTTTTTATTATGTAATACTGTGAAAACTTTAATAAATATTTATTAAAAAAAACCCTCTAAAACGGCAAGGCAACATTTAACACTGGCAGGAACTGGTTGACATGGCGACCTCTCTGCCCACCTAGGTTTGCAAAGTTTGGGGTGGGGATCTGGTGGGAGAGAGGACGGCAGGCAGAACACAAGAGCAGGAAGCTGCAAAGGTCAGGGCAGGTTTCATGAAGCAGTAACTTTCACACAGCCAACTCAATAGGTCCAATCAAATGTTGGAATCCTGACTGGGGCTTATAAAATACAATGGGGCATCTCTCAACACAAGTAAAAGAGAACTGGTTTTGGAGGGGTCTTTTGCTAAGCGTGTGCAGAGTGCCTGCTTCACTCACAGGTCTGAGGTTCAATTACTGGCCTCAAAGAGTGGCTGCCGGTCAGGGGAGACAATACTAAGTGAGATGGTCCGCTCCCTGTAAAGCAGGTTCCTAAATTGTTTTTATCACGCTCTTTAGCCCCAAACTGCTCCCAGAGTAGCTTACAAATGTCAATGATAAGGCAGTTCCTGACTTCCCCCTTGCCATGTGAAAGACATGACGCCAAAGGAAAGGGGCCTGGAGGGGGGAGCAAGTTCAGGTATTGCTGACGACAGAGTTATTGCAATGAGCCACAGGAACAGAAATATTCTGAGGCAAGGAGGAGCCAGAAGGAGCTGGCCTTTCAGCAAGACAGATGCAGCAAGGCTGGGGGGTGGGAACACTCCTTTTGCAGGCAGAAGTCCTCCTGGTTCAGTCCCCACAGGCTTCTCTTTTCAAAGTGTCTTTGGCAGCAGAGGATGGGAACTGCCTGTTTCTGCCTGCCAGAGCCCTTGGAGACTCTCTCAGTCTCAGTCTCAGATAACACTGAGGACCAGACACACCAATGGCCTTGCCATGAGGTGTGCATTTGAACCTACAGGTGTGCTGAGCACTCCCACATATCTCTACACACATTCCCAAGCAGTTTAGGATCTGTTGTTGGAGTCAAACATGCTCCCATTATGAAGACATTTTTACCCATAATCATGTCCCATACAGTAGTTACACACACCAGGAAAGAAAGAAAGCGGATTATTACATGAAATCATAGAATCGTAGAGTTGGAAGGGACCCCCGAGGGTCATCTAGTCCAACCCCCTGCAATACAGGAATCTCAGCTAAAGTTTTTCTGAATGTTTAGTCGGAATCTCCTTTCTTGTAACTTGAAACCATTAGTTTAAGTCCTATTCTCGGGAGCAGGAGAAAAAAAACTTGTTCTATCTTCCATATAGCCCTTCAGACTTTTGAAGATGGCTGTCATATTCCTCTTAGTTTCATCTTTTCTAGGATAAACATCCCCAGCTCCTTCAACCGTTCCTCATAGGGCTTGGTTTCCAGATCCTTGATCATCTTAGTTGCCCTCTTCTGCACACTTTCTTAAATTGTGGTGCCCAGAATCAGACACCGTATTCCAAGTGTGGTCTGACAAAGGCAGAAGAGAGTGGGACTATTACTTCCCTTGACCTGGACACCAGACTTCTGTGGATGCCACTCCCCAAGATGGAAGAACAGAAGCCTCATACCTTCTTCTGGTGCTTTTTCAAAATCTTCACTCCATGTCTGCCCTGTTAATGGAAGCTTAGTTTGGTCTCCTCCTTAAACAGAGAACATCTGGTTTGAATTGCAGCACTTGGAATAAATCAACAACTGAAAGTGTAAAGAGATATCAGCTCCCAAAGCTAGGGCCAAGTGAATGTACAGAATATGCAGCTGGACGAGATCTCTTGATAAGAGGCAGAGTCCGAGTCCTGAACTCAAATCTTTTTTTTTTATTTATTTAAGAAAAATACACAGTTTACATTATGTTATAAATACATACATACAAAAAAGATTCCATCAAAAAGAGAAAAAATAAAAAAAGAAGAAAGAAAATGGAAAAAAGAACAAAAAGAGTGAAAAAACAAATAAAGCATATACAGTTACAAGTAACAGAACTTCCGTCCAACTCGGTCTTGGAGTTACCTATTCTTATATTATTTCTGCAGTATTAATAACACATTATACATCGATGATTTTAACTATCGTCTACTGATAAATTATTTATTCCCTGGATGTTTTCAAAATAAATTAAAAATTTATTCCATTCGTCTTTATATTTAACTATGTTGTTTTGTCTTATTTTTTGTGTTAATCTCGCTAGATCAATATATTGATATAGCCTCAATTGCCACTCTCCCACCGTAGGTAAGTCAGAGGTTTTCCATTTTTGTGCGATTTGGATCCTCGCCGCCGCCATAGCATATTGAAAAAATGTTTGGTCTGTTTTCTTTATTTCCTTACCAATCATCCCTAAGAGAAACAGCTCAGGGGTTTTGGGGAAGTTATACTTCAATATTTTTTTCATTTCGTCATGAATTTGCTTCCAGAGTTCTTTTACTACATCACAGGTCCACCAAATGTGGAAGAAGGTCCCAACCTTGTCTCTACATCTCCAGCAGGTGTTATCAACAGTTTTATACATCTTTCCTAACTTTGCTGGGGTCAAGTACCAACGGTACATCATTTTCTCTAAATTTTCCCGCAGGGCTACGCAAGCTGTAAATTTTACACCTTTCGTCCAGAGTGTCTGCCATTTGTTATAATCTATATTATGACCGAGGTCTTTCTCCCATTTAACCATCACTCCCTTCACCAGATCTTCTTTAGTATCCCATTCCAATAATTGTTTATACATTTTGGAGAGGAGTTTATCATTACTTTCCAGAATTTCGACCTGAAACCTCAATTTTTTTTTCATTCATACCCAATCTCTTATGCTCACCCCATAAAGCGTTAATCTGGTGAAAGTGGAACCAATCTTTTATTTTGTCTTTCAACTCCTCATAAGGCTTCACCCTCCATCCTGTTTCTGTCTTTTCTAGAAGATCCTCATACGTACATCTTTCGTCCGTCATATTTATTTTTTTTATTTTAATGATGTTAGTTGGAGAGAGCCACCAAGGGATGCCTTTCTCAATCAGATTTTTGTACCTCTTCCACACTTCCAGTAATGGGCCTCTGATTATATGATTAGAAAATCCTTTGTGAACCTCCCCTTTCTCTTGCCAAAGGTAGGCATGCCACCCGAATCTAATATTAAAACCCTCCAAATCTAAGAGATCTGTATTTCTGAGGGTGGCCCACTCCTTTATCCAGCATATGCAGGCTGCTTCATAGTATAACCTGATATTCGGGACTGCAAAACCGCACCTTTCTCTCGAGTCTGTTAGGTATTTAAACTTTACTCTGGCTCTCTTCCCCTGCCAAATGAATTTGGTCAGGGTTTTTTGCCAGTTCCTAAAGAGGGAGGTGCCTTTAATTATCGGAATATTTTGAAACAAAAATAATAGTCTCGGGAGGATGCACATCTTGATAGCAGACATCCTCCCTGTCCAAGAGAGTTTCAATCTGTGCCAGGTATCTAAATCCTTTTTTATGTCCTGCCACACCTTATTATAATTGTCTTCAACCAGGTTTATATTTTTAGGTGAGAGCCAAATTCCCAGATATTTTACTTTATTCACAATTTTAATACCAATCTTTTCTTCCAATTGAGTTTTCTCCTGTTCGGTCATGTTCTTTGTTAGAATTTTTGTCTTCTTCCTGTTTAATCTGAAACCGGACAGTCTACCAAAGTCCTCCAGAAGTTCGACCACCCTGCTTGCACTGTCCGCTGGATTCTCCACTGACAGAACCAGGTCGTCAGCATAGGCCTTAAGCTTAAATTCTTTCTTCCCAATTTTTATCCCCCTCACATTTACTGCCTCCCTTATTCTATTTGCAATTACTTCTAAGACCATTATAAATAGCAGGGGGGACAATGGGCAACCCTGCCTTGTACCCTTCTTGATCTTGAACGGTTTCGTCAGATTGTCATTTATAATCAGCCTAGCCTGTTGTTCTGAGTATATTGCCCTGATACCTTTCATGTAAGGACCTTCAATGCCTGCCTTTCCCAAGCATTGTAATAAAAATTCCCATGAGACATTATCGAAGGTCTTTTCGGCATCTATAAAGATTAGTGCTGCAGGGACATCTATTCTCATATCTAAGTATTCAATAATGTTTAATATATGACGAACGTTTCTTTCTGGTGTCTGTTTGGGAGGAAGCCCACTTGATCTTTATGTATATATTTCATTAAGAGCTTCTTAAGTCTGCCGGCCATGATATCAGCAAAGATCTTATAATCGTTATTAAGCAAAGAGATTGGTCTGTAATTTTTTATATCTGTTTTTTCTTTCTCTGTTTTTGGAATCAAAGTTATATAAGCCTCCTTCCACGAGGCCGGGATCTTCCCCCCCTGGAAGATATTATTAATCACGTCTTTTAGGACCGGGACTAGATATTCTTCTAACGTTTTGTAATATTTTGCGGACAAGCCGTCCGGCCCGGGGGCTTTCTCGGTCTTCATCCTGCTAATAGCCTCCTTAATCTCATTTACTGTGATCTCCTTGTTCAATTGTAATCTATCCTCCTCTAATATATATTTCCTTTCATTTTGTTCCAAATAATTCTTAATTTCTGCACTGTTTTCTCTTCCTTTTTCATATAGCTTTTCAAAGAATTGAGTAAACCTATTTCCTATTTCCTCTGGGTCTTCTATGATATTATCCTCCGATATTATTTTATTTATCACATTTTGCTTCTTTCTTTTTCTTAGCTGCCAAGCAAGTAACTTCCCCATTTTATTTGCTGACTCAAAATACCTTTGCTTTGTAAATTTGATTTTCCATTCTATCTCCTGATTTAATATTGCTGAGTATTGAGATTGAAGCACCTTGGAGGCTCGGTTGGCAACTTCGTCTGTTGGGTTTGTAATCAGTTTTTTCTCGTAATTTCTCAATTGGGAGAGGATCTCCTCTTTCTTACGTTCCCTTACCTTTCTCCTGTAGTTATTTTGTTGTATTAAGAGACCCCTCATGACCGCCTTACTGGCGTCCCAAACTACATCTATAGGGGTTTCTTTGTTCAAATTTAAATCTAAATATTCTTTTAGGGTGCCTTTAATTCTTTCCCTCACCTCTTCACTGTCAAATAAATTCTCGCACATCCTCCACCTATATTGTCCCTTCGCTTCATTTTTTATTTCCATATCTAAAGCGCAATGGTCAGATAGTGTCCTGGGGTGAATCTCACATTTCTTAACCCTCAAAGAGAGTATTCTTGTCATCCAGATCTGGTCGATTCGACCCCAACTCTGATGGGGTTCGGAATAATGAGTAAACTGTTTAGAGGTAGGGTTTTGGTGTCTCCAAATGTCAATTAAGTCTAAATTTCCTTCCATGTCATTAAATGATTTCGGTAATTTTCCCCTATTCAGTTTTCCCTTCTCTGTGCTCCTATCCAAGTCCGGCGCCGGGACACTATTCATATCCCCAAGCAAAATTAGTTTGTGGGTTTCCAATTCTAGTAGCATACTTTCAAGTTTCTCAAAAAACTCTGCTCTGTTTGTATTCGGAGCGTATACCGTCACGACGTTAATTCCCCCCCCCCCCGGAAGTTTAATTGAATCCCTAGGATTCTTCCTTCCTCATCCTTACAGATCAGAGTCGGTTCCCACTTCTCTTTAACATATATTACTACTCTTTTTTTTTTGACATCAGAGTTAATGAAGTCTACCCCTAGTTTTTTATTCACCAGGATATGTTTGTGTTTTTTAGCAATATGAGTTTCCTGAAAGCAAATTACATCATACTTCTTATTTTTCAAAACTTTCTCGATTTTATTCCTTTTAACTTTCTCGTTCAACCCATTTACATTCCAGGATAAAAAATTTAGTGTGTGTGTTATGGTTTACCTTTTGTCTGCTTCTAAACCTTTAACCGTGTTCGCAAACTATAATCTCTCTCCTTTGTTTCCTGAGAGCTCCCCCTCTTCTGCCGTCTCCACTCCCACTACGGCCTCCTCATCATCTTCATCTGATTCCACTACCTCCTCCCCTGCACCCCTCTCTTCCTCATATCTATTCCTTATCTCTCCTTCCTCTTTTTCCACCCTACTCCTCAATCTATTCTCTGTCTTTCCCAGATCTTTTTCATATCTTCTCAAAAACTTATCCGCCTCCTGTGTGCTCAACAATCTAAATTTCTTCTCTTTATAGAAGAAACCGATCCCCTCCGGGAATTCCCAGCGAAATGGGATCCCATTTCTCTTCAAAGCTGCTGCCACTTGTTTATATCCTTCTCTTTTACGAAGTAGCCTGACCAGTATTTCTTTATAAATAATAATAGGCCTTCCATCAATTCTTAGTCTATTGTTGTAGCTCTTTCTCAAAATTAAATTTTTCATTTCCAAAGAGTTGAAGATCACCAAGCAATCCCCCAAGAATTTACTGGCTTTCAGATGATTGGGCCTAGTCATTCTATATACATTATCTACAGTAGATGCCACCTCTTCCTCCCTTAAACTTAACCAATTAGAGAGTTCTTTTATCATTTTCCCTCTAATATCTTCATTTCTTTCCTCTGCTACTCCCCTGAATTTAAGATGGAGCTGTTTTAACCGCATATCGGCCATGGCTAGATTATCCCAGATCCTGTCTTGAGAGATGCTTAGCTCTCCCAACTCTTCTTTTACTTTCATTGTCTCCTTTTTTTGTTCCCTCATCTCTTTCTGCAGCTTTTTGTTAGATTCCTCAATCATTTTAGACTTTACTGAGAGATCTTGGATTTTAGTTGATAGTTCACCCACTGCTCCTTCTATCTTTTTATCGATCATCTCCTGAACCTCTCCTAATTTGTTTTCCATATATAATACATTTTGCTTGAACTCCTCCTTTATTTTTGCCCACAGATTATCTAGATCTTTGATTTCCTCCTGTCGCGACAGCTTTCTTTCTCCCGGGGTCCCTCCCCCTTTCTTCCAATCTTTTCCATCCCTTCCCGCCATTTCCAAATCTCACTCCCCCTTCAGGTTCGCTTCCCCCTTGCCTTCACTCCCTTCCCTTTTCAGCCCCCCCCCCGTTAACCACGGTTGTAGGCAGGGATTGTCAGTAATAACCCACAGAAATAAGCCCAAAAAGAGCCCAGTTTCCCGGCAGAGTTAAACACTCCCCTTCGAGATTTGGCAATGTCCAAGTAAAATTTTCAGACGGCCCGGAGCAAAAATCCTGTGAGCGATCCGGTGAGAGAGGTTGGGAAGGAGTGTGGGGTGACACCCCCCCAACTCCTAGCGTTCTCGATCTTTACCCCTAACCAGTCCACTTGGCCCGCCCGTAAACGGAGGGTTAATAGTCCGCAGTCAGGTCTTAAAGATGTCTAGTCGAAATTAGTCCACTTTTATTTCTTATAATCAAATTCCAGGTTATAGTCAGAGTCCAAATTCCCCAACCCACCGTCAGGATCCGGGTCAAATGTGATACACCAACCTCTTTAAACCGCGTGGAACTGATTAAGTCGTCACGCCACCTCTTCTGTATTAAATCCTCCTGTTCGGCTCCAGCCACCAAGATATATCCTCCCAGCACGGGGAGGGGGAAACAAACACAAAAAGGGGAACGAGGAAGCAGAGAAAACGGAGTGTGGCAGCAGACACGGAGACTTTAAGGTCCTCTCGTCTTATGCCTGCTGTCTCCCTTAATATTGTCCTTAAACTCCTTCCAAGGGTAGCGTAGGCACTCCAGGTCTTAATTGTGGAATTGTAGACTACAAACGCCAGGAACCACTTGTCCCTGCGTAACAACGTAAAAAAAAAAACAACAACCCCAAAAAGCAGACTGTAACACTCACCAGGGACCGATTAATCCTGAGTATCCAATTCTAACAGTTCTTAAGTCCTCGCAGCATATTGTTCTCACTCAAACAGACTCTCCGAAGCTTCCTCATATCGTCGACTTTCCATCTGCGCCATCTTGTTTCCTCCACCGAGCGAACTCCCAAACACAGTCCAGAGCTCTCCAGGAGCCGCCCAGCTCCACTACTGGCTTTACGCCTTACTCATTAAAAGGAATAAACACATTAAAAAACGCTGGGGGTTCCATTCTTTTCTTAAGGAAGCCCGTCGCCTATCCCGGCTGAAGCTCGAGGCGTCGCCCTGCAGAGTCGGTGCTTCCCCAATTTGCGCTCGCGGTCCTTCGTTTCTCCTCGTACCAGCTCAGGAGAACGGTACGACCGCTGCCACGCTGCTGGGTGCCTATCCCCCAAGGGTGCCCCCCCTTGGGGTTTTTGGGGTGCGCTGCGCCCTAGCGTCTCCCCCAAGCCTCCGCAGAGCCCGAAAAACCGAGAGCGAGTTTTCCGCGCTTCCTCGCTGGTTGCGACCGGAACCGGAAGTCGAACTCAAATCTTAGTGCTGAAATCCACATCCCTCTCGGGGAAAAGGTCCTCAGAGCTTTCTCTTTCTCGCCATGCAGCTGTAGGGGGAGGCTGCAGGGGCTGTGCTCCCCCAAGCACAGGCTCCATCTTTGAGCTAAACCACCTGTTTTGTAATCTAGAAGTATATTTGGCCTGAATATTTCACTGCTATTTTGTGCTTGAATCGAGCCTGCAGCTTTATGTAAATAAACAATATTTTTATTTTCTTGCATTACAGACTTCTGTGTTCTTACTTTGTTTAAAGGGTTAGATCCTGCGTTTTGAGTTTTTGGCCACCAGGCGGCGGTGTTGCACCACCTGGCAAGCACATGATGACGTCTCCAATTGAAAAGGTATCCCCACCCCCACGCCACATCAATCCCACAGCAGAACAGTGGTTGGGCAGTGAAGATTTTCATTCTGAAGTTTAAGTTTGAAGTACATTTGAATTTGGCAGATTTTTCTCAATTTCCCAATTTTGAGAATTTTTCCAGCTTTGGGTTTTTTGAGCTGGCTAGTGAGAATTTCATTTTTGAGGCAAACCTTAAACTGTCCATTCTTACAGAGGACGACAAGGTCCAGTGGAGAAGATTAGAAGCAAGATTATTTCAAATAAACACATTTTTCCATACATAAGAGGAAGGAGGTGAGAAGCCACAGCAGGAAAAGAGAAATGGAATGGACAGAATGATATGGCAGTATCAGTTGTCTTGGACAATATTTCAGATTTCAAATGATTCAAACAAAGAAAGGTGAAACTGCTGTTCATATTCTTAATAATCTGGAGACTGCAAGAGATTTCATAGATCATGGATGAAAAATCTATTCCCTCTCATTCTTTTTTTCTCTTCCTACTTCCTGGAACAAGGAAAGAAGGAGCCGTGCAGTCATGGCTCCCTGCAAGTGAAGAGAACCTTCTAGAATGAGGTTTTCCAGCTTGCATCTTTGCTAACCTAAAGACAGCATGATCTTTTTTACAAGGAAACCAAGTTATTTCCTTGGGTTTTTTATTGTTTTATTGCCAAGCATGGAGACTTGTTTCCTGAACTTCAGACACTCTGTGAGTAAGATTTAGACATTTGCAGAGCTACATGTCTGTGATTTATTCTAGCCTAAGCATTTCATGGGGAGCATTTGTTTAAAGTTGGAGGAGGGCAGATGTAGATCTAAGTTTTAATGTGCTTGGTCGCGATTGCCATTGTGCTTAACTCTGCTACTGGAGAGTAGGCATCTGTCTTCCAAACCTAAAACCTCTCTCTCCAAAAAGAATGTGAAGTACTAGCTGAGAATTGCAAATTCACTGGTGTTATGATTCATTCAGATTGCAGAATGTATTCAGCACTGAGGTCTTGGGTGTGTGCATGCAAACCCTGTGTACTTTGGAGATGAAAGACGTTGTTGCTTTAAAAAAAAAACATACTCTGAAAGTCCCTCTCCTAATGCAAGCATTGCCAGGGGGCGGGGGTGATATTGCTGATTGCTGAAGGGTTGGGGCTTTGGTAAATGCAGGATCAGGGCCGTGGTGGCTACTCAGTCACAAGCCTCTGAGGCTTTCCTGTGTCATTCTGAGAAACCTTTCCCCCCTCTCCAACGTCACATCAGATACAAGGGAGTCTTGGCTATGACTCATCTCACTTCTCTTGCAAACTACCAGAAAAAGACGCAAGACCCTCTTCGGCTGTTGCAGCCAAGATCCTCTTCTACAGGAAAGGAAGCAACCATGATAAAAATGTGCGCACACCTATCAGCAAGGATCTGTTTGAATAAAACCTGCCAATCCCAAGAAGCCAATGAGAGTTTTTAGCATCTTACTGAATGACTGCTTTGAAAGCCATTGATGCACACTAAGCCCTCCTTCCTTTTCAGAGAGGATTATCAACACTGTTAATAATCACCATTGCTGAGTGAAACCTCCAGCTCCAGAGGAAGTCTACCTGTGAGTACCATTTGTGGGAGAGCAGCAGCAACAGAAGCCTTGGTGGCTTTCCTGTTCTGCTTGAGGGTTTAGCAGAGGTACCTGGCTAGCTGCAACAGGAAGTCAGGGGCCAAACCTATGTTCTGATCTGGAAGGGCTCTTTCCCCAAAAAAACATTTAAAATCTTTGTTTTATATTCAGCAAGCACAGCAACATCAGAAATACGTACCAAATACATATATTGTTTTAATACACAAACTGAAAAAACTAAAGAATTATTACATTTAATGACATATGATTAAAGATGATTGAGTCTGCTTTAAATCAGTCATCGCCAGCCTGGTGCCCTCCCAGGAGCTGCAGCCAGCCTTCGGGGGGGGGGGCTGGAAGTTGGAGCCCAGCAAAATATGGCCTGACAGACCCTCCCGGGCGAGGTGTGCCAATGGGCCAGCTCAGGACACTTTCAATAGCCATGGCTTTTGGCAAAAGAAATCAAAGTCCCATAAAATAAATGCGCATACACCAGTGCACTGATGCACATCCACAAAAACACAAACCCATACATGAGTTTGCAAGCCCTCACCATCCCTTCAACAGTGGCGCTTTGAATTGGCACATTCTCCTGTGTAACGAACCAGGGGTGCCCACTTGAATAAAATATTGGGGAGGGGGCAGGTAAGCCCCCCTGCATAATTGATCACATGACATGGCCACACCATTTGAACGGCAATGCCCGTCAACTTTGGGGGTGACCCCCTCAATTATTTTATTGGAGGGCTGAAGGGACCTTGGCCCCTAGGAGTTGGCTCCTAGACAAAGGACAGCTCCCAGAATCATTTGGGGGAGCCATGACTCTTCAGAGGAGTATCAGAGAGGGGGTGAGAGAGAGACGGCCAAGGCCCCCTTAGCCACCTGACCCCACCGTGACGCAGAAACAGCCTTGCTCCCACTTTGACGCCACCAACACATTTCATTTCTGCTACACAGCTCCTGGTTCCTCTTCTGCTCCGTCTCCACTCTTGAAGGGAGAACAGAAAGCCCAGGCCTGGAAGAGATGTCTGTCGTCTCACTTGGCCACCCTGAGCCGTCCCTCCCCACAGGCCTCACAACTGATTGCCTTGGGACTTTGCCGCTGTCCCCAACAACCCCGTAACTTTTGATCTTGGCAGGAAGAGCCCAGAATCGATATATGGGAGAGGGAGGAGCAGTTGATGGGTCTCAAACCCTCGGGGAGCTAGGGACTTCCCTGCATGTGAAGACAGGCTCTGGCGGATTGAGCAGAGGAGACCAAGAGTGGGTCCAATGGTCGAGAAAGTGGTTTCTGCCCCTGCCATAGAGGGAAGTGAGGGGCAGATGGGGCTCGTCCGCCTGGGAAAGGAGCCCATCTAGGAGAAGGAAAACTCTTAAACCTGGCAGGATATCTTCAGGAGAAGAAAGGCTCAGGAGGAAACCCTCCACAAATCCAGGGTGGAGACTCTAAGGCAGAGGGTGCCTGGTTTGCCTCCTTCTGGCAACTCATGTGGCCAAGCTGGTGCCAAATGTCGGGCTGTGCTTTCCTTTGGTGAGGCCGGGGGGTGGGGGTGTATTGTAGTCTGGGCAGCCCCCCCCCAACACACTGCCCAGGTTTGCGCCCAGGGAGGTCACTTGGTTGTTCCTCACACAGACGAATGCAAACAACATTGCAGTAATATATAAAGTATAAAGCTTTGTATAAAGTAGCATAAAGCTTTTGTGTCAGGATCAAGTAAACAGGTACCTTATTTTTGTTGGTTCATTGCCCACCCCTTCTCCTAAGGGTTCACAATGTAAAATTACAATATAAAAAATACAAAACACATAAAAACAAAAACAACCCAATAATCCCCCCCCTTCCACACCACCTTTAAAAGTGCATCGGATGTCAATCACCCAAAGGTCTGGTTAAAGAGGAATGTTTTTGCTGGCTGCCTAAAGATGTATAATGAAGGCACCAGGTGAACACCTCTGGGGCAAGCCTTCCAAATGGGGAGCCACCACAGAAAAGGCCCACTCTCGTGTCGTTGCCCTCCTGACCTCACAGGGAGTGAGCACAGATTATGATCTCATATGGAAACAGGCGGTCCTTGAGGTATTGTGGTCCTGAGCCGTTTAAGGATTTATAGGTCAAAACCAGCACTTTGAATTGGGCCCGGAAACTAATTGGTAGCCAGTGCAGTTGGACCAGGATCGGTGTAAGATGCTCAAACTGTCTTCCTCTGGTGAGCAACCTGGCCACCAAATTTATGCACCAGCTGAAGTTTCCAAACTGTCTTCAGAGCAGCCCTACTTATAACGCATTTCAGTAATCTAACCTAGAGGTTACCAGAACATAGACAACAGTAGTTAGGCTGTCCCTGTCCAGATAGGGGCGCAGCTGGGCCACCAGCCGAAGCCGAAGGAAGATACTCCGGGCCACTGAGGCCCCCTGAGCCTCGAGGATCCAGGGGGACCCCCAGGAGATTTCTTAGGGAATCAGTCAAGAGAGGTGATTAAGTAGGGATGAACTCCCTGTGGGGGTTTTATTTTAAAAAGGAAACTAGCTTTTGACTGGCTTTATACTGAACTGAAAGCTGAAACGTGGACTGAAGCCTGTTGACTGTAATGCACAAACCACACTTAACAATGTTAAATGACGCCTACGCCACCCTGGATCTGGGTTTTTTCCGTTACCTTCCATTTTAAATTGTAAGGTATACTCTAGTTTTTAAATACTAAAGTCCTCTTTCACTGGTTTTAAACAGAACTGAAAGTTGCTTTTTTCCGTTGAGTCCTACCCTTAGGCTTTAAGCTTTCATGCCACTCCTTTCCACCTAAAATACCCAAACTTTTAAAACTGAAGAACCTGAACTGGGTTCAACCAGATAGCTAAGTCTACTTTTTCTAATTCTAAGCTGAATACCCCACTAGTTTTGTCTCTTCTGTGTGGAACTATATATTAATCTTTTTTTTCCTTTTTCTTCTTTTTTATTCCCTCCCCAAAATTGGGATTTAATCAAGGCTTCTGTGTTCCCGTGGCCCTTAAAAAGTCCCCTGCTAAGGTAGAGTGAAATCCCACTGTGGTGGAGCTGAAACTAGGATTCTATAGACTTGTATCTTTAACTCCTAAGCGATGGGGGTGGTGGTGTCGTTTTTGTTTTTTTTAACAGATTTTAGTTTCTAGCACAGAGGTCAGCAACCTTTTTCAGCCGTGGGCTGTCCACCGTCCCTCAGACCATGTGGTGGGCAGGACTATATTTTTTGGGGGGGATGAACGAATTCCTGTGCCCCACAAATAACCCAGAGATGCATTTTAAATAAAAGCACACATTCTACTCATGTAAAAACACGCTGATTCCCGGACCATCCGCGGGCCAGATTTAGAAGGCGATTGGGCTGCATCCGGCCCCCGGGCCTTAGGTTGCCTACCCCATTCTAGCACACTGCGGTCTTTGACACCCATGAACTCCAGAATAGGGTCCAGATTGTATATATATGTGGTATAGAGGTTTTTTTTGGGGGGGGGTATGCCAAACCCTAGAAATTAATGAATTCTAGGATTGTGATAATTAGGGATGGGAAGGGAGAAATATAAATTGCAGCAAAATTCCTGGGTAGGCTGCCGAAGCCAGGTCCATTAAGGGAACCATAGAGAGCCATTCCGTGCAAGAGAACGTCTGTCTTCCTGCCCTGGGGCATGGACAGAGGGCAAGGGGTTTCTTGGAAGGAGGAGGAGAGAGAAGAGCTGAGATCCATCTTTGGAGGGTGCTAGTTGCAGGTTGCCTACGTTGCTGCCTCTTGCAACGACCATGTCGTAAGATCTGGACTCTCTCCATGCAGACTGAAGGTGTAATCATATTTCTTATTAATCATATTTCATATGATTTAAGAAAATCATATTTCTTAAAGCCAGATAGCCGCCGCCTTTTCTATTTTCCAAAGGGACACAGACCCTGTGGCAATGCCTGGGACCCCGGGGCTCTTGACGCCGCTTGGCAGAGAGAGAGGCAAGCACCTGAGTTTTGTAACAATATATTTGGCCAGACAGACAGTGCATCCTGACTGCATTTTATTAAAGGATGTATTTTCTAATTTTGGATCTCTCATCTGCAGGCATTTCTAAAGCATGCCTCAGGATATGTGAACTTAGAAAGGAAAGGAACCCCCCAATATTGAGAATGCCAAAAAACCAAGATGCCTTATGCTTGAACTTAGAGCCACTTCTGTATTTCAATATATTTCATCATTTGAAATACACATTATCTTTGGGACCCACATCCAGACCCCAAACACATTCAAAATTCATTCAAGAAGTCCAAAGAAATACTAGGTTGTAAACACACCAAAAACACCACAGGAAATAAACTGACTTAGCTTTCTCTAGATTTCATTAATGTGACACTATCTTTGCCTTCCTGTATGTTTCACTCCCAGATTTACAGCTGAAACTTCACAAGATCAAAGTAGTCCATCTGTGGGGAGCCAAGGGGGCCGTGGCTCCTTCTCTCCAGTAAGGGCAAGAGGGAGAGCAAAATCCATAGTCTGGCATGGCTGGCAAATTCTCTCTGCTCGATCCCCTCTCTGCAAAATAGTGATTCTTAGCACAATCCTTTGGCATGCCGCTGTTTATCGGCAGAGATAGAGCTCACTCACATTTCAGCCTGTGGTGGGTGAATCACATGGAGGGAGCAGTCCTCCCCAGGGGGATAAACATCTGATTTCAGCTGTGCGTAATGGGTGCTTGGCTTGGGTGCCCCAGGATTAGACTGTCCCTAAGAATGCCATACAGCAGTCAGAGAGGTTTGCAGAAGACACACTTTTGTTAAATGAAAACTTACAGGATTGCTCCTGCGGGACATGCGCTGATTGGAAACTGATTCAAATCTTTTCCAAGTGCAAACAGTATTTGCACTGTTTATTTCCTTGTCTGCAATCCCACATTATTTGTGCTTGTTGATAATCCTAACATTTTTGGTTTAGTAAAAAACAAATTGTGTGTTTGTAGCAGTATGGTTTAAAAAATGTGGACATGAAAGTTGGGGGTGGGGTAAATGTCTGCAGAAATCTTCCTATATCAGATGGGTGACTGAATCAAATGGTCAGCTGTTGCAGTGGGAGCCCAGCATCCTTATCCCCCCCCCCCCGCCCTATGACTAGCAAACCTGAAACAAAAGAAACTAGTACTTGTTCATCAAAGTGCATGACTTAGACAGGTGGCAGGTCAGAAGCCTTATCCTGCCTGGCACATCCTTTTCTTAGGTAAACTGCAAGTGATAGGTTGCCGGGGGAAGTCAATAATTCGTTCATGGCTTCTTTGGGCCAGGTGAAGCAGCAGCCTCAGGCAGTGAGAGATGTTGGTGGGGACACAGTGTGCCCCACAGCCTGCCCTCCTGCCCCAACTAGCTCCTTTCAGGTGTGGCAGAGGATGTGGCCTCCTTGGCCAGGTGAGACTAAGATTAAACTCTCTGCTCCCCTTGCTGCTGTTTGGGGAATAAGGAGGTTGGCATCGGCTCCTTTTTCTCAGGCAAGATAATGTCTGGGGCTGGCCCTGTTGTTTCTGGATACAGGATCATCTTCTGAAGAGAAAAATGTAAATTAGAGGAGGGGACAGAACTTTCCTCACCTGTTTAAATGTAACTGGCAGTTTTGAGTCAGAGAAATAAAAAGTCACGTTTTGGGCTCTGCTAGGCGGCTGGCAGTCTCCCTGGAGATCTGCTGTGAGGGGTCTTGGTTTTCTGTGTGAGTGCAAAATCCGTGCCACCACATCATTGTAAATTAGGGCCGCCATGTTACAAAAAGTGAAAATGAGCATCTTCTTTTTATTGCCAACCCCACTTCCCAGTTGGGTTGCCAACCAATTTTTTAAAATTCCGCTACTTTCTACGGACGAATCCCTGATGTGTCAGGGAAATTCCGGACAGTGGTCTCCTTCCAAGGAAACTAGACTTTGCTAAGTGCTTCGCCTGTTGAACTGCTCACCACTGAGAGATGTGTCATGAGTTTAGCAGAACATATATTTTAAAGATAGCTCTGGATGGAGTAGATCTGGCATGAAAGTGCTTCACATTGTAAAACACAACTCTGGTGAACGTGAGGAGTTTCTAGAAAGAACCAGAGAACCATATTAATGCTCCGGCAAGAAGCTGTTCAGAGTCAAGTTGTCCATATCCGCCTCTGATCCATTCTCCCCAAGCATCTTTACCCTTTTCACCCTGGGGTGCCTCCCTCCGGCCTCCTCTGCTTCTTCAGCAGCTAGCAGGGATGAGATGCACACCATCTCTGTGTGGTTGCGATCATTCATTTTGTAGGCCCGTTTCTGGCGCCAGAGCATGGTCGCGAGGACACCAGTGGCCACTATGAAAATGCCAGCAATGAGGGCCAGGATGAAGATCCACAGTAAACACTTCCCTACCAAGATGGTGGTGCCACTGAGAGATGTCCCTGAGCGGGGCTTCTCCTTGGTGGTGGTGATGGTGGCTGAGATAGTAACCTTTGCTATGAAGGAAGGCCTGGTTGTGCCAATGGCTTGCCTCAACTTCGCTGTGGAAACATCTGAATTGACCACCATGGACTGAGAACTTGTCACATCATCCAACAATGGCCAATCGGTGGTGGGGCTTGGCTTCTCAGTCGAGTGAGGAAATTTCACCTTTCCCTTTGCTATGAAGGAAGGCTTGGTTGTGCCAACGGCTTTCCTCAACTTCGCTGTGGAAACATCTGAACTGGCCACCATGGACTGAGAACTTGTCACATCATCCAACAATAGCCAATCGGTGGTGGGGCTTGGCTTCTCAGTCGAGTGAGGAAATTTCACCTTTCCCTTTGCTATGAAGGAAGGCTTGGTTGTGCCAACGGCTTTCCTCAACTTCGCTGTGGAAACACCTGAACTGCCCACCATGGACTGAGAACTTGTCACATCATCCAACAATGGCCAATCGGTGGTGGGGCTTGGCTTCTCAGTCGAGTGAGGAAATTTCACCTTTCCCTTTGCTATGAAGGAAGGCCTGGTTGTGCCAACGGCTTGCCTCAACTTCGCTGTGGAAACATCTGAACTGCCCACCATGGACTGAGAACTTGTCACATCATCCAACAATGGCCAATCGGTGGTGGGGCTTGGCTTCTCAGTCGAGTGAGGAAATTTCACCTTTCCCTTTGCTATGAAGGAAGGCCTGGTTGTGCCAACGGCTTGCCTCAACTTCGCTGTGGAAACATCTGAACTGACCACCATGGACTGAGAGCTTGTTCCTCCAACCAACAGTTTCTCAGGGACCCCTAAAACCACCATTGTTTCTTGGAGGGCAGTAACAACCTTTTCTGTCTCAGTAGGCATCGATTGTGAGACAGTTTTGCCCACTGTGGGAGCAAGACGGCGGACACGGAGCGCTGGAGCACGAGAGCTCTTTGTGGTACTCAAATGGACTACTTCTTTGATGGTGCCAACTTCTGTGGATACTTTCCCAAAGGTATCTAGAGTTGTTGTGGCATTAGTAGGCACTTCAGCAGTGGCACCACTGTAATTTTCCCCAAGAGATGTATGACTCTCTGCTGCAGCCTCTGCGACTGTGAGACTTTTCCTGGCTTGTTCTGCGGTGGCCGCAGGAGGGTTCTTACAGCTACCACCCTTCTTTCCGCAAGGTAACTGAGGGGATTCCTGGCCATCATCTCCTGCTCTCTTCCACACCCACAGTCCTGGGGAAGCGAACTGAGAGCCTGTGTTGGCAGGGAGGTTGTATGACTCCACATCCTCAAGAGCAGCGCCATCTTGCATAAGGAGTCTTAAGGTTGGGAGCCTGAAACTGCCAGCTGTGAGGAGACTCCAGAGAACCATCCAGAGGGAGAGCCAGAAGGCAGCCATTTTACCTGGGGTGGGTGGAGAAAGGGAGCCAAATACACATATTAATATTTGTCCACAAGTCTCAAACCCCCCACCTCCCTCCACCTTACACCTCAAAATGGCTGCCACAAGAGACTCTTGGTTAAGTATTGGGGGCAACAGGGGTGCCATTTGGGGCTGTTATTGAGGGGTCTTCGCCCCTCTTCTAAAGGCTCAGGCAGAGCACTGTCTGTCTTGGCTACTTTTTAATTTGTTTGTAACATTTAATAACCCACCCTTCTGCCCTATCCTGGGAGAAAGTAGAGGTGGGGGGGGAGATCTGATATCAATACATGGCAGCCGACTCACAAGAGCCGAGGGGAAGAGCAAGCACCAATCCTAACATTATTAAAGGACTGAAAGGGTTAAAATTAAGGAAAGGAAATGGCCCCTGGTGCCCAGTGCCAACCAGCAGTAGATTCAGGGCCAGGCAAGTCTCTCTGGAGAGAACAGCATAAGTGGGGGGCATTTTTCAATTCTCTTAATCATTTCGCTTCAGACAATTAAGATGTTTCCATCATGTCACCCGTGCAAACTCTTCAGCATGGCATCACGCGTTGCAGGCCAGGTGCCCCCACCTGCAGTCTGGCCACTGCAATCTGCACCCGCTGGGCCTTCTGCACCGGCCCCAAGGGCAGCACCACATAGAGCACATTGTAGCAATCCAGCCTCGAGTTTGCCAGCGCATGGGCTGCAGCCACTCTGCAACACAAGCTTAAATGCAAGCACATCGTGAGTTGCTGCCACTGCAAATCTGTTAGGCTTTGAGATGCCATGAGGCCTTGTAGCACCTGAATTAGCTGGGATGCCCAAAGCAGGAATGGAAGTTTGTGCATGCCTAGAAGCAGAGCAGTCTCTTGCCCATTTCCTGTGTCAATTAATACACACTAAAGCGCTTTCAGGAAGGGCAGCAAGCAAACCACAAATGCTTACGTATTCTCTCTTGCAACTGAGCCCAGCCCTAAAGCGAAATGGTTGCTGGGTGGTGGTTGTTTATGGTTTTTTAAGGTTAAGGGAGGCCAGATTGGGAAATAAATTACTTATGTCCAATGTACAGTGAATGTCTGATGTAGATTTTTTCAATTTTGTTCTGTATGGGACAATAACAATAAAGATTATCGTATCGTACTCCTCCTGCATGAAGAAGATGCGTGAGGAGCCTTCCTGCCTGCCCTCAGGGACCCCCTGCAATCTTAAATCGACAAGGATGGCGGAGGAGGGGAAGAAGCAGACAGACAAGTATGAATGTGAATAAATTCTGCTCCGTGCATTTAAATTGGGTTTACTTAGAAATCCCCTACCATGAACTCAAGTGCCCCCGCAATGACACGGGAGAGGTCAAACTAGCGACTTGTGTCCTCTTGTACGGCTCTTTTTACTGAAATCTATACATAATCTTCATTGAACCCATTTTATCAAATATGTCAGGAGAATCAAATGCTTTTGATGTCAATTCATTGCTTTCAAGTCAAAATGCATCTATAACCTTCAGTGTGGCCAAGTTGTTGCAGCAAGCAAAACTCGCCAGCAACTGACCTCAGAGACATTCTGTAATTCTCCTCTTTGGAGTTTATGACAAGTCTATAAGTTTGAAGATGTTGCTGCCCATTTTATTTTATTCTATGCTACTTTTATTTCATTTCACCCTATTATACACATCTAGATAAAGTGTTTCAAGTGCTTAATTTTACTTTCTGTCAGTCTACTGTTGAAATGCACTCAAACTCTGCCAGTGGGATTTTGTTCTGTTTTGTTAATCTTTAAGAGCAAGCACTGTCCAGGGGAAAGTCAAAGAGTAGACCGTATGAGTTACTGTCAGCCCCGAGGCTGAATCTCTGAGTGAGGCACTCACTGGTCCCTCTGGGTTTGGACATCTTCTCAAAACGAGCTGCTCCGCAGTTCAGCTTTGGGCCACCCTCTTTCTTCTGACCCCCAAATGCAACTTCATCACTCCACCCCAAAATGTACATACCCTGAACGCAGAACAGTCCAGTGAAGAGAGGCAGGCAGCTTCCTTTGTCCACAGAGCCTGGGGAGACGGCAGTTGCACAGACAGGACGTGCACCGGGTGCGAAAGGGACTGAACTTGGCAAATGTCTGTGGCTTCAGGCTCCGAAAAAGAGAGAAGCAACCGCCCACTTCCATGCGCACACATCCATTTGTCTTACCTGCTGCGGGGCAAAACAGGAAACCTTCCGTGAGGCAGTACGAGAAAGAGGTGAAATCGGAAGAGTTGTGGTGGTTTTGGAGAACACACATGATGCCGCTTCCTCTTCTTTGGCGGGGGGGGGGGCAGTGTGCAACAGCGGGAGGTGGGGCTATGGGCCCTACATTTGCTCTGCCTGGGGGCCTGAAGAAGAAAGACCAGGCCTCCGGATGCCGGGCTTTTCTTTAAGGACCTTCTGCGTTTGCCTCCTCGAGAGAAAGGGAGGAAGGGGACAATTCAGGACTCATTTACATTTACTTATTTGTTTTAATCTAAAAATTGGCCTGTGATTGTTCCACCACCAAGTGATGTCCCTTCCGCTCATTTCCAACTTCAAAGGGAAATCTACCAGGGACTGTTAGGATACGGCTCCCTTCCACCTTAAAAGGGTCAGGCATGACGGTTGTGTATCACATGCCTGTTTACGTCCAGCACAGTCTGCTGGGAACTCCCCTTGCATGTTGCTTTTGTGTTACTGCTGCTTTGCTGGACACGGAGGCAAGCAGACATGTTTTCTTATGTTCCTGAGCTATGCTGAATAAAATGCTGTACTTTTTGCTTGCACATCTCTCTCTGCGCCTTTTCTACTGTGAGGTGTTTTACACACGCTGATGACAGAGCGTGCACGGGTCTTGGAACGTATCTGAGGCTCGTGTCGCTGACTGACTGGTGCTGTTCCACGGGAGACCGAGATCGTCCCAGCAGCATCCCAACAGGGACGAGGCAGCCCAATGAGAGTTTACTTTGTGGCAACCCAAGGCACGTCTTCCCATGGGGGCTGGTGTCATGTGCAGCCAGGTGAAATTGATCCAGCTGACATATATCTGCTCCAAAAAGACAGTTTATCTCCTGCAATACAAAGTAAGAAATCTGGAAAAGTTGGAAACTCTGGTGGAAGACCATTAGTCAGTCTCACTTGGGCTGTGACATTTTTATATATATATTGGAGGGTGTTTCCAACTAACTTTTCCTCAGAGTAGGCCCACTCAAATGAACAGACAGAAGTTATTTATGCCCTTTTGTTTCAACAGGTCTGTTCAGAGGAGGCTTAACATTGGATACAGCCCTCTGTCTTCAAGCATGAGGGCTTTCTGTAGTGTTGCATGAAATGCTGTCATGAAACTCCCTACACTTGTGCAACAAGTCTCACCCAAGGAGCTCCCTATACGTCGTCTTTTGCTCGACTGGCCAGGGTGCTGCAGTGGTTCGTGGCAGACCAGGGTTATGTCCACATGAGGGCTTGAAGCGGAGCAAGGCCCAGTCCTCTTATTAGAATACCAGAATGTAAGCGCCTGCTGGATCCGGCCAGTGGTCCACCCACTCCAGCATCCTGTTCTCACAGTGACCAACCTGATGCCCGATTCCCTGTGGGAAAGTCGCAAGCAGAACAAAAGTCTCCTGCTGCTGCTTCAGCAACTGGGATTCAGAAGCCTGGCTGCCTCAACTGCGGAGGCAGAGAAAAGCCATCCTGGCTAGTGGCCATCGATAGCCCTCTCCTCCGCCATGAATTCGTCAAACCTTTCTTTAAAGACATTGGTGGTCATCTCTGCCTCCTGGGGGAGCGCCATAGTTTCCCTTGGTGCCGCGTGAAGGAGGACTTCATTTTATGCGTCCCAAATCTTTCAACGTTCAGCTTCATCGGATGCTCCAGAGAGTTCGAGTGTCGTGAGAGAGGGAGAAAAACTCTTCTCTCTCTGCTTCCTCTGTGCCAGGCAGCATTTTATAAACTTTTCCCACATCACCTCTTACTTGCCTCTTCACTAAACTAAAATGCCTGAAGGGAGGCAGCTTGGCAAAGGCATTTAATCGGGCACCGCAGGGGCTGAAGCCCCACCTCTGGGCAGAGAGGGCTTCTGCTGGACCAGGGAGAGCCTCTCTTGGCCGGGTTTCATAGGCAACCGTTAAGTTGCAGGATTGCTGCTGCAAACTTGATGTTAATTGACACCCGCAGATCTCACTGTGCAGGAGGACATAGCTTTCCACCTTAATAAAAGCAACTTCCACACGTGGATTGCTGCTTGTGTCTGCTTTTTGTTGTTGTTTTAAATTGTTTTTATTGAAGATTTTCTTGGGTAACAAAAGTACATACAGTGTCTCTGCTTTCAATGCATAGAGTCCTTTCTACAGATCACTTATATTTGATGTGAGACACTAATGTTATGGACAAGATGAGATGGGAGAAGAGAGATGGGGAGAAAGAAGGGGGGATATTGAACTTTCGATCTTTTATACGGAGTTCATGAAAGGTTTTTATGTCAGTATCATGTGGGTAGGTTCTTTGCTATTCATTTATTACTTTTGACTGGCTACTTGCTTCCATTGTCTTGATGAGTATATTTCAATATTGCTTTGGTATACCTAAATTTTTAGCACATCGGGTGGTGCCCAACGTTAGCCTGTCTCACAGAAACCTGCTGAAATTAATGGACATAATGACTAATGGACAATTCTAATGGAGGTACTCTTTGGGTATACCTTATCTTAGGTAGACTTCTTCCAGCGGCGCTGCTACCAGAGGGACTCAGGAGCAGTGGCGGTTTCACAAACGATATATTGCCCAGTGAAACCGCCGTCCCACTCGCAGAGGGAGAAAAAAGCTGCTCTGGCAAGGTGCCCATACACCTTGTTCCTTCCTCTGCATCTTTAAGCCACTCGGCTGAGGAGTATGTGGTTGCTACTCCACTCAGCCAAGCAGCTAAGGCAGTGGTGGCAAACCACGTGCCAGGGTGAGCACTCGGCGCCCTCTCTGTGGGCACTTTCACAATCCCCCCAGCAGGGCCATTGCTGGGGGTTGGCAAAGTGGGCAGCCGCTCCCACCCCACCCCCCACTGCGGTCCCCAGGACGAAGGCCTGTTAGATACTCTGGGCTTTACGAGGCATCTGACCCTCCCCTGAGACTACTCCAGCTGACGCATCACACACCTACTTCCCAAGCTAAAGCCCCACCTGGGCAATTTCACTATTCAGGTCAACTTTACAAGGTTTCTCCTCCAAGGTTTGTTCATCAAAACTCACCATTTCACAGCACCCCACAAAATGTCCCCTCAGTTCCCCAGCCTGCGGGGTCAAGATTTTGCTGTAAATTCCATGTTAATTTGCTGTGTCGGCACTTTGCAATAAATAAGTGGGTTTTGTGTTGTGGTCTTGGCACTTGATCTCTAAAAGGTTCGCCACCACTGAGCTCCCCGGCCCTGGCTCCTGCGCAAGCGGGGAGAGCACCGGGGATGGCTCTGCAGGGAATGGGGAGCCCTCCCGCGCCCCAGCTGAGCTGTACAAACAAGCTGCCTTGTCCCAGCTCGCTTGGCATGGGGCGAAACCGCCTCAGCTCCTGCGGTGAGAGGTGCAGCAGTTTCACCCAGCGCCTGGCAGGCTGAGGCCCATGCAGCTTGTTTTTTCAATATTGCGGTGTATCACCAGACCGTGATGTTTGGCTGGTGATATACCACAACATTGAAAAGCTGATATCACCCAGCCCTAGTACACGTTATGATTGGTAAACTCACCAGGCCTGATTAATAGACAAGGAGGAAGACATTGTTCCCCAGTAACGGTGTGTCATCCCCCTCCACTCTTGCATTTCCACAGCCACTGTTTTTCAGGGAGGCAGCTTCTGTAGGACTTACAGGAATTTATTTCACAAGCTCTTCAGATGCCACTTCCTGTCTTATTTATGCAAATAGATGATGCAACAGATGTGGGGGGTGGGAGGGATCTCACTCCTGGGCCAGCCCCCATATCTCTTGCTCTCAGGACAGTGCCGCACTGGTGGCTTACTCTGAAATGGTCAGCAGTTTGCCTGTTGAGAGAATGTGGCTTTTGTGTGTGATTCACAAGCTGCTGTGTGAAACTTTTTCTGCTGGAAGATAGAGATGAACGTTCTTTAAACAAATCAATAGCCAGATCATGCTGTGTTCTGCTTGTTTTCTAGAGAAGAGGCAACAGGTTTTTATGGGTTCAATGATGTTTGGCCCAGTTGAGACCCCAATTGCCACACTTCTGTAATTCCAAGATTGATTGCCTGAGTTACGGACCTTGACAATCAGGGCTATGCCAGCTGTGGCCTTCCAAATGCTCTCAGGCTCCCCACGTGAGCCACAGGCAGAGATGGCAGGAGACGTGGCCTGTCCACACACAGCGGGTCTCAGGCTCCACAACCCAGTTCTAAACCAAGCACCACCTTTCCCAATGCCTAGTGACTGGTTCTGTGAATTTGGGACCAAATGCTGAGGGTTATGGAGCGCACACGACTGCAAACTGAAAGCAATCACCTCCCTTTACCTCTGGTAACTTCCAAGTACAAAATGTGGACTTTTTATTTCCAAGTTTCTAGACCCCCACAGAAGCTCGGGACCGGAATGTGAAGGCTGCACACAGTACAATGGCTTTGTCCAATGTTGCTGGAAGAGGCAGCATGATGGAACTTGTCTTAGGCTAGACAAATTCATGGAGAATATCTAAGGCCTGGTAGAAAGATGGAACCTCCAGGTTCAGAGGAAGTCTATCCCTTCATGCTAGTTGCTGTGGGTTGTGAGTGAGAGAAGGCTGCTCCCCTCATGTTCTGCTTGTGAGCTTCCTAGAGGCTTCTGGCGAAAAGGATGACGGATGTGGTCTGATCCAGTGGGGCTCTTCTGGTGTTGTGTGTTAGCCCTGCAGGAGCCATAATGTCTACTTCCAGCATGACATGTGGGGTGAAGCCCACGCTTGGGCTCTTTCGGAGGAAAATAAAAGACGACCACAGAACGCAACACGGTTTGGGTTTTTTGTAATCAATGGTTTTTTTTAATCTCTGAAATTGGAAGCAATTATTTGGACAGAACACTTTGGGCACTCTATAAGAGCACATCTCTGGAATACCTTTTGCTGGGTCTCGTGGGGGGAAAGTCACAGCTCGCAAGAAGCTGCAGGCACTGACTCCTTCTGAGCCTGGTTAGGCATCACCAGATCCTTTAAATAAAGACAAGCTACACATCCAAGGAGGCCCTTCTCACGCCCCTCCCTTCAGAAATAAAAGGAGAGCAAAGCGCACCCAGGAAAACCAGCGCTGCTGTGGGCAGAGGGAAGTAGGAAACTGGGAGGGGACGACACCTGGCGTTTGGAAAGAAAAAGCTCATCTCTCCTCCTCACCAATTTAAAAACAAAAAGGTCTCCAGGACAGAAGACTGAAGCAACATTTACAGACGGACAAGGTAATAACCCTTGGGCCAGGGAGCGAGTTCCCTTATTCCTTCTGAAAATTCACACCTCCTCACCAGCCACCGAGCGCAAAACACCCCAAACATCCACTTACCTCAGAACTACCTCAACTACAGAGTCCCACCGACACAGTATTTGCCACAATTGCCCTGGTGCTTCTTTCACGCACACCTGACCACCTGATCCTGTTCAGCAACGCACATCCATCACCCCAACAGCACATTTGCAGCGAGAGTTAACTCCGCTGTCCCCCGTGGTGACATAATTTCCCACCACAGGCATGAAATATCTTCCCCAGACCACAACATTCTTGTTCTGAGATGTTTGAACATGCAATTGGGGGGGGGGTCCCACCTTAAGACATTCTATCTTCAACTACTGACGGAAAAGACACATTTTGATCCCAGGTGAAGCTGTGCAGGACCGCCATGCCTAAAGGCAGTTTCTTTAGACCAGGTGGGTAGAGAGAGTGGTGTGTGTTTTAAATAAAGAAAAAGAAAAGTATGCAGTACTCAAAAGCTTTTAAAAGAAAGAGGCTTCCAAACGGATCCATTGGCCCACACCACTTTTTCAAGATGCTGGTTTTCCCAGGTGCCAGCTGATCTCAGCACACCTGCAAAACTCGGAAGCCATGGGGGCGAGGGGACAGCGTGAATAATCCTGGCTAGCCAAGGCAAATCCAGCACAGCCAACTGCAGACTTTCCTGCAGAGAGTCCCCTCTTGAAGTGATGCTTTAAAGTGCTGCAGCACAAAGCATCAAGGTGGCACAGCCATGGATGCAGACTGGCTCTGGGCATGTTTGGCAGCAGCCTCCAGCTTTGCCCCTAGTATGTGACCATGCCTGTTTGGTATGAAAAAGCCTCACGTTCCCTGTGGGGTGGCAGGAGGAGAGAGAAGAAAGGGCAGAAGACCTCATCCATCCAAGCCAGAAAGACCCACTTCGGATTCTCACAACCAAAAACAGCTAAGGAACTCATACGAAGAGAGACGTGGCCTCTTCTGATGTGGTTCATGCCCATTGTGAGCAGCCTGAGGCCAGCCTGGAGCAAGTAAGCCAGGGGCTATTTATGTGCCAATGCTCAGAAACGCCTCTGAGGGGTGGGGGAGAATCCTGCAGCTCTTGTTTACTAGCGATGGAACTTGGCTGCAGCTGATGTTGCAAGAGATTATGGCAGATTCTTAGTGGGGCGAATGTCTTGGAACTTGCTCGCTGGAGCAGCTTATGGGCTTCATCTTCACTAAAGGCAGCCTGGAGGTGGCAAGTGCAGCTTCCAACCTAACAGAGATCAACCAGGTGACCCAGGGAGCCAAAAGGATCCCTACCTGGGCTGGTTCCTCCAGTCCAATGCTCTTCCCAGGCATTGACTGAGCTGCTCAGACTGACTCCCTGTCTGCCTCCAAGGCACTGTGACAATCAAGGAGTGGTTGCCCTGCACCACCGAGATCAAGGGGGTGTCCTGGGACAATCAAATTTGGACTGAAAATCCTCAAGGGACAGGATAGATACTGTATTTAAAAGCACACACACACACAATTCATTTCAGAAGACCTTAGTGGCAAGAACGAGGAAACCCAACTATGAAAGTTCTAGACACAGGATGGAAGGAAGAGCAGAGAATATTCCCAGAGGGCAACTCAGCTGCTTGCACAACATAATGGTTGGTTGTCTGTCATTCTTAAAACTTTATATATAGATGATAAATAGAACAAATATTGGAAGGGAAACATGGACCCAAAATTAGCAACCACCACGACATGCCAGGTTTTGACACTATTAAGATTAAACCAGAAACACAATGTAAGTTTGAATAATGGCAACACAGACTTCAATACTCAGCCCTGGAAAAAGCATTCAGTCCCTGTGAGGGTATGGAGGGGAGGGGAGAAGAATGGATATCAGGGGTCTGGGATGCATTTGAAAGAGGTCAGAGAGCTGAAATTATTTTCAAGGTTGGATCTTTCAGACATGGCAGTGGACCCACCACTTCAACTGTTCAAAGATTAAAAGGCTTACACAAAATTCCTTTGTTCTCTGAATGGCACATATACACACAAAGCAATGTTCCTTTAGATTAAAAATGCAAAAATACTGCAAAATAATAAAAGGGGGGAAATCATGACTTTAAAGTTTTTTTTTAAAAAAGGAATTTCTAAAAGGATTTTTTTAAAAAAACGACATAATTTTGGTCCTGAATCCTAGGAAGTCTGACAGATTGGCTCCTCACTGGAGAGGTGGAATGGTTGGCTTTCAGATCAATGAGAGGAAACAGGTCACAACAGCAGCAGTTTTGAAATGGCCACACAGTCACCAAGAACATCAGGAAATTAAAAAAAAAAATCACTAAAAAGGTTTGGCTTCAAATTGGCTTCAGCTGGCGCTTGTGAATTTGGGAGGAGAAAGTCTTGACTGGGAAGCGCCCAAGGTGGTCGTGCTGGGGCAGCTTTGGAAAATGAACGCCCTCCCCAATGGCAGTGACTCCCCCCAGCCCCCATCCTGCAGTCGGCTCACAGCTTGAGTTCTGCTTCCTTCCTTCCTTCCCTCCCCGGTCCCCCAGCCGCTGGGCTCTCAGACTGCAATCTTCGCCATCTGCTGTTCTAACTTGGAAATGCGCTCGTCTTGGTGGGCGATGGTGCCTTTTAGAGATTTGAGCTCTTTCAAAATTTCATCCAATTTGGCTTCGTTTTGCTACAACAGTGAGAAAGAGAGACAGAAATGGAAAACAGTGAATACTAGAATAATAATGGGAGGAAGAAATCCCACGTAGAAATAGAGTGGAAGACTACCAACACATGCAATTTGTTCACACGGCAAGAAGGCTGGATTGCAAGAACACTGATCTAACCCCACGAGAAGAAGCCGAGGTTTCAGCACAGAGCAAAGGAAGCTGCCATATTCCAGGCTGGACCATTACACTATCTAGCCTTAGACTGCCTGCTCTGACTGGCAGTGGCTGCCCAATGTCTCAGGCAGAGGTCTTTCCCATCCTCTGCCACTAACTGAACCTGGAATCTGGTCCGTGCCCAGAATGGGCTCTCCGCTGAACGAGGGAAGGGGCAGGGAGCTGGGTCTCGCCCCAAAGGCCGCTTCTGCTTTTAAGTGCCCATCCCAATATAAGAAGCCTGCTTCCCACAGGAAGGCCAAGCCAGCAGGGCATGCTGAGAGAGCCTGGAGAGGCAATTCCTGCTCCAAATTTCTCAATAATCTAATGCAAGTGGGGAAATGAGTCTATTTCAGACTCCATACACTGAAAGCTAAGAAGTTATTTTTTTACTCACGGTGTTTGAGGTGTCCGCTGCTTTTTTGGGGGCACTGATGAGATCGCTTTTCTTATTTGCTGCCAGCTTGTTGTCTAGTATGTTCTTCTTGACCACCTTGAGATCCCTGTTTTTGCCAGGAATGTATCCATGCTTCAATGAGATAAGGATGGGGTCGGCATTCTTCCCATCAAACCACTCCTCAGCTTCCAGGGAAGCCTCTGGACCAGCCGTGTCAGGATAGAGATCATCCTGGAAAAGGTCAGACTGCAAAAGGGAGGTGGGGGAAGATACAACGGCCACATCAGTAGCTGTGCTGCTGCGAAAAGTCCTACAAGACGCTCACATATCTGAAACAACGCAAACACTCACCTTCCGAGGGACAGTCATGATAATGGGCTCGCACTTTCGCTCATGCAGTTTGAAGAACCTTTGGAAGAAAAGAAGCACACGAGGTCGAGGTAGAGGTCAAAGTAAAGGACCCCTGCAGGGTTAAGTTCCGCTCATCTGGCTTTGAGTCTGGCCCCTCTAAGATCAACATCCTGCCTGACCAACCAGACAGATGCCTGTGGGAAGCCACAAGAAGCACTCTTCCCTTTAGCCTTCAGAGGCACACTGCCTCCCACGCTGGAGGGAACATATAGCCAGTGTGACCGGCAGCCACTGATTTCTTGTCCTTTTAAAAAGTCAACTCAACTCAAAGCTAAGGCATGGCCCAATTTTCTTCCTCTCGAGGCCTCAAAAGGACCTCAAAAGAGCAGCTGAAACCAAAAGGACTTTCCATTGTTTAGAAAATCCCGAGGTTGGGTCGATTTTTCTTCCCAAATATGGAAGCCACAACATGCATTTCAGGAAAGTATTTTGCTGCTGACCGATGAGATCCTAGAAGTGTCAGTATTTGGGGCTATGACAAGGGGAATGCCACCTGGCTTGCTTTATTTGTCAATTTCTTCTTTAAAACAGATTATTCTTCTGATGTAGACAAGTTACCCTGACATCCAGCATGCCTTGAGACATCACTTCCCTTTACAAAATCTTCCATCCCTACATCCTTTGAAACAGTTCAGATTGTATAGTGCCAAGTGGTGGACTTGTGACCCAGAATGTTAGGGTGCCAAGCTAGAGATCCCAGGGCTGCAGTCGGGGTCACTGGCACTCTTCCCGGCCTCTCGTTACCTTGCTATCTCGCACTTGTTCACATCCAAGCCCCTCTTCGGCATGAAGCCCATCCCTCTCTGCGGCTCTTTGCTGCTGAAGGTGTTGAGGTAGTGCACATAGGGCGACTCATCTGTGATCTCAAAGTAGCGAATGCTGCTGTCACCCTGGAATAAATTGGGGAGGGCAAGCAAGTGACTACGGGCCCAGACTCCTGCTCGCGGGGGTGAGGAGGTGTGTCCTCCCAGACCATTCCTGGTACAACACGGCCACCCTTCAGGTACCTGGTGTCTCTGGCACATTCATGAAGCCCCCAGTGTGAATCATGTCTACTGACACGTGAAGCAGCCTGCAGGACCAAGGCACAGGCCTGCGCATCCACCCTGCTGCTGCCCACAGTGGGAGCCAGAAGCCTACAAGCAATGAGCCTTTCCTCACCGCGGCCCCCTCCCCACCAGCGGGGATACAAAGGGGCACAAGGCCTTTGAACAAAGCGTTAGCGGGGCTTGACTGTATCTAAAAATTCCATAATTTAGTTGGGTGTTTTGCAAAGCAGGTCTTTCTTCTGCCTCTCCCAAACCTGCTAACTAGAGGGCTGGCATTAGGAAAGGAGGAGAAAAGCTTCACTCTCCCCCTGCAGCCTCACCATCAGCCACACTCCTTGGGCTTCTTCATGTAGCCCCAAAGCAGTTTTTAAACAAGAGGGCAGGTAGTGTTTTTTTTCCCTACTGCATGTTCAAGATTTCATAAAGCCTCACATATAAGGCTGCAGAATCAAGAATCACACACACACACACACCCCACACACAATGGACGACAGCACATTGTTCAGTTAATTCTGCCTGACAAAATTCTCAACTTATCAGTCTAACAGGTGTCTGTCCAGGGCAGCTCAAACCTGCAGCCTGGGCAGACTGTTCTGATTATCCTTTCAGGACTCCACCAAAATAACATGGGATGCAATGCAGGACCAGTCTCGCCTCACCCCCCAAAATCCAAGGTGAGAAAAAGAATGATTCTCAAACCACATGTGAAACTTAACAGGGACCCTGTGGTTTTTTAAAATGCCTAAGCCATAGATTGAGAGGGGGCCACGAAACCATTGTGAACCCCTGGGTGGTGCACACCATATCTTGAGGGCATCCTAAATTCCATAACATCAGCAGCTAAAAAAATTGGGCTGGGGAAGCCACCACTGACACGTGAGGAGTGACCAGAGATGGGGCACCATCAAAGAGGTCTAATATATGGAATTTATTCCACAGAGAGGAGTCGTCTTCCCAGGGTCAAGAAGACCTCTTCTTGCTCGGGCTATTTAGATGCTCTGATTTATCTTAGCAGTATGGGAATTGAGTGGTTTCAATGTTTCATGTTATGTTTTGCCGTTTTAAATGTGATCATTACTGTTTTCTGTTGCTTAATTGTTAGTCACTCTGGGATTTATATTTATAAATATTTGTAAATATAAGGTATAAATATTTGTAAATAACTAAACAAATATGTACAGTATCTAAATTCCTATGACAGACTAGTGGTCCTGAGGGACTTGCAAACAAATGATTTGAAAACTGTTAAGAAGAAGTGGAGCTGGTTTGTTCTCTCCTTTGGTATCTATCATGTGTCGCATTCTCTTTATACACATTCTGCACTATCTTTATACACATACACACATGAATCCACACACTCTACAGCGGGGCGCGGGGGGGGGGAGCAAGAATAAATAATTGCCCCAAGAAGAAGGAGATGGAGTAGCAGCTGGGCAACCTTTGCAGGCAGCACTGAAATGCCACAAACAGGCTGCTTTTCTCAGACAACCGTTCTCTTCAGCACAGCAGCCATGACCTACCTTTCCACATAAGTAAATGATGTTGGTGTCTGGGTCATAGAAGGGTAGCAACACACCATTGCTGGTGTCCATTTCATGGAGGGCAATGGGCTCTTCCATGCTTTTCTGCAGAGAGAAGAATGGCATCTTACATTTGGAAGACATGGACTCTGGTGACCCTGCTAGTCAGAATGACATTGATGCTGCTGGCTGCCCAGAGAGCAAACACCAAAATAAAATTTAATGCACAATATCTGAGAACTACAATTTGCTGCAGTTGTCACATGTGACAGATCTCATCTTCCAGAGCATTTTGGTGTTTGATATAGTTTGTTGCAATGAGTTTCAGATTAAGCCATATACTACTACTAATAATATAATAATAATAATAGTAGTAGTAATTTATTATTTATACCCCGCCCATCTGGCTGACTTTCCCCAGCCACTCTCGGCGGTTCCCAATCGCAATACAGCCTTAAATATTAAAAACTTCCCTAAACAGGGCTGCCTTCAGATGTCTTTTTAAAATAAGATAGCTGCTTATTTCCTTGACATCTGATGGGAGGGCGTTCCACAGGGCAGGCGCCACCACCGAGAAGGCCCTCTGTCTGGTTCCCTGTAACCTCACTTCTCGCAATGAGGGAACCAGCAGAAGGCCCTCGGAGCTGGACCTCAGTGTCCAGGTAGAACGATGGGGGTGGAGACGCTCCTTCAGGTATACTGGGCCGAGGCTGTTTAGGGCTTTAAAGGTCAGCACCAACACTTTGAATTGTGCTCGGAAACGTACTGGGAGCCAATGCAGATCTCTCAGGGCTGGTGTTATGTGGTCCCAGTGGCCACTCCCAGTCACCAGTCTAGCTGCCACATTCTGGATTAATTGCACTTTCCGAGCCACCTTCAAAGGTAGCCCCACATAGAGTGCATTGCAGTAGTCTAAGCGAGAGATAACCAGAGCATGCGCCACTCTGGCAAGACAGTCCGTGGGCAGGGAGGGTCTCAGCCTGCATACCAGGTGGAGCTGGTAGACAGCCGCCCTGACCAAATTATCTAAAAAGACCCTATCACCTGCCTCTGTCCTGAGGTGCGAAGGGCCTGGGCTGTAAAAGGCAGTTGCAGAATTAAATAAAAGTAAGTAAATTAACCCTTTAGGTCCCTTCCAACTCTACAATGCTAGGATTCTAACTTAAAAGTTTGTTTCCCAAGGGAACATCTGAAGCATCAAGACAGAGTTGCAGAGTGAACACGTTTGTTGGCAGGATGGGCTGCAGGGGTCAGCAACCTTTTTGAGCCGTGGGCCGGTCCACCGTCCATCAGACCATGTTGTGGGCCGGACTATATTTTGGGAGAAAAAATGAACAAATTCCTATGCCCCACAAATAACCCAGAGATGCATTTTAAATAAAAGCACACATTCATGTAAAAACACGCTGATTCCCGGACCGTCCGCAGGCCGGATTGAGAAGGCGATTGGGCCACATCCAGCCCACGGTCCTTAGGCTGCCTACCCCTGGAATAGGGTGTTGCTGCTGTTGTTGTTTGCTGAGCTCTATGGCAATGTTTGATGGCAGCTAAAGCACTTACAGGGTTCCAGAGTGCAAGCTGCCTTTCACTCATCCGGCTGAAGCCCGTGGTGAAGACGTTCCCATCCGAGAGGAAGATGGCTCTCATGGGTCGGGCTCCCTCATGAGCTTTCTCTTTCTCCTGGTTTGGGGGAGGAGAAGCAAGAGAGGAAAGAGATGGAAATGGTAGCAACAGTCACTGATATTATCTCCTAACGTCCCCAATGAGACTTGCAAAGCAAGCTGTGAGGGCATCTGAAACCAAAAAAAAAAAGATGAATGTACTTACAAATGGAAGGATTCACCCTCCACTCATGATGTCTAGCCTTCAACCCCCAATCTGCATGAGCAGACAAAGCACGAATGCATAAGCATTATGTACACAACAGAACATAAAACCCAATCCCCAAATGCTGATGAACCCACAAGTGGCACAACGGTGCCTTGAGTTTCGGGAAGAAAAGGGCCTAAGTACAGAAATATGACTAGCTTCCCGGTGCACAATGAACTTGGCTTTAAGTGAGGGAAGGCGCCGGGGGCACGGGGGAGGATAAGCAGCACAGCTTCCTTGACAAACCACCACTTGCCAATTATTATTATTATTATTATTATTATTATTATTATTATTATTATTATTATTTCCCCAGCCACTCTGGGAGGCTCCCAACAGAGTATTTAAAAAGCGATAAAATATCAAGCATTAAAAACTTCCCTAAACAGGGCTGCCTTCAGGTGCCTTCTAAAAGTCAGACAGTAGTTTATTTTCTTGACATCTGCTGGGAGGGTGTTCTACAGGGCGGGTGCCACCACAAAGAAGGCCCTCTGCCTGGTTCCCTGTAACCTCACTTCTTGCAGGGACGGAACCGCCAGAAGGCCCTTGGAGCTGGACCTCCATGTCCAGGCTGGACAATGGGGGTGGAGACACTCCTCCAGGTATACTGGGCTACATACAGCACATACTCACTGCAACAATTTCTTGTTTCCTGGGGTCAATCACTCGGATCTTCTTGTCCTTGGATGCTGTGCAGATGAGGCTCCCATTCCGATTCCAGCTCACGTTGTAAATCATGTCTTGATGCATGTCGTCCAGATTTATGAGGGGCTCACCTGTCCCCACGTTCCAGATGATGATAACATTATCGCAGCCTGAAGAAAGGCAATTAAGAAATAAAAGCCCGTTACCTGTGCGTGTTTTAAGGGTTACCTGTTAATATTTTCCGCTTCCCTGAGGTATGAAAATCCTTACAGCCAGCACTCTCTAAAAGGAGCCTCAAGGTCGCTCCAGCTTTGCCACCCAGGAAAAAAAAGGAAGGAGAACACGATGGAGCTTTCTACCCCAAGAAGGTCCTCTGACCCCTCTCTGCTCAAGCACCAGAGAAAAACTGATATTATTCTGCTTTTAATATTTCAGCTGTGCTGTATTTCTTTGTGACAATTTCACTGCTTTTTTATTTCACCTCTTGGGTGTTAGTTGCCTTGTGCGGTCGCATTTGTGGGCAGAGATACATTTTAATTCAAACAAGAAAGTCAGTAGTTTAAGTCTCTGTTTAACACGCAGACAGGAAACCTTAACTTTGCCAACATAAGAGAATGTAGGCTTTCAAGACTCAAAGAATTCTTCATCAAGCAAACCAATTACTAGCTTGCAAAGGGCCAAGTCAACCTAGATTGGTTCAATAAAGAATATCATTAAAACAACACTATCAGCACTTAGGATATGGAGAACCATTTTCCAATAAATTAGCACATTAATGGGTTTTCTATCCTTCCCCCCCCCCAATATCACTGACTCTGCACACTGAGTTCAGTGATGCATCTAAAAATAACACCCCAAACTCCATATCTGAAAGTCAAGGTTTGGCACAGAATTGGGGGGGAAGCGCTGTGCCTTTTCATAGGTGCTAGTTTAGAGTCAAAAGAAAAGGGGAGGGGGGAAACAGGAATACTTACTCCAAAAGAATAAGCAACTTTAAGAAAACTTAATGCAGATTAGAAATTTACTAGGAAATAGAGCAGAGTGAGCAATCCACCTGGTGAAGAGCAAGAAAACTAGAAAGGTAATGTAGGTTTTCAAAAGAAGTAGCTGTGACACATGACACAGGGGGAAAAGGAAGGCCAAACCCTCCAGGAAGCGGATCTTGCCCAACTGGTCATGTGAGCAGAGTATGGCCTTGCCTCCTTTCTTAACCACAGGCTTTGGGAGAGGTTTTCCTGGCTCTGCAAGAGCTAAAGGCCAGGCAGCTGGGAGAAGCCAATTCCTTTTGTTCCTCGGGGATCCAGAGCCTACCTGCACTCAGCAGCACATTGTGCGCAGTGGGGTGCCAGGCCACAATGCCCACCCTTTTGGAATGGCCTTCCAAGATGACCACAGGCTCTGTCAGGGGCAGCGTAAGCCCATTCTCTGGGATCTGCCAGACCTGCAAAAATGAAAAAAGAAGAAGGGTGGGGTGGGAGGAACCTTGGTTACTGGAATATTGTCACTTTCCAAAAGGTGGACAAAACCATAGCTAGCTGGAGATTTGCCAAGCTGGCATTCAGATGAAGTGCCAGGTCCATTTCAGAAGCCATGACTAGCCAGAGGCCTCCCAGCTGGCAAGCAAACAGCTCAGGATTTCTTTCTGTAGTTTGAGTCATTCTTCCAGAGATGTGTTCCCTGCAAATCACCTGAAGGGCATGGCAAAAAGTCAGCGAACTTCTTCCAAAGGGAGCCATTCTGACTGAACCATTTGCCAAGGTGCAACCGGGGTTGGTAGCAAATTTTACACACAGATGACATTATCCTGTAAAGAAACATTATCCTGTAATGTACATGATTAGAGCTGGGTGATTTCTTGTCCCCCCTCAACCTACACAGGGCCTGCACAAGATCTGTGACCCACCAAACTGACTCTCCCATGCACTGAACACTCTGCTTTACCACCTGCCCCATCTACACTCACAGGGAGGATGCATTCATCTCACTTAGGGGCTTCTGAAAGTGAGTAGGACGATCCCATGCTGAGCAACCACATTACTGTATTAGCCTAATTATAAGCCGCACTTTCCCCCCAAATTTGAACCGTGAAAAGTTAAAGTGCAGCTTGTATTCGCAACCTTATGCCGCCAGCAAAGCGGTGTGGCTCCCCCCGCCCCCAGGAAGCAGCCTGGGAGCGCAGGGCAATGGCACACTGTCCGCCTGCCCCTCCCAAGCCTCCCCCAAGCCGCCAGAAAGAAGGGGGAAGGCCCCTGGCAAAGCAGTGCTGCCCCCCCCCCAAGGAAGCAGCCTAGGTATTGTCTTTTTTTCTTTTCCCTCCTTCAATTTTAAAGGTGCAGCTGATTTGTGAGTGCGTATTATATTCGGGCCAATATGGTAAATGCTTTTCTTTCTTAGCCTAAGAGAGCACAAAAGGCAAAGGGGAGTACTTAATTGTTATGTCCAAACTCAATTTCTTATTTGTTTTATTATCACAAATGGCATTCAGTGCTCCAGGAGGCATCAGCAACCAAGGGAGGGTGACATGTTCTCAAGAAGGTCTAAAGAGAGCCCCAACCCTCCCTGCATCTGCCAAATATTGTATTATTATTATTATTATTATTATTATTATTACTATTACTATTATTACATCACCATCCCGAAGATCACAGGGTGATTCACGATGTAAGCATACAAAAGGAGAACACAAAATATGTAATAAACCAAAAACAAAAGCAAACCAATTACCCCACCCCTTTAAAGGCCACAGAATGTTTAATTAGCCAAAGGTCTGGTTAGAGAGAAACATTTTGCCTGGTGCCTAAAGATGCTTGCATGTATTCCTACAGGCCTGAAGGACAAAGTCTGAGCCAACAGCCACCAGCACACCCACCCACAGCAGCCTTTGAACCCCAGGGTCCTCCTCCCGGGGCTTTCAGGGACGGCAAGGCTAATAAGGAAGTGTCCCCTGGGCATCTTCTGCATGAGTCACCACTGGCAATCATGGCTTCTGAACCAGAGCTGACCTACATACAAAAGCGGGGAGAACTGCTGAGGAAGCAGAATTAACCACCAGCAGATGGCAGCAAAGTAACAACCTGCTCTATAGTCTCTTACTGCCTGCTTCTGATGAGAATACAGTGGTGCCCCGCAAGATGAATGCCTCGCAAGACGGAAAACCCACTAGACGAAAGGGTTTTCCATTTTTGAGCTGCTTCGCAAGACGAATTTCCCTATGGGCTTGCTTTGCAAGACGAAAACGTCTTGCAAGTGTTCCGATTTTTTCCCGCTCCCCCCCCCTTTTTCTAAGCCGCTAAGCCGCTAATAGCCTTTTAGCCACTAATCTGCTAAGCCTTTAATAGCCGCTAAGCCTTTAATAGCCGCTAAACCGCTAATAGCGCTAATCCGCTAAGCCGCTAATAGGGTTGCTTCGCAAGACGAAAAAACCGCTAGGCGAAGAGACTCGCGGAACGGATTAATTTCGTCTTGCAAGGCACCACTGTACAGTGGTACCTCGGGTTACATACGCTTCAGGTTACAGACTCCGCTAACCCAGAAATAGTGCTTCAGGTTAAGAACTTTGCTTCAGGTTAAGAACAGAAATCGTGCTCCGGCGGTGTGGCAGCAGCGGGAGGCCCTGTTAGCTAAAGTGGTGCTTCAGGTTAAGAACAGTTTCAGGTTAAGAACGGACCTCTGGAATGAATTAAGTACTTAACCCGAGGTACCACTGTATATTATTACAGGCTCCAGCAGAATTCACACCCAAGACTCTAAAGCAAGCAAAGCCAAGTGGCTTTTGCCCTCCCAAGGTCAGAAGAGGCAACACTCACCTCAGAGTTTCTCATGATGGCCCACTGAAAAGTTTGAGCCAACATTCAAAGCAAAGCAGGTAATTCAAAAAGAGCCCCAAGCCGTTCCAATTTAATGGGCGGAATTTGCCTAGTCAAAACAGCAAAGCAATCCTGAAGCTTAGGGAGCTGGAAAAAGCCACTGACAGCTAAAACAGATGATAGTTCTTGAAAATTTGAAATGGATTTAAAACTCTGCAACACTAAGAACCAGATTAAGGAAAAAAACTATTTGTACTCTCAGTTTCTTGCAGTAAGCCAACTGTGTTCTGGTGTGTCCAATTCAGTTTCCTGAATTTATTGGGGCTTTTATCTGAAAAGCATGAGAAATATGTGGAGAGCTGAGATTTAGAGAAGTGCAGAAATGTCACTGTTCACGTGGGGAGAACAACACAGAGAGTATTCCACAGACAGGGAGCCACTGCAGAGAAGGCCCGTTCTCGTGCTGCCACCCTCCGGACCTCTTGAGGAGGAGGCACATGAAGAAGGGCCTCAGAAGATGATCTCAGGGTTCGGGTAGTTTCCTATGGAAACAGGCGGTCCTTGAGGTATTGTGGTCCTGAGCCGTTTAAGGCTTTATAGGTCAAAACCAGCACTTTGAATTGGCCCAGAAACTAATCGGTAGCCAGTGCAGTTGGACCAGGATCGGTGTAAGATGCTCAAACCGTCTTCCTCTGGTGAGCAACCTGGCCACCAAATTTATGCACCATCTGAAGTTTCCAAACTGTCTTCAGAGGCAGCCCTACTCATAACACATTGCAGTAATCTAACCTTGAGGTTACCAGAACATAGAGAACAGTAGTTAGGCTGTCCCTGTCCAGATAGGGGCGTAGCTGGGCCACCAGCCGAAGCTGATGGAAGGCACTCCGGGCCACTGAGGCCACCTGAGCCTCGAGGATCCAGGAGGACCCCCAAGCTACGAACCTGCTCCTTCAGGGGGAGGGTAATCCCATCAAGAGCAAGCGATCTCATTGGACCAAAAATCGAAGCAAGAAGAATTACCGACGATTGAAGAATGGGGGATGAAGTTAATGGACTCTGCAGAACTAGATAAACTAACAGGAAGGATTCGAAACTGGCGGGACCAGAAATTCACGGAAGACTGGAGTAAATTTACGGACTATTTGAAAAGTATTTGTGAAGATCAGACGATGTTTGTAGGTTTGCAAGAAGTTTTGTGAGGAGTATTATTGGAAGCATTGCAAAAATGGAGAATGGGAAGGATGATTTGTTAAGAGATGTAAAGGCAATATAAAGTTAAGAAATGCATAAGAAGTAGTTAAAACGGTGTATCATCAGAGGTGCTGATGGAAATCTAAAAAGATTGTATAAGTGATAAGTTTTGAGGTACATTTTATAATTTATATGTTAAAATCAATAAAAATTATTTTTTTAAAAAAGAGCAAGTGGTCTCCCACCCATCTGGTCTAGGGAACCACCCACTAACAGTGCCTCCGTCTTATCTGGATTGAGCTTCACTTTGTTGGCTCTCATCCAGTCCATGACTGAGGCAAGACACTGGTCCAGCACTTCCACTGCAGATGTAAAGGAGAAACAGAGCCGAGTGTCATCAGCATACTGCTGACAACGTACTCCAAACCTCCGGATAACCCCACCCAGCGGTTTCATGTAGAAGTTAAACAACATGGGGGACAGGATTGAGCCCTGCGGAACCCTACATTGAAGGTTCCATGGGGCTGAAAAGCATTCCCCAAGTCACACCCTCTGGGAACAACCACCCAAGTAGGACTGGAACCACCGCAAAGCGGTGCCAGCCACCCCTAGTTTGGAGAGTCGCTCCAGAAGGACGCCATGGTTGATGGTATCAAAAGCTGCTGAGAAGTTGAGAAGAATTCACAGGGACGTGTTCCCCTTGCCTCTCTCTCGACAGAGGTCATCATACAGGGCAACCATAGCACTTTCTGTGCCAAAACCGGGCCTAAACCCTGTTCAAAACGAATCCCGAAAATCAGTTTCTTCCAAAAGCGCCTGGATCTGGTCTGCAACCACTTACTCCAGAACCTTGCTCAAGAAAGGGAGATTAGCAATTAGTAGTTAGATTTTTCGAATCCAGGGAATGTTTCTTAAGGAGTGGTTTTACCACTGCCTCCTTCAAACAGGCAGGGACCTCCCCCTCTCGTAAAGAGGCACTGATCACCTCCCTGGCCCAGCCAGCTGTTCCCTCCCTGCTGGTTTTTATCAGCCAAGGGGGGCAAGGGTCTGGAGCGCAAGTGGTCACTCTGACTGATCCAAGCACCTTGTCCACCCCTCGAGCCTTACCAACTGAAACTCATCCAGCACAACAGGCCTAGACTGTGCTCTGGACACCCCATGAGATTCATCTGCTATAACAGCAGAGTCAAGGTCTTGGTGGATGCAAGTGATTTTAACCTCAAAATGCTTTGCAAACAAGTCACAGTGAGCTACCATTGGTCCTATCACTTCCTTTGGGCCAGCCTGTAAAAGGCCCCGTACAACCCAGAAAAGCTCTGCTGGACGACATAATGAGGATGCAATGAAGGCAGCAAAATATGCCTTCTTTGCTGCCTTCACTGCCACTAGGTAGGCTCAATAATGAGCCCTTACCAGTGTTTGGTTGCATTCATTCGGATCTTTCCTCCACTTGCCTTGATGATATCAAGGCAGCCATATGGCCTGCAAAATAATAATAATAATAATAATAATAATAATAATAATAATAATAATAATAATTTTATTTATACCCACCCTCCCCAGCCGAAGCTGGGCTCAGGGCAGCTAACAACAATCAAAATAATCCAACATTCTAAAAACCTTTCATTATAAAAATTAATTAAAATCAAATTGATGGCAACCATTAAGCAAAATTCTGTGCAGATTGCCAGAGGAGGGGGTCAGGCTGCGCCCTGACCAAAGGCCTGGTGGAACAGCTCTGTCTTACAGGCCCTGCGGAAAGATGACAGGTGCCACAGGGCCCTAGTCTCTTGTGACAGAGCGTTCCACCAGATTGGAGCCACGGCCGAGAAAGCCCTGGCTCTGGTTGAGGCCAGCCTAACCTCTCTGTGGCCTGGGATCTTCAGGATGTTTTTATTTGCAGACCGTAAGTTCTTCTGTGGGACATACCAGGAGAGGCGGTCCCGTAGGTACGAGGGTCCTAGGCCGTATAGGGCTTTAAGGAGAGACGCCAACCCTTGAACATGAACGGAGCTGTTTAACTGGATTGAAGTGTGAGAGAGTACACTACTGGAAGATTTCCACAGGCAATTGGGGAAGCAGGAGGACTAACAGACAGATCAGATAACAGCACAGCAGCAGAAGCCAAGACAGGCCTGAGTTAGGTCTATGAAGCATGGGAGAAAGACAAACATGTCCAAATCCTTTTCTGCAGGAGTGCTCAAAGTATGGTCTGGGGTATATATGGTGTACACAGGCCACAGCCTCTCTTTCTTTGCTTGCGAGGGTTGGCCTACAGACCTATCAGTTGCAGCTCTCTTGAAATGCTGCGCTCTGGTAAATTCACAACCAGTCGGGCACTGCTGACTGCAGAGAGACTACACTCAGGAAACCAAACATTACATAATGGGAAATGCCCAAGCAACGACCAGTTTTGCCCCAGGTGCACAAACTGAGAACCTAATACATGTGCCAACTTGAATGCTTACAAGAAAAGACATACTTGACCAGGAAGACCCAAACACACATGTGGTCAGCTAAGCCCTCAATGTCATGCAAAATAAGGTAACTAAAGCAATACCAAGATTGGGTCAAACATACCTAGTTTTACACTGGCCCCATTTTTCCATAATTCATAAACATTCTGACCACAAAAGCATTCCTAGATTTGGCTGCCACTAGAAGTCTAGGTGCCAAGAATTTACATGATGTCAGATGCATTCATTCCAACAAGTGACACCTCTGACAACCATTTTCGTTGACAGCTGCCCTCAAAAAACAGCAGAGCTTCACAGGATTCCTTCAGACAATCGGTTTCTGGAATATTCATCCCAATTTGCTTGCAGAAAGTCTATGCAGAGGTTATTGAGCAAGTTGTTATGATCTGTCTATAGGGAGGTTGGGTAGTCTTCAGTGATGTCTCTAATTGCTAAGTTGTTGGTTGTTAATCTATGGAAGAATAAAATACTACTGTTCAGCTTCAAGAGGCCTCAAGGCAGTGTGCAACATTTATTAATTACAAAGAGCGCTCACTAATGGTTCCTCATCACCCAGGAAAAAAGTGACAAGTGGGGTTCTGCAGGGTTCCGTCCTGGGTCCCTTGTTGTTCAACGTCTTTATAAATGACTTGGACGAAAGTATTCAGGGGATGCTCATCAAATTTGTAGATGACACCAAACTGGGAGGCATAGCCAACGTCACAGATAGACTCAGAATTCAAGATGACTGTAACAAATTGGAGAACTGGGCCCAAACTAACAAAATGAATTTCAATAGGGACAAATGTAAGGATCTACACTAAGGCAGGAAGAAGTAGCTGCACAAATATAAGATGGGGGACACCTGGCTTGCCAGTACTACATGTGAAAAGGTTCTGGGGTCTTAGTAGACCACAAGCTGAACATGAGTCAACAGTGTGATGCAGCAGCAAAAAAAGCTAATACTATTCTAGGCTCTATCAAGAAAAGTACATTGTTCCAATCAAGGGAAGTCATAGTACCACTCTATTCTGCCATGCTCAGACCACACCTGTTAAGAAGGATATTGACAAGCTGCAACGTGTGCAGGTGAGGGCAACCAAGATGCTAGGGGTCTGGAAAGCAAGCCTTATGAAGAATGGTTAAGAGAACTGGCTATGTTTCACGTGGAGAAGAAGAGACTGAGAGGAGATATGATGGCCACCTTCAAATATCTGATGGGCTGTCACATGGAGGATGGAGGGTAGGACCAATAGCTTCAAGTTACAAGAAAAGTGATTCCGACTAAACACCAGGACGAACTTTGTGACTGTTCTATAGTGGGATGGACTCCCTTGGAAGGTGGTGGATTTTTAAGCAGAAGTCGGGTGGCTATCTGTCATGGATGCTTAGTTTAGATTACAGAAGGTTGGAATAGATGACCCTTGGGGATCCCTTCCAACTCTAGAATTCTATGCCAAGATAGAATTCTAGAATAGAATCGCTCCAATGTTTTTGTATTCTTGCTTTCCCAAACCAATTTGCCACATGAATGTCCACAAGGAACAAACTAAAGCAGCCACATCTGGCAAAACAGCCCCCAAACATGACAAAGGCAGCCACTTGGGAAGGGGGGGGGTTCAGCTGTTCATTTCTACAAAGATGAATTTCTAGGGCTGAAGAGAAGCCACATCCTCTGATCTGGGAGGCTGGTCCCCAATTCCAACTGTGTAGAAAGAACCTGTAGTTAATTTGGTGGCAAAGGAAATGTTCTCTGCACATGTACAAAGAAGCGCTGCACCAAAGTGAGCCTGGCCTCAAACTCAACCCTGGTTAGAAATTCCTCACCCCCTCAGCTCTGCTTTCTCCATTTCCCTCCTGGATTTTACACTGCCTCAAGAGAGTGCTTTGTCTCAGAGTCCATAATGAGTTTACCAGTTCAGTTTTGAGATCCCTCCATGGCAGGATCTAGTTATAATTATTTCTCGTCTCGCTGGGGTTCTGTCTTATATCACACCCATCTACCACCCATGACATCCAGGTGCTTCAAGGGAACTATAGGCCACCAGTGACTTACTGAGAAAACCCACAGCTATCAGCATAATGCATTTGTCCGGAACTTCAAGGATTCACTTAGCAAGCCAATGGTCATGATTGGCATCACTGTCAACTCAAACCTTTTGCTTTTTTGAAGATCCTGGATGTCCAGCAAACCAGCAGAACAGACTGAATGACTCAGGCTGAAATTAATTCCTCCCATTTGAGAAGAGCCATTTGGCATCCTCCACAAAACCCTAATATAATCCAACATTCTCCAACTGAGGAAGACAAAACCTGCAGTACATTACCAACATTCAAAAGGTTCTGAAGAATCCACATTTAAGCAGTTCCTTATTTCCTGGCATGAGAAAAATCATTCTTCAAAGTGAGCATTCAGACTAGGCGGCCTCATGGCAGCATTTTACAGCAAACCCCTCTAGAAGTTAAGCAAGAAAGAAGCCAAAAGGGCTGGACTGTTCACCTCTCTGCATTGTGAAAAAACACGTATAATTTAAAAAAAAACCATGCAAGTCTTCTCTCTCTGCTGAAGCTAAGCAGACATGGGTCTGAATGGACCTGGATGGAAAGGCGGAAATTCCCCGGAGAAAAGGAGAAGGATATTTCACATATTAAAGAAAGAACAATTGGACATTATTTGCTTGCAGGAAACACATGTGACTAGGCTCCACAAAAAAGTATTAGTCAATAAAAGATTAGGCCAATAATTTATTTCATCAAACCGAGTTAAAAAGAGAGGGGTGGTGATCTACGCCAAGGAGAGCCTGTCACCAAATTTTTTTTTTAAAGATGAGCAAGGGAGAATCTTGGCAATTGAAATTCAAGCACAAGGCGAAAAGTTTTTGATATTAGGCATCTATGCACCAAATGAGGGGAAATCGGAATTTTACAAGAAGCTGCATGAGACAATGCTGGACTATCTGGACTATAGTAACATCATCATGATGGGAGACATGAATGGGGTGGTGTCCACAAATATGGATAAGTCACAAAACCAAAACGTTTCAAAAGATGGCAGACTACCCAAAACATTTTTTGAACTGACCGACAATATGGACTTAATTGACATTTGGAGGTCAAAAAACCCTCTAGGAAGAGAAGGAACATTCTTTTCTGAAGCCCAACTGACATGGACAAGAATCGACCAAATTTGGGTAACTAGAGGTCTGGCACCTAAGACTAGGAAAGTGGAAATCTGCCCAAAGACTTGCTCCGACCATAACGCAGTAAAGATGGATATGAGACTAACTACAACCGGCTCCTTTAGATGGAAGATGAATGACAACCTACTTAGAGATCAGGAGATCATTAAAAAGGCCCAAAAAGCCTTGAAGGACTATTTTGAAATAAATTTGAACACTACGGTGGAAAAAAGAGTAATCTAGGACGCAAGTAAAGCTGTAATGAGGGGGTTTCTGATACAACAGAACACCATAAAGAAAAGACCACAGAATGAGAAAAAGGATAAGATTTTGGAGAAAATTAGGGAATGTGAGAAAAAGCTAAGATCGAAACCGAAGTCACAGGAGATTCTGAGAGAAATTAAACTTTACCAGGCACAATACTCTAAATTGATAAATCAGGAAGTGGAGTGGAAAATCAAGTTAATGAAACAAAGATCATTCGAATCGGCAAATAAATGTGGAAAGCTGCTAGCATGGCAGCTGAAAAAGAGACAAAAATTAAATACGGTTACTAACTTAGAGATTGAAGGGAAAAACATTCAGAATCCTGTGGAGATTAGAAAGTGTTTCCAGAGATATTTTAAACAACTCTACACCCAAGGGCCGCAAAATGAGACAGAGATAGACCAATTTTTGAAAAGGAATGGCCTACCAAGATTGTCTCAAGAAAACAGAACAACCCTGAATTATAAAATAACACAACAAGAGATCGAAGGTGCCATCCAGAATATGCAATTGGGCAAGTCTCCAGGGCCAGATGGGCTTACCTCCAAGTACTATAAGATATTGAAAGATTATCTGATACAACCATTAATGGAGGTCTGCAATGAGATCATGGAGGGGAAGAGGGCACCGGAATCGTGGAAAGAAGCCTTCATCACATTGATATCCAAATTGGAAACTGAAAAGACACAACTTAAGAACTACCGTCCCATCTCTCTCCTGAATGTGGATTATAAAATCTTTGCTGACATTTTGGCAAGTAGACTTAAAAAAGTATTAAATGAAGTAATTCACAAAGACCAGGCAGGTTTTCTCCCAGGTAGACATTTGTTTGCCAACACTAGAAACATTATTGACATTTTGGAACTTTTACAAACAAATATGAATACAAAAGCAGTCTTGATTTTTATAGATGCGGAGAAGGCCTTTGACAATATTTCTTGGATGTTTATGAAGAAAAATCTTGAAGGGATGGGAGTGGGACGGGGGTTTGAAAATGGCATAGAGGCAAATTATTCAGAACAAAAAGCTAAATTAATAGTTAACAATGTGGTGACAGAAGACTTTAAGATTCAGAAAGGAACACGACAAGGTTGCCCTATTTCCCCTTTGCTATTCATTTCGGTCCTTGAGGTGCTCTTGAATATGATTAGAAGGGACCGGTTGGTGGAAGGGATTCAGGTCGGAGCCAAACAGTACAAACTTAAAGCTTTTGCAGATGACCTGGTTTTGACATTGCAGGAACCAGACTCTAGTACGAAAAGAGTTTTAGAACTGATTCAAGAGTTTGGTCGGTTGGCGGGTTTTAAATTAAACAAGCAGAAGACAAAGGTTTTGGGGAAAAACTTGACAACTGAGGAATCAGAAAGGTTTCAGAAAGAGACAGATTTAAAAATTGTTAAGAAGGTGAAATACCTAGGGGTTAATATGACTGCCAAAAACCTGAACTTATTTAAGGACAACTATGAAAAGTGTTGGACAGAAATTAAGAAGGACTTAGAAAGTTGGTCAAGACTGAAACTTTCCTTGTTGGGCCGAATTGCTGTGATAAAAATGAATGTATTGCCAAAAATGTTGCTTCTGTTTCAGACCCTACAGATTGTGGACAGAGTGGAATGTTTTACAAAATGGCAGAGAGATATTTCTAAGTTTGTCTGGCAGGGCAAAAAGCCCCGAATAAAATTTAAAATACTAACTGATGCTAAGGAGGGGGGGGGGGGTTTGCCCTGCCAGATCTGAGGTTGTATTATGAATCTGCAGCTTTCTGCTGGTTGAAGGATTGGTTTCTTCTTGAGAACACTGATGTCCTAGATCTGGAGGGGTTCAATAATGCTTTTGGATGGCATGCATACTTGTGGTACGACAAGGTAAAAATTCACAAGGCTTTAAAAAACCATATTGTCAGGAAGGCTGTGTTTAATGTCTGGACAAAATACAAAGACTTACTAGAAAACAAGACCCCAAGGTGGCTGTCACCAATGGAAGCCAAGGCCCAGAAAAGACTCAATATGGAGGCCAATTGGCCGAAATATTGGGAAATAATAGAAAAAGAAGGTGATAATTGGAGATTGCAGAGCCTTGAGAAACTAAAGGATAAAGTGCGAGATTGGTTACATTATGCTCAGATTAGGGAGGTCTTTAATTTGGACAAAAAAACAGGTTTCCAGGTAGAAAAATCGAAATTAGAAACAGAACTGTTAGAACCTAAGACCAAGGTACTTTCAAAAATGTATAACTTGCTGTTGAAATGGAATATGCAGGATGAAACTGTCAAATCAGCTATGATAAAATGGGCACAGGACATTGGGCATAATATCATGTTTGCTGACTGGGAAAAGTTATGGACCACCGGAGTGAGGTTCACGGCATGTAATGCCTTGAAAGAAAATATTATGAAAATGATATACAGGTGGTACATGACCCCAGTCAAGCTGGCAAAAATATATCACTTGCCTGATAACAAATGTTGGAAATGTAAGGAAGCTGAAGGAACATTCTTTCACCTTTGGTGGACATGCCCAAGGGTTAAGGCTTTCTGGGAAATGATTTACAATGAATTAAAAAAGGTATTTAAGTATACCTTCCTTAAGAAACCAGAGGCCTTCCTTCTGGGCATTGTGGGCCAAGGGGTGTTAAAGAAGGATAGAACTTTCTTTATGTACACAACAACAGCAGCAAGAATACTCATCGCAAAGCACTGGAAGACACAGGATTTGCCCACTCTGGAAGAATGGCAGACGCAACTCACAGACTACATGGAACTGGCTGAAATGACTGGCAGAATTCGAGACCTGGGAGAAGAGACGGTGGAAGAGGACTGGAAAAAATTTAAAGACTATTTACAAAAACATTACAAACTGTACGAATGTTAGGAGTATGCACAAATGAGAGTAACACGGCAGCAGTAAATTTAGTGTAAGACATACGAGAATAGGTGATGTATAGGGAAATTGCGAAACCTGAAGAAATATTATGTTCAAACCTAGTAGGTTAATTTATGACCAAAACATTCTAAAGTTGGAATTGAATATTTGAGATTTATAAAATAAGAATGGAAGTAAGGTAACAAATTGCTGCATATAACTATATGATTGAGAACGCAGGGAAGGGTGATGTGAGGAAGTCCAAAGATTATGAAAATATGATTTATGAATATCTTTACTTTATTTGTATTTTCTTTTCTTATTCTTACTTTTTCTTATAATCTTACTTTGATCTTTTTTGTTTGTTATGTGTTTGATGTTATCTTTGTTGTTTAAAAATTGCAATAAATATTTTATTAAAAAAAAATGAATGGACCTGGATGGGAGTCTGTGGGGGTCCCCATGTAAGAAGAGGGTAAAAGGGAAACTCAATCAGAGACTGACTGCCATCAGTGTGTTTAGGAAGACCTTTTAAAAACGTAAAAATATTTTGCTCTGGTGGCAAAATGAGCAAAGCGAAGCTGCTTGGAGAATCTCTGAGGAATTATGGGACTTCAAAAGTGATCGCCTCTGAGGACATGGAGCAGGCCTCAGCCACGTGATTGGGTAAATTTCTCAGTTTGGAGCTGTTTCTCAAAAACTGAAAAGAAGCCTAGAAAGGTACTATTAATAGCAGGAAAGCTATTAATCTTCGCTTTTGGTGCTGCACGTCAGCCCAAGATCACTATCCCCACGCACATTTACCATGCTTTCCTTTGGTTCCCCATATCCCCCTCCATAAGGTGAAAAAACATCTGGGAGAGGATGATTTTGAGCAAATAGCTCAGTAACCTATTTTTCCTCCCCCCCCCTTTATTGCAGTCCCCAAGGCTGCTTTTCAGTTTAAAATAAAACAGGGAAAGAAATTCCCAACTGCATGTAATGTAGGGATGGGGAACGGACGGCCAGTAGGCCCATTTCAACCTGGAATTAGCGGCACATCCATCACAATAAATACAGTGGTGCCTCGCAAGACGAAATTAATTCGTTCTGCAAGTTTTTTCATCTTGCGAATTTTTCGTCTTGCGAAGCACGGTTTCCCATAGGAAACGGTTTTAAGAAAAAGGAAACAAACTTGCAAGACATTTTCGTCTTGTGAAGCAAGCCCATAGGGAAATTCGTCTTGCGAAGCAACTCAAAAAATGAAAAACTCTTTCGTCTTGTGAGTTTTTCGTCTTGCAAGGTACCACTGTATGTCTATTGCTTCTTTTGTTTCTAATGATTTGTATTAATTGTATTACGGTTTGAATTCCATAAGATTGCAAGGCACAGGTAGAAAAACCATTAAGTAATCCACCCAGATGCTCAGCAGTTTTCAAGTGAACTGTGGGTGGGAAGTTTGGAAACCACTTCTCTGGATCATTCTCCCTAGTTCCCCTTCCATCTCCCACATAAAATTCTAATAACCTTAAGCTCTGTGAAATTCCTCCCAATGTTTAATTTCTCCTTGTAGCTCTTTCAGAACTTCCAGGGTATGACTGTTGTTACTTTTTTGCCATGGGAACTGAAAGTGACTTACAATATTTTAATCCAAAAACAAAACAGATACCTTAAAATCAGTATAAAAAATCATTTTTTAAAAGTTTGTTTCCCCACACTGCATCTTAATACAGCTTTCTTGTCTCAGGGCTCTACCTGGAATCAACAAGTTGGGCCAAATCACATGACACTGTTCCAAGCCAGGGACAGGCCTGGACATTAAGCTTACGGCCAAAAGGGTATGAAATTTATCCCGCCCCCTCCAACTTGACCAAAGAGAAAAGGCTATCTATTGTTTATCATTTATCCCAGCCATGCACTTGAGACGAGAGAGAAACACAAGAACAAAACAGGAGGACGACAATGGATAGGTGGAAATAGAACGAGAGGCAGGTATGAGCACCAGGCAGGGCAGTTAAGTCGCTTGCTCCTGCTGCTCCTGCCGCTGTTCCCTTAGCAGGAGACAGACTGGACTTCTGCTTTGCTGCTACTGCTACTGCGCTCTTTCGCTCTCTCTCTCTTCTCGGCAATGACGGCAGGCTGTAGTAGCTGAAGGCTGCACCCCAGGATGTGCACACTGCCCAATTTCTCTCCTCCTCCTCCTCCTCTCCTCTCCGGGATTCTTCTGCAGCAAGTAGATGCTGCCTCTTCCTCTCCCCACCAAAGCCCCTGAATGGAGCCACATGCTCCTTTCTCCCCAACCAACTTGCACGGCGTCAGCCGGATCGTGAAGATGCCAGTCACCAAACCTGGCAACAAGACAACTTCACTTGGTCACAAGTGGAGCAAGGCAGCCAGAGGATTTCAAACACTGCCTGGAAGGGGTCCCAAATCGGCCTGTGAGGTTAATCCCCTCAAACCATGCCCAACTGCTCCACACCCGATGCCATAGGTGGGGAACTCAATTGCCCTGCCCTGCCCTGCAGAAAGCTTTGCAAGCCCTAAGTTCAGGGCTGCCAAGCACTGGGCTGGCAACCCCCCTGGTGCTGTGGTGCTTGACAACTAGCTGGCTGTCAGGAGTGTGGGAAGCACTGTGCAAGGGACGTGGATAGGCTGGCTTTTCTGCCACCTGTCAAAGTTAGGGGTCGGGGGGGGAGGGAGGGAACAGATGAAGATGGCAGGATCTCCCACCTGTCCAAGGCTCCTCACCCTGGAGTAACATGTCACCAGGTGCTGAAGCTGTGCTAAGCGGTGTTTGTGGACTTAATCCTGATTAGGAGGGAGAGATCCAGCCTCAAGACACTTAAAAATTAAAAAAACCACCTTCTTAAGGCATTCAATTGAACATACATTTTGTTAGAAACCATATCAACTCTTAACATTTTAAAAAAACAAAACAAAAGAGTCCTGAGAAGGGAAAGGCAAGTAGTGACATCACTAGAGTCAACTTGAGCTATCCAACAGGAAGAACCGGTTTTCCCTGGGGTCAGTCCTGAAGATAAGGCTATACCTAAATACAAAATAGGATAGAGATGGCATTTTCTAGTTCATTGCTCAAGTTATGTATCTACACAGCCTCAGATACTTTAGGTCCCTAATGAACAAATGGCTTTACCATTCTGAGGCAGCGGTAGATGACAGCAAACGAGGGTCTTCACAGTTCTCCCCAGTAAGCAGACAGCAAATGGCCACAGACACTCAAACTTCCCATGATTCCTCTTGTCTCTCAACTGGTAAAATGAATGCGGGGGGAGAAGATCCCTGCTTTGGACATTTTCCCCCTATACTCATTAGAAAATCAGTTGTCACCAAACTCCAAACTGCTCTGTAAAAAAAAAAACACCACTCTCCTCCAATGCCAAACCAGTTTCTCCAAGCAACTTGGGTTAGAGGCAAATATCTCTCTCTGTCAAGAAGCTCAAATTAACTTCTATCGAACCTCCAGACGGCATTCATTACATTTCATGTGCCTTCTGAATTATGTTTCTTACAGTACGTTCCAACATCCTTTAGCACACAATCCTGTTTCGTGGTGAACTCTGCAAACCCAAATTGCTTCTTTTTAAATGTCAACGTCTTCCAAAGTGAGATCACAGGAGATGGTGCAGGATAAGCCACCATGAGATAGAAAACAAATCCAGACGTCAGATGGATGAAGAGGTGCAACACACAGGTATGAACTTAGTGCTATATAAAATTAAATCCACCTATCTTGATATTGTGGCTTTTTAATTCAATTTTTAGACAAACGAAAATTCAGCACAGAACCACTTCAAGTGCAGTGAAGGCCAATTTTCCTTTCAGTGTTATTCACTCCAGTTCTGCATGCTGTGACAATGCAAGTAATATTTTCTGCCTTTCAGTGTACCATCTATGAGCCCACAGCAGTTGTATTTTAAAGCTGGAACAAGGATGACTGGCTGCCAGTTTAAAATGACTACCATACGGCTAACTTAATGAAGGGCTACAAAACTACTTCCAAGTGAAAGCAAGAAGCAAGTTTTTGAGATGCTTAATGCAGCGACTCACCATGACAGTGCAGTCTTCCGAGCCGCTGGCGATGACTTGATCATTGTGAGGACACCACTCTATGTCAAGCACAGGTCCCGTATGGCCACAAACTGTGGGGTAGGATTTGTCAATTCTACCTGTCTGAAGAGAGTGAAAAAAGTGCTGTAATGTACAGAACAAGGAACAAAATACAAAAAAGCCAGGGACAGGTGACCTGCCTCTCTCCAAATGCTGCTGAACAACAACTCCCATCCGTCCCAGCCAGAAGGCCAATGGTCAGGAATGATGGGAACTGCAGTCAAACCTCTGGAGGTCACAACTTCCACACCCCCAAAGCCAGCACTTCATGTTCAGTAAATTATCTCTTACACACAAAATATAGAAATGTATGGTGCTAAGGTTTTTTTAACAGTCACACCTTGACTGTAATAGGTTAACTGAAGGCAAAGTTAATTGCTCAAATTCACATAGACAAACATTGGCGGCAGCTCTCCTGGGGTTCCATCAGACTGTTTGGCCATCTATCCCAGTGTTGCCTACTCTGACTGACAGCTCTCTAGGATGGGATGAGGGAGGCCTTTCCCATTAACTGATGCTACCAGAGATCCTCTGAATGGAAATGGCAAGGAGTGAAGCCGAGGCCTTCTGTATGCAAGCAGGGGTGCTTTCCCCTGGAGGTAGGGCAGCTTTCCAAACTTATTTCAAAGTTTGCATGGCTGTAATGTCAGAAAAACCTTTAAGCTGTATTTCTCCAAAGATTTGCACTTGTTTAAGTGTTTAAAACTCACCCCATTTATTGAGCTGTAGCAGATTCATGACAGCTGCCTTTTTCAGACACAAACACCTATGACTGGGTTTCCTATGCTACTCCTTGCTCCTTATGCTGCTTGAACCCTGGATCATGCATCCAATTACTGCACTGCTAATTCCAGGGAAGTGAGTTTTCCCCCCAATTCAGAGTTGACTGTGCATAAGGTTTCAGAAGCAGCGATAGCCATTAGCTCTTGCAGACTGACCTAAACCTGCTTGTCAAAATCAGGAGAGAGGGGCAAGTCCTAAAGGACTATGAGACACAGCAACACGAAGCAATCCTTACAGAGTTCCACTGAAACGGAATAGAGAGGTATCTCTTCTTCACAGCTAGGAACATGTCATGGGCATGGCCACTTAAATGCCTATCTTGTGCCTGTGACCGGATGGAGAGGTGAATATGCACAGCCTCTGATCAAAGAGCAAATTGCTACTGCAACCTTTAAGGAACCACCAAACTGTTTGCTGGCCAATGGTGTGTCAGACCAAGCCCCTGGGCAGCAGCTTCTATCTGCATGTACACACTATCTTAAAGCAGGGGTGGTGATCCTCCAGCCCACCAACGTTGAGGGCTGAGGGGAGTTGGGAGTTCAACACCATCCAGAAAGACAAGGCTCTCCACCCCTGTCGACAGGAAACATCATGGACAGGACTGAGGGGAAGAAAATGACTCAGGAGGAGAAAGGGCAAAGATTCAGAGGCCTGTGAGCCTACTGAGGAAGACATCCCTACACCAGCGCAGAGTCCTTCAGGCGCAAGGGCTGAATGTGTCCATGTGGTCCCCCCAACTCCCTCTAGGCCACGCCCTTCACTAGCCCTGCCTGGGATGTGTCACGGTGCTCTGATCCTGCCCCTTGCTTGTCAGGATAGAGAGGGTTGTGTGAGTGTGTGTAGAAACTGCACAAAACTGACCCCTGTTGCTTTCCCCACTTTGCCTCTGCCCCCTGGAAGGCTGCCCAGAAGCAAATGTGGGCCCTGGCCCGAAAAAGTTCCCCCACATCTGCTTCCCAACTTTTTGCCTGCCAGTTTGCATATAAGACACTGAAGAAGGTGGGGAGGAAGGAAAACGTATTTCCTCTATGCCAAAATCTAAATGGAGCGGTAGATGGATGGTCTGGGCGGGGGGAGATAAGTACTACATCTAAGGAATACAAAATCAACAGGTTGAGGGGCCTGTGAAAAATTTAACTCTCTAACATGGCAACACTTGAACATTTTAAAGAGAAAAATACAGAACTATCTTAAGAGAGAACCAACATTGTGTAATCCAGACATGTATTAATGTCTCAATCAGGATTTTGACTGAGAGGGAAATTAGCTGGTGCATACATATTAAACTTGCAAATGCCTCCCGTCTGTATGAACAAGATTAAAACCAAACACCAAACATTCAGACAAACAGCTGAGTGTTCAGTCTCACTCAGCAGCTTGTGTGAAATGAATGGAACGTATGATTTTTTATGATTTTTTTAGTTATCTAAAATGGCAATTCATTTGCTAAGGCGCAGACCTACAATTATCACTCTCTTCGTGTCATTATCTTACTACCCTTTTATACACTTAAGAGAAAAACAAATATAATTGCATGGGCCCTTACACCAAGTGTGTCACAGTTTGGGATGTAACCAGGAGTCTTTTATTCACATATAATGACTGCTTACTAAAAACTTGGTAAACAATCTCAGAATCAGAATGGGGTTTTTCTTGTTTGATGAGCTTCACCAATCAGACTGGCAGGGTCTCTCAGTGGTCACAGACCAGATTAAGACCTACAGAGGTTTATCAGAATGGAAAAGATGGGCTTTCAGCTTTGAAAATTAACTACTAAATTCCTCACCACAAAGGCTTCCAATAATGAGTCAGTTGTAGTCAAATGGGACTTTGGTCTGCAACAGAGCACCCACAAGCACAATTCACTGCAACTCACATTTTAGCTTACTTTTAGGATCATGTGAATCACCCTCTGATTTGCCCAGTTTATGTGTCATCTCACCAACCACCAAACCATTCTTGAACCCTGCAGATTCATAGGCTTCTTACTCTATCCATGGAAAAATAATAATACTTTCTCCTGATTTGCAGTAACTATGGTTAACTATGTTGTCCAAAACAAAGTTACTGCTAGCTACAAATTGCTCTCATATAAGAGATTGAGAAATCCGGATTAGAACCTGGTTTTGAATGGCTTGAGAGCAAACTATGGTCACTAACCATGGCTTAGTGTTATGTGCAAACCTGCTCATTGGGTGGGAGAGATCCCAAAATACAATCCTGGTTCCTCACTAGGGCGAACATGTACAGTATGTTAGTACTACTTTCTGCAATATGCATCATGACAGTGTTTTGTGTTGTTTTTAATGTTAAACGCCACAAAATAATTAAGTGCCTAAAAGTAGGCTGGTCACTTTAGAGCAATCATTATGGATGTTGATAAAACTAAGATAAAAACAAATGAGCAGCTGTAGCACAGAACAATTCCTAGCAATTACAGTGATACCTCAGGTTAAGTACTTAATTCGTTCTGGAGTTCCGTTCTTAACCTGAAACTGTTAACCTGAAGCACCACTTTAGCTAATGGGGCCTCCTGCTGCTGCTGCGCCGCTGGAACACGATTTCTGTTCTCATCCTGAAGCAAAGTTCTTAACCCGCGGTACTATTTCTGGGTTAGTGGAGTCTGTAACCTGAAGCGCATGTAACCTGAAGTGTATGTAACCCAAGGTACCACAGTAGATGTATGGGATATTATGCTTAAAACAACCCTTAACTGACTTGTTTTGCAAAGCATTTTGACTACAAAATCACTTGCATCTGCTGGGATCTTGAATCCACTGTTAAGGCAGATGAATCTCGAAGGGTGTCCAGAGCACCGTCTAGTCCTGTTGTGTTGGGTGAGCTTCAGCTGGTAAGGCCTCAGGATGCAGAAAAGGTGCCTGGATCAGCTGGAGTGGCCACGTGCTCTGGACCTTCGCCCCGCATGAGTGATAAAAACTAGCAGGAAAGGGACATCTGGCTGGGCCAGGAAGGCAGGTGATCACTGCCTCCTTACGCAAGGGAGTGGTCCTTGCCTGTTTGAAGGAGGCAGCGGCAAAACCACTCCTCAAGAAACCTTCCCTAGATTCTGAAAATCTAACTAACTACCAGCCAGTTGCTATTCTCCCTTTTTGGGGAAAGGTTCTTGAGTGGGTGGTCATGGAACAGATCCAGATGCTCTTGGAGGAAACTGATATTCTAGATCCTTTTCAATTGGGCTTTACACTAAGTTTTGGCACAGAAACTGCTTTGGTCATCCTGTACGATTACCTTTATTGTTCCTTTTTTCTCAGGCCTTTGGCTATTTACACAATCTATGGGCTATTTTTGGGGGGGGGGTATTTGTTTGTTACTGTGTTATATACTTTTGTCTTTTTATATTTGTAAACCACCCTATGATCCTTGGATGAAGAGCAGTATGGAAATTTAGCTGATAAATAAAATAAATAAGCTAGCTTTTCACACAAAGCCTTCCAGAGGGCTTAAAGTTTGCCAAATAAGACCATTTAATGAAGTCACACAGGCCAAAATAGATTTCTGTGTAAAAGTCCTGATAGGATGGGCAGGAAAACTGGTGCAGTCTTCCACCATGACTAACCCCGTCTTTCTCATAGAAAGAGGCAGCTAATCGCAGAAATATACTTCTCAGATAACTGAATGTAGAAAGTCACTTCCTCAGGAATGTCTGTTATTGCCTCAGCTGGAAATAAGGAAGTGGCACCAACTTGCACATTCCGCTTTGTGTATGCTGAAGAATGGAGCAGAGGGGGGAAGAAAACTGGATCACAAAGAATGGGTTTGAAACGCAAACGAAGCTCTCTGCTTCATAGAGGAACAGTGTCTCCTATGGCCTGGCAGCAACTCACTCCCACCTCAAGGTTCAAAACCTCAGTCCCACCTCTCATCATTTAACAAGACCTGCTGCATCTATAGAGCACCCACATCTACCAACACCAGATGGGTTATACCCAGGTGCTAGACTTAAATGAAGACCATAGAGTTGATGCAGACCATGACAAATGGCCATCAGTCATCCAGCAAGCCGGCCAAGCTCTCCATGACTAACCCTTGCTAAGATAAGGAAACGGGGAATATAGTAACACCACCATCACCAAAAGACTGCTAGAGAGCCATTTAAGTTGCTCTGGGGACACAAAGCTTGTACCTTCCATCAAAACTCACAGAATACATTCAAGTAACATCAGTTAGCAACTGAAAGTTCTAGCAAAACAACTGGTTGAAACATGAACAGCTATCAGATGATGAGCAAAACTCATTCAAAGTCCCCTAAGCCTGTTACACAGCACCAGTAGCAGACTGAAGATGTTCATGAGCTAACATGGGGTGGGGGGTAAGAAGCAAGATGTGCATATAAATTGTGTCTTTATAGTCCTATGGGACTGTAAGAGTGGGGAAACAAGGTGGAAAAATTAATGATTGAAACGTGAGTATGGGGTTTTGGAATCAAAAACATCTTGCCCAGAGCAGAACCACCCAGGACACATAACTTAGCACTGTTTGGAGTTGAGCTGATAGTAATCAGGGGCAGTTCTGACAGATAGTTCCATTTGAAAGAAGTACTTTGGAAGTCTTGAAGAGCAACGGACTGGCTGTGAAAAGCACCTTTTACACCTTTAATAAATAATAATTTAATAAATAATAATATCCAGTTTGTAGTTCTACATTTCGCAGAGCACCATCACACTTAGAAAGTGGGGCCCTGCTTTGCAGGATCCAAATCTTGAATTGGTAGAAACAAAAATGGTGTGTAAAACAACGGGTTGCCATATTCTTCTCAAGAAACTAACTTGTTCTGATCCATGGACCACAGGCTGCAATTCAACAGGAACTCCTCCAGCACACAGGCCCTACTGGAGTAAACAGAAGTAACACAAGGCTCTCCGTGGGCTCCCCCTCCCTGCTCCCATTCCATTCAGCTCAAAGCAGGTTGTGCAGGAGAAACTCTTGCTGGAGACCGCCATGGTCAGCAAGAGACAAGCTTTAAAGCTACGTGACTTGTTATCAGGACTCAAATGATTTATGGCTCAAGGATTTTTTTTAGAAAGCATGAGGAGCCTCACCAGGCCTGTGCGACTCAATTAGTTTTTCAAATATCCAAATAGCTAAGAGGTAGTAATAGGGCTGGTATCTCAACCCACTGGGAAGACTATGAACCAAGCAGCCAAATGACTTCATTGCTCAGTGCCATGTGCTTACAACGGAACACCGAGAAGTGCTAGGTCCAAGAACAAAGGTCCCTGAAAATGCAGTAGTTTCTATGGAATATCTGCCCTGGAAAGATCTATGGCAATGCGCAGAAATTCACCACAAAATTAGCTGTGGCAGATACAGGCAGAACAAAACTGCCAACTTGCTTGCCAGAGGAAGAAAGTGAGTACTTGGCACAGCTACTGCATTTCAAGTACTGAACAGCAGTTTGTTGCTCCTACTGTATTGGGAGGGGAGGAGAATGGCAAAATCTAGAAGAGTACAGTGGTACCTCGGTTTAAGAACAGTCCTGTTTATCAAAATAAAAAAATTCCTTCCAGTAGCACCTTAAAGACCAACTAAGTTAGTTCTTGGTATGAGCTTTCATGTGCATGCACACTTCTTCAGATACATACATGCACACGAAAGCTCATACCAAGAACTAACTTAGTTGGTCTTTAAGGTGCTACTGGAAGGAATTTTTTTATTTTGACTATGGCAGACCAACACGGCTACCTATCTGTAACTAGTCCTGTTTATGAACAATTCAGTTTACGAACTCCACTAAACTGGAAGTAGTGTCCTGGTTTGTGAACTTTACCTCGGTCTAAGAATGGAATCCGAATGGTGGAAGGGCACCGGTGGAGGGAGGCCTCATCAGGGAAAGCACGCCTTGGTTTAAGAATGGTTTTGGTTTAAGAACGGACTTCCGGAATGGATTAAGTTCGTAAACTGAGGTACCACTGAATCTAGCTTGCATTCCTTAGAAACCAGAAGAAGCAGAATACCTTTCTGTGTCACTACTTCTGAACCACTGTGACTGCCCTCAGGAATGCCCTCCTCTCTGTCATCCGTGAAGCCCTGACCTACAAGACTGGCCTCTATGGCTGAAATCCTATTTTTATAGTAATGTTGTACAATTTCTTTTTGTGTTGTATGTAAGTTGGGAAAGTACTAACAAGGTTTTGGGAAGGAGGAAGGAGGACTCTAGGACCCTGTCAGAATCCTCATGCCTCCTTCCCAAAGCCAGCACCGCACTTACCAGGCTTTGGGAAGGCAACATGGGGGGGGGCAGGCAAATGAGGCTGAGAGCCACAAATAAATTCATCGAGGGCCGCATGTGGCCCTCGGGCTGTGTGTTGGACCACCCTGCTCTGTTAGTTACACTGCCTCTGTAGTTACACTACACAGGCCCTCAGTCAAATATATATTTAGTATATATTAACATGAGGAGGAGGAGCTGAATTTAGAGAAATCACAAAAGAATGGGATGCTACTCATTTCTGATAAATTAACTTGTGCCACAAAACTGTCTACTTAGTAGATGCTGGGGCTGAATTTGGAACGCTTCACTTCCACATCAAATTCCTTGTGAGCATAAAAGAGAAGGCAAAGAACAAGAGACGTGATAATCCTAGGTTGGTGGCTTGCCCGTTTACTGGCTGGTGGCCTGCCCTATTAGTCACAGCCTCACTCCATGCCACATAGTCCACAGACCTTAACTTCTACAGTAACCCAACACTTGCAGTTTCTTCCTCACTGCTCTCAGGACAGGAATGACATATTTAGCTGGCAGAGGTTCAGCTGTGTGGAGCAAGCAAGAGATGCCGTTTCTTAATTCTGGTCTTTCCCCAGAAAAACAAATAGTGCAGCTTCCGAAAATGAGGAGGGATTTTGATCCTAAGCTTCAGATTTTCACGCCAAGTTTCAAACTAAAACCAACATTTTCATAGGCAAGTTTTATGAGTGAAAGTGCTGATAGTCCCTCAACAGAAGAAAACAGTAGTAATGTACTTCTGTTAGCACTCCCCACCCCCCACCCCAGCCACTGGAAGACCTCAAGGGATGCCTGCGAAGGCTTCTGGTGTCAGCACATGCAAGTAAGTTCAAAAAGGGGTCTTCCTGGAGGAATTAGGAACAGGAAAGGTTGAGGGGAAGGGCCCAATGTTTCATACAGATTATACAGGCGCAAACTATAGGCATATTTCCCAGCAACTGCAGGTTTCTTGATTTCTCAGTTGTGCAGTAAGATGAAACACCATATGCCTCAGAGATGACACAACTGAATGCCCAGGAGGAACATTGAAGGGCAGGAAAGACCAACTATGGATACAACATATGGTGGGGGCTTTTATCCTGCACATGCAATGGTTTGCACACTGTTCCTGTGAAAATGCTAGCTTTTGAGAAGAGGCAACAGAAACCACAACAGGAGAGAAGCAAGATGCGGTCTTGACTATGCTACCACTCAGTGGATTTGTAACTGGCTGACCGACTGAACCCATAGGGTGCTCATCAATGGTTCCTCTTCATCCTGGAGAAGAGTGACTAGTGGGGTGCCACAGGGTTCTGTCTTGGGCCCGGTCTTATTCAACATCTTTATCAACGACTTAAGATTCCTACGATTTTACATCAACCTTGCAAACACTTCAAACACCTTATTGGCCAAACAAGCCTTTGTATCTTTTCAAAAGAACACCACTTGGCGCCAAAATTTATCTGAGATCCTGGTTAGATACACCCTACCGGAGTTTAATATCCTTAAACTGTGGAGCCCGGACAACGTCCAGAAATGGATCCTGGAGAGAGACGCTCTGTTAGATATCACAAAGATACAGCCCCTAGGGTCCTCCCACTGGTTTCCCCGACTGAAAGCAGTCAAAATCTGCGCCAATTACTTGGGGAATATCATCAATCCCACTCTTCGGAGAGCCTTTACTATGGCCCGTTTTCAAACCATTCCTACGGCCTATCTGTCAGGCAGATATGCAAAAATCCCAGTAGAGCAGCGTATATGTCCTTGTCATATGAGAACCAAAGAGGATCTCATACATTACATGCTGTATTGTCCCATCTATTTGGCCTTCAGGGATGCGATGTTAGAAACTATTCCCAAATCAATAGTCAACTCTGAGGACCAAGTAAAGTTTTTACTGGTGGACGCTGATCCACGGATTTCTCACGTGGTAGCGGTCTTTGTGGTGAAGGCTATGAAAACTAGGGTATGGTTTCTGGATGAAACAATGAGGTCCCTTCCATTGCTCTCCTAACCTGTTGCTGTATCTTCTTCCCTGAATGGTGGGGTTTATTGGGTAGTTTCCTTGCTGGGACAGCATGGCACGAATTTTAGCTTACTTTTATAATTTTATTGTTTATCTTTTAATAATGTTTTATGGTATTTTGTGTAAAGGCATGGACCTCACAAATTTAATAAATTTGTTGCTGTTGTTGTTGTTGTTAAATCAACGACTTGGATGATGGACTCAAGGGCATCCTGATCAAATTTGCAGATGACACCAAACTGGGAGGGGTGGCTAACACCCCAGAGGACAGGATCACACTTCAAAACGACCTTGACAGATTAGAGAACTGGGCCAAAACAAACAAGATGAATTTTAACAGGGAGAAATGTAAAGTATTGCACTTGGGCAAAAAAAAAATGAGAGGCACAAATACAAGATGGGTGACACCTGGCTTGAGAGCAGTACATGTGAAAAGGATCTAGGAGTCTTGGTTGACCACAAACTTGACATGAGCCAACAGTGTGATGCGGCAGCTAAAAAAGCCAATGCAATTCTGGGCTGCATCAATAGGAGTATAGCATCTAGATCAAGGGAAGTAATAGTGCCACTGTATTCTGCTCTGGTCAGACCTCACCTGGAGTACTGTGTCCAGTTCTGGGCACCACAGTTCAAGAGGGACACTGACAAACTGGAACGTGTCCAGAGGAGGGCAACCAAAATGGTCAAAGGCCTGGAAACGATGCCTTATGAGGAACGGCTAAGGGAGCTGGGCATGTTTAGCCTGGAGAAGAGGAGGTTAAGGGGTGATATGATAGCCGTGTTCAAATATATAAAAGGATGTCATATAGAGGAGGGAGAAAGGTTGTTTTCTGCTGCTCCAGAGAAGCGGACACGGAGCTATGGATCCAAACTACAAGAAAAAAGATTCCACCTAAACATTAGGAAGAACCTCCTGACAGTAAGAGCTGTTCAACAGTGGAATTTGCTACCAAGGAGTGTGTTGGAGTCTCCTTCTTTGGAGGTCTTTAAGCAGAGGCTTGACAACCATATGTCAGGAGTGCTCTGATGGTGTTTCCTGCTTGGCAGGGGGTTGGACTCGATGGCCCTTGTGGTCTCTTCCAACTCTATGATTCTATGATTCTAAGATTAAGTTTCATGCAAAGAGGAGAGAATATCCCATATTCTCACAAAAAGACAAAAAAGCCAGAAATAAAGGGTGTAAGCGCATCATTAGGTTTTTTAGTTGCCATTTCCCCCCTTAAAGGAACATGTTTTGCAATCACTGGTAAGGATTGCATGAAATTCCTTGCAGCAGGGGGTGGAGAACCCCCCAGACCATTCTGGCCAAGTCTCGCCCACCTGCCCTAGATTATATAGGCAACTTTCCCACTTTCCAAGCCCCCACATGCATAAGCGAAATGCACATGTGGGAAGCACCCTCTAAACAGCTGTTTTACCTATTCAGAAGCATAGATCGCAAGGGTAATCTAAGGGGCAGCGTAGACCCCCTTCCTCCTCCCCTCAATCTCGCCCGAAAGGGCAGGGAAGCTGCACAGTTGAGCCCACCGCCAGGAACGGCTTTCTGCCCATCAGCTGTTGAGTGGAGCAGCACAGCAGCCGACAGAGCTCCCACAGGCCATTCTGAGGGGCAGGGCCACAGCTTGTAAGCTTTTTATAATGGGAAACCTTTTTGCTATCAGCTTCAGAAGCAGAAGGGGCTTTCCTCCAGAAGAGCATCCACAAGCTTCATGACCCCAAAGAGGCTGAATTCTCTGAATATTAGTTGCTGGGGGCAACAATGGGATGGCTGCTGCCTTCATGTGCTGGTTGTGGACTTCTCAGAGCCACCTGGGTGGTCAGTTTCAGAATTTCTGGTCCTCTGGGGCTCTTTTTCATTGTTCTTAGTCAAGAAATATGTTTAGCTCCTTCGAGAATTAGGCCTTAAACATAAGAAAAGCCCTGCTGGATCAAACCAAAAGGCCCAACTAGTCCAGGGCACTGCTTCTGTCACTGGCCATCCTGGTGCTTCTGCGAAGCCCTCAAAAAAATATGTGAAGGCAACAGCCAACTTGTTGCTCCCCAGCAACTGATTTCAGCCACTGATGTTCAGCAGAAGCCACAGAAGCCCAGTTGCTGGGGACTCTCTACTCTCGCCTGCTGTTCTAACAGCGGCCATGCACATCCTGCCTGCAAGCAGGACACACCATGTCAGCATGCAGATAAGAGCTCATACAGGGCTGAACGCTTTCCTATGCAAACCAGCTCCCCCAACACAGAAATTTAAACATTCTTCTGACATCCTTAGTGAAGGAAATTATCTTCTTTAAACAATCTGAAGTGATGCGGTCCAAAAACTTCAGCTTCTATTTGTCTGAACTAGAACTCCAGACATAAAGTACTTCTGCTTTTCAATCTGCCTCTGATACCTTTTCCAGCATCATTGCCGAACGAGAGCTCCAAATGATTGCCGTTACACACACTCACTAAAAGAAGTTGGTCCCTTAAAGAAAAGACTGCGTGGCTGAAAGGAAAAACACAAGGAACTTCCCAGTTTTATTCACAACATCTGGCTTAACAGGAAAATTAGTTAAAGCCTTTAATTCAAGCTGCCAAATATTCCCAAGGAATTACACAGCACCACCCCCTCCCAAAGTTTCATCTTGTTCATAAAAGATCATGGCCAAAATGAAGAAGGTTCATCTGCTGAAGAGCCCCTACTCTGCTGAAAGCCCAGCTCGCCCTGCCACATGTCTGCTCTCAGCAGGGCCACTCACTGCCCTCTGCCAAGGAGAAAGCAGGGAGCAGGAGAACAGGGCTGCTCTCGGACACGCACAATCCCACTTCACCTTGCAGTCTGGCTTTTGCTGGTGCCTAGGTCCAGTAGCCACTGGCTTCAAGTCTCCACAAATATCATGCGGGGGGTGCTGTGGTCTAAACCACTGAACCTCTTGGGCTTGCTGATCAGAAGGTTGGAGGTTCGAATCCACGCAATGGGGTGAGCTCCTGTTGCTCGGTCCCTGCTCCTGCCAACCTAGCAGTTCGAAAGCACGTCAGAGTGCAAGTAGTTAAATAGGTACCGCTGCAGTGGGAAGGGAAATGGCGTTTCCGTACACTCTGGCTTCCGTCACGGTGTTCCACTGCGCCAGAAGCGGTTTAGTCATGCTGCCCACATGACTTGGAAAGCTGTCTGTGGACAAACGCTGGCTCCCTAGGCCTAAAAGCGAGGTGAGCGCCGCAACCCCATAGTCACCTTTGTCTGAACTTAACCATCCAGGGGTCCTTTACCTCCTACACCTGAATTCTGATTCCCTGCGGGAAGAGTGGGCTCTGAGCAATGCTTGAAGATCTACTTCCTCATATTCACTTTTTAATCTAAGGTTGCTTTTTAAAAATAAAAGTGCAGACTTCTCAAGTACTCTGCAATAAAAAAGCAATTTATTGATCATGTGAAGCCTAACTGCTGCACTTTCTGCCATCCCAGGCATTTGGCACATCCTTCCCCTTCCTTGCTGTAAAGGGTTCCTATCAGGAAGAGGAGATTTAACAGCACTGGTTCCCCCCCTGCTTTTTAATTCCATGCACAGCACATTACAGCCAGGGCTGTCAAGAGCTGCACATGGTATGTCTCCCCAGATAACCGTATGAGAATTATTTAAACCTCCCACTCACTTGCACACTCAGAAACCGAGAGAGAGAGGAGCTGCCAGGTAGAATTCCGCTGGCACATGCACGAGCGATACAAAAACCCGGCAGCAAAGAGTTAAGCCGCCCTTTCCACTTGACTCAAAGCTGCTTCTCCCTTTTTTGCAGAAGAGCTCCTATCCCATCCTTCTTCCAGGCTCACAGTGGCCAATCAAAGCAAAGGGTGGAAATTATTCAGCCTGCCTCCCAACCCAAAGAGCTGTAATGGCCATATATGGTAAAAACCACTGTCAGAGCCCTGCACTGACAGCTGTGGAAATGCTGCTGCAGCAGCAGTGGTGGAGGCAGGGCTGCAGAGGGAGAGAGAGAGAGAGAGAAATGCAAAGAACAGGCAGCTTGGCTTTCTCCATCTCTCTCTCTCCCCCCCCCCCTTAAATGAGAGTGGGAAATAGGCACTTCTCTGCCCTGCCAGAATCAGGGCCACAAAGCACATAGGAAAACACCCACTCAGTATATTGCGTGGGCTTCTACACCAGGACTCTGATCATAGTTATTATTCCTGCTATGAGAATATGGGAAAAGCTTTCATAGGAAGAAAAAGAGAGGCATTTGATTTGTTTGTTGCTACAGAATGCGGATGGAAGAACAGGACTGTTGCTCTCCCCAGCCCAGTTCATGCAAGAAATGTTACAGGGAGGCCTGTGCCCTCCCTGCTGGGAGGCAACAGCCTGTTGGGAGATAGGTTCTCCACAGAGCAGCTCCCCAAAATCTTACATGGCCTTAACAGACCTTCTGAATGCCACTGAAATGTACAGTATCTGCTTCAGATAGCAACAGCCACCTAAAGACCAGCAGGGCTTCAACATTAAAACACACGTGGTTTTAAGAGTATCTACACAGAGGAAGGAAGGAAGGCTGTCCGGCTGAGACTGGAACAGATAAATTCAAGACGACTAGGGGTGCTTGAAATTCTATTGTCTACTCTGAGGCACAGTGCAAGCAAGCCCTTGATGCAAGAAAGGCATATTAAGTGCTGTTTGACAGCTTCACTTATCACAAGTAAGGAAATCTAACAGAACTGCATAGGAATGGGATTTCACAATATTCATACAGGTTCTGGGCTGGTTTTTTATTATACTGAAAACCCTCTGGTACTTAGCTTACCTAACAGATACCCTGAATTATCAACTATTCCTTCTGTTTCAAATTTTCAGACTGCAAGGGTCTGCGACCAAAGCAACAACGTCCATGCATAACAGAGATACATCAACATGCTTTGGAGAACCCTCAAGGTTTGTGAAAGTACCCCCCCCAAAAAAAAACAACCCTACAGGAAAAACCCTAAGGAAAGAGACCCAAAAACAATCCAATGAGGACTGAGTATGTTCAGTGGGAACAAAATGTTGAATGTTGCTGAGAAACAGAAAGAGTGACCAAATAGTACTTCATGCTGCAACATTTTATTGCAGTCCTTGACTTACCCAGAGACTGCAGAACTGAAGGGAAGCAAACACACATACTGGGTTCAGAGGAACAAGGGCCATAGGAGGTTGTGCTCCCTGCCTCCCAGGAAGATCATCCTGCCAAGGGACAGATCAGTCTCGTCCCACTGGTCAGAGAATGAGCAGCTGTGGGGAGACTGTTTTCCTGCCAAAAAAGGCCACATTGATCCAACTATCAGCTGCGCTGGGACAGGGCTTTTTTGAATTCTGTGGTAAGTTGCCCTGAAAATAAGTCAACCAGAAGGCAGAATACAAATATTCAAAATAAACCATCAGGGCCTTTTGCCTCCTAGTCCCCTACAAAAATACTAACTCATTTTAGCCCAGGTTCTGAATTCTGAGTCTACATACAAGTATAAGAAGCAAGATCCCTGACTGCAAAGTTAAGGCTGTGTATGGACATTCCAAATGACTGCAGCTCAGTGGCGGATGATGTGTTCAATCCCCAGCAGCTCCACATACGGTGGGAGAAGCCCTGCCTGAAACCCTGGACAACACACTCTCAATGTAAACAAAAGAAAGTTAGATAAACCAATGGTCCAGCTCAGTATAAGGAAGCTCCTGATGTTTCTATTATGTTCACACAACCACCTGAACTTGCAGTAAGTCAGTAGGTGGAGCCTGCTAGCAGGGTCCCACTCCTACACACACGTTCGCTTTATAATTGTGGCAGCATGAATAGGGCTGTTCTTCCATTTTGTGTGTCTTCACATTTCTATTAAAAAAAAGAAAGCAATTTCAAATACAATGTGCCACGGATGGGAGCTGTTAGTTTGGAGAGAGAGAGAGGCCTCTAAGCTAGCAAGCAACTTGTTCTTCTCCTGAATTAGACTGGTACTTGTTAAGATACAAAATGACTACAGTGGTGCCCCGCAAGACGAATGCCTCGCAAGACGGAAAACCCACTAGACGAAAGGGTTTTCCATTTTTGAGCTGCTTCGCAATACGATTTTCCCTATGGGCTTGCTTTGCAAGACGAAAACGTCTTGCGAGTGTTCCGATTTTTTTCCGCTCCCCCCCTTTTTCTAAGCCGCTAAGCCGCTAATAGCCTTTTAGCCGCTAATCTGCTAAGCCTTTAATAGCCGCTAAGCCTTTAATAGCCGCTAAACCGCTAATAGCGCTAATCCGCTAATAGGGTTGCTTCGCAAGACGAAAAAACCGCTAGACGAAGAGACTCAAGGAACTGATTAATTTCGTCTTGCGAGGCACCACTGTATAATGAATGCGTTGCCCAACAACACCAAATTCTAGCAGTCACATGACCTATGTTTCTGTCTGCTGGACTTTTCGTATTCTGAAGGAAAAATAAAATATTGTAATAATTGGGCAGAGGAAGCTACAGGACCATGTTTAAACTATTGTTTAAAATACCGCTTACCTTGTGTAGAGGCAGAACCAGGAATGCACCACCACCGCTAGCCTCTATTATTATTGCAACGAAGTTGGGATTTACTGCACAAAAAGAACTGTCCCACGTCACCCGAGAAACTCTAATGTCATCGTAACACTGGTCGTTTTTCACTGCTTGACCAAACACGTGCCGAAACTTGCTCTGTCGTACCACTCGTCTCATTGTTTCTGCAGAAGAAGAAAATTCAGCATGGGTTACTGTTTCTTTGATTCCTCCAGTTAGGGTGTTTCCAGATGGAGGTTTAATATCGCAAATGGGTTGTTGGCAACATTTTTTTAAAAAATAAAAATACATCAGATTATCCCTTTCTGGATTAAGTAGGGAAAATATACATACTGAAATTTTGACATTGTGTGGACAGAGGGGAAAAAACGCCTTGCACACATGAGGAGCACCAATAAACACCCATCTGGAAGGACCCTGGAACAGCCGAGGTAACTCCTTTGCAAGGTAATTTGCAAAGCTAAGCAGGGTTTGGTATGGTTTCAAATTGGATGGAGGACTGTGTGTTGAGATTCCTGCATCACAGCGGGTTGGACAGATGACCCTTGGGATCCCTTCCAACTCCACAATTCTGTGCTTCCAAATACCTAATTTTGAGCTCTGGGACAGTGCCAGCTGACCCATAATCCAGATCAACTATTTTGTTTAAATACTGTTGTTTGGTTCTCTGAGTTCACTGTAGTTTATTGAATGGTTTGTTGTCATTGGGAGCCTATTATTCAGCTATTCAAGCAGAATATAAATTTATTGAGTACACACCCAAGCTTAACAGGGCTACTGTGGAGTAAGCACATTGGTGCTTGCACCCTTCTCCTTTGTCTTCATTATGTTTCAGAATAGGAACCTTTTCCAAAAACAATGCAGTAACACTAGAAATATGCCAAAACTCAGAAGAAGGAAGGAACAAGCATCCATGATTGCATGTGGGGGAAGACGTCCAATTTAGTCAACATGACTGGCAACAATCTCATGAGAATCAAGAACGCTGCCAAAAACGATACTCTCCAAAGTCACCACCTAAGACTACGTTTGGACATTTGACCAGACCAACAAACAAACCAACTCCATGCAAAACAAACCATGATCGGTTGTCTGATCAAATATTGTCCAGTGTTGGTTGAGTACATAAAAAGCTTTATCTTTATCAGAACAATAAAAATAGAATTATCAGCAAGTATGATACTTATGCTAATTACAATTATAAATTAGCTAACTTATTGTGATGCAATAGAAGCAAAACATTTAACTGAATTATTTTAACTCACTGTTAGGTAAGGTTCTCTGATTAGCCATGGCATTGTGGCTGCATAGAATATCTGGCCACCGTCAAACAACCGGTCATACTATTTGACATGTCAAATGACCTCAGCACCAGCCCTGCTGAAAATTACTGGGAACATCTTTCCCCTGATTAGGATTTCACAAAATTCCAAGCAAGATCTAAAAAAGTGCTTAAGCGCAAGGACCTTGACAGAAACCTCTGGTTACCAAACCATCAAATCAAATGCTGCCTCCTCCCACCCACGTAAGGTGTGGGCCATTACAGTGGTGCCCCGCAAGACGAACGCCTCGGAAGACGAAAAACTCGCTAGACGAAGGAGTTTTTCGTTTTCTTAGCCGCTTCGCAAGACGCATTTCCCTATGGGCTTGCTTCGCAAAACAAAGCTTGCCCCGCAAGCTCCGGGGATAGCGGGGAAGCGCAGCGCGTCTTCCCCGCTGTCCCCGGACCTCTTTTGAAGCAAGGGGCGGCGGGGAGAAGATCGCTTCTCCCCGTTGCCAGCCCCACAATCTCCGGACCCCTTTTGAACCAAGGGGCGGCAACGGGGAGAAGCGATTCTCCCCGCTGCCCCTTCCCTTGCTTTAAAACAGGTCCGCGCGCGCCTTCCCCTCTGTCCCCGGAGATTGCGGGGCAGGCAACGGGGAGAAGCAATCTTCTCCCCGCCGCCCCTTGCTTTAAACAGGTCCGGGGACAGAGGGGAAGGCGCGCGGAGCTTCCCCTCTGTCCCCGGTCTCCATAGGAACGCAGTGATTGATTTTCAATGCATTCCTATGGGAAACCGTGCTTCACAAGACGAAAAACTCGCAAGAAGAAAAAACTTGCGGAACGAATTAATTTCGTCTTGCGAGGCACCACTGTACACACAAATCTGCCTGAAAATAAGGATTAGGGAAGTGTTCCTTGACACACACAGATCCCCTTTTTAAAAACAAAACAAAAAAACAACAACCCTTAACTGCTTGTGTGATTGAACCTAAACAAAGATAATCTGTTTTGGTAAGTTTGTGAGTGGAGAAGTTAATGGCCAGTACATCTACAGTTAAGAAAGTGAATCAACTAAGCAAAACATGGAAAAACTAAATTGCAAAAGCTCATCTACAGTGCACGCTGCATTATAAACTAGAGAAAATGCTTTAGAGTTCTATCAGCTTCCAGCAAAATCTCAACATTTTGGGTAGCGTTCTAAAAATGCAGCCACGATTTCTGAAGCACCCAGGTTTCTGAGAGGTGCTCTGCCTTATAGCTAGCTTTGTTCCAAGTCAGACATCTTTATACGCAGTGTGTTGATACGACACACAGAGATTGTAACATTAACCCTGAAACAATAAAACTTGTTAAAGCTACCAGGCCAACTACAACGGAGGCAATTCTCCAAAGCACCTGAAACTTACTAAAGCCCTGTCCTATGGCTAGGCGGAGTGTGTCTCAGGTACAGTTGGTCCACCTGGGAATAGGCTACCAGCTGATTCCACACGGACCAAACAGCTGCCAAATTGTAAGGACAAACATTTAGTAGTGACCTGAATAGAGTTCAAGACAGTGATCCAAAGGTGAAAGATTCCATCTATCTTAATCCAAGAGTCTTAGGCAACTCCGTGGTGACATGTTTTTTAAAAAATTACATTAGTGAGAATTTTATACTTTTACAAACAGCAGAGCAGATGGCTCATTAGCGCACACACAAAAAACCTTTTATCAACAGCAAAACTACTTGTGGGGGGAAACGATGGCAAACCAGGAACGGACGACTGCATTCAATATCTGTGTATATGTGCCTGACATTTTCTTCGTCAGGCATCACCTTGTTATGGTTTAAATAAGAGTAATGAAACACCGAGTCTTCGGAATTGCTTTCCTTGGAGGTTTTCAGAAAGACAGACTGGCCATCACAATAAACCAGGGTAATAGTCTGCCTTCAGTGTGCAGGTGGCTCCTCCCTCGCTCCTCCGCTAATGGGAGCAACAAATCACAAACCATGACTGATAAGCCAAAAGCAAACTTTGGGTTGCTATCTGGAGCAAAACAAACCCTTGTTCTTGGTTCGAATGTAACACTAGGCCAGGGACCCTGGCTTGTTGTTCCTATGAAAGGAGCAGCAAAGTGGGAACCACCTGCATGTTCACAGCAAACCATCACCTATGTAAATTCAGTCACTGTCAAGTATTTCTTAACAGTGTTAGAAACTCAGATACATAACCTAATCGCCAAAAGGCACCTGAAACCAAGGTTAGGTAGCCACAATTGAATGTCTAGGCGCCATTCTCGCCCCCCACCCAATGAAATGTGTTGTTTTTGTTATTAATTTCATTTCTATACCACTTTATATTTTAAAGAAAAAATCTTAAAGTGGTTTACAACACATGAAAACATCAAATAAAACAATTCAGAACAAAACAAATTCAATCTTCAAGGAAAGTATTTCAGATCCTTCTCCAAGTAACATTTTGCTTTCCCCATACTTATTTGCCCGCTTAATTTAGCTCATACTACAGCAGAAATACTTTAGGAAGCCAATGGGGTGTAGTGGTTAGTGTGTCAGATTATGACCTGGAAGATGAGGGTTCAAATCCCCCCTCAAGTCATGAAGCTCCCTGGGTGACCTTGGGCCAGCCACAGCCTCTTAACCTGCCTCAATGGGTTGCTGGAGGGATTAATTGAGAAGGGGAGTGAACCATGGACAAAAAGTGGGACATAAATGCAATAAACAAACACTTCTGCTCACCTGCTTAGGAGGGCTGGAGGAGTCAGCCAGATAGAGATGTCAGTTGCTAACCTGGCATACAGAGATCTCCATGTGGTGGCAATTGGGCCTGCAAAACGCCGGTTGCAAAACGCGCCTGGCGAATTTCAAACACTGCTTAGGGATGCATGTCTGAAGTTCAGACCATCCTGTCATAAGGCAAAGAATCAATGGGCACAATAACAGCACAGACTTCTCCTCTTCATGCACCGAGCTTTGCAAAGTGTGAAGAGTAGATGTCCCTGCTTTAAGCAACCAATACTGTAAAGGAGGCAAGAAAGTGGAGAGAGGGAGGCAGGGACAAACTGGGGAAGAACAGGCATTTATTTCAGTTGCACCTACTTATGCTTGGTTGCTGTGGGATATGAGGTGTCACTGCACTCTGCAAGTGAGGGTCTCCTTGCAGACACCACCTTAGCAGGAGGTTCCACTCAATGCCCTTTTGGAATTCCCTTCCCTTGAAAGACCTTCCTCTTTCAACAAACCTTTAAACTGAAATCTTTCTCCGTCTGTATCTGAACTGGAATTGTTTTTTTTTAGAAAATTGTTTTATCACTTGTTTGTCACACTAGGTGCCTTTGGGAGGGTGAGATATAAATTTGATTAGTAAGCCAATAAAAGAAGGGGTTCTGTCGAAGTCTCTTTGGAAAAGGTGGGCTTTGAAGAGGCATTTAGAGGAATAACAGTTATTCCCACTACCAGTTGAATGTTAGTATGTTCTGTGGGAGGGGGCCAGGCATCACAAGCAGCATTCTCAGCACGGTGACTCAACACTCACAATCCCCACAACTCTCTGGAGAAGGAACAAAGGGAGCCATGGTAGTTAAACCAGTTTGAAACCAGTAGAACTTTGCACTGTAGACATATGCTCAGATTAGATCCTTTCTATGGTCTTGGGCTGATGGTTACTAACATCTATAATTCACTCAGAATCATTTACTTGGGACTCTCTCATTTAAAGGTATGGGGGAGGCTAATAGTAGAATCCCACACATGTCTAGTAGTCAGAAGCATAGACACTGCTGAAAACAATCAGATTTGCTGCTGACTAACAGACAAGTCTTTAGTTCATTTCTCCCATGGCTCAATGTTGAAAAATTCATCTTGGGACGCAACTTGCCTCCAGTGTTCAAAATCTGTCAGGCACATTTTGCACCTGGATATCGGCCCCTTGCTACCAAGTGAAGATGCCTGGGTGCCGGGATGGCGTCTGACACCTCTACCATCTGGAGGTGCATGCCTGGAGATCTTTGGATCTTGACTGTTTTCACACACTAGCAACACATCCTGTAGAATTCTATCCATTCTATTTTATCTGAACAATCAGAATGAATTTCAGGAACCAAAAGGTCATATTGAAAAGACAGACTTTTGAGCCATCTCTCCCAAATTAAAATCTAGGAAGAATCCCAGCCTATGCTCTCCAAGCTACTCAACCAGTGGAATAAAGGATGGGAAATGGAAACAGCGCTATCCAGCCCTGTGGTGTTGCAATGGCAAAGCACAATGGCTCTCCTACTTCCCACTCAGCTACACACTCACTTGACAGATACTGCGCCCTTGCAGCAACACCCTTCTTGCTCTGGCTGCCTGGTTTGTGGTGACTCATTTATGTATGCATTTTGTCATCATGATAAGATAGGCAAGGCAAGACCTGTACTTGGGCCAGTACATTTTCATAACAGCTTTGCAAGAACATCCACTGGTTAGATTTCCTCCCACAAGGCTTGCCAAAAGCTATATAAATCTGATGTTTTACAACAAGCAAGTCAGAAATGAAGCTGTCTCACGCAAGCAACACTAAACCTGCACACCAAAACTATATTTACAGTCACTGCACAAGGAGGAAATGAGCGAAAGTTGGCCAGAATCTCTAATACCTCAGTAAATAGGAAAACCAAGGTGTACTGATGCCCTGTGTAAGAAGGCTATATCATCTTACCTCAAAAAGGACCTTTCAAAAATCACACATTCATACATGACCTTTTTAGTTGTAGGTACAAACTTCTTATATGTGAATATGTAAGACTACAGTGGTGCCTCACAAGACGAAAAGAATCCGTTCTGTGATTCTCTTCGTCTAGCGGTTTTTTCGTCTTGCGAAGCAAGCCCATTGACGGATTAGCGGATTAGAGCTATTAGCGGCTTTAAGTGGCTATTCTGCTGATCGGATCAGCTGATAAGTGGCTTAGAAAAAGGGGGGGGGGACAGCAGGAACTCGCAAGACACTGTCGTCTTGCGAAGCAAGCCCATAGGAGATTCGTTTTGCGAAGCACCTTCAAAACGGAAAACTCTTTCGTCTAGCGAGTTTTCCATCTTGCGAGGCATTCGTCTTGCGGGGCACCACTGTACAATTTTTCAATTGATTAAACGCCACCTGTCCATGTTTCCACCCACTCCTCCCAAAAAAAACCCTAATAATCTTAAAATGGCTGAGGAAGTGTCATTTCTAATAATGGGGAGAAAATTTACAAAATGACTATTTTCCTTTCCACACACACACACACACACACACACACACACACACACACCCCTACACACCCCTCTCTTCCTTGGTTTTCCTGTTATGAAGCCACAGCACTCTCAACAGAAACTGTGCAAGATGAACACACACATGCTCAACAGCCTCTCCAAGCCTTCATTTCCATAGCCAAGGGAGTGATTCTTGGCTCTGAATCACAGTCATGTCGATTTGGCTCCCTTTCAAAACAAAGGAGGTGTATGAGAAGTACAGAGCAGCAGACAGAAGAAACATGCAGATTCCAGTTATGAGAAGAACGAATGATGGATCTCCTGAAATGCTTCCAATAAAGTTCAGATGAAAAATTAAACAAAGGTTACCAGGTGTCTGAAAGCAAGAGGGGTTTTGCTGCCTCCATTTTAAGCCCTGAAGACAATTTTTCTAACCTAATTAGGTTTTTCATGTTGCGAAACATATGCCCTCCCCCATTATGACAGAGGGAGGGGTGTGTGAAGAGCCACTGGCCCCCTGGCACCAAGGTTGGTTCATAGTTATCAAGATGAAATGGTTCCATGTGCTACAGAGGATGGGGCATCTGAAAGAAAAGGGAGAGGAGGAAGCAGATGGGAGAAATTGTAAAGGCCCTTCCTATTTGGAACAAGGAGCTTGGTCCCTGGCAAATAACACCACTAGTCCACAAGCTTGCTAATGTTTCCTTAACTATATTCGGTGAGAAGATGAAAGGAATTCCAAGTGCTTTTGTTCATAAGTACTGCATTTTATATAGCATAAACTAAAAAGAGATACAAAGCAAACACTTTTCATTTCACCATTTGCTGGGGCAATAAGGCAGAAAATTCTTTATCAGGGAGCATCCACACAAGTTGTGATCCCCTTTCACAACAGTAGGCACCAAATGATCCTAAATCCTTATTCTCCATTCTGCCTTAGCTGAGAAATCAATTCCCTCCCTGAATCCACATCTGGTTGCAAGTTAACACTGTGATAGACATCTCCTCAACTTCCAAAGGATGTCAAACTTTGACCTGATGAACTGACCCACAGCTTGTGATTGTCAGGAAACAGTCAACTGTCAATCAAGTCCCATCTGGGTCCCCAAAACACTTAGGAGATCAGAAGACTCTTTGTAAGTAGAACTATTAGAATAGCTAAAGGTAAAGGTAAAGGTACCCCTGACCGTTAGATCCAGTCGCAGACAACTCTGGATAGAGCCTCATCTCGCTCTATAGGCCGAGGGAGCCGGCGTTTGTCCGCAGACAGCTTCTGGGTCATGTGGCCAGCATGACTAAACCGCTTCTGGCGAACCAGAGCAGTACACGGAAACGCCGTTTACCTTCCGCTGGAGCGATACCTATTTATCTACTTGCACTTTGACGTGCTTTCGAACTGCTAGGTGGGCAGGAGCTGGAACCAAACAATGGGAGCTCACCCCGTCGCGGGGATTTGAACCGCCGACCTTCTGATCAACAAGCTCTAGGCTCTGTGGTTTAGACCACAGCACCACCCGCATTTGAACTAAAAGGTTTTGTTATTGTTGTTTTCCTGATGCAACGTTCTGCCTTTTACCTTTTAAAATTCTTTTAAAAAATTGGCTATCCCCAGAGTGGGGCAGGTAGGCTAGGTGCTCTCCCTGTCTCCCCTACTGGATACCTGCCTTGAACCACTAATAATCTCTCCTGTCAGGGGGTAGAAGGTGCTAAGGTGGTGTGGTGGAAACCTACGACCAGCCTACCTTGAGAGGTAATTGTGGGAGGAAAGGGGTAAAAAGGTTCTTTACCTCTCCTTGTGTTCCCCTTCAACTCCCATCATTCTTAACCATTCCTAGCTTGACAATCAGCTTTCCAACCAAAGCAGGTTTTACATTCACATGAAACTCACTTTAATTCTCTTTTATCTTTTGCTGGCAGGAGGCCCAGAGTTCAGGTATTCCACCATGGTTTAGAGCATCAGGAATGTGCCATGGAAACCACTCCTTTTGGATTGTACTAACCAAACTCTTCTTTCAAATAGCCTCCATACCATTATTTAAAGTGGGTTTGAAAACCATGATTTGGAGATTAAAGCTAATCACAGTTTGCCCAATTCAGACATCGTGACAACCTGGAAATGGAGGAAGGTGGCCGTGCATGAGAGCGGAGGGGAGCGCATGCAGGCCTGCAGCATTCTCTTGGTCCTCCAAATTATGGCTTGGAGGACTGTCTAATCTGAACATATAGGTTGTAGTGTTGTTCTCATTTGTCACAAAAATGGATTGAAAGTTGGCACATTTTCCTGTTTTTAAGAACTGTCTAAAGAGGAAAACAGATGTACTTCTGAAGCTTGGAGGAGTTTCAACCTGTTTGTGCCAGAGGAAATACATCCTGCTAGGGAACACTTACAGGAAAAGCCACTACAGGAGCAAAAATCCTGCTTTGCCTCTGAAAAGGGAGATGTTTACACAGGGCCAGAGATAAACTCAAAATCTGTATTTCGCTTTGAATGATGATTTGGACAATCCAAATTACAGATCAGCTTGGCAAAGGAAAGCACTCCGTTGCCACATCATCCCAGTGCCTGCCGGCCTTTCCCTTCTTGCATTCTATGGCCCTGCACTGCACTTTGGCTATCAGGGTAGTTATTCCTGATTCCCTGTGGATGTGCGCTGAACTCCCAGGAAGTACCTTGCTCCCTTAATACCACATTATGGGTTATCTGTCCATTCAGTGTGTTAACAGGCGCACCTGGATTTTTTGTCAGGCTAAAATGTTAGGAGGAGGATGTGATATAATATTAGAAAAATCAAACTCACCCAAAAGGAAGTCTGGTATGTTCTGCTGCAGCAGCATCCACACACCACTTCCAAATATAAAAATAAGGACACAGTTTCTAGGTTCATCTGTTACATCAATTCTTGCTATTAGGATAAAAAAAGCTAACATAACGACATAGGAAACTGCCTTATACGGAGTCAGATTCCTTGGCCTATCACAATCAGCACTGTCTACAGCAGGGGTCAGCAAACTTTTTCATCAGGGGGCCGGTCCACTGTCCCTCAGACCTTTTGGGGGGCTGGACTATTTTTGAATAATATAAATGCCCTGCAAGCTGGTCCTGCAGCTGCCTCCGGACCTGGAGGAGGAACGCACTCTGCCCGCGCTCAGGAGCGCGTCTTGGCAGTGCCCGCTCACCGGCGTTGTTGACAAGCAGCAGCCGCTCCATCGGCCCGTCCACGGAGAGCTTCCAGGTGGCTTGCACCACGCACTGCAGCCCGCCGTCCGAGGCCAGGTCAGCGGGCAGGCTGTGAAGGCGAAGTGCCGGCCAGACGGCGCACAGCTCTCGCTCCAGCTGCTCCAGCGCAGCCGAGTGCGCCACAAGCAGCAGCACCAAGCCAGGCGCCAGGCGTGGGGCCAGCAGGCGCGCCAGGCTCCGGCTGAAGCCCCACGACATGCCCATCACGATGCCCATGGCATGGCCCAGACCCGCCAGCCGCCCACCAGCCTCTTGGTCCATGGCTGCGCTGGGTTTACCTCAGCATGCGGCGAGGCTTCAGACTGGTTGCAGGAACTTCCTGCAGCCAATCCAAAGCCGCAGCAGGGTCGCCGCCCACCCAGAAGCCGTGCCAGCGTCGCGGAAGTCAGTCCCTGCGCGGTGAGGCATCCACAGTGTGCGGGGACTGACCGAGCAGGCGGCAGGGTCCACGGGCCAGATTTACGAGCCTGGGGGGCCGCATCCGGCCCCTGGGCCATAGTTTGCTGACTCCTGGTCTACACAGAGCAAGGGAACAGGATTCTGAGACAGGTTTCTCTCCCAGTCTACCTAGATGCCAGAGATTGGACCTGGGACCTTCCCCACACAAAGTACATCCTTTACATTACTCTTTACATTACTTTTCTTTTTCTGCTGAGTGTCTTTAAATGTGGATGGGTTAAGCTAGTCATTTCCAAGCTGCATTCCAGGGAACCCTGGGTGTCTCACAGATTAAGATTAAGATCAGAAGTGCTCAATAAATTTTCCTGAAGGACCCTTTGCCTGCAACTACCAATCTTACCATGCTGCAAACAATCATATCTCAATACAAGCAGAAGAGCTGCAAGGCGTAAGAGACCTGAAACAAGCCACTCCAGAACTGAGTTGTGTGCCACAGAATTGTCTGCAATGTGCAAGGGTTCCTGGGTGAACATGTTTATGTGGAAAGGGTTCTCTTAGGGGCTTGGAAGTATCAAAATCACTGGGGCTAAAGCCATGCTCCAACTCACCAGCACTTATTGACTGGGGGGCTGCCTAGCTTAGGCACAGCTGACCCATGAGAAACAATGATCTCTCCCACCAATGGAGGCAACCTGTAGTACTTGTACCTTATGCCAATCAGGTGGAGCTTATCCCTCGTAGCTGCTGCCTCCTGTGTTGTTTTTGCTGTGTTAGCAGCACCAAAGTGACTTCCCCAGGGTGCAAGCCTGGGCAGCGTGTCTGGAGGGTGGTCTGGGCTGCCCTGAGATTCAGAAGCAGAGATTACTTAAGAAAAAGAAAGCGCTACTTAAAGCCCAAAGGACACAATGACTTGTCACTTTTTCTAAACAGCAACTGGCAGTGTAGGAAGCAGAAAGCTTCAGGATTAGAATTCTGATCCCATTTTCTGCAGCAGGAACTCAACAGAAGAATCAGGTCAGAACCCAGCCCACACATGACCCAATCATAATCCTGCCGGGGGGGGGGGGATATTCCCATAATTCAAGGCAGGAGATAGGTATACAAATGATAAGCCTTTTCTGCATGTTTTCCTTTTGAGGTAACCTAATTTTCTTTACCAGTGCAACAAGATTAATAAGGCAGAAACATCCATTTCAGTTTCTCACTGGCTTTTCTTAGCTATTTCAATGCCATTTCACAAGCCACTTTATTATTAATTATTATTATTATTATTATTATTCACAAGCCAAATTTATTTTTAAACCACCACAACATAGTATTTTATTGCTTCCCAGCCTTCCCCAACGTAATGCCCTCCAGATGTTCTGGAATACAATTGCCACCGGTCCCAGCTGGAGTCCAAACATCTGGAGGGCACCAGGTTGGGGAAGGCTTAGCTACCCTATTTGTTCATGAGATTCATTAGAAACATTTCAGAAGACAGCAGGTATGGAAGACTATTTTCTACCCTTGCAAATCCAGTCTGTTAAGGCAAAGTGTTAACATTTCATCATTTCCACTTTAGGCATTAGCAGATGTAAGTTGGTAAATAGCCTTTCTTCAAAAGCAACACATTTCAGTAAACGCATTGCCCCACCCCCATATATGGATACCAAAACTTAATCAACATCAGTTCCTACTGCTATTGAATGAGAACAAGTCCCCAAGGAGAGGTGAGCAGCTAGCTGCGTATTCTGATGCCAGAGTTGAACATGGAAAGAGAAGCACATTCTGGATACAAACAAGCATTTCTAAGTGTGAGGGAGTCTTTCCTTAAGTGCCTGAATTTTTCCAGGCCTTGTAAAGTGAGGTTTACTAAGAGCACAATGATAACAGAGCAACTGGAGGCCACCTCAAAGCAGCGCAGCCGTTCTTAACTGCTAAACATGGCTCAGAGAAAATTCAGCTCCATAAACTCTCACCCAGTCCACTGAAGACTCGGCTCAAAAGAAGGGACTATGAAATGCAAAGTGCAGAGAAAGCCCACCACTCCCACACTGCTCTGGGCAGGCTGGAGAGAGGAGGGTCTGCTGCCACACAGGGCCCCAATGCACTCGCCAACTGCACAAGCGATTGACAGGCAGTGTTTCTCCCAAGAGTAGACGGTGTAAGGCCCAGAAATGGGGCAGAAGCAGAGCCAATTCAACAGACAGATAGGGGCCTGATCCAGGTCTCTCTGCTGAACTAGCCCAAAGCTGGTTCACCAATATTTTTTTTAAAAAAATACCCCCCCACACACACACACTTTTTATCCTGGTCAAGCATTGGGGTTTGGGGTACAGTGGTAGCTCTGTGCTCTGTTCAGCCCCACTGCTCCCCAGCAAGGAAACTGCAATGATCCCTTCCTGAGCAGTTGCAATGGGAGTAAGGCCATTAAGATGTTGCTCGGCTACTACTTCCATCATCCCTGCTCACGCTGGATGGGGCTGGTGGGAGTTGGACTCCAATATCTGGATGACCGCAGGTTCCACACCCTGATGTAAGACATTAGGAACATGGGAACCTTCCTTATTCCAGATCAGACTATTGGTCCATCGATCCCAGTAGCTCTGCTGATTACTGGAGTTCTGGAAGGCCGTCATCTGCTGCCTTAAGGGAGGATCCAAGGGACAGAAGCTGGGGCATTTGCACATGCTCTATGATAGTTTTCCCCCACCCCTGTGGCAGCAATTCAATGAAAAGAGAATGCATTGAATTGTTGCACCAAGTCAGTAAATCGCTTCAAATTGTTAACTGTGCAAACCCCCACAATATTAACTTCTCCAATATTGCCACTGCAAATTGGAACACAATTTCTAACTACAGGATCACTCTTCTGCCCTACAGTGCAACCTGTAGTGGGGAACCAAGAACTGACTTCTAGATATTTCAATCTTATAATTTTACTTCAAATCCCTCACTTGTGGTACCAATTACAGCCTCTCTAACATCTGTTTTAACAAATGCTTTCAAGATCAACACTTCCTCTCTCTTGTACAGATGTTCTTTATCTTCAAGCTTAATCCCTTTTCATCCCAGAAGCACTGTTTTGAGCTACTGAAGAGCACTATCTTAATCTAGAAGTATCTGTTGTCCACACAACTCAACATTAGTGTAAGAATAAGACCATTTACAAGATGCAAAGTCAGAGGGGGGAACATGACTCAAAGGACATTTGCTGTAATTACGGATGCTCAGCAACATGTTATTTCAAGACAGTGGTTGAGGTGGTTCTGCACATAAGAAAAAGATTCCCAATATAAGATGACAACTTGTCACGTGACTTTTTATGCAGGGAACCGCTTTCTATCAAGATCATTAAGCACAGTCATACCTCGGGTTACAGCCGCTTCAGGATGTATTTTTTCGGGTTGCAGACCTCCAAAACCCAGAAGCACCGGAATGGGTTACTTCCGGGTTTCAGCGGTCGCGCATGCACAGATGAGCCAAATCGCAACCCGCATGTGCACAGACGCGAACGTGCATCCCGCATGGATCACGTTTGCAACCCGAGCATCCACTGTACACTGTGTTGTTCTATACAAACTGAGGGCAAAACTACCTCACATACTCCTGCAATGAAGCTGGAATCATCTGGAGGAATTTAGGACTCAATTCTTGCATCAGTTAATGATGATGGATTTGTCAAGAACCAAAATTCATGTTTCAATAAGCAAAATGTGGCATTCCCAGCCAGGTAAAAAATCCCAACATGCACAGATAACATAAAGATATTATAGTATTGAATATTCAGAAAGTTTCTCAGCCAGGCTTCAAAGAAATCAACCCCCGTTTCTTGCTGAAACCCCCACAAAGCGAGGGAATTGTTTGAGACTGAAGTCAGAACACTTGCAACATCCTACACCTTTCAAAGGCCAATTTCAAAGGACAAGACTGCACAATTTTACAACTGCTCATCTAGATTATGTTCCAAAGTCTATGAAGAGATACATCTTTAAATGGCACTGAAAACCAAAGAATGAAGCCACTAGTAATACGTCTGAGGGAAGGGATTTCCATTAAATGGGGTCCACCACAAAGACAGTCCTATCTTGCTCTCATTGCACTGGACAAAAAGGAGGGCCTCCCCTGCAAATCTCAGTGAACGCTCTTGGGACAGAGCGCTCTCTGTGCTGTGAACCACTTATCTCTGGATAATTTCCAGCTTTAATTACATCTACTATATATGTGCAACTGATCAATGTCAGAGACATGTACATGATTCATGTTCAGTTTTTTGCAAGTTCAGGACATTACCTGCCAATTAATGGTGCTGGTACATGAATGATGGGATTAGGAGATCTGCAGGGGTGGGAATCGCCTCATGCTCATTACAGCCTTTTATTTAAAAAAATCATATCAGACTGGTTGCTATTACTCAGGATCAATAATAGATAGAAGAACCTGTTTGTTTCTTCCAAAATATTAGTCCTGGTGTTCACAAGTGCTGTCTGCATGGCATGATGTTTTTTGGAAGAGAATTTCCATGCAACTTAACTCTTCTCAAATGCCAGAAGATTCCATCCAAGGGCTCATAATCCCTCCTTTAGACACCTGATTATACTCCATTTTAATCGGTTTAGGGTTTGTGCTAGCATTATTTTAATTTCATTGCTCCTACTTTTTAAATGGAATTATTGCAGGGGAGGAAGGTTTGCATCAGTGAAGAAAGGGAAAACTAATTACATTAGTAGAGATTAAGCTCACTGTCAAATCAAATACCCATGGCTCCTTAATCAAAGGGCCAGCTGGAAGATGCTCTTGCCACACTCTGACCAGATGCATTCTCTGCCCCCACCAGAATGAAGGTTTCCTAAAAATTCACTGCAATAACTCCCTGCAAATACAGTGCACACTCCCAGTGTATGTTATCACATATATGAGACACGCAGGCTTTGTAGTTCGTTAAACATAGGTAGGAAGCTGCAAATATCAGAACACCGTTGCAAGTCTTAATGCCAACAAATTTTCCATCCTCCATAAGATTTACTACTTTTAAAATCTGTTGCAATGCAAAGAATAATGAAGATCTTCTTAGTCCTCTTTTGCAGCCCTTCATCCTGACAAAAATATTGATCTCATAGAGCTCAAGCTTAGCACTTTTTGAAGCAGTCCTCAAGTACAGGAGTATTCTTCCCACCTAACAATCCCACAATGTTGTTTATCCAGCACACAAAGAACTGCATTTCCCTCCTCACACTTCGACATTTTCTCTGTACGCTACCTTGCTTTCACTCTGAATCAGACATACCTTGTTATGCAGGATTTTTACCTTGACTCAATAATGGCTTCTTCTGAAAGCCACAGGTAAAAGAGAAGTGTACTGAACAAGAGATCTCGCACTAAACTCAGAGACTTGTTGCAGGACAACCCCACCATCTATTGCCCACCTATGTAAACAACACAGGTCTCAAAACCATTGTTACACTATGCAGGTAAGCATATCACAAACGCAAACTACTGAACTGTCATGGTTCTCAAAGAACCACAAGAACTGCAGTTCTGCAAAGGAGCCTAGTAAAAAAATTATCCCACCTTCTTTACAACTATAGGTCCCAGCCCAGGATTATCTGCTGGTATACATTTCTGTTGTGCACTAAGGGAGCACTCTAGAATGGTGCTTGGAATACTGGGTAAGACCGCCCTAGATGGCAGCATCTGCAACATGGCAACCCAGCCTTTGCCAATGAGTGTTCTCCAGATGCCTCAGACTACAATTCCCATCACCCCCAGCTGGTGCGGGATTGGGACTGATGGGAGCTGTAGTCCAAAATGTCTGGACACTATGTTGGCAAAAGCCGCAGCAATGCAATGTAGCTTCTGTTAGAAAAAGTGCACAGCTCAGTTTTCAAAGCAAATCAAAAGTTAAACTGGTCCTTTTTTTAAGTCAATAGAAGTGCAAGATAATTTTTAAAATGTGTTTTAAAACAAAGCTCCAGGCACTTTTAGTGAGCCAAATTGTCGTGTAATGCTCAAATGATTCCTTCAATTACGAGATTATTAAAAATGTCCAATTTTAACATGCATGCAATAAATATGCAGTTATTAAGCACCATTAGTTTCTCCCTCGCTTCTAGCCTATATCACTATGATGCAATATTAATTTCCCTGGCCTTACATTTCATTGCAGCTACTCCCTGCCTCGTGCTTGGATGCAGCCCAACTGTGACAGATGCAATACGCATGAAGATTTAACTGGAAAAATCCAATGATGTTTGAAAAGGCAGTTCATCAGAAGACAGAGCAATCCCAACACAGTATGTATGGGGAAGCACCAATGTGGATTGCAGTTCTCCCACTCAAAGTCTACAGCCATCAATTAAAAATTTACGATTATGTAGCAAGACACAAAAACACATGCAGTCAGGTGTGTATTTGGGGATTTTTGCACTTTGATCTTTTACCTCTGCAAACACAGCCTTTGAAAAACATGAAGTAACAAAATAGCATCAGCAAGTTATATATAGCAACCTTTTTTACATAAAAAGATAAGCTATATTGCCCCAATTTGTTTTGTTCCCCACCTCCAGCATACCTAGACCACCACCCTGCTTTCCTCCATGCGTCTATCAGTCAATTTATCATTACAGTTCCCTTAAGCCAGAGACTCAGGTGTCCCATGTGCCACACTCAGTCTCACCTCAGCTTCTGACCACCTTTGCACTCTGCTTACAAGTTCTTTCTCAACCAATTTATTGTACACCCAGAGGGAGCAGACTGCTCATGAATTTGCACCCAAGCCAAGTGGACACAGCAGCCCAGGAGAAATGGGAGGGGGCGGCATTGCATGGGTATCACCACATCCCAAAGTCAGCCTGCAATACCCCCCCCACCTCCTCTTTGGAGTTCTAGGGCTTGCACTTTAATGAACTCACTGAGCGTTGTAAAATGTTTTTAGCCTATGTTTTTAAGCTGTGGTTTTATAAACGTTTCAGTTGTTTTAGGTTTTAATATATTTTAGATCCTGATTGTAAATTACCTTGTTTTATACACAAAAAGAAATGTTTTCAAAAAAGGGAGTAAGCAAAGCATGAGAGACTAGCATCTACCACATGGATGGAGAGGGAAACATACATGGGTTGTGCGAAGGGATCATGTGGGTCACAGATGAAGAGCACCCTCCGCGTGGGAAGGCCCTTGCAAGCAGATGAGCATATGGTTACCATACCATCTCTGAACCCATCAGAGAAAAAATAGGCACACAGGGCAAACATGCTCCATTGTACATGCAGAGCAGCTCAACTTTATGATGGCCTACTAGGCTGCTCAGTTTTATTTCTATGTCTAGTCAGCTTGCAGCTGATTTCTTCATCATTTTCTTATACATCAGTACAACGATGCATATGCTTGAGAAAGGTAATTAGTTTACATTTTGTGAGTTAGAAAATCCATATAGCATTTCACAAATGGTAAGAAAAGCTTCTAAGAATTAAGAATTACTCCACTTTCAATGAAAGTCGCATCTTACAGAGGCCCATTTTCCATGCCAAGACAAACCATAGCTAACGGCTTACTGTGTACGCACAGACCTGACCACTTTGTTTCGCCCACTTCCCGCACAGAAGAAACAAGCTAGGATCCCAGCTGTAGTGTTACACCTGAGTCAGAGTGGTATAGAGTGTTGGATTAGGGTCAGATAAAAAAAGGAGGGAGAGAACCATGTATGCATGCAGCCCCCTTTGAGGACAATTCAGAAATTACAGCTGGTGCAAACCTCGGTGGACAGATTGCTGACCAGTACAAGATGGTCTGAGCATATAAAACCAATTCTGGCATGACTGCAGTGGCTACCAATTTGCTTCAGGGGTCAATTTAAAGTGCTAGTTCTGACCTCTAAAGCCTTATGCAGTTTAGGACCGCAATAACTCGAGAGCCACCTCTCCCTGCACTCACCACCTGAGGTCTTTCTCTGTGCGCCCTCTCAGAGGGAGGTGCAGATGGTGGCAACATGAGAATGGGCCTTTTCAGTGGTGGCTCCCCACTTTTGGGATGCTCTCCCCAGGAAGGCTTGCCTGGTGCCATCATTGGCTACGTTTAGGTGCCAGGCAAAAATGATTCTTTTTAAATGGACTTTTGACCTTTAGCTCAGGAGAGTTTTAGATATTGTGGCCTCCTTTAGTGGGTGGGATGTATTTGACTGTTAAATATATCTATATATGTGTAAGTTTTTGTTTTTATTTGGTTTTAATTTCTGTATTACATTGTAAGTCGTTCTGAGCTTATTTCTCATTAAAAGTATGACTTACAAGTGCAATAAATAAGTATAAATAAATAATGTAATAAAAAATAGCAATCAGTAAGCAATGAACAAACCTTAGCTACAGATTGAGATTTCATTGGAGCAAAACAATCCACAATCCCTGCTTCAGATATAACTCTGAGGTAGAATCTGACTCTCCTGTATGCCAGCGAGGAAAAGTAAAGAAGCGGAAGTTGTCCTTCATGGTAGGCCATTATCTATGGCTTACCATTAACATGTGAATAAGGAAAGAACAACATAAAAGCAGGTCCCCACCCCGAGGATCCTACAAGTGACATTTTGACAGAGGGAAACAGGGCATGGAGAGAAAGGCAGAACCAAAATATGCAAATAATTAAGAGTTATGTAAATTTACAATACAATCCCATGATTACTTTGTGTGAAGACAAAGAAATGCTTCTGTGTGACAGAGGCAGAACTGCTCAACATCTACCTTACCTCTGTCTTCACCCAAAAGGAGAGTAATGCCCAACCTGGAGATAGCATGATAAAGAAGGCAAGGAAAGAGCTGCATTTCAATAGGGGCAACTGCAAGGTTCTACACTTAAGCAGGAAGAACCTGCTGCACAAATATAAAATGGGGAACATCTGGCTTACTAGCAGTACATGTGAAAAAGATCTAGGGGTCTTAGCAGACCACAAGTTGAACATGAGTCAACAGCGTTATGCGGCAGCAAAAATAGCTAATGCTATTCTAGGCTACATCAACAGAATGTTCCCATCAAGAGATATCATAGTACCATTCTATGGTTAGAACACACCCAGAATATTGTGCCCCGTTCTGGGTGCCACAATTTAAGAAGGATATTGACAAGATGAAACTTGTGCAGAGGAGGGTGACCAAGATGATAAAGTGTCTGGAAACCAAGCCTTAGGCACGGCTGAGGGAGTTGGGAATGTTTAGCCTGAAGAAGAGACTGAGAACAGATATGATAGACATCTTCAAATAATAAAAGGGCTGTCATATGCAGCAAGCTTGTTTTCTCCTGCTCCAGAGGGTAGGACCCAAACCAATTGATTCAAGTTACATGAAAGGCTATTTTGACTAAACATCAGGAAGAACTTTAGGACAGTAAGAGCTGTTCAGTAGTGGAAAAGACTCCCACGAGAGGTGGTGGACTTTCCTTCCTTGGAGGTTTACAAGCAGAGGTAGATGGCCACCTGTCATGTATGATCTAGTTGAGGTTCCTTGGTGTCCCTTCCAACTCTGCAATTCTCTGATTCTCTGAATTATGACCTGCTGGACTCCCCTGGACTTACAGCCCCAGCATGCATGGCAGGCACAGTCACTGCCCTCCCCCCTTCTTCTTAGACATCATGTTCCACTGCATGCCACACACATTGTATGCAACTGACTAATATTTTCCCCTCCTCAAAAATAGTCAACAATCTAAAGAACAAAAGAACTGTATTCCATCCCACACAGAAGTGCTCACATTATTCTTAGTCATAAAATGTGCAATACTGAGGAAGAATTACAGTTTGCACCTCGACAGACTTCTTCTGCGCAAAAGATGCCCATTCTCTGAGCAGCACTCAGCTGCCTAGTCCAGCCCTGCAACAGAGGTATGTATCCCATGCCAACTGAAGGCATTTATGGCTATCTTCTAAAAACACTTCCCCCACATACAGAATATACTGCTGTATTCTTCCGTGAGGTATTTGAAGGAGACTTTTATCCGACTGCAAGCCTCTCTTCAGGATTGCCGAGCACTATGTGACAGCTTCCTCCTTTAGAAGGAATCCTATCTACAGAAGACAGCCATTATGAAACCCTCTTCAGAGTTCCTAAAATTTCTCTTTACACTTCATTTAACCCATGATTTCCCAGTATTCAGCTGTAAAAATTGCACACGCACAATTTCCCCAGACAGAAAAGCAGATTTCCTTGAGAATTCCTTTTTAACCACTGCTGCTGTGCTGCTCTCCCTCAACCATCACAGGGAGACATACCCCACCCCAAACACCTGCAGCCCCCCATAAATGGACATCCTTCTTGTTCCCCTGAACTCTCCACCAAACACCTGCCTGCAGCTTGGGGAGCTCCCTGCCCTAACCAGCAACTGGCTCTCCCCATGACCTAACCCTCCCCTCCCTCCTCAATTAACTGCTGCCATAAAGCAACACACCCAGGTCCCTCCTCCGTCACCAGCACCCAAGTCTCAACTACACCCTGCTGACAACCCCCCCCCAACACAGAAACATTATCGCCTGCACCTGAATGATACACCTCCCTCCCCAAACTGGAAAGCTTCCCACCACCGTTTATCAGCTTCCTGGGCTGCCTGGACTTGGCACCTTGAGTTGTCTCTCACATGAAGAAACCTTTATGTCCCCCTCAGTTCATCCCTTGCAGCTGTTCCTCCCCAGTCCCCCCCCCATGCCTTCCCTTCTCGCCCATCCAGGGTCTCACCATGACCGCTCACACAACCCCCAGGCCTCTCATCCTAACCCCACATCTCCAGCCCCCACAACCCACCAAACCCTCAAGGCAGCCCAGGCCCTTTCCCTCCCCAGCTCTTTCAAATGGCATCTCACTGCGGCTTACATAAGCTGCTTCAAGAGCCCTTTCTCCCCCCCCCCCTTTTGAGTCAAAAGATGGAAATTATTGGAACATGACCACTCGGACCACCTGACAATGACAAACCTCCACTTCCCTTCTCCAATTTCAAACCTGGCACGCTCTCACCTGCAGTTACAGATTTATAAATGTATATTTTGCGTATCAGACACGCAGCATTTCTTTTAATGAGGAAGATGCAAATGTCTCTTTTTTAGCCCCCCCCCATGAGACCCACATATGCCACGCCAATAATCGGTTCTTCTTCTTTGAGCGCAAACAAAAATGCATTGTTTGGTTGAATCCCTACAGGCACTGGAATCTGCAGCAAGATAGAAAGTCGTGCACGTTTCCTTGGCAGGCAGGAGGGCAACCTGTGGGGCGGGAGGGGCCGGGCGGGGGGGGAAGGGGAGCCCCGCCGTCCTTCCGGCCTGGGTCCCCCCCCGGACCTCTCGGCACCAAGAAGCGAGGACCCCCCCCGCCCCACCCCAGAGGGACACGCGTCCGCCGCCCCTTACCTCGCCCGCCGCCGCCGCCGCCGCCCGCGCGCCTCCTGCCTCCTCGCCCGACTCCGACTGACTGACGGACACGCGCGAAGACCGGCCGCCAGGGGGCGGGACCGGCCCACGCCCCGCCCCCGACCACGCCCCGCCGCGCCCTGCGCCGCCCCGCCCTCTCGCGTCGCCTCAGCCAACCTCATGTCCCGCCCTCGCGGAGGGGAGAGGCGAGGCAGCCAATCGCCGCCCAGCGCGGGACGGAAGGCGTCCAACCAGCGTCTCTCGCTGGGAAGGAGAAGGGCGGGGCTGGCGCGGCGCGAGAGGAAGCGAGGAGAGGCGCGGCGGGGGGGGGGGGAGCGAGCGCCGGGCGCGGGCACGCGCCTCCCTTGTCCGAGGCCCCGCCTCCCCGCTCGCTCCCCCCCCCGCGCTCGCACACGCGACTCCCCATTCTCACGTGTCCGAGTCAGACTCGTGTATGGTCCCCGGACGTGGCCGAGATCTCTTTCTTCCCTGAGACCTTGGAGCGAAGGGCTGGCTTAGGAATACGGTTCATAAATGAATATTTCTAAGCAGTAGATACGTTTTAATCTATTTCCAGTATTGTGGGGTCGTGTTTTTTGTAAAGACCTTTAGCGCTCTAGTCCTGCACAGTCTGTGCAGTTATTCAGCAAAGAGCAGGGCTTTGGGGAAGATGGGTTGGGGTGAAATTAAGAGAGACTCTTGAGATTATTATTTTTAAAAAAACCATTTGGTAAAGGGGCTGGCATCGTGTACATTGCCACTCCAAAATCCCTAAGTCTTCCTAAGCTGCCTTTGGCCGGAGAGCTGCTCCACCCCTGGGCTTGCCCTTTCTGCAGCCGGGCCCCAGGCCCAAAGAGGCTGGCGGGGCAGGGCTTGCCTTCTAAGCCGCGAGAGGAGGGCCACGTGCAGGGGGTTCAATAACATCAGCAGTTCACAGGCACCCTGTATACTGCAGCTGATCTGATTGCAAAGCAAAAACCTCTTCAGCCCTGGTTCAAAGCTCTCCGGTTTGGGGTTGTGAAGAACCCCCGCAGCAGTTCCATTTGGGGGCCTGTCATCTGCATGGCAACTACCTTTAATTGTGTTAATGCTGGGAGCCGCTTACGAGGTCTTGGACTACAGTAGTGCCTATATAACGTTTCAAAATTAGATTTAAAATAAGCAAAATGCCCCCCAAAATTGGCTTATATTTGCTGGAGTCGTCATCTTTCAGGTGGACACTGTCCCTGGCCTTCAGTACCTTCCTCTCCTATGTCTAGGGAGATTGGGTTAGGGAAATCGATAGCAAGAATCCTATTTACAGTAGTGTGACTTGCTCTTGCATTCAGCTTTTGACCATTAAGGGGAGCTATAGAACTGGAGTACTATCAGGGCTGAGATCTAGCTTCTAAAAAGAGGTGGTGGTGTAGGAAAATCACATGTGATTCATGAATATTAGCCATTTATGTACCAATGAAATGGCTATCATTGCAAGAGGGCAGCAACAGAGGATTGCAAAGGATGAAAGAGGATTTCTCAGGGATGCAACATCCATTGACTCTGCCCCCTCCCAGGCACCCCAGCTCACCCCACCGCCAACACGGAGGAGAGCCAGCAGCCAGCTCAATGGCTACAGCTCAGTGGCAGGGGTTGGAAGTCCCGGCTTCAATCTCTGGTGTTGTCTGGTAGATTTGGGGGAAGACTCATGGGCATAGCGGGGGGGGGGGCAGCTATCCCTATCAATAAAAATAAAAATAAATACATAGCCAACTGAGGTTCTCCTCCCCCCAACAAAAAGGCCTTCCCCCACTAACAAAAATCCTGGCTACACCCAGGGAAAGACTCCTGTCTCAAACTGCAGAGGAGCTGCTGGTCCATGTAGACGGGGCTGTGGGTCATTAGACCCGAAGAAGAGCCCTAGAATTCCCAGCTCCCACCTGCCCCAGCCAGTGTGGCCAATGGGCAGGGCTGACAGAGCTGTAGTCCAAAGCCTCTGGAGGGCACAAAATTGGGGAAGGCTGATTTAAGGTGTGGGCACAGGACATTGGTTATCAGCAGTTACAGGGGTGCAGGCACATCCTGACACTGGGAGAAAGTTTCCTTAAGGCCATTCCTCTGACCTGAGCCCTGCAGGGTCAGACCAATTTCTCCTGGCAGCAGGGGCATACCTAGGGGGTTGGCTATGTTGCCCCCTGCCAGGGGCGCAGGCCCAGGAGGGCACTCTCTAGCTTGGAGTGTCTAGGGCCCGCCCGCCCACCTGCGCACTCCCTGGGGGGCTGCCCTGCTGCTCTGGGTGCCTCAGCAGAGAGGGAGGGGCTCTGAGACAGCTCCTTTCCAGGGGCACAAGGGAGCCTAGGTATGTCTCTGCACGGCGGCAGCAAATTCCTTTGCTAATTTTGCCCAAGACCGCTATGTGCTGTCTTCTCTCATCACCAAGGCAACTGAAAGGGGGGGGGCACCCAGTTTTGCATATGAGAACCCAAGTATCAAATGCTCAGAATAATAGAACATCTGTAGCATCCCAGCTACAAACTGTGTGATGCTAAATAAATACCACATTGGGGAAATTCTAGTTGAAAGCAGGCAGCCCATCCCTTCACAGGGGCTTAGTATTGCAAACAGGCTGTCAGCAATGGATTTTTTAAACAGATTTTCTGTGGAAAGGGTAAATGCAGAAGGCAGGGACATGGGCTGGCATTTTATAGAAATACAGAAAGCTGCCTTCTGCTGAGTCCGGCCACTGGTCCATTGAGCTCAGAACTGTCTGCACTGACTGGCAGGGGCTCTTGGGGAACAGGGATCTCGCCCACCCTCCCTGGAGGTGCCATGGGGGGGGGGAGCCAGGGACCTTCTGCAGGAAAGCAGGTGCTCTGCCACTGAGCTCAGCTAAGTTACATGGATGCTGCACAAATGTGCTGGCCTGAGGAGGAGCGCCCATCCCACAACATGCTTATGTGGAAGCTGCACTCACGAGTCACGCCATGGGACTAAAAGGACGGGACGCAGCTTCGCAGTCAGCTGCTCAGCTGAAACAAATAAAAATCCCTCACTTGCTGAGTCCACCAGACATAGGAGAAAAGTGGGCCAGAGGTTTTGTCCGCCTGCAGGGCGGGTGTCATCAGGCCAGAGTTTTACGGCTAAAGTCTTGGGCTCAGTTCAGCAGAGTGAGCAAGAACCCCCCCCCCTTGCAGTTAGCCAAGCAATACATACTCCGATCTAATATGGGGGAGGGCAAAAGGCCATCGAGTCCAGGTGCTAAAATTTCACAGCCCTGTGAAATTCCCAGTCCTTTTTTTAAAAAAATAATTTTTATTAACTGGCCAATCACATCAAATTAAATCATATCACATAAATTCCGAATTATAAAGCCGAATTTTAAATTTTGTTGGGGGGACCCATATTTCAAGATCCGAAGGGGAATTCTGATCATCTTCTTGCTGCTGCGTTAATGTCCTGAAATTCCCAGTCCTTTGCAGGTTTAAGCAGTACTCTGGTATTGCTGGTTTATTTGATTTATTTTCTCCCTTCCTTGATATTTAACTCACATCAGTGATTTAACTCACATCAGTAATCCCAGCTTTCTTTCCTGGTCAACTTCACAGGCAAAGCACACAAACAACCTCTCTCTCTCCCGACCCAACACACTAATTTATTCCTTCCTGCTGCTGGACATCCATTCTGAAGCAGAACTCTGTGCCACTTCAGCAATCTCTGAACACCTGCCGATCTGAATACAAGGTGCTCTCTTACCTGTTTCGTGTTCTTGTGCTCTGAGACCAAGATGGCGGTCAAAAGTTTTTTAAAATGCTCCTCCTTAGCCACTGCAAACATAGGCAATCCTGCCCCAGCCACAGTACCCCTGTCTCACCTTTCCGAGCAGGTGGGGCAGCCTTCTCCCCTGCCGGCTTCCGCTTCTCAAATGTCTTCTTCATGTCTGCCACTCTGAGGGCTTTTTCATCCTCTTGTTTAGTCTTCCTTTGTTCCTGCAGCCGACAACATTCCCCATTTTCTGGGGGCTTTCCTTCAGTGGTTTTGCTTCTGCCACTTTCGCTGGTCCTGTGAGAGGGGTTTTGCAGGGTCACCACCATGACTGCCGTGGCTGCCGTGGGCTTGAGGTTCTCTGCTGCTTCTGCCTCTTCCCCAGGGTTTGGCAAGCCACCTGCTTGGCTGTTTGACTCAAAGCCCAGTTCATTGCAGGCCCCAAGGTCTTCCCCACTCTTGTGGGGCTGGCTTCTCTCCCTGGGATGTCTTTCAGCCTCCCCCGAAACCAAAGCAAGGTTTGAAGCTGCCAGCAACTTTATCTCAAGGCCCTTGGTTCCCTTATCGCTCCCACGAACCAACCTTGCCGCCTCTTCTACACCAGTCAGGGTAACATGACTGCAGCCGATTGCTGCTCTCTCAGGCCAAGAGGCGCAGCTCGCCATCTGCATGTGGTCTCCACTTTGCCCATTGGGAAGAGCAATCAGTGGGCCTCCGGTTCCCCCATGGTTTTGTAGCAGAGGGCCTTCCATCTCTCCATTTCTTGGCTCCTCTGGAGAATCCAGGGAACTCAGGAAGCCAGCCTTGGTTTCCTCGCCAGGGGAGTTCAGCATCAGCTTATTCACTTGCCGGTTCTCAGCGCTGCTCTCTGAATCTGAGCGTGTCAGCTGCCTCCTCAATACCCCCTGGAAAGTGCTAGTCATATCTGCCCTCACAGCCTCCCTTCCTAAACTTTCTTGACTGCCAAAGTTATTTATTTGAGCCAGTGGCCAACTGCACGCTGTCATTTCCCTTTTCCTTTCAGATTCTGGAAAGTCAAATGGGTGGGTTTCGCCCTCTTGGGTCATGATGCTGTGCTTGCTTTCCTCTAGCCTATACCAGAGAGCCGTGGTCTTCCTGCCTTCTGCGTCTTCTGAGCGCTGCCTTTGGAGCACCTGCATAGAGGCTGGACTTTCCAGGCCCTTCCCATGCGCCTGCAAGGCCATGTGTGGCGCAGAGAGGAGGGGCTCCCCTGCCAGCTGCCCCGTGGAAGCTGCCTCACCTGCGGCTCTCTTCATCTGCAGGTGTCTTGTGGAGACATGGACTCCACAGACTCCATCCCTGGGCCTGGTCCCCTCACACACCATTTGCTCATCCGTTGCCAAAACAAAGCCATCACCTTTCACCTTTGACGTTTTCCTGGTGTGGGGAGCCTCTTTCCTTTTTGTGATGCTCTTGCTGTCGAGTGAATACCCCGAGTGCTGCCACGCAGGGGCTTCCATGGCAAGCAGCACACCACCTGGATTGCCTGGGGCAGTGCCTGTGCTGACAAGACCCCAACAACGTCGGTTCCCCAAATGTCATTCAGTTCAGAATCCTCTGCATCAGCTTCCCCTTGTATTTTTGGTGGGGGGAAGGGGGACAGACGATGCACCCGCAAGCCCACCAGTAGCTTGGAAACCTCTCTCTGTGGATCATCAGAAGCTCTAGTATCAACATTAACAACATCCAGGGCAGGTCACCCCTTGGAGAGTCACAGCATGTGTTTCTCTACCAAAACGGGACACACAAATATACTAAAAGAAAATGCACAACATGGATTTTTCCCCCACCTGAGCAAACGACACATCCAAAAGTCCAGTGGATTCCAAGCTGCAAACTTCTTTCTTGAAAGGCTGCATTACATTCTAGCAAATGCCTCTCTCCTTCCCAAGAGCAGGTTGCAAGAAGCTTTTCCAGCGATTCCCAGTGATTTGTCTTTTGGGACCAACCTCACGATGACGATTCACAGCCCTCCCTTTGCAGTCATTTATGGTAAGATGTTTAGATCTCTACACATCTGAAACTGGCCCTCTGCCCGTGGCTTTTTGGAAAGACTGAAAAGCAGAGGAGCCCACACATGGGTGCCCTTCCGGCTAGGTAGTTCTGGTTTGTTTGATTTTTAAAGATGACCTCCCTTGTCCCAATCCCCTTTTACGCAGACACTCCTTCCTTAGATGGTGTGTCACATAGGCAGTGTAAGACTGGACCTTGCTCTGGCTTCCAGTGATCAGAAGGAGGGAGGAGAAGGCATTTTTCAGGCAAGGAGGGAGATTGAGCCTGGAACTGTGTTGCAGAGATGTGTTACTGCTAAGCAAATGGCTGTGCCATCAAAAGTGTACAGGAGATAATCAAAGAGCCTGGCAGCAGCCTTGGAAATAAGATTCCTCATGGATGCCACACTTACAAGGAAAAATGCTGAGCATTTGCAAGGCCTTTCCTGCAGTGTCATCCCTTTGGAGCAAGGCTCTGCTGATAATAAAGTCCTTTAAATCTCTCCCAAAGGAGAGTGGTGTTGTTGTTGTTGTTGTTGTTGTTGTTGTTGTTGTTAAAGCTCCAAAGATCAGCTGGTTTGGTGCTCAACACCTTCAGCCCACGAGGGGGCAGGGCTGTGTGCAATGGCTGCTGTCCAGACCCCCCCCCCAGGCCTCCCTCCACTCCTTGCCTTTTATGGCTTGCTAGGTATGAGGCTTCCAAGACTCCCTTGCAGGGACAGAGCAGAAACACAAGAGTCTTGGCAGGGGGTCTGGCTGCTGCTGTTTGGGGAAGCCAGGCTGGTTCTCTGGCCCCCAGGTCTGCATCTGGGCTGGGCCCAGCAAGCAGAAGACCCCCCCTTCCCCTCTTCATGGGACGTGATGGCGATGACAAGCAGGGTCTTGCAGCAATACGCCTCAGTGCCTCCCCATCTCCTGCTCAGCACTTTAGTCAGCTTGGAATGAAAAATGCCTCACCGCAATATTTGGAGGTGCTTTGGGGGGGGGGTCTAAGGAGGGGCGAGTCTCTTCTTTCGCACCTTCCTAAAGCCTTCACTTGCTTAGCTAAAGCAGTTTGGAGATGACTCCAAACCCTAAACCAGAGTATTGCTATGGCGTTGGCGGTGGAGTCAGTCTGGACACCCCTGGTTCTCTTCCACACCTATGGTCCTGTGAATATGAGACTAGAATCAATAAACAAGGAATCTTGCTAACCCAGCTCAACCAGTTCCTTGGTCAAGGTCCTCAGCATCTTCTTTTTTTAATAAAATATTTTTATTGTTTTACATGACAAATTTCAATTTAAACATATCATTCACCTTCACATTTAGGATTCTCAGAATCCCTTGAGTCCCCCCCCCCTTCTCTGGTTTCATTGTCAATCCCTTTTCTCTCAGCTTATCCCCCCCCCCCAATTTGTTATACCGTATTGGCCCAAATATAAGCCACACTCAAATATAAGCCGCACCTTTAAAATTCGGGGGGGGGGGAGAGAATACCTGAATATAAGCCCTTAAAATACCCTTAAATTTCTGCAGGCACTCACACCCGTTCTGTTTTACCATAGGTCTATTTTAGCAGCGCTATCGTAAAAGCCAATCTTTGTAAGGTCGTGAATTTAAGACGCACTTTAACGTTTCACAGTCGGAATTTTTGGGGAAAGTGAGGATTATATTCAGGCCAGTACAGTATCTATTATTAACTTTTTCCATTATATTTTGTCTTTTACAAGTATTACTCTAATCCTGCCAAAGTTTTTGTTTATAATGTTCTCTTAAATAGACTATAAATTTTTCCCATTCCTTCCTAAACTTCTTCTTATCCTGGTCTCTGATTTTCCCGGTCAATTTCGCCGTTTCAGCATAGTCCATCACCTTCATCAACCATTCCTCTGGTTGGAACTTTACCTTCTTTCCATCTCTGGGCCAGTAGTATTCTGGCCCAGCATACATAAAAAGTCTTTTCTGCTCTCTCGGAATCTCGAAAATACCTGTACCGAAAATACCTGTGTTTATATGAAAGTTGTTGTCTTGCCAAATGGAAGGTGGTTCTTTTAAAATGAGATTCAGAGGCAATACAAACACGAAAGAGTGAGAAGATTTTTAAGATTTTATTCTAAACAGCAAGCATTATATCCATTACCAAGCAAGCACTTCTATCTGCCACTGGGAAGCCCTCAAGATGTGGCAAAGTGACACCCCCAGGCAGTCTTCAGTTTTTGCACGACCCTCTGGCCATCAGTTTGTGCATGTAAAGGTAAAGGGACCCCTGATCATTAGGTCCAGTCATGACCGACTCTGGGGTTGCGGCGCTCATCTCGCTTTACTGGCCGAGGGAGCCAGCGCTTCTCCCAAAACTATGCCCAACATCATCCGATTTATAGATAGCTAACCTGTGTGGCTTGCCTGACTGCCTACAGATTATTCATGAGCCCCCTTTCCCAGTGCCTCACTTTCTTCAAACAATGTCTAACATCAGATAAGGTGAGGGTACCCAGCGCTATCACTTCCTTCCAGCAGATTAGAACTAGGAAATTAAAGGCTGTTCTTCAGCCATCAAAGAGCTTAGGGAGGAGGAAAATGAAGGAACAGGGGGCAGGAAGAGGGCAAAACTCATCAAAATACAAATATCTTCTGGCTAGATTGCCCATATGTTCATATGTTGCAAGTTTGTATACGTCTTCAATCCAATCGCAGAAGGGAGCCGCCACATTTTTATTTTTCAAATTCATCAATACGTCTTTTTGCTTTAGTTAAGGGCACGGAGAGTCCATTCATATTGTCCTTTTGTAAGGTTCCATGTACTGGGTATATAATTCAAAAGGATATTTTGCTCTATAATTGTAAGCTTATTCCATACAGTTCTGTTGATAGTTTCAGTTACCTTCTGCCAAAAATCTTTCAATATAGGACAAAGAAAAAACATATGTTTTAGAGAAGCATTATCCCTATTGCATCTCCAACAGTTAGATACCTTAGATAGCCCTTTTTAAAACAAATGTAATGGGGTCCAATATATTCTAAATATTACATTTTTGTTGCATGAGCCTCGCTTAGTTTGTAGCAGGCCCTGCTAGAGAACCACAGACCCTATTTGGTAAAATACAAAATTTCCAATACTGTCTTGGTTTGACGCAGAGTGCAGAAAGCAAAATCAGCTAGATCTTTTAAGGACAGACAAATCTGGTGATCAAATTAGGAGTTTCTTAGCCCAGCAAAGTGCACATAAGAACGTCTTGAGAAGGAAAAAGGAGTGTTATGCTAATACATTTTGGAAAGATATTGGGCAAGCCATTATCAGGAAGAATGACAAATATTTATGGGGCCTTGTAGCACGGGGACTGAAGCAAACATGACGGATGGTAGAGGACCAAACCCCCATGGCCAAATGGGTTTCGCACTTCAGCAATATGTAGAACAGAAAGTCTGAAGAGGAAGAAGCAGCAGCCTATGGAAGAATGAATAAGGCAGCCTATTTGGTTCTGTTGTAGAAGCAGAAATAAGAAGTCCTCCTGGACTTGTGGCCCCACATGAAATGTATATAATAAATGACACAACAGTCTTTTAAAAAAAGAAAGAAAATAAAACCATGACAATAAATCAAAATGTCTAAGGCAGCTTTCTGAGGGGAGGCGGGTAATGCCTTTTGGCATTCTGCCTGTTTCCTGTCCAGAGCCCTTTAAGGACTGAGGGATGCTGATAATGTGTCAGGTTTTTTTCTTGCATGTTTCATTGCTTTTAAATTATTTTATTACTGTATTTCATTGTTAAAAAGCACTCTAAGATTATTGCTGAATTGCATTGCTATGTATATTACAGATCAATAAGTGAATTTTAAATGGTTCCAGGAGGCACCAGCTGGCCATCCCTGCAGGGGGGGGGGTGTTAACAGGATGGCGTTGCTGCACTTGCTGCTGCTTGGGGAGGGCACTGGGACACCCCCAGAAGTGTCAGCAATACTTCTGCATCAGCTGGAGCCCAAGTAGTGCAAGACCCCAACAAGAGTTTGTGGGCTAATTCTCCCTTGATCAGTTCAAGAACAAGAAGAGGAGAGGGAAAAAGTCCCTCTCTGCCCAGTCAACTAAAACATATTTGGCTGCTGATTGTTGCCTGGCTTTGCCATGGAAACCTTCATAACAGGATATAAACTTTCAATCTGTTGCACACGCACAGAATAAAACTTGCCAGCAGTTGGATACATGGAATATCCTAGGTTTTATGATGCTGTCTAACAATGGCTGGTGAGAACAGTGTTTTTGCTCCCCAGTGCAAAAGAAAAGAAAAAATGCCTTCAATGACGCAAAAGTTCAACTAGCTTCTGCATCTACTATTTCTGGGGATTACAGAAGAACCCTTGAATCAAGGTTTATTTAGAAATCTGTTTTGGTTTTGGTTTTTTAAATGAAAGACTCATGAAGGTTTCCTTTTGTTTGGGACTTTTTAGTTTAGAGAAATGGTGAGTGGGAGGCGACATGATTTTTGCCTGGCATGGAGAAGGTGGACAGATACCCCCCCCCCATAACACTAGAACTCATGTATATCAAATGAAGCTGAAAATTGGAAGATTCAGGACAGATAAATGAAGTTTTCTTCATGCCGTTAAGCTATGGGGCATGGCTCCCCCAGGAGGTAGTGATGGCCACCAACCTGGATGGCTTTTACAGTATTCATAGAGGCCACCAATGGCTACTTGCCACGGTGGCTCTGCTTCGCCTCCAGTTGGGGGCATTGATGCTTCTGAATGCGAGTTGCTGGAAACCACAGGAGGGAAGAGGGCTCTTGGGGGCTGCTTGCTGGTTTTCCACAATAGGGATCTGGTGGGAACAGGATGCTGGACTAGGTGGGGCAGTGGCCTCATCCAGCGGGCTCTTCTCAGGTTCTTACGTTAACAGATGTCAGCAGGGATCAAACCTGGGATTTTGTGCTTGCAGAGCCTGCACTGACCTTCTGCTCTGCTTCTCTCCATCCCCAGGTCTTCATCCCGCTAGGCGAAGGTCAACACACACCAAAGGGGGCGACTTGCTCTGTGGAACAACAGCAAAGAGCAGCCTGTACAGCTGGCCAAAGCCCAGAAACATGTCAACTCCAAACGGTAATTAAAAGCATTCCTCATTTCAGCTGATGACTTTTAAATGGTCAGTAAGAGACTGGCAAAGCACAGGGCAGTCCTTGGCTAAGATAAACACTGAGAGTTTCTTTCCTTCCAGCATGAGGACAATTTCAGGCGTTCCAAAAAACCCCACCCAGGCCCTGGAGACAAAGGCTGGCTGGTCGCCTTTAAAGGCAAAATTTGGTAGGGCTCTTACAGGGCAGAATCCCTGTGAGATGGAAACAGAGCTGACTCATCCCGAAATTGTTACAAGTAGGTTTTTTAATCCCGTGATTTACAGCTAAAGAGTCAAGAATGCCTGTTGTTTATTCTGGCTAGACACACTTTCAAATGGGGTTCCACACACGTTAAAGTACGCTGGTGTTATGTGAAAGTAACACAACAGGTTCTATGCAAGCGCAATGCATTCCCTTTTAGCTCCATTGTTGTGGCTGGAGTGGCATCAAAAGCGGGAGGAGGTTGCATCAGAACTGGACCCCTTTGGGGCACCAGCTGTTGATGTGGCCGCCGCTCTCAGGTCATAAACAGTGCAAATGAGGCACACACATGAAATCACTATTAAAACTGCCCTCTCTCTGAGACCAGGCAAAAATGAATGTAGAAGCCCAGTTGGTTAGACCATGGTGCTGATAACGCCAAGGTTGCAAGTTCAATCCCTGTCTGGACAGCTGCATATTCCTGCACTGTGGGGGGCTGGACTGGATGATCCCCAGGGTCCCTTCCAACTTTGATTCTCCACTATAATTAGATTTTAACTAACTGCAGAGGAAGCAACCAAGATGATCAAGAGGCTGGACCCCAAGCCTTATGAGAAATGGCTGAAAGAGCTGGGTATGTACAGCTTGGAAAAGAGGAGAGAGGCTGATAGGTGATATGACACTTGATACTTCATCAGCTTGGTCATCCTCCTCTGCACACGTTCCAGCTTGTCAATATCCTCCTTAAATTGTGGCACCCAGAACTGGACACAGTGTTCCAGGTGTGATTTGGCCAAGGCAGAACGGAGTGGGAATATGACTTCCCTTGAGCTGGACACTAGACTTCTGCGGATGCAGCCTAGAATAACCTAACTTTTGTTGTTGTTGCTGTATCACACTGTAGACTCAAGTTAAGCTTGCAGCCTACTAAGATCCCTAGATTCTTTTCACATGTACTACTGACAAACCAGATGTACTGCATCTTATATTTATGCAGCTGGTTCTTCCTGCCCAAGTGTAGAACCCTACTGAAATTCATTTTGTTAATTTTGGCCCAGTTCTTTTCTGTAGTTTTCTTTTCATGCTGCCAGTATGGTTGCATGTGGGCTGGTACGGTAACCTTTCGTTGTAGGCTTCTTGGCTGGGCTGCTAATCTGCAGTGCCCATTTTCGCAAAACATGCTTTCAAAGCAGACAGTGCAGAGGGGAATTTTCATTCCAAGGACTGCAAACAGGCAGTTTGTAAAGAATTTTTTATTATTTGTTTCCTCATGAGAAGCACATAATACAGTACACTTTTACTAACAAGTAAAAAAAAGTGCATATTGCATTCCCTACTGTGAATGTAGTCATACATACATACATACATTCTCACACACACAACACAGTGTACATAGGTGGGTTTGGTTTTTTTAAATAAAAAACAACAACCCTAGAATAAAAAAAATGTACATTGTACCAGGAACATATTTGTCAGCTTGAATTATTTCACACATTGATAAGGCCAGTTCAGATGGTGATGGGCTTTGCTAACAGTGGACAGTTGAGGTTTTGGGGGTGAGCTTAGCTCTTGGATGCAACTTATGAAGTGTCATGGAGCAAGTGCCTTTCTACTAGTAATGGCCATTCTTTGCCCTTCAAAACATAAACCCCGCTTTCATTTGCTCTGCTCTCCTTTACCACGTCTGGTGGTGGATGTAGAGCACCAAGTGTGGGGTGCTAACTGGGCCTGTCAATATCTGGACCAGCCAAGATTTTACGAAGAAGCAGCTCCATCTATGGACTTCCAATTTATGCTTCAATGAGCCCATCAATGTACATTGGCAACACAAACGATAAGCTGACTTGGACTGCAAAACAGAAGAATAAACAAGAATCAAAATGGGGCCATCTCATTTAAAATGTTCAGGATGAGCATAAGCTGGAGAAAGTAAAAGGTCTCCATTTGTGCATTTCAGATTTTAGGCTGGGACATATGTTGGCAGGGAGCACAGGCTCCAGGAGATCCACCTGGTGGAGAGGACAAATTCCTTCCGTCTTTGAGATGCCTTGTGGAGTCCCTGCCTGCCTTTGGCGCTGCATAGATTAATCCAACAAGTGTGCAGTGTGTGTGGAAAGAGGGTCTTTGTATAAGAGCTTTTTCTTTTTAAAAACTCAAAACCACTGTTGACAATTTCTCAAGTAGCAAATGGGACGTCAATGAGCCATTCCAAATGACAAAAGTGACTTCAGGTATGTAAGCATGATGTCAACTAAAAGTATTATAGATGGAGCTCTATGGGCACCATGAACATCAGAGGTACCAAGACAAATAAGAGTAAGAACTTCACATAAATACACAGTATTTGTAAACTATCCACAAGGCACTCAATTTAAAAAGAAAGTATAAGAAGTACCACCAGCTACCATACCATGCATCTAAATAAGCTAGCAGCCTCCTGCGGATTTAAAAAATAATAATCTTTGAAATGGTATGCTATGGGCTAGATGCTTGCTATTGGCTTAAAGACCTTTGCAGGTGTTTCTTTTTTAAAAAGGACAATGTCAACCTGAGATATACTAAGCAAGGTTGTACCCCCAGTTGAACTTTTCCAGGGTAAAATCAAATATTGCAGTCTTCCATATGCAATAAAGAACTATTTCGGCCATGAACTAAATTCTTAACAATTAACTCCCTGGAAATAAGAGGATAAACAGGACAGGAGGAGGAGGCAGCAGCCCCTTTCATGAGTCAAAATAGAACTCTTCAGCAGGGCTGCTAAGGTTTGGTTCAAAAAGTGTATTGGTAAGCTGTGCTGTGCTCTTATTCTCCACTGGGCAGCCTTAAGGGCTTCCAAGAATGTATATTGCTGCAAGTTTTATGTTCTATATTGCAAATAAGCATTAGAATGACAGGGTGGTTCCCAGCACCTGCTGTTGCCAAAATGCATCATACATTAAAGGAGGGAGGAAGCTAAGCAACCAGAAAGGCAAACTACCACTGCTCCACCAGGAGCAACACCAGCTGTACAGGGAATGCACAGTTGCCCCAGCAATGACCGGCAAATCTGGTGGTTCTTGAGAACGGCTGTGGGCCCTGGTCTGTGGCTACATCACTGTGGAAAAATGGTTCAAAGGTGGCTCAGCAATTCATCCAAATAAGTATGTGGCCAGTGAGCCAACCGGGGTCAGGGCATGGGTATGAGAGGTCAGTTGGTGTTCTGCTCTCCTTCTGCAGCTGCTGCCCTCTTGACTCACAGCTGATTGGGGCTGTAGAGAAATGGGGGCAGGCTGCTTTTGGGGGTTGGCGTTGGGACGTGAGTGAGGGGAGAAGAAAGAGGGTAGCAGTCGCCTTTTGATACCAGATGTCACACAGTACACTGTGTAGAAAAGCCAGGTGACAAAGCTGAATAATCCCATGGGTGGCGACTTCTGCAAGAAGCAAGTGTGGCAATGAAATGACTTTCAGCAGTGGACAAAAATGAAAAAGGAACACTAAACACAAAATGCATTTCATGCTACACACTACAAGAGTCTTGAACCCTGAAAAGGTCTTCTACAGTACTTTGACATGGTCGGCATAAAGTAGTGTTGCACAAATCAACACCCCAGCCCTAAAATTAATGAATCAACAGATTCACTCCGCATGGAACCTGCTGGCCACCCAGACGCAACCAGAAGCAAGGACCTCTGTATCAGGAGGAGACACACCCACGGGTTTTTGAGAATTGGGAGGACTGCTAATTAATATGTTGAGTACAGCTCATGAAAAGATTCTGAAATTCAAATTTGGCCTCCAAAGCAGTCCTGTGGCTTCCTCCCTGAAATGCTGGTCAAAGGGCTCCAGAGGAACAGGTCCAACATGGTAAGGGTGAATGCTGGGCATCTGGCCTGTGCAAATCTGTTTTGTACCTGGATAGGAAAAGCCACGTGGAACAATACTTATAATCAGAATACACACAAAACAGCTTTGTCTGTTCCAAGCTTATACTTCCAAGCAAAGAGCAAGGCTTCTGACTTACAGCATTTGCAGAGAAAGGGTTCTAACAGTTGGCACCTTGTCTGACTTGCCATTTGTGCCTGCTCAGTTTCCACCACAAAGCTTCACTCGCACCAGAGGCTAGAGTACAGAAATTGGTGCTGACCATTTCGCTTGCAGGCTTGATTGACAAGGAGACCTGGAGAAGAATCTCTTTCTGAGGTGTCCCTAAGCCAGCAACAGAATCATAGAATTGTAGAGCTGGAAGGGAACCCATGGGTCATCTAGTCCAACCCCCTGCAATGCAGAAATCTGTACCATGTCAACAGGCAAAGGAAGATGCCCCAATGACCTGAGTAGGAGATACCCACAATGCACGTGGAAGCTCTGCTGTGGACTTCAAAAGGTAAGAGCTGGTATGCTGCTTCCACAACTGTCCCAAGGGCCACAAGGAGTGACCCCACTGACTATCCTAAATATTTGCCAGCCCTAAAGAAATGTGGAGAGCCCTACTCTGGGTTCTCAGTAGCACTTGCTCATCAACTGGGACATGAGGCAATCCCCTCTTTGGCCCTGGACTGGCGATTGGGGTGGACCATATTCTGTCTGGCCCGAGACCTGTGTCTAGGAAGAGTGAAATGCCAAGAGTCCTCCCCTCCCCTTGGCTTGAGAGCCTCTGTGTGAGGCCTCAGAAGTTCTCCAAGACCTGCACCAGACTCACCTCTGGCCTGTGACCACAACAGTGTGGGGAAGGCTCCAAGTGAGGGTTCCCAGGGGAAGGATGGGTTCCTCTCCTCTGCTCTTGGCACTCCATCCCAGAAGGTTCCAACTAAGTCTGGAGAACCCTGGTGTGCGCACAGGGGAGGGTGCTCCAAGAACAATCCCTCCTGGACCTTTGAATTACAATGAATATTGCAGAGAGGAACCCCCCCACACACACATCTGGTCTTATTGCACAAGCCCCTCCCTTGTGGTGCTCAGAAATCAGCACAGCTCAGAAATCAAATCTTGAGCCCCAAGACACTCTGGCCTCGGTCAGCAAGACCAGCAGCAACAGCAGACCAAGATTCAAGTAACCTTTGACCCCCCGTGTGACTGGTGAGACGCACCTCTGGGGAAAGCGTCAAGAAGAAGTCTTTTTTCTTCAACCCCCCCCCCCCCGTGGCACCCAGGCAATAAAACAAAGGATGATGCTGCCCCAGTCCACAAACAGCTCTGGAGCTTGGCAGGGAGCACCGTCTGTTCCTGAGGCAAAATGCAGCTTCCTTCTGACTGCTGCAAGTTGAGCAAAGCACACAGTTCATTTTTACAAAAATATTAAGACAAAAGCGAAAAAGACCCCGATTCCACAGAAACTCTCCCCAATTTCCAAACATAGGTCAACAGTAGAAAAACAAACAAACCACTGCCACCCAATCCTTTATTCCATGTGTGATCAGCAACCTTAGGACATCAGGGTTATGGGCCCTGTGGGCCCCAGATGTTGCTGGACTACAACCCTCTTCAGGGGTGGCAGCAGGAGCAGGGCAACATCTGGGGGGGCAGGCTCCCCCTTCTTGTGCCACAATAGCTTTATGATAAGCTCCAAACTCAAAAGGTTGACAACTCAGAATTCAGCTACTGCTGTTTTTAACAGGGGCTCCAGGTTGCCGTCCCAAACAGCATTGATGGAATTGTCTTAGCAAAGCCACATGACAAGAGAAGGCAAGGAGCCACAGGATGATCATCCCACATCCCAGGAGAAACTCAAGATTCCTTCAGCCAGGCGAGTAAAGTCAGACCAGAAAGACCGTCACTCGGGGCACATAAACTCAAAGTCGGCAGGGATGGGGATCTGTGCAGTGGCGTTAACAACAATGACTGAACTGTAACTCTTCAAAAGGAGAACCATCAATTTCGGAACAAGATTGATTTTTGTGTGTTTTTTAAAAGAAAAATCCCATGTATAAATACGTGAAGAATGGAGGTAGCATGTTTGGTGTTTCCCTCTTAGGCTCTTACCTCAAGTGCCTCTTTGAACTAGGAAATTGTGCTCAAATTGAGCCGCCAGGGAAACCTTGCAAGAAAGAGTTGTTGCTTCTTCAGCATGGGAGGGGGAGAGAATCTGCCCCTCTGCACCCCCCCCCCCCCTGAGAAAAGCAGAGGCCCAGGTCACACATGCCACCATCGCCTTCTGAGCCGGGAGGCTGCGAGCGCCTTTTCCACTGGGTTGCTAGCCCTGTCAAGTCTCCCCCTTTCCCCACACTGGTAGGGATGGGGGGAGGGCAGAGAACTTTATCACCTTTTCGCAAAATGATAAAACTGCATTTAGTAGAGACAACTATAAAAGGAACAAGTTCTTTTTAACAAAGGTCATAAATATGTGTCAACTCTCCCCCATCCACAGCCTGCCCTTCAACTTTGCCAGAGCGGCTTCTGCCGGCGGCAAGGTGGCTTGCTCTCCAGTGGCCTTCAGGGCAGGCTGGCAGCGCACCACCGAGGACTCGCTTGACTTGGTCTCCCTGGAGTCCGTCAGGGCGGACAGGTCCGTCTCGCTCGCCAAGTCCTCTGAGGACAGGTTGAGGCTGCCCAGCTTGGCCAGGGAGTTGGAGCGCTTCAGCGGGGAGGAGACCGTCAGGCCGGCCAGCCGCAGCCTGGTCTCAATCTCCTGGGTCCGCTGCTTCACCAAGCCAGGCTTCCCTCGCACGCTGTGGATGCTGTCGCTGCTGGAGCTCCGCGTCAGGTTGGAGCTCCGGGACGACGACGGTGTGTAGCAGACGGTCTTGAGAAAGTCCTTTGTGAAGCTGCTTGTGTGGTCCACCGTCCGGCATAGGACAGGTGTGGAGGTCTTCTGAGACGCCCCGCCTACCAGGGGGCTTTTCTGCAGCTTCTCCGTGTCATTTTTCATACCCCTGGGTATAGGAAGAGGCTGCTGCTCCTGCTGGGCCACCTCCAGCTCCTGCGTTTCTTCCGGAATGCTGGCCCCCGCCAGGCCCCCAGGGCCCTCCCTCCCAGGAGCAGCTGCTTCAGGCGCTGGCAAGCTCTTGAGGCGCTCCAGCTCCTTCGTGTGCTTCCGGACCAAGCCCGCTTTCTGGAGCTGCAGCAGCGACTCCTGATGCTGCATCAGGTAGCTATTGGTGGTTGGCTTCTCCAAATCCTTGCTGAAGAGCAAGTACTTCAGGTCCTTGGTCGGCCGGGTATCCCTTTTTGGCGAGGAATCCTCTTTCATCCCATCGCTGAGGACGGGACTCCTCTCACAGAGAGAGTTTCTCAGGCCAGCTGGAGCTCTAGGGCCATCTCTGGGCTTCTCGGAAGCACTGCAGGGCCAGCCGGCTGCAGGTTTACTGTGATCAGCGCTCTGCAAGTCACTCCCCGCTAGTAGCGGAGGCAAGCGGATGCTTTTTGCAGTGTGGATTTCTTTTGGGGGAGACTCACAGAATGCCTGCTCCAAAAACGTGGGTGTCCTGTGCAGGAGGAACGGCGGCTGTGTGCAGACCGTGGAACTGCGGGAGGGGGAGGCCAGGTGCAGGGGCTCACATGGTTCCCCAAAAGTGTCGGCTGAGGCACCAGCACTGGCATACACGCAGTCGGCGCAAGACTTGTAGGAAGGCTTCACTTTGCTGAGGATCCCAAAGATGGCATCGTGCTGAAGGGGACAAAAGAGGCCAGGTTAAGAGGTGCCAGGCATGAAACAAAAATGGGAAAGCAGAACCTGCAATCCCTGCATTGCGGGAGGTTGAACTAGATGGCCCTTGGGGTTATTTCCAGATCTACCATTCCATAAGCCTGGGCACATCATCATGGGAGGGGCACTTCCAGCTGCCCCACTCCTTGCCCTGGAAGCCTCCCAGTTGATGCTGCAGGAGAGGGACTGAGCCAGTGTAGTATAGCAATAGTAATAACAGTGGTTTGTGTGTCGGACTAGGACCTGGGAGAGTTCCAACCTCCACTTGGCCATAAACTCACCAAGGGAGCCTGGGCTAGTCACAGCCTGTCACCTTGGCAAGGAGAGGGAAAACCATGTGCGCCACCTTGAGCTCTGTGGAGAAAAAGGTGGGAGAGCAATGCAATAAATAAGGGTAATTGGAGGAGTGTTTCTGGGACCAAAGTAAAACGGTCAAGCTCCCTTGTTGTTTTTGCTCTTGCCAGGAGATGTAATGTGGTTAGTGCAACTGTGTTATATTTATAGTGCTTTTGTTATATTTCCTAATACATTGTTGTTCTATTATGCTATTATGAAATTGTTCTTGTGATGACTGGTTGTGAGATGTGTTCCTGTTTTCTTGGTTGTAAGCCACTTTCAGCACAGAAAAGTGGCACAGAAATAAAATTATGAATTGTGAATGAATGAAGGTCTATCAGTGGCTGTTTAGCAGGTCTGCCAGCACATCAGGGTTAGAGCTTAGCCAATCAAGTATATGAGCTTTAATCAGTCCATCAAATCCACAGAAGTTCTAAGGGAAAAACACAAATGTTGGTTTTGGACTGCTTTAGAAGAAGCAGTCTTCCTCACCACTTTCCTGCACTAGACAAAAGTCTGTTATGATGCTACACATTGTCTGCACTTTTTATAAATACTTTTATTAAAAATAATTTTTAAAAGACTTTGCCCAACTGGTTAGGAAACGTGGGTGGCACTGTGGTCTAAACTACTGAGCCTCTTGGGCTTGCCAATCAGAAGGTCGATGGTTTAAATCCCTGCGATGGAGTGAGCTCCCATTGCTCTGTCCCAGCTCCTGCCAACCTAGCAGTTCAAAAGCACACCAGTGCAAGTAGATAAATAGGTACGGCTGCAGCGGAAAGGCATTTCAATGCGCTCTGGCTTCCGTCACAGTGTTTGTTGTGCCAGAAGCAGTTTAGTCATGCTGGCCACATGACCTGGAAAGCTGTCTGTGGACAAACGCCGGCTCCTTCAGCCTGAAAGCAAGATGAGCGCAGCACCCCATAGTCACCTTTGACTGGACTTAACCGTCCAGGGGTCCTTTACCCTTTCCCTTTTACTTACTAGGTAACTGGAACCTTTTGTGTCCTAAGGCACTGGGTCTCTGAATTACCAGGTGCTTGGGAGGTGGGGGTGGAATCATAGAACTGTAGAGTTAGAAGGGACCACAAGGGTCTTCTAGTCCAACCCCCTACATTGCCGGAATCACAGCTAAAGAATTCCTGACGGATTGCCATCCAACCTCTGCTTAAAAGCCTCCAACAAAGGAGGGTCCACCGCCTTCAGAGGGAGACCATGCCATTGTCCAACAGCTCTTACACTCAGAATGTTCTTCCTAATGTGTAGTCAGAATCAGAACAAGGGAGGGCTGTGGCTCACACTTCTTATGGCTACCTGGCTGGCTGCTCTCGGAAACAGACTAGGCTAGAGGCGGCCTGTGCCTCCTACCACTTGGCTTGGCAGCCCAGTCTCCTGAAAGGGCACCGTGGAGCTGTCCTTGGGGACCCTGGCTGGATTCAGTGGGGCTGTTCTTCCGTTAAGGACAAAACTGGGTGGCAAGCCAGCCACTGAGAAAAGATCCCCCACTACATTTCCATCTAGGAGCCCAAAGTGCATGGACACACTTTGCCAGGAATGAGAGACCCTCGGCCTGTAAGCCACCAGACTGCTTTCCTGAAGCCATGCCCACAACACATGATGTCAGGCATGGGGGCAGACCAAGTGAAGGGTATGGAAAGGGACTGAAGCCCCTGCCCATCAGTTGATATGCAGGGAGTTCAATTCTGCATGGGCCCCAAGGGCCAACTCTGGCAGGTGGGCAGGACAACCCACCTGTCAGTTATCCCCATAGGTCACTATAACGTCTGATGATGGAATAATGCCAGCACACCTTCCTGGGAGGGCAAATGCAACTGAAGATGTAAACCACTTAGCAAAAAATTAGAGGGGCTATGGAAGTTAGGAGGGAATTATAAACACAATTTTTCCATGGTCTGAGGGCTTGGTTTAATGCATCCAACCCAGCTCAGAAGCGGTATTTAAGTGTGCTAGAAGGAGCTGCAGAAATGAAGAGAAACTTGCTCTTTTAAAAATAACAGACGACAATGGTCTAAGGGACCTCTTGGCTGGCACACGCCACTCACAGTGGTGGAGAAAACCAGTGTCAGGTAAAATTAATGAATGTTAGAATGATGTCAGAATGAAGTTAAGTGGTTTTAGCAGTAATGTCATAAAGGTGTATGTAAAAATGGATGGTTAATAGGTGAGAATCTAAAGCTATAATATATTAAGTTAAAGGACTAAGACAAAAACAAAGAGGGAAAGGAATTGCTGAATTAACCAATTGAACTGGAATACAAAAAAGGGAGGTGAGAGGAGGTCAGGAAAGCAAGGAAATGAAATGTAAGATACGGAAGGATTAATTTGTTTTTAAGTGTTTTTTCTATTTTTTTTCTATACTTTGTATTTTGTATGTTTTTTCTATTTTTTCTCTATATTCTTCCTTGTCTTTTTTACTTTTAATTATGTAATTCTTTTTGTTTCTGAAATTTTAATAAATATCATTTTTTTAAAAAAGAGAAAACCAGTGTCAGAGCACCCAGCTTCCTCCCTGTGAGTCAGGAATTCCTCCTTCCCGCCAGACAAAGCCACAGAGGGCTTCCTCATTGAAGCAGCCATGACAGAAATAGCAGCCTTTGTCAGCATTGTGGGAGATTTCCTCAGCTGGCTTGGGCAAGGGAAAAAGGGGTGAGCTTGAGGGGCCAGGCAGGATGCTTCTGACTGGGAAGGCTGACTGGGGAAGTCTTTAGCTGCTTGAGGGAAACAGTCACTCAGAGCGCAGAGCTGAACTCCTCCCTCCAGAGGGAGAGAGGGCCACCAACTTGGGTTGCTTTAAAAGAGGATTACAGTGGTACCTCAGGTTACAGGCGCTTCAGGTTACAGACTCCGCTAACCCAGACATAGTACCTCGGGTTAAGAACTTTGCTTCAGGATGAGAACAGAAATCGCATGGCAGCAGCGGGAGGCCCCATTAGCTAAGGTGGTCTTTAGGTCAAGAACCGTTTCAGGTTAAGAACGGACCTCCAGAACGAATTAAGTTCTCAACCCGAGGTACCACTGCAAATACATTCATGGAGGAGAGGGATATCAATGGCTCCCAACCAGGACGGCTCTGCTCTGCTTCTGCATACCAGTCGCTGGAAGCCATGTCAGAGAAGACTGCTCTTGCGCTCAAATCCCGCTCTCTGGTTTCCCACAGGAATCTCGTTGGCCACTGTGAGGATGCTGGACTAGACAGGCCATTGGCCTGACCCATCGGGCTCTTTTTATGTTCTTCTATCGTTCTGTGTACCATTAATGTGCTGCTTTACCTGCTGCATTCTGAGTAAGGATGGATGCAAGTGACCTTCCTTCTCGTACCCTCCCACTCTGACAAGCTGTGATGTTTTCCATCCACAAGCTGCATCTTGGGAATATAGCATAACTGGTTTGTTTGAGGAAGAGGCTCAGTGCGCAAGCCAACCTGTGTCAGGTGAGCTGCAAAACTCTCAAGTGTCCCAGGGGTTGCTGGCTGCTGAGTTCATGAGACTTATTCTCCCGGATTGGTTCTGCTCAATTCCTAATATGTGGAGAACACAAAAGTAGGAAGGGGTGGTGAGCTCTGTTGCTCTAACCCTCACTTCAGAGGAGGCGTCAAAATAAGAAGGGAATAGGAATATGCAATCCTTTTCTCAACAGAGTGTCCAGATCAAGGGAAGTCTTAGCCCCCCTTCTATTCTGCCTTATGTCAGACACCACCTGGAATATGGTCTCGTTTTGCAGGCCACAATTTAAATAAGCATATTGACAAGCTGAAATGTGGGCAGAGGAGGGTGACCAAGGTGATCAAGGGCCTGGAAACCAAGCCTGATGAGTAACGGTTGAAGGAGCTTGGGGTGTTTAGCTTGGGAAATGGAGCAAGCTTGCTTTCTCCTGCTCTGGAAGGCAGGACCCAAACCAACAGATTCAAGTTACAAGAAAGGAGATTCCAACTAAACATAAGAAAGATCTTTCTGGTGGAAGGAGGTTTTTAGCAGTGGAATGGACTCCCTCGGGAGGTGGTGGACTTTCCTTCACCAGAAGCATTTAAGCCGAAGTTGGATGGCTACCTGTCAGGAATTTCTTAGCTGTGACTCCTGCATTGCAGGGGGTGGACTAGATGGCCCTTGGGTCCCTTCCAACTCCACAACTCTATTATTCTCTTTTTAAGAAAAGAAAAGCATACTCCTACTGCTATTTCTCCGTGTGAACTTTCCCGGAGACAGCTTACATGTTCTCTTCTGCTATATATTAATAGTTGGGCCTCATCCAACCCTCCCAGGCTGCCTGTGTCCCCTATGGAAAGAAGGGCTACTTACACCCCAGAAAGGAAAGCACAGTTCAGGGAGGGATATTCCATCACATGATGCATCCCTGAAGATCCTGCTTTGGGGGACAATATGAAGCATGGACTTGCGTACTAAGGGAGAGGGTGAACAGCGACAAAGTATGACATGACCTCCTGAAGGACTCCAAACAAGAGCAACTACCATGATCTGCCTTTGGTCATGCCAAGGCATGCAACAATATCTGTGTGTTTGTGTGTGTGTGTGTGTGTGTGTGTGTGTGTGTGTGTGTGTGTGATACACACAACCAAACACTCTGATGTGCTCAGCTGAGCTCCACAGTTCAGTCCAACACACACCTCAAAATCCTCAGGGCAGCTCCTCTTGCTGTTGTTGTTGTTCAGGTTCTCACAGTTCCACCGGCTCTCCTCCTCCTGCGCAGATGAGTGACGCTTCCAGCGCTCAATGAGCTTCTCCTCTGCAGGGTCTCCTTCTTCCGGGACAGCAAGCCTGGGTACAGCTCCGGCCTTCAGGAGGCTGACCTCAGGATTCCCCTCCACAGTTTTCTCCCCAGAGACCTCTGCTCTCTCCACGCTCTTCAGCTTTTCCACTGGAGGCTCATCAACAAACCCCAAGAAGGGCAGCTCAGTTGCTGCCAAATCTGCCTCCTCCTCCTCTTCCTCCTCCTCCTCCAGCAGAAAGTCCCTCTCCAGGTCCTCCAGCTGGAAAAGTGACTCTCTGTTCACAGGCAAGGAGTCAGAAAGGCGCCTGAAGCAGTAGTGGAAGCCCACGGCCTCCTGGCTTGTGCGGGGGTCTGCACAGCTGGGCTGGCAAGGAGCATCCAGGTCAACATCCAGACTGTCGAGCAGATAGTCACTTGGCCCACCAGAGCTGCCCAAGTTCTGGGGGAGGCTGTCCTCAGGCTGTTGCTTCCATAGCTTGTTATGACGCTGTTTGCTATGGGGCCAGGCAGCCGGGTTGGTGGCGGGGAGAGAGATAGAGAGAATAAATTAATCATGTGTTTCTCAAAGTTCCTCACCAGGCCTCCTCTCTCTCAGCTGTCACCTGGGGGCAGCCATTCCATAGGACTGCCTCAGTGGAAGAGACAGCAAGCAGCAGGGCTCTGTCCATCAAACTTTGCTGAAATGTCCAACAACATCAGGCACCCCCTGCATTTGCAAGCTGGTCATTATAAGAACAACTGTTTAGGAATGGGTGCCTAAGTTTGATTTCCCTCCCTGTCCCTTTCCTCTTGTGTGTTACCGTATTTTTCGCCCCATAGGACGCACCGGCCCATAGGACGCACCTAGTTTTTTGGGGGGGAAATCAAGGGAAAAAAATTTATCTCCCCCCCAGGTTTGCACAACCATCCCAAGCTAGAAGAGGGAGACGGAGCGCTCCATCTCCCTCTTCTGCCTTCAGGGACAGCTTGCCCCGCTGTCCCCCGAGTTTGTGGGGCTGGCGGGGGGAGAAGCAAGCTTGCTTCTCCCCCCCCCCGCCTCCAGATCAGGTCAGGGAATAGCGGGGTGGTAGTGCTCCGCCTCCCCGCTATCCCGCGAGCTTGTGGGGCTGGCGGGGGGAGCAGACTTGCTTCTCCCCCCGCCAGCCTCCAGATCAGGTCGGGGAATAGCGGGGTGGCGGCGCTCCACCTCCCCGCTATTCCGCGAGCTTGTGGGGCTAGCGGGGGGGGGGGAGAAGCAAGCTTGCTTCTGCCCCCCGCCAGCCTCCAGATCAGGTCGGGGAATAGCGGGGTGGCGGCGCTCCGCCACCCCCCTATCCCCCGAGCTTGTGGGGCTGCAGGCTGCTGCCCACAAGCCTTGCGAGCCCGCGGGACATCCCGCCGGGCTTGCAAGACTTGCGGATAGCTTCCTGAAGCCTGCATTTGCCCCATAGGACGCACACACATTTCCCCTTCATTTTTGGAGGGGAAAAAGTGCGTCCTATAGGGCAAAAAATACGGTATATGTTGTTCTTATTTCTTTCCTTTTTTTTAGTTTGCAAGCCTTTGGGACAGGGATTGTCTTTGTTTTAACAGATGGAAGCCTCTGGTAGCCGTTTTGGTGAGTACCAATGCCCTAAATGAGAATGAATTAATGTATGAAGAAAACCTTGAGTCAGGCTCAGAGCAGACTGGCAGCCCATGAAGACTTCATCACCTGCCTTCTCTTTTCTCTTCTTTTAAAGTAATTTGTATGGCTGTTCCCCCCCCCCCCATTTTAGAGTTAAGTAAAGACAAAGGCAAGACAAGAAGAGGTGTGCTGAGTCTGAGGCATATGAGCGCCTCCTTCTTCTGAATGTGTGGCTCTGTCCTGAGCAGAAGAACAATGGGGTCGGTGGCAGCAGGGGGCCAATGCTTACCTTGCTCCCTTCACTTTCCCTCCCAAGCCCCAGCGCCCTACCTGGCATCCAGAATGCCCTCGTACTCCAGCAGCTGCCTCATGAAGCCAGCATTGGGTCTGGCGATGCTGCGCTTCTGCTTGACGTAGTTGTATGCTTTCTCCAGGGGCCAGCCAAATTCCTTCATGGCGTACGCGATGACGGTGGAGGCAGAGCGACTCACACCCATTTTGCAATGGACTAGACACTTGGAGCGGTTTTTCCTGTAGAGGGGAGGGAGGGAGGGAGGGAGATTGGCAGCTGGGGAAAACAACCATTCTTGGTTCTGCGGCACAAACTGGGACACTTGAAAGCTTTTGTGAATCAAGATTCCAAGCACCTCTTTGTCAACAAACAAGCATTTATTTAGGGCATGGGTATAGTAGCTTTGGCTGCCTGGCAGCACAGCACAGGTGCTCATAATAGCAATGGCCACGAAGCCTCTGCGAGTGCGTAAGAGCTCTGAACTCATATCCCAGCCCACTTATGTACTGGTTGGGAGAGGGAGAGTGTTAAGGCAGATCCATCTCTCTCCAACTCAGCTCCACATCTGTATATAAGGATAATGCAAACACACTCTGCAGGGCAAGTGTGAGAATGAATGAAGCAGAGGGTCGTAAGGCGCTATGCAGATCACAACAAATAGCCCCATCCACATCAGAGGCATGGCTGGTGGTGACATGAGAGAGAGCCTTATCTGGGGCTGCTCCCATATTGAAGGATTCCCTCCTGAGAGGCTATATGGGCTCCCTCTTTCCATTGGCAGGCCGAGAGCTTCCTGCTCAAAAAGGCCTCTGGAAACTGAGGTGCAAACAATGCTGATCGCTGGGCAGCTGTCAAGGCAAACTGTAGTTCAACTGCTGGCTCTAAATGTGTTCTGATAACTTGGTTTTTAACTAGTTTGTTTTCCTTTGTATTTTATAATGATGTTTCTAAACGTTGTAAGCCACCTTGAATCCCAACTTAGGAGAAGGGCAGATTATAAATACAATAAACAAACAGTTAGCTTATACACTTTTTGCCAAGACAGCAACACCAGTGATTTAGGGGACAGGCCAGCTGGTGGCTCTCTCTGGGCTGGTGCAGCCTAGTGGCTGAGGGACTCCCCAGGAAAACACTGGCTCTGCTGGGGGCAACACAGGAGGAAGACTGCTGACCTGCCTTACAAGGCTGTTGGAAGGATTACCGAGACCATGTTTGCAAAGCTGTTTGAAGGCTCCTTTGTGCCATATGAACGCTAAGTATCATCAGTGAAAACAGTTAGCAAGGGGAGCTTTATTTTCACCAGCAGGACACCAGGGACATGGAGCTGCCTGGGCATGACTGCTGCTGCCACCCTGCCTTTCTTGTAAACTTTGCTGGTGAAGCTGCCCTTCTGTTTGGAGGCAGAGCCCTGGGCTGCACTCACCACAGTGAGGCTCTCCCAGCATCCAGAAGAGGGCTTCCCTCATCGCTGCCAGAACACGGCATGTGGAAAAAGTGTCCCTTCTGTGCATCAGCTTACTTGGCTTTGTTGATGAAATGGTAGGCCTCGTTCCAGTGGGCAAGGAGGTCGGTGGTCTCTTCATCATAGACCCTGATGTTGTGGTATGCAAACAAGCCAGGGAAAAAATTGTCAATCTCCCTTGTGACGTTTAAGATGTAGTCAACGCTGCAAACATAGGAACAGATCAAGACAATGTTTGTGCAAAACAGATGAAATGTCTCCTGCACTAGCACCACTTGGACTTACAATCCCACCCGCTCAAGATTACCCAAATGATGACCTCTTGGCCTTTCTATTGACTGCTGCCCATATGGAGATAGCCAGATGCTGGAAAACCGGAATTGGGCTGAACAGTGATTCTTGGTATGGTCAATAGCATTGGCTGAACAACTAACATGCCAGGTCAGAGCAGAAAAGGGAAAAACAAACTATTCCTTTTATATCATATGGCAGATGTTTATTGAATACATAAATTGTTCAGACTGTGGCAGGAATCCACCCAACACTCACGCGAAAGTGTGGTGTGATCTTTCAGAGTAATCAAATGAAACTTTGTTACACAGCATGACAAAAGTCTGTAATTTTATCAGGGCAAGTTATTTGTTGTTTACTGTTGTAACAACAGTTTTATAAGAGACTGTGGTTTTATCGTGATGGTGGGGGCAGGGAAAACAGCAGCATTTCTCCCTGTCACAAGGCCATTGCCTGGTTTGTAACAACAGAAATTCTGCACCAGCAAAACCTCAAGTTCTGCATCTTTTATGACATATGCAGACATCTGCCTGTTTCGCTTTACTTCACATAAGCTATTCTGCCATTTTACTTGTTTGCATAATGTACTCTATTATGGGCTAGGAAAAAGAGCTGTGCTGGGCACTGAAACTCTCCCTGGAGATCCAGACGCCTCGCTTAGCCACCCTGTGAATCAGAGCTGGAATGGCTTCCAAGGGTCATCTAGGCCAACTGCCAAGAGAGGACAAGGCTCCTGGGACTGAAATCAGCAGCACAGGATGAGGAATTTTAGCACGTGCAGTTTCTCCCAGCGCTGCCACACCACAACAGGAGAACCTGCACTTGATGAAATTCTCTCTCATAAACCACCTGTTAAAAATCAAACTGGCCAATTTGCCACCTCTCCTCGACTTAGCCTAGGCCTCCTTTGTGCTGCCTTAAAATGCAGCAGAACTCAAAATGTTTTGATTAGAACCAATTGTGAAAGTTAGATGAAGACACAAAGATTAACCTGGTTGAGCCTCAGCGTTCATATTAAGTTGCAATCCGAAGTTAGGGTGGAAACACCAGCATCAAACCTTGACAAGTCAGCATGAAATGCACAGCAGCTGGTTTGGGCACAGAGCCAACATGTCCTCCCTGCCCCCCCCCCCGGATGTTTCAAAAGAAGAGCCTCAGTGACCAGGGATTACCAGCTAACTGAGGAGCTGGAAAACATGGTACTCACCCAGAGCCCCGTAGCTCCTCCAGGTTGGAGGCATTCCACTCGGAACCCTGGAAGAACCACACTAGAGTCAAGACACACAACAAAAGCAGCACCACAGAGGCGTTCGTGGCAAAGGCTTTCAAATGACTGGGCTCACCTGCTTGGCAACTTACCAGGTACAGATGGTCAAAAATGAGAGAGGGCTTGTCCATCTGCCCCAGGATTAGCAGCATCTCATTATCAATGAACTCTTTGAACTCCTTCAAGTTGCAGCTCATGTGCTTCTCCAGCTCATTCCGTATCTAGATGGGCGAGAGAGTAGCAGAGTGAGGAAGGTGGCCAATCCACCCGAACATGGACTGGCCATGAAGGGAGTCACTGCTCAGCGTGAAGGAAGCCCCGGGTCCAACCTCTGGCACCTCCTGTTAAGAGGATCAGGCACCATGAGTCAAGAAAGGCCCTTTCTCTTCCTGAGGCCTCAGGAGAGAACCTGGGCTAGATGGACAAGAGCAGCTTATGTACCACAGTTACTTATTTATTTAAAAACATTTATATACTGCTGTTCATAAAAAGCAGTTTACAACTATTGTACAAAAAACCATACCATAAAAGAGATATTAAAAAATTAAAATAAGAAATCAGCTGGCTATCATGGAAATAAGTATTCTTAATTGCCTGCATAGACCTGATGGAATAGAAAAGCGTCGGCTGAATCTCTAGTGTTCCCCACAGCTGGGCCAATGACACCAAAGACTCAGTTTCCTCTTGTTGTCAAAAGAGCCTTGCCAACTTGGGGAACAACCAGTGACGTTGCTCCTGCAGATGATCCCAGTGATCGTACTGGGATGTCAGGGTTCAGGCACTCCTTGATGTACCCTGGACCTAAGCTGTTGTAGATGGGCCGTCAGTGCAGATGCTCAACTATGGTGTCATGGGTTGTCAGCCAGGACCCCCATCTGCAGTCTGGGGCCTGAACAGAGAGAGAAACTGTTCTCAGAGCTACTGGAGCAGAACACCCTTTGACTAGTGAGGGGGCACCTTACAGCTGATACCAAAGGGAGGGCCCCCCAAGGTCAAGATCCTGGGAAGCCCCTCAGCTGTGGGAACGGATCACCAACACAACTAGGTTAGAATGCCATGGGGGGGGGGGAGTAAGTCACGGAGTCATCCTCAAGGTTCAAACTATCTAAACATAATTATCTGCAAGGGAGGGGGGAAGCACAAGGAGGTGTCCATGGCTCTCCACCTCCTCAGGTGGGCTGGACAGAGAGGCAGCGACTGGACCAAGGTCAGCCAGAGAACTTCATGGCTACACGGGGATTTGAACCCTGGTCTCTCCCAGGTCCGAGTCAGACATTCCTACCACTGCATCACACGGCAGCAATAGTAGTAACAACAACAACAACAGTATAGGGCCTCCGATTTTGTTTGCTAGGCAGCGAAGGAAGCAAGGCAGTCCCAGGACAGGCCACCGGAGGCTCCGCTTACTTCTTTAGAGGTTACGTTCTCCAGATCTTTGCTCATCATAATACTTCGGAGTTTGGCCTTGATGTGGCGTTCTGCCCGCTCCCTCTCAGTTGGTCTGGAAAGGCAAGAAAGGAGATGGGAGTTGCCCAGAAAAGAAATCTGTGAGGCTGCAAACCATGGAGCCTGACTCCCAATGAAGAGCTGTTCCCTGGGAACCCAGGAACTTCTGCTTTCATTGCAAAAGCAATCAAGTTACTAGTGCTCATGTGAAAGAAAAGCTAAACTCAGGCTACAAAGTCAGTGTTTACTGAAGATTCAAGCAGACTGGATGTGTGGTGCCACCATCTTGTTCCTCCATAGAGCTGCACCCCAGTATTTCCCCAAATACACCCAAGTACCTATCAAAATCCTACATATACTATCCCCTTCTTGCTTTCCATGGTTCCATCCTGGTTTTGAGGCGGGGGAGGGGAAAGAACACATAATTTCCCCCAGAATTGTAGAGCACCAAGCACAATTTATGCCCAGGATTGGTTTTCACATTTAGCTCTGAGGAGGAGAGCCCACTGGATCAGGCGAATGGCCCATCTAGTCCAGCCTCCTCTTCCCGCAGGGGCCAGCTAGATGCCCATTATGGGAAACCTGCAAGCCGGACCTCTCCCCTTCTGTGGCTTCGAGAAACTGGTATTCTGACTGTGAAGGCAGAGCATAGCTCACAGGGCTAACAGTAACGGATATGCTCTCCCCGATGAATATAAGAACCCTTCTATTTGTGGGATTTCTCTAGTCAGAACAGACCAAAACCCAAAGGGGAGGACTCACGTGTCCACATATAGAGCTGGCGAGTCGGGGCGTGTGGACTCCAAGTCCTGCATGGCGTTCCACTCATTGATGCAGCTTTGCTCGGAGGCGATGCAGCTCTCGTAGTACGTGGCCCAGACGAGCGCCATCCCGCCAGGGAAGTAATTGTGCCTGCGAGCCACCTCACAAGCCTTGTGGAGGATCTGCAAGGCGGACCTGCAAGCATGGAAACCCAAAGAGAGAGAAAAATTGCCCAAGCGCCAAGAACACAGGAATGGGGGAAGGCAGAGGGACTGATAAAATAATCTGCAGAGGAACAAACATTAGCAGCGGCAAAGTTTCACTACGGTTGAGCTGTTGAATTTATAAATTATGAACATAAAAGAGCCTGCCAGATCAGACAAAAGGGAGCCCAACTAGTCCCGCACCCTGTTCTCACAGTGGCCAGCCAGATTCCCATGGAAACCCACAAGCAGGACCCAAGCACAACAGCACTCTTTCTTCCTGCAGTTTCCAGCAACTAATGTTCAGAAGCATCTACTGCCTCCAGCTGTGGAGGGCAGAGCATAGCAATCCTGGCTAACAGCCAATGGTATCCTTAATCTCCTCCATGAATTTGTCAAATCCTCTAATTACCTTCACATAAGTCTCAATGCAGTTTACAAGCATATGATAAATACAATTAGAATACCAAAAACGAAAAGAAACAAAAAAAAGATGGGTTTGAAATCAGAATCCATGCTAACTGGTTTTACTGAATTAAGATGCAAGATGAACAGTTTAAGGCATCTGAAGCAGAGTATTAGGTGATGCTTTCCCAGAAGTGGGATATTATTATGGAAGAAGTTTCACACTTTGAATTTTTTCCCATCCCATAAAGGTACAGGAGTTGTGCCATCCCTGTCACTGGCACAGGACGACAGAGGCCAAGTAGCAGGAACAGGGAGTTCTTTGTTGATTACATTTCTCTCCTCTGTAGCACCATGGAACCCAAGGAGGCCTTTGTGGGGATCCCTGCGCAAGAACTACTGCTTCATGTGCCTTCGTCAGGTGGCAGGAAGGATGCTTCCCAGAAACACCATCCACATGGCGGCAATGCCTGGCCCCACCCCCTGCTGTCTGCACTGGTGTGGTTGAAATTTCAGGAGGCCCTTCCCACCAGTCTTTCACCACGAAGAGCAATTTCCACACCCCTGCAGTTCAAGCAGGACCACCACATAGTTTGTGTCCATAAACTGGGCCTTGGTAACATGCAAAAGCGATTAAGTGCAGGGCAAGAACATAATCCACTGGTGGCTGGGCCCATGCCTGCGCCAGCCCTTAATATTCTAAGGGGGAGGGTGCCCTCTCCAGGCCTCCTCTGGGCACTCTTTTTGCATGGGAGCAATACAGGGACAGGCCATGCTGAGCTGGACTGGAAGCAGAACAGAAAGTAAGCCAATGTGCAAAAGTCCCCTGTGAGCACCGTGGAAGCTTGTTAGGTGACAAAATAACAGGTGGCTAAAGATGGCTCTGTTCCACTTGGCCTCAGGCAAAACACTTGACTGGGTGTAGGATGTGGGGTCAAACAGCAAGTCGTTCACAGGACAGCTGCAGTTATCACTCAATAACCTGAAAGTGTGAAAACTGTTCTCAAGTCATCACAGATCACGGCCTCTGCTGACCCATGGCAATTATACATTAGCAAGCAGCCAGGGACACATGCATGAGCAGAGGTGAAAAGAAGAGATCGGGGAGGCACAGAAGCTAGAAAGGGCCTCCCTTGCAGGCAGAAGGTGCTGGGCTCAATCTCTAGACTTTCCGGGAAGGGCTGTGGAAGACTCTTCTTTGCCTGAGACCCAGGAGAGCCACTGCCAGCCAGGAGAGGCAATGCTGGGCTATGCAGACCTGAGAAAGTCTGCTTCCTATGTTCTTCATCATTAGGGTTGGTATAACTTGAGATCCCTCCTCTGCCCTAGGCTGTATCCTACTAAGGCTTTGTAAAAGACTGAGTGAAGGAGAGGGTTCTAGGGAAAGGTGAAGCTGCAAAGTTCTATGAAAAGGTTTAAAGGATGGATTTCATTTCTTGGTGTTCTACAACTGCAAAGCTTCTGCACAATTTATATACCTTTTTCGTCATGCTGGGTACTCCTGTTCCTCACATTATTAGCCTTCCTAAATCATTTACCAGTCCAACTTCATGCTCTGGTTCAGCAAGACACCAAGAGTGTTGAGACTCTCCCATGGGACAGAAATTCAATTTCCCAGCCTGTCTTTAGAAACCTAAAATGTAAGGGTGGGTTTGCAGCCTGGCAGATTTGATGGACAAGGAAGAATGGCTCCAATTTATTCATCTCATCCATCTAGTTTCCCTCTGGTGCTTTTTCTAAAGAGAGAGGAGCTAAGTTATATCATAATTTATGGTCAAGAGTTGGCCTAGCCTTCTAGGACCCCCCTCCCCCTCCACCAACTGCAGCAATTCAGTGATTGAGTTGTTCTGGGGGTGGAAGGCAGGGATTGTTTGCCAGGCAGGGGCACTCTGGAGTGCAGGTGAAAGGCTACATTTTGTTGTCTAGAAGGGAATGAGAAGAGTCAACTGCTGAAGAAAAAGAAAGAAGTTACTCACCACATTGCTTGAACTGAAACAGGCTTGAAGATATGCATCCTCCCTGCAGTGCTGACGCTGAACCCACTAGCAAGGAGACCAACAGAGAGAAGAAATCACTCTATGCTCCTGGGGCCATGCATAGCAAGCTATTGTTGCTGCGGTTATCACTATTATGAAGAAGAAATCATTCACACTCTTCGGGATGTGCATCACAAGTTGCTGTTAGTAATGCTATTCATTCTTAAACTGCTTTATAACCAAAGCTCTCATAAAGTATATATAATGTTGTATTGCTAACTACAGAACTGTATATTCAATAAGAAGTTGAGGGTTTGGTCGTGTACCAAAAAGACACACCCTTAACAGTAGCTAAAATATATCTATACAAAAAACTCAGAGTTTAATGAAGTGGCCTTTCCCAGCAGACCTGCTCTGCCTAACATCACCTTCGTTTTGCTAGCCGCCAAAATGCTCTTGTTTCTTACCCATCACCATCTAGATGGATCTTTGTGTCACTCCACAGACGCAGAACCATCCCGATGGTGCAGCTTTTGCTACCAAGAAAGAGAAATGACAATGTTTGACAGGCTTCAAACACATGTGGACCTCAACAAAACAATGGCCAGATTTCATGCATTTGTTAATTACATTTTTATTCTGTCGGGGTGGCATATATGGTCCTCTCTCTTGCCACAATGCCTCAATTTTATATTCCCTTGTGAAGCAGGTTAAGCGGAGAAAAGTGACTGGCTGTGGTGATCTTGATGGCAGACTAGGGGCTCTGGTTCAAGTCCAAAACTCCGGGCCTCTCACAATTGTTTAACATCTTCAAGATGCCTTTCAATTCCCACACAAACATCCCGGGCTGGTGTTCTAGAGAAGGACACCTTAGAAACAGCCACAGATTTCTGGTGAGTGTTCTTGCTGTGGGTGGGAGTAGGTATCCAGAGTTTGCCCCTACACATGACACCTGAACATCTTTTATATTTTATTGTCAACTCAAGTGTCAATGACACCCTAAGCCTTTGCATTAAAATAAGACTATGTTTAAGTGTGTGGTTTCTACTGCAATTCTTTTGGATGATCGTGACCCCCACAGAAAACAACAGGCTGGTGGCATTTTCCCCCCAAACCTGCACTCACCTCTCCTTGCTTGAAAAGTCTACTCCCAGCAGGATATTCTCCTCCGTGTCTTGGCGTCCGGTGCTATAGACAACCACCATGTACCTCACCCGGTCTGTCCAGACACTTTCCAGACGCACAGCCTAAAAACCAGCAAGACAGTTCTCAGTGACCACTTCCTTCACACCAGCCTCTGAGAGCCCATATTCTGAGGGTCTATTAAAGTTACAGGTGTTCCTCTTCAAGTCAATGTCTCAGATTTTTCACAAGCTCTGTATTGGCTTACCTAAGTATGTTTCTGAGGAGATAAAAGGGAGGGTGACTTAAATGGAATTGCACCCCACCAAGCGGTTGACACTTTTGCCCTGCTCTGTTAACGAAGTGAGGAAATGTTCTCTAAAGGAGCAGTGGAAGATCTGTGGTGGCCCGCCGACTGCTGCTGGACTACAACTCCCATCATTCCTAACCACTGGCCATACTGGCCTGGGGTTGATGGGAGCTCAGCAAGCTCTGGAGGGCTACACCTTCCCCACCCCTGCTCTGAAATAGGCTCCTTGGGGCCTTTTAGGAAGCAGCCCAAGAGACAGTAGGAAGCCAGTGCAGGTGCTCAAACCACAATTCAAACAAGGCAGCAGCGCTCTTGGATTTCAATGGGAGAAACTGCACTCATCTTTGAGCTGGCTTGTGGCTCAAGCTGGATTACTGTGCCAGTAAAATGATTCCAAGGGCTGCTCTTCTTCAAATGCTGCCTTCACCATCCTGGATTTTAAGCACCACCTGCGGATCTGCCATACTCTCTCACAAGTCCTTTATCAAGCACCGCACAGAGATTGTGGTCCAGACACATGGGGGTTGCGGAATGAGCAAGGCCTCTTACCAATTTGATCCTGTCCTCACAGCGAAGGAGGTTGATCATCACCTGAAGATGTTGGGGCAAATCACCTGCAGATCCACAAGTAGATATGGATTAGCCTGATGCTTTGAACTGTGTGATATTCCACGTCAAGTCCACATGGTTCAAGAATGGTATGCATAAAACTACGTTGGTTTTGCTTCCCATTCCTTTAGACTTCCCCAGTCTGCCTCAGAGAGTTTAAGAGATGGCAGAACATAGCTTCGTTAGCTTCATAATAGATCCGCCCCTGCAAACCACTGCTCTGTTTAGCTTTGGTCAACTGTGCACCATGTCAACTGCTCTGAGAAGCAGCTGCTCTCCAAGGGGCGTTGTTCCAGCCCAACGGCCTGAATCCTTTTCCATGGTGGATGCTTACCCTGTTCCACCACTGAGTTGGTTTGTGTTGGACATTTGGGCACAACTCAACTTGCAGAAGAGTGGTTTGCATGGAGTAAAGACAGGAAAAGTGAGGGACCTCCACATTCCCAGACTATCCCTGTACCTTTAACCCAGAGGTTTCCAACCTTTTTGAGTCCACAGCTCCCTTTACCAACTACATTGTTTCGGTGGCACCCCTATGGGGCTCAGGAGCCCAGTTATGCAACCCCTTCCTCCAGAGCTGGCAGCCTCTCACCCTTTTGGGAACACCCTCCTTTGTGGAGTATTCCCTCGGCCTCCTCTCCTCTCCTTAGGAGTCCCCTGGTCTCTGAGCTGCCCCCCCCCCCGCCCCAAAGAGAGGGGCCTCCTCACACTGCCTCACAGGGGCCTGGGACCTGTCTGTCCACTCCCAACAGCAAGGGCTGGCGGACTGCCTGGCTAGGCTCCCTGGCCCGCTTGCTGGCTTACTCAGAGGCCGCCTCAACTCCTGACAACCAGCACCCCCTGGCCAGCCCCAGAGGCACCATTTGCCCCTGGAGCTTGTAGCTAGGGCTGGTGCAACAAACAGCGGTGCAGAGATGCAAGAGGGCATCAGAGGAGAGAGGGAAGGAAAGGGGACGGAGACCCCTGACCATCATTCAAGGCACCCCAGGGTGCCATGGCAAACGGGTTGAAAACCACTGCTTTAACCTATTGGCTTACTTCTTTACCTCCTTGTTGTTTAACTTTAGACTGATAGGATGCATCCTGTTTTACACCTTCCTCCTGCTCCTGACACTTCTCTCTCAGACCTCAAGCTGAGGGGTCACCTTGGAACTATGAGAGCAAAGCAGCAAGCATGATTGCCTTTGTCATTTCTAGAATAGCATGTTACGTTAGAACTAGGAACTTTTCTATGCAAGTTATTTACTTCTTATAATAAACAACTTTTGTAATTTTCTTATTCTACAAGCATATCTCAGTGTGTGATTACAACAGGTAAAGTCTACTCTCTAACCACAATTCACTTGCTGCCAAATGCTGCTCACTCTAGGTGGCTAAATGACCCAGCTGTTCCAATAGTTTGGCCTCAGGTCAATTGCTGGTTGGCCTAGTTTCCCTGCTTCCAAGTGAAACAAACAAGATATGTCACCCAGAATAGTCTCTGGACCCTTTGGCAGGCCCAAAGCATGATTACTCACACCATAATCTTGTAACTCAGACCTAAGATTTGCACCACGGTCCATTTTGCATTTTGCACTGAGAGTCAGAGAGGTCTTATAGTGTGTATGAGGAAGGCAAATGGATGCATGTAGCCAAGAATACAAGTCCCAGCTTAATGATTTGATGGTGCAAGCTCAGTAAGATACACTATGGGATGGTAGCTGGGTCTGTGAAACTGCTGACATCTGGAGAAATACAAGTCTCAGCTCCCAGCCACACAGGACCGACCATGTGGTGCCCTGTCCTACAGGCTGTTTGCCCCTAAACAGGACCCAGCTCTCCTTCCCTGGCTCCCAGAGAGAAACATTTTTAACATATCAGGCTACAGAAAACCACTGCCTTAAGTTAGTATCTCCCCCCCCCCCCCGTTTATTTTTCCTAGGTTATCATGCCCAAGTCATGAGGACTGCCCAAGAAAAAAACATTTTGCTGTGACAATGCTTACCAGCATGTTTGTGAAGGTGAGTAAGACTTCGTGGACCTTGAGGGCTGTTTCCTTGCTGGAGGAATAGTGCAGCACCTTTCACCATAAAAAAACTCTCACTCAAGCTGGAACACAAACAGATGCAGGAGATCAGGCTCGGGGGGGGGTGCAACAGGGAGGGCTATGAGGGTAAATAGCAAGTCTGGATTATCTCAGTAATGCTAGCAAGGGTGAAATCCATGCAACACACGTGTTCTCCACCTAAAGTGGCCTGGGGGGCAGTCCCAACACTCCAATCCCACCGGTTTGTAAAACACTGTCAGAATTGCAATGAAAATCATTTACAGACTTCACAATAAAGCCCCATTCCAATTCTTGTATTAGAAATATGGCATAATTATTTCATTTGTGCCCTGTTTGGGGATACTCGGGGAGAGAATAAACCAAGATGATTTCATTTTCCCAATTTCTTTCTATAACAAGCTGAAGGTACATTTATTTCATATATTCATTTCTCAAGTCAAAGGCTACAAAGCAAGTAAATGACATACCAATAGTCAAGTAAACATTGGAAATATTTGTATCTGTTTTCCTCAAAAAAGTTCCTCTCCCCTTGAGGAAAAAGTGAGTGTCATGCGCTTCCAGTGTTTCTGGAAATCTCAAGACAATTACCGTGACGAAAGGATTGTGCCTTGTGTTCTTCAAAACACTTGAGCCCTTGTTAGACCAGAGAGTCAGCAGCAAAGTCCCAGGCTTTAAACGGCTGGCTGTCATAATGGGCTGGTGATGCTTTGCTGCTGGCAGAGGACTTTAAAGGCAGCAGGGCTGCAGGTGCGGGCCTTCTATGTAACTTTCCAACTGGGTTTCATGTTTGGCTGCTGTTTTTGTAGGGGAGGATTGTTGTTGTTGTTGTTTAGTCGTTTAGTCGTGTCCGACTCTTCGTGACCCCATGGACCAGAGCACGCCAGGCACTTCTGTCTTCCACTGCCTCCCGCAGTTTGGTCAGACTCATGTTTGTAGCTTCGATAACACTGTCCAACCATCTCGTCCTCTGTCGTCCCCTTCTTCTTCTGCCCTCAATCTTTCCCAACATCAGGGTCTTTTCCAGGGAGTCTTCTCTTCTCTTCTCATGAGGTGGCCAAAGTACTGGAGCCTCAGCATCACGATCGGTCCTTCCAGTGAGCACTCAGGGCTGATTTCCTTAAGAATGGATACGTTTGATCTTCTTGCAGTCCATGGGACTCTCAAGAGTCTCCTCCAGCACCATAATTCAAAAGCATCAATTCTTCGGCGATCAGCCTTCTTTATGGTCCAGCTCTCACTTCCATACATCACTACTGAGAAAACCATGGCTTTAACTATATGGACCTTTGTCAGCAAGGTGATGTCTCTGCTTTTTAAGATGCTGTCCAGGTTTGCCATCGCCTTTCTCCCAAGGAGCAGGCGTCTTTTAATTTCGTGTGACCCTCCAATTCAGTGACTCAACAACACTTGGTTATAAAAATCCAGGTTGTGAGAACAGTTGTCTGTATGAACTTTTAATGTACAGTGGTACCTCAGGTTACATACGCTTCAGGTTACACACTACACTAACCCAGAAATAGTGCTTCAGGTTAAGCACTTTGCTTCAGGATAAGAACAGAAATCGTGCTCCGGCGGTGCAGCAGCAGCAGGAGGCCCCATTAGCTAAAGTGGTGCTTCAGGTTAAGAACAGTTTCAGGTTAAGTACGGACCTCCGGAACGAATTAAGTACTTAACCTGAGGTACCACTGTTGTTTCTTAGCATGCAGTTTCAAGCTGCTCTTTAAAAACTTCAACTGCAGATGATTCTTTGGGATTTAGGGAGGAAGCTACCACCCCCTTTTCATGCCATCCTCAAACAGCACGTTTTGAAAAAAATTATGGGATGAAAGGGAAGAACAAAAATAAAGCTTGGACAACCCAAATTTTGTGACTGAGAGAAACTGGGACGCCAGCAAGGGCAAGCTGGTTCTGTTGTGCATTTCTCATTCATTTCGCCAGACTTGGCTGGCCAAAACTGCGCATGTGTGAGAGATTCTGCATTTTAAAAGGCTGTAAAAGAATGGTCCCATCTCAAGATCTCAAGAGGTCTGCCTAACCTAGACTGGCTTGCTGTGCTTAGTAGCAGCTCTCCAGTGCAGCCTTTCTCAAACACCTCCAGCTGCTTTGGGGAAGGTTCCTCTAATTCAGGATTTCCCAAACTTGGGCCTCCAACTGTTTTTGGACATCCCCAGCTAGCAAGACCAGAGATTATGGGAATTGTAGTTCAAAAACAGCTGGAGACCCAAGTTTAGAAAACCCTGTTCTAATGTGTTATTCTGACAAGGGTTTACCCAACTTTGAGATCTTTTAAGTTGGAAATGCCAGGAACTGGCAAATGTCCTTCAAATATAGAGGGGACATTCAACTCCTTCCCGCTTAAAAAAACAGATTTCTAATTGACTGGGAACTTCCCTAATGAAGCGTCAATGGAAACAGCTGGCATTTATGAGAAAAGAGGGCTTTTCAGCAGACACAACACTTGCAACACAATAAAAATAAAAATAAAATTAAGCACACAATCTTTTTTATTCCGGAAGAACTTAGGTTTCCACCCCCACCCCAAATTTATAATTCATTCTTCAAGATCAGCCTCAGAAACTAACAACCTCCCACCAATATGATCTCATTGACAGGTCAACAATGAAAAAAAAAATTGTGGAAAATAACTGGACAGCACATAAGGAGATATGTTGGTGCACAATGGCAGTTTTTTAAATAAAAAAAAGTCTGAAGTCAGAAAAGCCAAGCGATGAAGAGTGCTCTCTCCCATTAGCCACAAATCCCGACAGGCAATCTCTCCTAACATTTCCTGCCATTCTAAGCTCAGCAATACACAATTCCTGTTTATGATAAAGAGGAGAGAGAAATTGCCAACTGCCCGCAAACTCCAAGCAGCTTTATAAAGCATTGATGAGATCATTCTACAGCTAGGCCTAATGAAAGCAAAGTCCACAGACGATGCCTTGATTCTGTGGCTATGCGGTCACCACTGGACAGGGCAAAGGCGCTCAAAATGTTTCAAAAAGCTTGTTGATAGCGAAAAATGTAAAATAAAATAGGCGTGCTTCCCGGATTTCAGCAGCTGCTTCCCAAGCAAATGACATGGCATTTTCACTGCCACAGACATAAACATCATCAAAGTTGCCCTCAAATATGGCAATATCGGGCAATCCAGCAAATCTGTATTGCAATGACTGTTTTTAGGAGGAAATGAACATCTTTTCAAGGACCACACTAGCATCTGTGTTGAGCACCCATCCCAAACACACACACAAACCACGTTCCGCTCACACTAGTTGCCTGCAAAGTATCTTCTCTGGCTGTTGCCCCAAGACAGCACAAGCAATGATGAACCCCCAACCGACTTAAATCAGGCTTGCTTCTATACAGCTCCCTTAAAATGCAAGTGTTAGCAATTTTGCAAACAACACACACAAAGAAACCTTACATCTTTGCATTTTAGTTACCAAAACATCAGATCTGAAATAAACACAATGACACAGAAGATTTCACTTAAGGAGAAGAAACCTAAACAGAACCTAGAAACCTCAAGTAAGCAAAGCCAGAGAGGGGAATGGGAGGGGCAACGCTCCATACGTACTATTTTGGATGGGGTTTCTTTGAGCAGCAGAAGCATTGCACTGGTCGAAAAGACAGGCAGAAGTCAGCGAAATCTGAAAGGTTCATAACCAGCATCCTCTCACTACTCAATTTTATTATTTTTTTGGCAAGACAAAAGAGAAGAGGAGAAAACGGCCACCAACTGTTGAGTGAAGGAGAGAGGATTCTCCAAGTCTGTTGCTGCTACCCAGGAAGGGGCGGCTTTTACGGAAGCCTGTGCTCCCCCCACCATATCCTGGCTCAGAAAGCACTTGCCCTAACATATCCTGATGAAAGAGGGCCTTTCAAAAGAAAGGGCAACGGAGGCGGGAGAAAACCAGCTGAAGCTCATCAAATCATTAAGCTCCTACAGGCTTTTCTTCTTTTCAGGCTCTGTAAAACAGCAGCAGCACCTCTTGTTTTCAGAAGAAAAGTACAGTCCAACAGCTGGGCTCCAAAAGAACTCCAAATTCATTTGAACCTCAGTAGATTAAGAAGTGTCACACTGACAGATGAGTAAGTAAAGCTCTCCCCCCCCAACCCCAGTTCTGCACTGCATATAGAGTGAAACAGCCTCATTATGTTAAGATTTCACCTCGCATACTTCCTTGCTGGGCACCATTTCAGTAGCAAATAGGTGACCATAAGGCTGTTTTTAAACAAACAATTAGGCTTTTGTATGGAAAACAACAGCCTTGTTATTTCTTGTTGGGTCAATTTTATAGAATCATAGAATTGCAGAGTTGGAAGGGACCCCGAGGGTCATCTAGTCCGGTCCCCTGCAATGCAGGAATCTCAGCTAAAACATCCATGACAGGTGGTCATTCAACCCCTGCTTAAAAACCTCCAAGGAAGGAGAGTCAAGGGTCTCAAAGGTCCAAGCTCCTCCTGCTGATGCAGGAGATCTGTTGCTATAGGATCTTTGAAAAGAGGTGACAATCCAGCTGCTGCTTAGAAATCTCTAACAAAGGAGGGCTCATCACCTTCCAGCACAGTCTGCTCCACTGTCAAGCAGGATGATGAACCTATAGTCTGACCCAGACCCTGTGATCATCACTGGAGGCCCACAGGGGCTCTGGAGGGTGGCCACACAAGAGTGGGCCTTTTCACTGGTGGCTCCTTGCCTGTGGAAAAATGCTCTCCTCATCTTTAGGCGCAAGGCAGAAACAAAGTTTTTGGATTTTAATTATCTGTGGGCTCCTTTAGTGGGTGGGGTATTTTAATCCTGCCTTTTAAAAATAAGAATGTACTTTTGATTTGTTCTATGTTTTGTTTTATGGTGGTTTTACTGATGGATGACTAGATTGCTGTAACTTGCTTTGGGGTGCATTGGCAAAAAAAGGTGACTAATGTGTTTAAGAAATTAAATAAATAAGTTTAACCTAAATCAGGGATAGGCAAACTTGGCCCCCCAGATGTTTTGAGACTACAATTCCCATCACCCCTGACAACTGGTCCTGTTAGCTAGGGATGATGGGAGTTGTAGTCCCCAAAAAACTGGAGGGCCGAGTTTGCTTATGCCTGACCTAAGAGAAAGTCAAGCTCATGCTTGTGCCATGGCTCAAGACCATATCACAACCTCAGCTCTGCTGGGCCTGCACGTTCCAAAGAGAAACCACAACCAGCTGCGATTTTGGCAGCAACAGGACTTACCGTATTTTTCGCCCTATAGGACGCACACTTTTCCCCCTCCAAAAATTATGTTCTATGCTGACGGGGTCTCACTCCTGTCAGCAGTCATGCTGCAGCATTATGCTCTAACTGCAGCTTTCAGATCAAGCACAAGGGAGGCCCCTTTGGTCTGATCTAGCTGACCTGGTCTTATGCTGCTTAGCAAGCTCTAAAATTTGTTGCTTTTTGTGTAGTCTGACACAGTTCAAGAGTGTGAATTAAATGATCAACATTAAATGCTGGATTATACCAAAATGAGTATAGTTTTATTAAGAATGTGTCGTGTCAAAGGCAGGCCGCCCCACAGAGAATTCTCATCATAGCCTCTCTTAAAGGAAGCACAATTCCACCCATCAATTTGCCACTGGTTTACCCCTGACCAGCTGCTGTCAAATTTCTGTGGGAAGAACCAACAGCCTCTTGGGGATGTTTGAAACAAGGAGCAAAGACAGTTACAGGATGGAGCACACTGACACTTTGGCCAGGAGGGTGAGCGCCCTTTCTGGAGGTAACATCTGATGAAGCCTCCGCTGCCTTTCAGATACAAGGGCAGGCGGCGAGCGAGAGCAGCTGGCAAGTTTCGCTCCAAATGCTTGCAGCACTCTGCCAACAAAAGTTATCTTCTGAGCAGGGTATTGTTTGAGCAAGAGGGCGTAGGCTGTGTTCACTACCCAAGAATTCCAAGCAGTGTTTTCAGAGACTGCAGGCCATTCACGGTGCCAGATGCAAAAGCTCTTTCAGGGCAAGGAAGGAGGAAATCAATCAGGGAGCCCACAAAGGCAGATTTCCCAGCAGGAACAAACTGCCAGCAATGCCAGCCAACTCTGCCATGGTGACACAGATTTGCTTCATCATGATTGCAATCTGCACATTTCTGTCAGCTGCAAGACACACACACCACAGGCGAGGGTTCCACACAAGGAGAAAAGCCACACTGTGCAGCGTCCCAGGCCCACCTTGGGGGGAGTCGAGCTTAATCTCTCATCTCCCATCATGCAGCAGGCTTAGATAGAAACACAAAGGACCCATTTTCAAAGATGGCCATTTGAATGCAAGCAAGCAGACAGGCTTAAGTAGCGTAGGCACAATCCACAAGGAATGTCTTCTGGTTATGCCTTGCTGAGGGCAAGTGGAACCACCCCAGGAGAACAAGCACTCCAAAAAGAGGGTGCACAACAGAACATGAACATTAAGATCATGCTTAGCATTTGCAGTGCTTGATCAGTAGATATATCCTTTATAACACTGTCACTCAGTGAAGCAGTAGGCTCTTCAGTTGAGAGTTTGGTGAATGAAGGATCAATTTCAAGTTCTGTAGCAGAATCTAGCATTTTGAATGTTAACTGTCCACTTGCTGATAGACAAGGTCTTCCCATTGACTGCTGTAATCAAGCTGTCGCAGGGGTAACTCATTGGTGTGGACGGCACAAACCAACCAGATCAGCTTATGACCAAGCTTGACCTCTACCCAACAGCCAGTGTTAACATTTGTAGTATCGCCTCCAATGGCCTGCAATCAGTGCCCTTCTTCACAAAATCTACAAGATTATGAGTAATAACTTCAACTGGCTCTCTCTCTCCCCCCCCCCGAGTCTTTCTCTAGAGTAGTGGTAGAGTTATCTTCCACCTCGTTCACTGCACATGAAATAATACTGTTCTATGATGATGCTGAGGAACTGCTGATCTGAACTGTCTGTTTTTAGTGTAACTTTATTTGTATATTCATGGCTATCAAGAAGATGCAGTCCATCTCATCCTTCTGACATAGATAATCCAATTCCTAATCCAGGGCTTTCACAACTATTTCTTAGGCCCTCTTGACTTTATGTGATCCAACTACAAGCCTCTTGCCCTCTTCAGTAATCAAGCCAGCAGTGGCAGTTGTGGCATGCAGGCCAATCCCCTACCTGATGCTCTTTTATCATGTGTTACACTCTGACTTTTTATTAGAAGTGGAATGTGTACTTGGTTTCACTAATGTCCATTCATAACTTCCATAATTTACATCTTGGGCATCAGCTATTTGTTCTTCATTTTCATCAGCAGAGAATTTTTTTTCATTTGATGGTATTGCAGCATCCTGCTTACTTCTCTGCCCTACTTTGACAAACCTCTCTTCCAGTATCTAAGCCAGTGGCTATTACAACATCTTACAGTAACAAAACAGTAGGGGTTAATGATGTGTTGTGCGAAAAAGTACTATATTTTACCTGTGCAGAGGAGATCACCAATTATTTATTTAGAATATTATTATTACTGCTACTAAAGGTAAAGGGACCCCTGGCCATTAGGTCCAGTTGCAAACGACTCTGGGGTTGCAGGACTCATCTCGCTTTACTGGCCGAGGGAGCTGGCATACAGTTTCCGGGTCATGTGGCCAGCATGACTAAGCCGCTTCTGGCGAACCAGAGCAGCACATGGAAACGCCGTTTACCTTCCCGCCGGAGCAGTACCTATTTATCTACTTGTACTACTACTACTTCTATTTATTAAATTTATATACCACCGTATACCTGCAGTTCTCAGAGAGGTTCACAGGATAAAATCATAATATGAAAACACAAAATACATAATCAAAATAAAAACAAGAACAACCCAGTACATTTTAAAACACATTTTAAAAGGGCACTGAATGTCAATCAACCAAAGGCTTGGTTAAAGAGGAACATCTGGTACCTAAAGGTGTATAATGAAAGTGTCAGGCGAACCTCCCTGGGGAGAGCAGAGCATTCCACACATGGGGAGCCACTGCAGAAAAGACCCATTCTGGTACTGCCACCCTCCAAACCTCTCATGGAGGAGGAACACCAAGAAGGGCCTTATACTGCATTTTACAGTCTCAAAGGGCTCTCAAAGCGGTTTACAAAACATGCTTGCAATTTTAAAAATCACATTCATTCAACAGAAGTGACATGATGTGTCCCTATCGCAACAGGGTTATTCTGGTGGCATATCCTGCCCTCCTCCTTGGTGTTGCCCCTTTGGCCTTTGCCCACTAGGCAACAAAGGCCAACAATGGCCTCTGAGGCAAAGGGGTGAGTCGGAGCAGTTGGAACTCACTTGGTCCAAGACAGTGACATGTTTTCACTAGATGGAGGCAAGTCACTACTCCATCAAACATTCAGGAAGACGGATTTAGCTCTAATGAGTCTTATAAGAGAAAGAGTCTGGCAAGTTCAAGTAATCTGGGCACAACAGTGTATCCAGAGAAAGGCTAGGCGATCTTCCCATGCAGAGATTGGGGGAAAGTATGGGAAAAACCCCACCTCTCACTACCTGGTTTCCTATCCCTGAGGCTATCTGATGCCATCCACTGTCCACCACACAATCAGGGCCAGCCACATTTACGCAGCTTAGCACTACAGCTGAGAAAAAGAGGAGGAGGAGCCACAATATAGCTTTCAAGACTACCACACAAGCACCAAACAAATACGTGCTAGCATTCCAGGCAAACAACTGCCTCCATTTCAAAGCTGAATCTAGGAAGCTGAACACATTATGGAAAATGTGGGTTGCATAGTGTGGAGTCCATGACTCGGGTCACAGTTATAGGTCAGTCACAATTACAGGGCTTTGAGTGAATGTGCTTAAAGTAGTGAATGGAGGCTTTAGCAGCCTGCGGGGGGGGGGGGGGCTACGCCTGAAGACAATAGCCATGCTGTGCCATCCCACGGGCTGTGATCCCTTGCTGTCTTGCAGCTGAAGTCAGCAAGGAGAAGTGGAGGCAGAAGCTGCTGACTCTATCAGATACTTAAAAACAGGATGCTGAATCACATCCTGTCAAGGCTGCAGTATCCTGACTGTGGCGTGCTCTGAGCAAGGAGGAGGCAATCTGGTTAGCCTGACAGCGGTTGGGAACTGGCTGCCACGTGGGCGTGGCCTGGGAAACCAGCCCAAGGCCTGTGTTCTGTGCAATGCTGGGGGGCAGGGGAACCCGGAATGGAAGGGGTGGAATCTCCTGCTCTGCAAGGGTAAATTAGCAATGAGGCCTGGATCAGGCAACCCCACCCTGCAGCCTGGAACGCTCCAATTCATGCTACAGCATATGGCCCAGTCTAATTTTCCATTTTGTTTGCAATGTAATAATACACTTACAAATGTTTCTCCAGTGCTTTTAAGTGTGTAGAATTCTGTTTATTCAAGCAAGCCTGTGCCACAAGTGTGCAGCTGCCCAATGATTGAGTCTGAACCCCTTACTCCCAGAACCCGTGTGCAAGCAAGCAAGGCGGAGAGCTTAAAAGCTCCTTGACCACCAGGAAACCCTAGCAGACCTAGCATGAAAAGAGCTTTTAAGCTCTCTGCCTTGCTTGGAGGGCAAGGCGCTGGCTCTGGAAGGCTTAGGATGTTTGCGCAAGATCTTGCGGGAACTCATACGGCCCTGTGAGATCTGCAAGAGCATCCCAGAACAGGTGTGCTGAGTGGGCCTTGCCCAGCAAGCAAGGTGGGGAGCTTAAAAGCTTTTTCCATGCTGGGTAACCCCAAGTGGACTTAGTGCAAAAACAACTTCTAGGCTCTCCACCTTGCTTGGATTTTATTTGTGCAATTTCAACCAGCCTGCCTCCAACAGTGTGTTGTTGAAAGATGCGATCATATTGTATTTAGCTTGACACTGTTCAGCTGTTGTCATATTCTGTTCCTCATACCTTGAATCCCTAATGCCATCTACCAGTGGACAAAAAAACCAACCAATGCTTTTCTCTGGTTCTTTGGCTAAAAAATACAGATAAGATTTGCAAGTAGCAAAAAGGTGGTTTTGCCCTTCACCATTCTTAGTTTCCTTATGTTTCAGTTCTAACGTGTATTTAGTGCAGTGGTCCTCAGGCCTGATCCTGCCAGGCCATTTTGGGGTAACCGCATTCACCTTTCTTGGGCTTATCAGCGTAGCAAAGTTCATGGAAGAATCTTCCTTTGGATTAAATATAGAAATGCTAAGAAATAATAATATGTCAAATGATTAACAGGTGGCCAGCACCACTCACCTGTCCAAGTGACCTGTGGAGGGTGGGTCACTTCTGGATCTTGCCTTCCAGCAGGATCTTTTCCCACCCCTGGTTTAGCAATTGCGAGTTCAGCAATAAGAGATGTATTGGGATGCTGGCTATGTGAATAGGTAATGTGGAAGGGGATGAAAAGCCTGATGTATATGAAATATAGATGTGACCACACTCCCCACGAAGGATTAAAGTTACTGTCACCACAGCAGGCACAACGGTAAGGGTGCCTTCTACCAACTACAGCTGGTGTCTATATCTGGGTGGAGATATCCTGGCTTCAGTGATCTGTACTCTCATAAGCCCAGGTTGCATTGTAGCAATGTGTTATATGCTGGGCTGACTTTGGAGACAGTTAAAAAACCATGGCTAGTGTAGAATTCTGCAGACAGATTATCAACAGACACCAGATGATTCAAACATACAGTACCAATTCTGGGCCAGCTATGCTGGCTGTCAATTCATCTCCAGGCCCTAACATGGCTCAGGACAGCAGTCCCTCATGCACTGCTTTGTCAGGGACCTCAAAACCATCAGATGCCCTTACTTACTTATTGCATTTATATCCCACTTTTCCTCCAAGGAGCTCAAGGTGACTTACATACTTCTCCCCATTTTATCCTCATGGCAGCTATGTGAGGTAGGTTAGGCTAAGAGTGAGTAACTGGCCAAGATCACCCAGCAAACTTCAAGGCTCTGCAGGGGGTTGGACTAGATGAGCCTTGGTGTCCCTTCCATCTCTACAATTCTTTGATTCTTCCAAGAGAAAGTGAATGGGCCTTTTTAGTGGCAGCCCCTTGTTTGTGGAATGCTCTCCCCAGGGAAGTTTGCTGGGCACAAACACAGACATCTTTCAGCACAAAGTGAAGACATTCCTATTTTCCTATTCTCCCAGGAACTAGAGTGATAATACTGCTATGGTCTTCGCAGCTATTTTAACTAGGAGGCTTGGTGATCCCCTTGTGTTGTGAGAAGGAAAGGGTATCTTTGCTACAAACTAGTCCTTTTAGTATTGCTATCATTGGTTCCAATTCTTGCTACACAAGCAGCATTTTTTCTTTAATGTATGAGTTGCTTTGAGACTTATCATAAAAAGAAACAGTTAAAAATAAATAAATAATAGAATCTAGAAAGAAAATTGCATGCACTGTGAATTTCATCCATGTTTGACGAAAGACTATTTGGCTCCCATCAGCCCCAGCTAGCATGGCCAATGGCCAAGGATGATGGGACTTGTAGTTCAGCAACATCTAGGTTCCCCCCATACCTGATTTAATCTTGGCAAAGATTGAAAACTGCATGGTTATATCTTGTGGGCATGGTTTACTTTAAATACAAACACACCAAATTAAGACTGAAACCCAAATTATTCTGCTCTCTCCTGGACAGAGCTTTCCTGTCTTAAAGATTATATTTGCAACTGCAGGTGTTGCTCTGTTCCAATTGCTCTCTTGACTTCTGCAGCGGAAAGGGCCTGCCTTTCAAGCCAACTAGAACGACCCTATCTTTCCTGCAGCAGCCTTCTGATGGACGTAAAAGCTAGACAAAACTATATCACAGAGAAAACAAGGGCCTGAGAGTTATCTCAGAAGAAGCAGACTGAGAGTGCCCCCCAATGGACTCACAGCGCAACACAGCAACTCTAAACTATAAGAACATAACAAGAGCCTGCTGGCTCAGGTCAATGTTCCATTCAGGTCAGCATCCTGTTCCCACAGTGGCCACCCAGGTGCCTCTTCCAGGAAGCGCACAAGCAGGGTTCTAGCACAAGAGCCATTGACAGTCCTCTCCTCCACCAACCTGCCCAATTCCCCTTTAAAGCCATCCAAGTTGGTGGCCATCGCTTGTCTCATGTAGGAATGAGTTCCACAGTTTAGCTATGTGATACATAAAGAAGCACTTCATTTTATGGGACCTGCAGCTTCCAACACTCAGCTTCATTTGGTGTCCATGAGTTATAGTGTTATGAGAGAGGGAGAATAACTTTCCAGTCCACTTCCTCCATGCCATGCATCATTTTATAAACTTCTATCGTGTCACTTACTTGCCTTTACCCTAAACTAATAAGTTTCAAGCAAATTGTCCTTTAAGTTCTCTCTGTTCAAGAGACACAGAGTCCTCCACCTATCTGACAGCGTCTCCAGTAATGGTGGTGAACAACAAACCAGGATGCAAAATTTCGAGTCACCTGAATGCCAACAGGGACCAGTAATTACTGAATTCTGCCAGTGAAGGTTGGCTGCTCCTATGCTTAATTAGCAGCATTTGTTGCTGTTTGGCAGTACAGCACAAGGACTGCCAGCCATCTTCCCTGAATAAAGGTGCAGCTGGTTGGCTGTCTTGTCTCAGAAGTGGAGCCAGGAGGCAATTGCTGCCCAGCAGAGGAGGAGTCATTCAAGGCAGCAACCTAACTGGGATCCTGTAGTTTGAAATGGGGACCTCATGTGGCTGGAACCTGAGCCCAGGGAACTCACTTTGTAAGCTATGTGTACTCATTTATCAGCAGCCATTCTTCCACCTGACTGCCTCAGAAGGAGATGGAAGGCTCACTCTGTTGTCTCAGTTATGACCAAATGCCATTCAATACGGCATCTACAAGTGGTCATTCTACAAGGTCATTAGGAAACTGGAAAGTTTTGGAACTGAAATTTCTTTGTTTTCCTGTTCCACACCCTGAAAACTGTATTGATAGATTAATATAGATAGACACAGTCGTACCTTGGAAGTCAAACAGAATCTGTTCCAGAAGTCTGTTCAACTTCCAAAATGTTTGGAAACCAAAGCGCAGCTTCTGATTGGCTTCAGGAAGCTCCTGTAGCCAATCGGAAGCTGCGGAAGCCCAATCGGACATTCAGCTTCCAAAAATAGTTCGCAAACTGGAACAGTCACTTCCGGGTGTGTGGTGTTCAGGAGCCAAAACATTCAAAAAATAAGGTGTTCAAAAACCAAGGTACGACTGTACATACACACAAACGTACACCTGTCAGGGAAGAGTTAGAAGTTTTCAGTTTATCAGAGGGAGAAAGCATTCCCCAAGTGGGGAAGCAGAGCAGTGAATCTAATAGAAGGGAGCAAGAGGAACAACAGGGAGGGACCGGCTGTTCCCAGGAAAGGCAAGGGTTCAGTTCTAGCTCAGATTCAGAGGAGGGGAGATGCAAGCCAGCTCTAGCCAGGAGGTTAGAAAAAAGAGCGGGAAAGCGAAGGGAAGGGCGCCTTCGCCATTTTGAGAGTGGCTGGTCATGGAGAAGCAGAGCTCAGAAGGTAGCTGAAAGAAGTGACTCTGAGGAAGAATATTTAAGAACCGTTTATAAGATTGTTTTGTTAATACGCAATAAAAAGTTTTATAAAAGAACAAGAAGCGTTTGTGTGGTGATCTGAAGAGGACAACGACCAGTCCTGACAACACCCTTCAATCATATTCCCAGGGTCATATATGCAAAGAAGAAAGCAATTAAAATGTAAATACTGGCTAAGAACCGCAAGCCTGGTTTGCACATCACTTTAAAGCTATGGTTTATAATAAACATGTTGAACATGTGCTTCACCCCCTTTCCACTCCTTCAGCATGCCAGGAAGAAAGAAACCAAATACTGGCTTTGCATCAAATGCAAATCAGGGCTCATTATTTGTTTCCCCCAAACAAACCTTGCCTTACTGCTCATGGTTCCTTTCAGGTGGAAACAAACCACAACCGCTGGTTTACACATCACACAAAGCCAGTCTTTGGTTTGTTTCTTCCCTGACATGCTGAAGGAAGAAAGGAGGGGAGCTTAAACCACAACTTATTTTAAACTATGGATTAAAGTGTCATGTGAACTGTACCACAAAAACATAAAAGCAGCAAAAGACAGGCAACAGGATTAAAATTATATCCAAAAATCTGGGGGAAATGAAGAGGTCTTTGCTTGGCACTCAAAGGATCAGCAAAGGGAACCTCTCTGCAGAATGGTCTAAACACCTGAGGCACCAGTACCAGGAAGCCAATCACTTTACCTCAGAGGCTGTCAACTGAAGACACTAATGTACAGGTACATATGGAATCAGGTGGCCCTTCAAGTATGCTAGTCCCAAGGCAGGAAGAGCTTTATAGGTAAATTCTGCACTAGACAAGCTAACATTCTGTACACCCAGCACTGAATCATGGCAGGCTTGCAGCAGGTAGACAGAGAGATCTGCTCCTCTGCTGCCGAACAGCTGCATTTCCATGCTGGCCACAGATAAGGTCCTTCCTACGTGGCCAACATAAAAAGAAAGAGAACTAGTGTAGGAGACAGGGAGCACTCCATATAAATTCTATCAGCCCATTGGGCTTCTAACCTGCATTTTTTTAAATTTTTTAAATTTTTTTTTGGGGGGAGGCTGAAAGGTAGTAACCACCAAGGTATGTTTTTCCTAAATGCCTTGTGTCACATTTAATATTGGGCCTCACTTGTATCCAAGGTTCATATGGAAGAAATGGCAGTAATAGACCAATGAACATGGGGTGGGTAAGAGGGACCCAGCCAGCAGCAATTTCCATCCACCTGGAAATTGGAACATTCTCCCCAGTCCTTCACACAGAATCAAGACCTTATATGGGATCACATAAACCAGCGAGGGGGGCAGGGGATGCCAGAAACAACTTTTGGAGCAAGGGTTTAAATAGCTCCTGCTTACCTCAGGTTCAGTTTGCGGTCGTCATCACTGCCAACCTCCAACTGAAGGGGAAAGAGCAAGAAGCATTAAGCATTAAAGGCTCAAAATAATATGATTCAAAAGGTTTTTGGGCAAGTTTTAAAAAATAGCTTCAATAAAATAATAGCATGCATACATTTATTGCCTTATCATCAAATGCTTTCTCCAAGGAGCTTAAGAGGGACATATATGCCACCCCTTCCCCTTCCCCCAACAACCCTGAGAGGTAGGTTAGGGAGACAGAGAAGCCAGGTCACCCAAGCAAACTTCAGACTGAAGTGCCGAGTTCACAACCTCAGCACAACATCACACTGGCTTTGGTGCTTCATTTAATAATATGAAAAGGGAAATAATATGTTACAGGTTTCAGGGGACAAGGACTAGATCTTTGCCTCTCTTTTAGGGCTGAAAGCTAATGGTTTAAAGTTAATGGTTATTGTATTTGTAAAAAAAAACCCAATAAAAATGTGTTGGTTTCCCCCCAAAAAAGCTTTAATCACCAGATTAACCTAATGAAGATAACAGGCAAAAGAGAGAGAGGCTAACAGACTGAGGTTGAATCTTGACAAGACAGAAGTACAGTGGTACTCTGGGTTACATACGCTTCAGATTACAGACGCTTCAGGTTACAGACTCGGCTAAGCCAGAAATAGCGTCTTGGGTTAAGAACTTTGCTTCAGGATGAGAACAGAAATTGCGCGGCAACAGCGGGAGGCCCCATTAGCTAAAGTGGTACCTCAGGTTAAGAACAGTTTCAGGTTAAGGAACCTCCAGAATGAATTAAGTTCTTAACCCAAGGTACCACTGTGCTGTTTTTGGGGGACAGGGGGCAGACAGGTGTGGAGGACTCCCTGGTCCTGAATGGGGTAACTGTGCCCCTAAAGGACCAGGTGCACAGCCTGGGAGTCATTCTGGACTCACAGCTGACCATGGAGGCGCAGGTCAATTCTGTGTCCAGGGCAGCCGTCTACCAGCTCCACCTGGTACGGAGGCTGAGACCCTCCCTGCCCACGGACTGTCTCACCAGAGTGGTGCATGCTCTAGTAATCTCTCACTTTGACTACTGCAATACACTCTATGTGGGACTACCTTAGAAGGTGACCCGGAAACAACAACTAATCCAGAATGCGGCAGCTAGACTGGTGACTAGGAGTGGCCGCCAAGACCATATAACACTGGTCCTGAAAGATATACATTGGCTCCCAATATGTTTCCGAGCACAATTCAAAGTGTTGGTGCTGACCTTTAAAGCCCTAAACGGCCTCGGCCCAGTATACCTGAAGGAGCATACCCACCCCCCATCGTTCTGCCTGGACATTGAGGTCCAGCTCCAAGGGCCTTCTGGCAGTTCCCTCACTGCAAGAAGTGAGGTTACAGGTTACAAGAAGTGAGGTTACAGGGAACCAGGCAAAGGGCCTTCTCGGTGGTGGCACCTGCCTGTGGAACACCCTCCCATCAGATGTCAAGAAAATAAACAGCTATCTAACTTTTAGAAGACATCTGAAGACAGCCCTGTTTAGGGAAGTTTTTAATGTTTGATATTTTGTTGTGTTTTTAATATTCAGTTGGGAGCCGCCCATAGTGACTGGGGAAATCCAGCCAGATGGGCAGGGTATAATAAATAAATAAATAAATAAATAAATAAATAAATAAATAAATAAATGCTACTACAGTGGTGCCTCGCAAGACGAAATTAATTCGTTCCGCGAGTTTTGCCGTCTAGCGAATTTTTCGTCTTGCGAAGCACGGTTTTAACAGTTTAACAAAGTCCATAGGGAAAGCAAGCCCATAGGGAAATTCGTCTTGCGAGGCAAATCGAAAACAGAAAAACCTTTCGTCTAGCGAGTTTTTTGTCTTGCGAGGCGTTCGTCTTGCGGGGTACCACTGTACTACTACTACTACTACTATGATGGTGTCTTACTGGAATAGGGACTGAAAAGGAAACAAATATAGATGGCCTTTCCTAAGTGGCAGCCTGTGTTTCGATTTCATAGGTTTCCTAACCCTAGCTGGTTCCAAGGAATGGTCTTAAGGAACAGGAGGCTGCTAGTTGCTGACGTTAACAGGACTGGGGCTGGTCAGAGCCTGCAAACCACATAATAATACATGAATGTATTATTAGGGTTGTATTATTGAAAGTATTATTAAGGAAATATTCATTTAATATTTCAAAAAGGCACCTATATGGAGGTTTGGTTATATGTACTTTAAAATTTTACAGATGAACCAATTAAGAACTTTAGAAAGCAGCTACCGGTATATATCATTTCATTCCAGTTAAGTTTTTATCCTCCTCTGATCAAAGCAAGCTGTCTAAAAAAATACACGTTGTCTTTTGGCATCCAATCACTAGGCTGCTCTAAATAAAATCCAATCACTAGGATACTTTGAACGACAGATGAGAGGCCAGAGGTGCTCCCGAGCGGTGCTCCCCCCCCCCCCCGCCAGCATCTTACACAATAGGCAACCTAAAGATAGCAGAGAAGAAACATGAATGAGATGCAACAAACCCAACACACCACTCACAAGCACAGAAATTTAATCCCAATAACTTCAGTCAGGATTATTCCCAATATGCTACTGTGTAAATGGGATCACAATGAGTTCGTGTTTTTCTCTCAGCAAAACTGTCAAATGTAGGGCATTTAAAACTGAAGCTCTGTACACTGATGGAAACATTTTAAATGCTCACACGAAGCATGGACTCCTATGCACACTCACCCTGAAAGTAAGGCCCATTGAACACAGTGGGAGATACTTCTGAGGAAACATGCACAGATTGCACTGATGAAAACCACAGATCAAGCTCAACAAGCAGGCAAGTCTTTTCCTTGTTGAAGGTAGACTAGCACCAAAGCTAACCATGGAATGCAACCATACAAACTTTTTTGGGCATGAAGAACATTTCAACTATTCAGGAGCCACCTGGAGACGGGGGTGGGGGGGGAGGAGATCAACCAGATCCTGGATGTGGCAAATGAGTTCTTTAACCTGAAAGCTTGGATCTGAGAATATCCCACAACCCACACAATATAGTGGCAGGTGGCAGATCAGGTGAATAAGCCCAAATGTGTGGACTATGGTGGGTGCATTTGGGTCTCAGGATGGTGGACTTGGAGAACCAGGTGAGATTCGGCTCTTCTCTCGTCTATCCCACTCACTCCACATCGCCTCCCAGGGGCCAAATTTCGGTTCTGAGCTGCTCAAGGCATCCCTTGGCTGGCCAGTTAACCACAGCGCCTTGCATGGGCTAAGCCTCACAAGCAGAAAATGAGCTCTCTAGGCTGGAAAGTTCTCTCCCCATTTCGGGCTTTGTTTTCTACTTCCAGGCAAGTTTTAAGGGTGTTTAGAAATAAAAACAAAAACCTTTCACAACGTCACAGTAAATATGACACCACCCGGCTTCGTTATGAAGCGCCACGATCCATCCCACCGCTTCATTCCCTCGCGCCCATCAACTTCTCTAAGGGCTGCAATGCATTACGAGCAGATCGGCCAAGCCCCGCGAAGGCGCCTCGTGGCTGCGGGAAGGGGCGGCTGCCCCGAATGGTTTCCCAGCGGGTCTCCTGGAAGAGGAGGGGGCCTGGGGGCCGGAGCCAGGCGGGCGCGGGGAGGCCGGGCCGGGAGGCGGGCCACGCTGCGCGGAGGGGCTGCTCGGGGCCTCGCGGCTCCTGCCCAGGCGGCCGGGGCCGGGCGGCCGGCGGGGCGGGCGCTGCGGAGAGGCCGAGCCCCGGCGGCGGCGGCGGGTGAGGCCCGCGGGGCTGGCGCGCCGGCCGAAGGAGGAGCCCCTCACCTCGCTGGTGCTGGCCGAGGAGGAGGCGGCGCTGGGGGTGGGCGAGCGCTGCAGGGTCACCAGCGCCATGGCGGCGGCGGCGGCGGCGGAGCCTCCTCCTCTTCTTCTTCTTCTCCTTCTTCTTGGTCCTCCCGCTCCTCCCGCGGCGGCTTCCCAGGCGAGGCCTCCGCCTCCTGCCGCCTCCTCCGCCTCCTTCCTCCTCCTCTGGCGGGCGGAGCAGCGCAGGCGGAGAGAAGGACTGACGCTCAGGCGGGGGAAGAGATGCCGCAGGGCTGTTATTTGATATTTGCTTGGGAATACGTTTTGGTTCTCTTTCAATGCGAAGTCGTGAAAAGATTTTAATTTTTATTACGTATATGGGAAGTTGTGAGAGGATTCCGCCCCGCCCCCGAGAATATGCCAGAGGATTTTTGTTTTATTTTTGTCCTTTTTTTAATAGGAAAGGGATTTGTTTGTTTATACCCCACCTTTCCCCCTGACAGTTTACAGATAAAAATAAGAACAGTTAAACAGCTATAGACATATATTTTACTTTATGGGGATATATGAAAGGATTTCATTTTTATTTTTTGCTTCACTGGGATAGCTGAAAGTATTTTTATTTCATGGGAACGTGAAAGGAATTTTATTTTATTTCTAATTTTTATGGGAATGGGTGAAAAGATTTTAATGTTATTTTTATTGAATTTTTTATTGAAGTAAGAAAAATTAGAAAAGCATACATCACAGGAACTAATATATAATAATAATAAACCCACCAAAAGTTACCCCAACAATAAAAATCCCCACCTCAACCACTTGTTTCTTTTTAAAAAATATCCTTTAAGGCTAGGAAGAATGCACCAGATTACAATCATAGGATTGTAGAATTGTGGAGTTGGAAGGGACGCCAATGGTCCAAGCCCCTGCGATGCAGGAATCTCAGCTATAGCATCCCTGACAGGTGGCCATCCAACCTCTGCTTAAAGACCTTCAAGGCAGGAGAGTCCACAGCCTCCCAAAGGAGACCGTTCCACTGTTGAACAGCTCTTACTGTCAGAAAGTTCTTCCTGATCTTTAGTCAAAATCTCCTTTCTTGTAAATTGAATCCATTGCTTTGAGTCATACCCTCCAAAGCAGGAGAAAACAAGCTTGTTCCCTCTTCCATGTGGCAGGATATTTGAAGATGGCCATTGTTCAGCCGGGACACTGAGATCCAGCACCGACGGCCTTCTGGCGGTTCCCTCATTGCGAGAAGTGAGGCTACAGGGAACCAGACAGAGGGCCTTCTCGGTAGTGGTGCCCGCCCTGTGGAACGCCCTCCCACCAGATGTCAAAGAGATAAACAACTACCTGACATTCAGAAGACATCTGAAGGCAGCCCTGTTCAGGGAAGTTTTAATATGTAACGCTGTACTGTTTTTAACACTGATTGGGAGCTGCCCAGAGTGGCTGGGGAAACTCAGCCAGATGGGCAGGGTATAAATAATAAATTGTTGTTGTTGTTGTTGTTACCATATCTCCTCTTAGTCTCCTCTTTTCCAGGTAACATTAACTTGGTGTGTCAATATAATTTGTTCACATTCTACATAAAAAATGCATTGAAAGCTCAGTAGAATACTACTGTTAGCTCCCTTTAACCAGCTTGATTACCCAGAGAAGGTTAAAGTGCAGTACAGTAATTGGTCTCAAGAACCTGCCCACAATGAGTTTGTAGTTGCACAGATTGTGCACATTGTACAGAATGCCACAGCCACACCGCCCGTGCCAAGAGGGCTGGGCATCTACAGCTGCATGCACACCACACCAACGGCAGATACAAAGGAGCTGCTGGGCTGTGAAAGTGTGATGGGCCGGCAATGCTAAAAGCAAGAGACAGGCAAGTAATAGAGTAATTAATGTAATCGGCTTTGCTGAGTCTCCATAAAGTCCTTAGCCCCTGAGGTCCTCAGGTGACCGACTTTCCTCCCTCATCCCAAAGGAGATAACTGATGGCAGAGACTCACCTGTGGGATTCACCTCTAAGGGCTGTAGCGATTGCAGCTAGTTGGGTTGAGGAGTTTCCCACAAACAAGCCCAAATGCCTAGCATTTATTAAACTTGTTAGCCACTTTTTTTTTACCAGTATAACTCAAAGCAACTTACAACAATAAATAAATAACACATACATTAAAGCACATACAACTCTTTATGCACCCTCCCTGCCCATGCACACAGACCTCATTTGGTCTCATGGTTCTGTTTCCTGGTCAAAGAACAGTGACAGAATGCTGGAAACAGACTTTTAAAAATACATAGTTGTTTGGTTCATTCTTGGATACAAGAAAAGTTATAATAAGCTGATGAGATATTCACCCTGTATTGCTCTGACCATATTTATTTGTCATCTACACAGTGGAATTGAATAAGCTATACCTCTAAATCAGGAGTGGTAAATTCCCCCCACCCCAGCCCCACAGGACCCCACTGATTTAGTTTTATTCTTATTTAGCTTAAATCCTGCCACTTCCCCAAATTTCTGAATTTTTTCTATTACTTTAGGGAGTGAAGTTTTAGGTTCTTCCACTGTTATCACTAGGTCATCTGCATACGCTTTTAACTTGAATTCACTTTTCCCAGTTTTTACACCTGTGGTCTCTTTATCTGCTCTTATGTTTTTGGCAAGTACTTCCAAGACCAGGATAAACAATAATGGTGATAATGGGCATCCTAGTCTCATTCCTTTTTGGATCTTACAATCATCCATTATCACTTGATTTATAATTAGTTTGGCTTTTTGTTCTGAATAGATTGCTGCTATTCCTTTTAAAAACTTAGAACCACTTCTGATTTGTTCTAACAGATTTATCATGAACTTCTAAGAAACATTATCAAAGGCTTTTTCAGCATCTATAAACATCATTGCCGCTTTCTTTTCCTTGTTAACCTCCAAATATTCTATTATATTCAAAATATTCCTTATATTCTCCTTCATTTGTCTTCCTGGTAAAAACCCGGCTTGATCTTGATGTATATATTCATTTAGTATTTTTTTTAAATCTACTAGCTAGGATATTTGCAAACAATTTGTAATCATTATTTAACAAGGAGATAGGCCTATAGTTTTTAATCTGCAGCAAATCTGCATCTTGTTTTGCAATTACTGTTATATAGGCCTGTTTCCATGTTTCTGGGATTTCTCCTGTGTTCAGTATTTCATTCATAACATCTTTCAATGGGTTCGCTAATTGTTCATTTAATTTCTTGTAATATTTTGCTGTAAAGCCATTCGGACCTGGAGACTTGTCATTTTTAGAGCTTTTTATTGCCTCAAGTAATTCTTTCACTGTTATCTGGGAGTTAAGAATATTCCTTTGTTCTTCTTTTAAAAATTTATAATCATTGAATATTGTGTTTGTAATGTTTTGATCACCTGTTTTACTGCCTCTTTATTTGCCTTGTTTGGCAGCTGTTTCTCCTTTTTCATAATTTCCTCTAATATTTCTTTTTTCTTTTTCTCTCTCAATTTCCATTTAAATGAGTTTTGTTGTATAAAGAGTCCTCTCATTACAGCCTTGCTTGCGTCCCAGACCGTCTGCAACTTTGTTTCCCCTAGACTGTTTATTTCAAAATAATCTGTCAAGATCTTTTTTGCTTTTTCAACAATTTTTTGATCATCTAATAAATCATCATTTAATCTCCATCTAAAAGAGATTTGGCTTTCTTTTTGTAGTTCCATAGTCAGGGAATTCTGGTCTGGAAAGGTTCTGGGATTGATTTCAAATTTTTGACTCTTGTTTCCAGTTCTTTGGAAATCCATACAGAATCTATTCTCGAGCTGCTATCATGTCTGTTACTACTGCTTTGGAAATTGCTCCTGTCACTTTAGACCACGGCGCCTGCTTCCCCTTCAGCTGACAGCCAGCTCTTCCCTCTTCCCACTTCCTGAATGCAGGTCATGGAACCTTGTCAAGGCCTGACACAGAGTTCCAGTTTGAAACAGGGAGTTCTCTCGAGAAAATGCCAACTCTTCAGCTTTGGCAGCACAGAAGGTTAAACTCCACCTTATTCTCCCCCATGTTCATTCTACAGGGAACTTTGACCCCTCTTTCCAAGCTCCTGAAATGCATAAGGTTTGTGACTAGTCACCTTGCAAGTCGTTCTCAGGATCCAGTCTGGAGACTGCCTGCCTGCCTACAACTTGGGGCCATGGTTGGGTGAAAAAGCATTTCTGGAAAGTGTATTTTGTCAGCAAGAGGGTAACATTTATTTTCTTTCTTTTGACTTGCTAAAAACAAATGTGCCTGCCTGGTGGTGGTGTGTGCTTGCAGAAAACATTGCTTTCTTTCATTGTTTCTGAATTCTGCCCTTCGAGGGGATTGGCTTGAAAGCAGTAGGAATTGGCAAAGAACTGGCTTGAAAGGAACTGAAAACAGGCTGGGCTTTCCGTATTCAGTTATCTCCTGGGCTGCTGCTGTTTTGCAAATTGGTGAAATGTGGCTTCTGACATGTTAAGTTTTCAGAATTGCAGCTTCCATTGTGAATAATTTTAGAAGTCCCTGCTTCTGAGTCTTTGCAGTTGTCAAGCAAGACATGATGGTGTATAGCAAGCTAGTTTCCCCCAAACCCTTGGAAGACAGAGGACATCTGGTTGATAATGCCAGCATAACCTCAGCATTTCAGTGATTAAAATGAGGAAACACTTGAAATACCCATAGTTTCACCCAAGGTCAGTCCAAGACATTTTGGCACCTGAGTCGAACCACAAAATGGCACCTCCCCGCTGCCAGGGAAAAGGGTACGTGGAGATCTGCACTGGAAACAGGGGAGGGGGCATTCAAATCAACCTCACCCAATGGTTGAACTGGGAATCAAGGTCTGGGGGAGGGGGGAGCTATGAATCACGCAGGGCAGCTGCAGAGCCCAGGAGATGCCAGAGGGCAGCCCTCCACCATTTCCTCCCTAGGGGTGGGAGGCCAGCAGCACCTCCTATTCACCCTGGGAGTTGTGAAGCAGCGGTGGATCTGACCTCCACGGAGCATGCAACTGTGGTGGCAGCAGTGGCAGGCAGTGCATACCCTGGAGGCAGGAACTGCTGCCCCTGTGGATCCTCCATCCCTAGGCTGTCTCCTCATATTGCTTCATTCCAAGCAAAACTGCCTGGACACCCATCCCCTACATCACACATTCAAGAAGGCTGTTATTTGCTGCATGCTGTGCTCATGTGCTCTGCACTAAAGAGGTTCTCTGTTAACTTTAAAAAACAAACAAACCCACAAAGGTGAATGCAGGAAGCTGCCTTATCCCAAGTCAGACCATTAGTTCTCCTAACTCAGTATTGTCTACACTGACTGGCAGCAGCTTCCCATGGGTGCACATTCCACTGTGTGTGCGCTTTGAGTTAAAGATCTACTAGAAAATCCATACTTGTTTCTCAGTGTGTTGTCAGCAGTTCAAAATACACCTTGGCAGCTGTGGGGGTGGGGGCTGGGCAGCCTGTGTTCTGGGCGGATGCCTTACAGTTCATGTGCATTAATTTACATGTGTGCCTTCCTCCCCAGCCTGGTGCCCTGTATAAATCATAAGGGCCTGCTGGATCAGGCCAGTGACCCATTGAGCCCAGCATCCTGTTCCCACAGTGCTGAAGCAGTTGCCTACTGGAAGCCCACCAGCAAGATCCTTCAGGTGAGGAAGCAGAGCAGCCCTCTCCTCCTCCACAAATTCTCAGTCCTCTTTTAAAGCCATCTCAGTTGGTGGCCATCCCTGTGGGAAGGTGCTCCACAGTTTAGCTCTGTGCTGCATGAAGAAATCATTGTTAGACATCTCCTGAAATCAGCTTCACTGGATGTCCACATGTTCTAGTGTTGTGGGGGGGGTCTATATCTACTGTCTTTATGCTCCGCATGATTTTAAACACTATTTATCATGTTTCCTCTTACTCATCCTTACTCACAGTCCCCAAAGCTGCACCTTTCCTCATAGGGAAAAAGGCTTCATTTGACCATTCCCTGGGACAGTCCCTGGCTGGTTGGCTTGTTTGCAGCAGTCCGCTATAAACTACCGTCCAGTCTATCTTTCAAAAGAGAGCAACACATTTTCTGTTTCTATCAAACTCCAGCATTACCAAGAATATTCACGTTTGATGGTTGGTGGAGGATAAGGCTGCTATGCTCTGCCCCCGTGGTTGGAGGGAGGCAGCAATCTTCCTGAATCCCAGTTGCTGGCAAGTGCAGGAGGGGAGAGGGGTCCTGGGCTTGGCTCCTGGGGGCATCTGCTTGGCCCCTGTGAGGACAGGAGGCTGGACCAGGTGGGCCAATGGCCTGATCCAGCAGCCTCTTCTCCTGTTCTTATGGAAGAAAGCAGATTCTTTTTTTTAAAGCTAGCACAGTCCCCCCCCCCCAAAAAACCCCTCACATTTTGTTATTCTGGCAATAAGCTTTTCTGCCACTTGCAGGGTTTCTTTCTGCTGTCTTTCTCTGAAAGAACCGGCTGTGCTGACAGAAGAGCCATTCAAGACTCTGCCACAAGGGAAGCCAAGTTCTCTGGCCAGTGGGTGCAGAGTTTTGAGAACTGGGAAGCAGCCCTTTCACGCCGGCATTCCTGTGCACAGAGGGATCTATTGTTAGCCCTAAGCAGAGGGAGCGCCATCTGGAGGGGGTGCCAGGCTCTCCCGGCTGGAGTGTGGCACACTGACCTAGAAACTCACCAGCCTGCGTGCTTTTGTGCCTTCCAACCCTAGGGGTGCCATATTTCAAAAAGGAAGAACCAGGACACCCCAAAAGTTGTTGCGCTTTTTGGTAAATCTACCAAAAAATAAAATAAAATTGGGATTAAGGAGTTTTCCTGGGATGGGGGATGGTGTGTGTGCTTTGTCTTTTTGGTGTAGTAGTGGCAGCACTTGCCCTTCTTCTGATAGGAAATGCTCTATAGTGGGGAACAAAAAAATGGGGAGGTCAAGGAGGGGCAAGGAAGTGAGAAAAGTCCTTATTTTAATCTGAGGAATGTTGGAGGGGATGCAAATAGAGTTACCAAGCCTAGGTATGGCCACCCAGGAATGACTTCTGCTATGTTTGTTGGGATTTAATGCCAGGTGCACAAAGCTGTAGCCATTTTCTTCCCCCAGGAGAGAATTTAAGCCCCCCCCCCACCATGCGTGTTGCTGTGATTGGAGCCGGCATCATTGGACTGTCCACAGCCCTCTGCATCCGTGACCGATACCACTCAGCAGACCAGCCCCTGGAAATAGAGATCTATGCTGACCAGTTTACGCCTCACACCACCAGCGACGGGGCAGCGGGTCTTTGGCAGCCATATCTCTACGACAAGGGAAACACTCAAGAAACGTAAGACCCCTTTCACTCTACAGGGCGGTGGAGTCCGGGTTGGCACTTGGCGGTGGTAGAAAATGTCACGGGACATAACAGACAACTTAGAGGGGCATTTGACAAAACATCATTCTCAGTTGGTTGGTTTTGGTTAGTTGAATTTGTTCTGTGACAACCTGCGAGAAGTGAGCTTACAGGGAACCAGACAGAGGGCCTTCTCGGTAGTGGCGCCTGCCCTGTGGAACGTCCTCCCAGCAGATGTCAAGGCAATAAGCAACTATTTTACTTTTAAAAGATAACTGAAGATGGCCCTGTTTAGGGATGTTTTTAATGTCTGATGCTGTATTGTTTTTAATATTCGGTTGGAAGCCGCGCAGATAGGCGGGGTATAAATAATAATATGATGATGATGATGATGATTATATCTAAACATATTTGGCCTTTAGCTTAAAAAATGTATAAATTACTTCCTGTGGCCTTCCAGACTGCTGTTTCTACACCTTACTTAATATAGTGCTCTCTGATTGCTTTACATTTTTTTCTGTACACCATCAGTGACAGGTGTACAAGTTTTGTTAAGCCAAGTTTTGTTAAGCAGGTTGTGTCTGCCATTACATATTTTTTATGTGTCTAAGAAAAATTCCATAAAAATCAATTTATTTATAAAAACACACAAACATAAGACTAAAAGCTTTGGATTCCCTGGTAATTGAGGAATTTCATCTCTATATGTTCTCATCTGAGTAGCTCATCCTTACACTGAGCCTTGTTGGTTCAGTCTCCCTGCTCTGCCTGTGTGGCTCTTCAGTGAGGACTAAACTGCAGAGAGGCAAATCTGAACTAAATATTCAGAAAAACTTCCCAAGGATAAGAGCAGTGGAGAGGTTGGTGAGGCCTTCTTTCTGTGAAGGCCTAGACAGGCAGGCAGCAGAAGTATGCGTCAAGCTGAAGGCAGTCAGCCATTTTGAAGGGAGTTGGAAGTGTTCCAGTGGGTCATTGTTTCCCATGGATGACACATAAGCAGAGCTGGGTTGGGTCAGTGCCTGGATAGGTGGAGGCCTGGAACCCACACATACACCCCTTTGGCATCCCAGATGGAAGAAAGGCAGGAGAAAAAGGGAAGAAAATGAAGGGAAGGAGCCTGGCCCCTTCCCAGATCCATGTGTTTCCCTTCCTTTCCCAGTGCATCTGTGAGAAGCAGACAGGAAGCCATTTTGGATTAACCATGGCTATGTCAACGTTGTCCAGAAACAAAGAACTGTGGCTAATCAAACTGTTTTATGAATTTGGTTGAAACACATGGTACTGTAGCTAAGGTTAACCACAGTTTAGAGTCTAAATGGGATGCTAAACTGTGGGTGGTTGAAATCAAAAGCAAATACTTCCCAACTCCTCCTTGCAGACATACTGGAGAAGGGGAGGAGAGGGGAAGCATGCCAGCCTCGGTGGGGGTGGGTTGGACTAATTCCTGGCACAATAAACAATCCACCATTACAGGAAAGGCATTGTATTGGCATATTTGTCTTGGGAGAGGCATTGCATCGAGAGACTCATCCATTCTGTTTTCTGGTAGACCATCAAGTTGCAGGAAAATTTACAGTACAATCCTAGAGTGTGTAATTGTCTGACTGTATTATTTAATATGACAGACTCTGGAATAAAGAGACTTTTGATTATCTTCTTCAACACATTAATTCACCAGAAGCTGAGGAGATGGGGTTGTTTCTGCTCTCTGGATACAATCTCTTTACACAGCCAGTTCCGGTAAGTAACTGATGTTAAATAAGAGCAATTATTTCAAAGGATGTTTGGTCTTCCTTGTAGAAGGAGTTCTGGAGTATTGCATAGACAGATGATAATGGGAGATTGCTTTCAATGGCCTATTTGTATGACACTCAATATGGCTATTTTTGCATCACTGCAAAGCAGAGGGGGAAACCCACAACCAATAGGTGTAGGAACACGAGGCCAAATGCATCTCAGGTGCATCTACGGTATCTTTGTTAGTGGAATCTATTCTAATTTCTTGAATGACTTGCTCAAGAAGTGGTGCATGAATCACAGTTAAATGACGCCATTTGGTACAAATTATCAATTTTCACAGAGAACAAGGTGACTGGACCAGAGCATCTTAGACATGTGGACTCATCCCTCAGTTGCCTTATAACTGGCACAATACTTTCTCCTCTGCAGGACCCATCATGGAAGAATATCGTTTTGGGATTTAGGACCTTGTCACAGAAAGAGCTTGAGCTCTTCCCTGGCTACAGGTATTGATCAATTCTCTCTTCCCTTTAGGTTTTGGGTGTTTGCTTTGTGAGATAAGGCTGACACGACCTCTCTGGTGGGCTAGGAGGCCATCTAGAGCAGGACTAAAATGAGGAGGGGGAGACGTAAATTCCAGTGGCATAAATGACACTCCCTGGATGTGACGGCTATTATAGAATCATAGACTTGCAGAAACCTCCTCCAGCACCTTCCAAGACTAACAGGGAGAGTGCGACTGACCCTCTGACTCCCAGCTCAACATTCCAGTCACCAGAGGCAAGCAGGACATGCGCTCGAAAGGGTGCATTGCCACTGGAGGAAGGTGGATGGGATGGATGGAGTCCACCAAGAGAGAGTTGCTTTCCAGCCTCTCTCAACAACGCCCTCTCCATTTTATGTGATTTCACATGTGTGCATGTAGTCCGGGAAGAAAAGCCCCGCATAAGTGAAGGGACCGCTGTATTCCAGATGGTAGCCCATTTCTATGTCCTTATCTTTCATTTCCCTGGTTTCAGCTATGGTTGGTTCAACACAGCTCTGATGCTGGAGGGCAAACGATATCTACCCTGGCTTACAAAGAGGTGTGTATGATATTTGCTTTCTTCTCTCTGTTCTGACAATATCCATACTGACCATGAGAAGGTGCCTTGTCAGAGTCTGACCATTGGTCTGCCAAGCTCGGTATTATCTCTACACTGACTGGCTCTTCAGTTCCCTCCCAGCCCCACCCGGAGGTGCCCTTGGGAACGGAACATGGAACCTTCCACAGGCATAGGAGGTGCTCTGCAAGTGCCCTTTCTCCGGAAGAGGCTGCCAGCCAGCCATGGTTCCTGTCAAGATACTCCATTCCATTCCATTTCTCCTACTCCGACTGGCTTTCCAGGGTTCCTCTTGCCCTAATAGTCACCCAGCATCCAGTGCCAACAGTCAGCCAGCATGCGGAGACCTCACTGGGCTCTTTCTAGGGATGTCACCAGAACTGGAGAAGTGTCAGAATGTTAGCCATCAGTCACAGTGGCTCGCCCTGTTGTTTACAAGGCAACATTTGTCTTACAGGTTAAAGCTGCAGAGCGTCAAGTTCTTTCATCGGAAAATTGAGTCCTTCCAGGAGGTTAGTTGGGAATTTAAATGTATTCTGGGAGGGGCATTGATAAAGGCATTTCCCTTCTCCACCAGCTGTGGACAGGATTAGATAGAGGGGGAGGGGAGGGGGGAGTCTATGGTTAGGCTTTAAATATGGCTGCATTTTGAGCAGAACTGGAGCAAGGAATTTTGGGGAAGGAGAAAGCTTTGAGGTCTGAGGTTTTTCACAGTCCAGTGGTATACAAAATTTCAATAAATAAATAAATTCTGAATTCTTGCAAGATTGTAAAAATCATAATAATAACCCACCCATATATATGTTTACATGAACTGTATTTAATTTTTTGAATAACACAATATAAAAACAAATTAGTTATGATGCTTGCATTGCAAAGCACAGGTTTGGATTAGAATTAGATGACCCTTTGGTTCCCTCCCAGCTCTGCCGTTCTATGCTTCTCTGAATTAATGTGGCCCAGTTGCTTCCCTTTACTCAGATTAGCCATAACCCTGGAAGGTGGGACCAGCCTTAAACCCTTTCAACCAGTCTAGAGTAGGTTCCCCCTAGCATCTCCAGTGGTCATTCCAATCCTCTCCTGGAGTTTTCTTAAATATGCTTGGATAGAAATATGTCAGTTGCTGGTAAAAAGCCATTCTGGAACTTTAGCATCTTTGACAAAGGTTTACAAAAGACAAAGTTGAAATTCTTCAATTTTGGAAACTGTTGGTAGCACAACCAAAAACCTTTTTACAAAAGAAAAACCAGCAATGTTCAGACGTGACCCCCCCCCCCGACAGGTGAAGCACCTGTGCTCCCCACTCAACACCTCCTTTAAATTATAAACATTGGAAGGGTAGGGGGCACTGGGAGGTGCCAAGGGTTATGTCTGAGGGTTCCTTGGAGTCCTTCAGAACCGCGTTGGGAAACCACTTTGAGACACTAGACCAGCCTTGGGTCCCAGCTATTGCTGGACTACAGCTCCTCCCATCAGCCTCAGCTGGCATGGCCCAGTAGTCAGGGATGATGGGAATTGTAGTCCAACAATACACACCACACATTATGATGCCACTTTAAACAGACACGGCTTCCCCCAAAGAATTATGGGACCTGTGGTTTGTTAAGGGCACTGCGACGTGTGAAGAGGCCCCTCTTCCTCTCCTGGAGCTACATGGATGCTTTAGCTGAGATTCCTGCATTGCAGGGGGTTGGACTAGATGAACATTGGGGTCCCTTCCAACTCTGCAATTCTAAGATTCTATGACTCCCAGAGCGAAATAACAATCAATCCCTCTTCACAGGGAATCCTATAGCTCTGGAGGTTTCATAACAACTCTCAGCATCCTTAACACACTACAGTTCCCAGAATTCCTTGGGGGAAGCCTTGATTATTTAAAGTGACAACCTAGTGCTTTAAATGCTTGGTGTGACTGTAAGCCCAGACATCCCTGTGGCGATCACACAGGCTCCCTGGACGTTTCACCGTCTATTGATCCCTGTGCCACCACTTTATTTCTCGCTGCCACCACCCAGGCCCTCCCTACCTGGTACAATACTGAGTCCCGTCAGGGTTACATTGGAACATAAACTTCTGTTTATTTATTGCAGTTTAACAAGTGTGTGGTTTCATAAACGGCATCGGTCCATTACAATCATGGGGTGCCTATCCAGACCTATAACTTCCGCTACCTGCTCTCACTCACTAAACCACCTCTCAGATATTTACTTGTCTTCCTAGCGCCTAACTGTTCCTGACTCATCTTATTTCACTACACTAACTCAACCTACCCCCAGACTCTATCCCAATTCACTCCTACTCCAACCAACCACCCAACTCCCTACAAACTCCTCCCTTTGCCCTTCCCAGAGCTAGTTTTATAGTTCCTCTGACTCTACCCCCGAGTTCTGATTGGGCAACCTGTTTAACTATTTCACCTCCAGCACTCTCATATGTTAACGTCACAATCCCCAACCAGCTGCCCTCTCTCTAGATATTTCTGGAGTATGGCTCCAATAATTCCTGCCCTGCTTTAGGCAGATATGGTGGACTTTCCAAACCATTTTTGGCTAAGCAGGACAGAAAACCAGGTGGCCAACCTCTGGCCTTCCATATGCTTTTGGATTCCAGTTCCCATTTGCCTTCAGAGACAGTAACACCACAAATCTGTCTTTTGCTTAGTTGATGGCTGAAGGCGTGGACATCATAATCAACTGCACAGGGGTTCGTGCTGGGGAGCTACAACCTGACCCTGAGTTATGCCCGGGCCGGGGGCAAGTCATCAAGGTAAGGCCAGGCTTTCTAGGATTCTTTTGGCTACCTTGCAAGAAGGGAAGAAGCTGCCTGTGTCTGAAGAAGCACATATCTACCTGCAGTCCTGGTGGGGCTATGATGGGGTTGATGGGTCAGCAAATCCGTGACAATGCTCAAGCTGAGGATCCAGACCAGAGTCAGGAGTTTTATACGGCAAGATGGGGCTTGATTTGAATAGTAATAATAAAAAAGATGAGGCTTGATTTGTTCCTCAGGTCACCTGATTCCTGCTGGGGTGAATGCAGCAATACAGCCTTGCTGTTGCCTCTGCTTGTTTTGGCTCTCTAGGTCGAGGCCCCCTGGGTGAAGCATTTCATCATCACCCATGATGTTGAGGCTGAGATCTATAACACACCTTACATCATACCTGGGTAAGGAAAACATAACTGACTATGACAGAATGTTGGATGCCTTCCAGATGTTTGCTCCTCCAGCTCCCATCAGGCCCTGACAGTGTGCTGAGGAGTTGTACTGCAAAACATCTGGAGGACTCCTTGTTGGGGAAGCCCAATGGCATTTGTGTTGTGAACCCAAATAAATGCTTGCTCAGGGTTGGGGAATCTCATGCCCAGGGTCTGGGTGAGCCTTCCAAGCCACTTTGGTGCTTAGGGCCCTTCTTGGTCTGCACCCTCACTTCACACCATCTGCTGGCACCCACCTCAAGCGCTTTAACCTGCTTGGATGTGTCCTTCCACTGGGGCAATGCTGCTTGCTTGCCTGGAGGGAGGGAGGGGCATATGAGGTGCCGGGTGCAGAGATTTCTGACTTTTGTGCAACTGGAATGTAGCCTAATGTACAAAGATAAGTGTCGCATCTCGCCCACTTTTGCCTTTGTGGGGGTGGACAAATCTGTCCTTTTGAGTATTCTCAGTTTCTAATTTTTCCAGCCTTGGATTAAGTTGTCCACATTTCTGCAGCAATGTCTGATTTTTTATTTTATTTTTAATTCTCACAAAAATTCTTCAGCTTTTTATGTGCAAATTTCTCCTAATTAACACTTTTTTCATTAGGGATAGAAGGAGCTGTCCATTTCAGTTCTCTCTCTTTCTGGTTTTGCTAATCATAAGTTCAGTTCACATTTTGCAGTTTTAAAAAACCCTTCATGAAAATTATTCAGCATTTTACATGTATATTTCTGCTAACAAACACATTTTTATCTGTAGTTTTGAGTCATGTACACGTTTTTGCAAACTCTTTCCCCTCATATGGTGGATTTCTGCATGTTATTTTCACAATATATTCATTTCTATGCACGCTGTCACCTAATAAGCGCATTTCTGCAAGCATTTGCTGGAGAACCGCATTGCAAGATTCAGTTAGTGCAAATTTCGAAGGATGAGTGTGCTTTGGTTCTCATATTGTTTCAGAAAGTGCAGATTTGATACATTCAAGTTTAAATGCAAACAGAATTGAAATTCTCCCTCAACCCCAGCCTCCAAGCACTACTGGAATGTGGCCCCTATGAGGGTGATTGGCCTTTGGGCTGAAACATTTCCACCCCCTGTGCTTTATGTGATTTCTTAACTCTTGTTCACTTGGCCATTTCAGGATCTGTTGCCCATCCCAACCCACAACACACAGAGGTAAGAGATAGGACAGTAATCATGGGTCACATCCACACCATGCATTTAAAGTGCATGGCTTCCCCTAAAGAATCATGAACTGTAGTTGTCCCCCCCCCCCCGAAGCTACAACCCCCATACAAAGGACAGTTCCCAGGATTCCTTGGAAGAAACCATGTACTTTAAATGGTGTGGGTGTGGCCTAAATGATCACCTCCTTGGGGCCTCTGGCCATCCTGGAGCCCTGGGACGTTTGTGGTGTGATGCACACAAGCATTGCTCGGGAGACTCGGAGCGTCACTTCTCCCACAGGCAAAAGGAGCAGGAGCAGGATGCTGACACCAAATGCCATTGTGGCTTGGCAGTAGCCAGCCTGGCACACTTGTGTGACCTGGGCATGGGCCCTCCACCCTTGCTTGACACCATTTCTTCCAACCTGGGTTAGGGCCAATTCCACACACACACACACACACGCTGCCACTTCCGTTTCTGTTTCTGCTGTAGGAGCAACGCAGTGACATTGGGAGGAATATTTCAGCTGGGAAACTGGAGTCAAGAGAACAGCCCCCGGGACCACCAGCGCATTTGGCAAGGGTGCTGTGAGCTGCTTCCTAGCCTCCAGGTACAGTGACCAGCGTGGGTCAGTGCTGCTGCGGGGACTGAGCAGGCCGTCCCGCTCTCCAAGCCTTCCCTGCACACAGGGGGGAGTTCCAGGTGCAGCACAATCTGCTTTGAGTTTCCCTTGGGTTAAAGGAGTTCCTTTATTTATTTTTTGAAATAATTGTTATTTGTTTGTACAAATTCATTCACACAAGTAATATTATTACAGACATTAAAATTTACACAAAATTCTTCCGAATCTCAAGTCTTCCCTCGTCACCTCCATGGGTTCTTTAAATAACTTTTTAAACTGCATATTACAAGTCCATCTAATTTACCATTCTCCATTGTATCCAAAATCTTGTATCATTGCAAGAGTTATTTAAAGCCTGCCAAAGAGTTCAAGTGTTTACAGTGGTCTTTCAAGTACAATATATATTTATCCCATTCTTTGTTGAAGTTTTGATCCTCCTTGTGAGGAATGTGTGTGGTTGCTCACAAAGATAACAGCCAGGACTCTGACCTGTCTTTTACAGGTTTTATTGAGTGCAAATTATGCAGAGTGCAGAAGTCCAAAATCCACGTCTGCCTCAATCACTAGCAGATTCTAGAAGTGGTTTCTTCCAGTTTGCCTTCCAGCACAAAAGCCCAGGAAACCCCCCTCTCCGCCTCTTTTCCTTACGTTTATTCCCCTGGCGAAAACAACTCCTTGGGAGCCGCATCGTGGCTCATCTCAGGCTGAGTGAGCCTTTGCAACCCCCCCCTTCTTTCTTCATCCCTTTCTCCTGAGGCCTCGCCTTCCCCAGACCCTCAACAAAGGGGGGTGCAGCTGCTCAACAAAGGGGGAGGCTCTCTGGACGTTCCTGCCTCTCTCCCCTCCCTTGATGGCAGCCCCTGACACTCCTGAGTTCTGATTTTCCCTGGCTAATCTTGCCCTCTCTGCGTAGTCCAATAATTTCATCTGCCAGTCCGCCCTAGTAGATATCTTGTCGTCTTTTGAACTCTGGGTAAGAAGCATCTTTGCTGCTGTTGTAGCATACATAAAGTCTTTTCAGTTTCTTCAGTATCTCTGCACCTACAATTCCTAACAAAAAGGTTTCTGTCTTTTTTTAACAAAAGTTATTTTAAACATTTTTTAAAAATTCATTTTATATCATTTCTCAGAATTCCTTTGCAATTCCACCACATATGATAAAAGGTGCCTTCCTTTTCCTTACATTTCCAACAAATATTTGAACTTGTCCTAAACATTTTTGCTAATTTACTTGGGGTTAAATATCAGCAATACATCATTTTCATATAATTTTCTGTTAAAGTATAACACATAAATTTCAAATCCTCTCTCCATAGTTTTCCCCAGTGCTTTTTTGTGGGGGGATGCAAGAGTATGCATACCCCTAAACATTTTGTGAATTTTTGTACTTTTGTCCATTTACTGTATTTATTTTTCCTGATTTGAACTATAAAATGGTGATTTCTTGAGTCAAAATGAGAGTACCCCTAAACATTATTTTAAAGAAGAAAGCACTGGTTTTTCCCATTCTGCAAACTGTATATTATACCCAAAGTCTCTTGCTCTGGGTTAAAAGAGTTCCTGGTGGCTTAAAGAGTTTGTACCGTGTTTGCACAGACAAGTAATGTATAAATGGAGGCCAGTGGCAGGACATGCCTATCTGGTGGCAGACCTATTTCATAACATTTGTATACAGCAACCACAAAGAACAAAACAATGAAATTGTTAGTAAAAACAGTTATTACTGTTATTAAAAAAATTAAAACCAACAATAAGCCAAAAAGCAAATTAAAGCACATGTCAACATTCTCATAGCTCAGTCTCACTGTGTGTTTAAGGGTCTCTTGGCTTATTTCCACCTCTAGAATAGATCGCATGGAGTCTGCAGAGGAGGGCTTTTCACATTTAGGGTTCTGTCACTGAAATTGCCTGGATGAAGGGTGGTATATAAATTTAATAAATTATTATTATTATTATTATTATTTTTTATTTGTCCATCCCTAGGCATTAAAGCATCATATTGGAGCTCTCAGGGGGATGAGGGGTTATGTGAGCCATAGAATAGAATCATAGAATCATAGAATCCTAGAGTTGGAAGAGACCACAAGGGCCATCGAGTCCAGCCCCCTGCCAAGCAGGAAACACCACCAGAGCACTCCTGACATATGGTTGTCAAGCCTCTGCTTAAAGACCTCCAAAGTAGGAGACTCCACCACACTCCTTGGCAACAAATTCCACTGTCGAACAGCTCTTACTGTCAGGAAGTTCTTCCTAATGTTTAGGTGGAATCTTCTTTCTTGTAGTTTGAACCCTGTTAGGATGCTGGAAGCAAAGCTCTATGAGGAAGAGAAGCAGAATTTGTTGCTATCTCTCACACCCCCCCCCCGCCTTTTTTCTTTTTGGCTGGGTTTCTATATTCATCATGATTCTGGCAGGCAGAAATTCAGCCGGTGGGGAAGAGTTCCTTTCTATATTGCTGTTGGAGTGTCTGCAGTTACTGATAGCTTCCATTTGATAATTGTAGTGCTTTGAAGTCATTTCTGCACCAGGTAAAGTAATTTTTAGCTCCCCCCCATTCCCCCCACCTGTACTTTATTTTGTCTGCCCCGTCCTGTACTTTCCCCAACCCAAGGTGGCATCCCTAGATCTCAGACAGGGCTGTGCCCATCCCTGTGGCCCAGGAATGGGGGACCCACAGGGGACCTCCAGATGTTGCTGAACTACAACTCCCATCACCCTTGACCAGTGATGGCCGAACCTGGCCCTCCAGCTGTTTTTGGACTACAACTCCCATCATCCCTAGCTAACAGGACCAGTGGTCAGGGATGATGGGGATTGTAGTCCCAAAACAGCTGGAGGGCCAGGTTTGGCCATCACTGCCCTTGATGGCAGGCTGGCTGGTGCTGATGGGGAGGGCCCACATCTGCTGCAGCTTCCTATCCTTGAGCTGGAGATGCAACACCCCAGTCTTCTACCACTGTGTTATGGCTCTTCCACAGGAAGATTCAGTATAAGCACTGGCAAAGTGGATTGCTGTCCCTACTTCCCATGTTTTATTACAATTGCCTGCTCTGAATAACCATGCATGTTGCTGCTTCCAGAAAGCCAAAATCATCCACGAATGGAGTGGTCGTCGTCCCGTACGGCCAAGAGTCCGATTAGAACACCAGGCTGTTCGCCATGGGATGTTACAATCAGAGGTGGGTAACTTTCCGTATGCATGGTGTGAATTGATTTGTGGAACAGGATCAGCCCTTGCATGGTATCTCACACCTGCTGCGACTTAGGACTCTCATATAGCCTTGTGGGGGGGGGGTTACTCTAAGGCTGCAGTCCTGTGTACGAGTAAGCTAGCCCTACTGAAATTTAGTGAAGCAAAATGCAATTCTCTTGCCATGTGTTTGATGTGTGGATGGTGCATTAATCAACCCTGACATTCAGTTGCTGTAGGAAGTAATGTTTTCCTTCCTGCTGTTTTCCTTGGTGAAGTAGCTCTCTTCTTGCCTGTTCCTTCTTTCTCAGGTGATCCACAACTATGGCCATGGCGGTTTTGGGCTCACCATCCACTGGGGTTGTGCCATGGAGGTAGCCCATTTGTTTGGGAAGATTCTAGAAGACAAGAGGTGGGCCAAGCCACCCCATGCCAACCTCTGAGCACGTGGCAACAGTTCAGGGGCCACTTCGCTGACTTTTACTTGCAGGATGGATCTGCCTTTGCAGGATTAAGGAGACTAGTTTTTAACTGTTTTCATAGATTGTTTTGCTTTGTTTTTCTTGTATTGCTTTGTTCTTCTTGTAAACTTCTTGGAGTCCCCCCCCCCTACAATCTATTGGTGTATAAAATATATGAAATAAAGAAATAATACTCTTAAAGAGTATTCAAGGAAGCAAGCTGAAGGTATGATCCTGTCTACCTATTAAGACAAGTTCTTAAATGAGAGGAAGGGCTACACCACCAGTTCTTGGGTGGTTTGTGGTTCAAGTCCATCCATGCTGGATGACATAAATAGGCTTTTTGAGAATGGTGTGTCCTGAAAACCTAGGGAGGAGAGGTGGCCCACATTTTGGGCACAGAGTAGTCACAAAAGCTCCCATAAAGCTCACTATTGTAGAAACTATTCATTTATTCAACATAAAATATCCAGAGTGGAATCAAATCATCTGATTTTGCATCATTAACAGAGAAACAAAAATTGAGTACAACAAGCACAGTTTTACAGAAGTCTTATTTTCAACATGAATGCACACCTAGTTTAGAAACTGTACATAACGCAGTAGAGACATTCAGGTGTTCCCCCACCCCCACCCCAATTCCAGCAAGCATTGAGCAATACACAAAGACCATTCATCACAGAGTATGGAAAGAATCACTTTTCCTCCACAATAGCTTTGCACATCAACAAACTGGACAACCAACAGAACTCTGAACACACAATTAAGTTCAGTTCCAAGTGATATTTTTACATTGGTGATTTTTTATATATTTTAATGGTTTCCAGGAGTTTGTAGGCCTAAGGCATCAATGCCAGATTTTATATAGAGAATCAGTTTTCCAGAAAAGACAACAACACAGATTTCCGTAAGTCAAGAGCTTTTACTAAATTAAATCTTGGTTTCTGTTACCGTAGCGAAATCTTATGGATTCAAACAGAACAACCCCCACGTTGATGGCCATCTCTGTTAAACAAAATTTGTGACAGTATACTTTTCCATAGGACTGAATAAAGCAGAAGCATACCTAATTCAAAGAAGGTTGGTTTTGTCATACAGATATTGTGAATTCAGCAGCCACCATGATATCATATGTCCTGCCTGAGGCAGGCAGTTAAAGGGCCATACACCGGCTCTAGCCTACAAAGCTTTTAATGTGTGTTGGGGGGGGGGGGACTCTCTCCCAAATGAGAAGCCCCAGATCAAAAGGCCTCTGGGACCAGATGAGGGTCAAGAGCTTCAGGTTGGCTGCAGCAGGGAAAGGGAAAGCTGCACAATGTATTTCCACCCTACAAGTCCTCTTGGACTTAAAAAAAACCCCATTAGTAGGATTAGAACCACCCACACAGAAACAGGCACAGCACAGTTGCACAAATGCAGACCATCTTCATGGATTCTGCCTCTTGAAGTCCATCTGATCATAGAATTGTAGAGTTGGAAGGGACCCTGATGTCAGTGGATGTTCCTTGCAATCCTTAACAGCCCTTTTCACATGCAAATAAGCACCTACAAATTCACATGGGATACACTTATCAATGGCTATGGATGACAACTAAATGGCACCACCTTGTCTGGAGGCAATTTACCCCTGCAACATCAAGCAGGGAGGGGAAACAGCAGGGAGAGCAGTTGCCTTCATGTCCTGCTTCCTAGCAGTTATGGGCTGCCCACTGACAGAGGCAGGATGCTGGGTTGAATGGACATTTGCCCAATTCAGCAGGGCTCTTATTTGTACCTGCTTCTCCTTATAGGGTAGTTTTATTCAATGTGTTTCCAGCCCTGTTCATTTTGGGAGTTTTCTAAATCTTGGAGTATGAAATGAATTGGGCTGAGGAACCCATTTCCTGGAGAGCAAGGACTCCTACTTTTTCCATTGTTCAAAATTCCAAGATGAGGGATTAAGCATAGAGGCCAAACTCCATCCCCATCATGCATGGGCTCCTTGACTTTCCTTGGATCACTCTGACTGACCAGACAACTGCAGAAACAGCCCCAGCAAAGTGTTACAGGGGCTGGGACCCAACGGAGAGAGCCACAGCATGTATTTCTGAATGCATACACACCTGGAATCACAATAGCAGGTTCTCACTGGCTTTACTGACAGGGAAATGAACTCCAAGAAAATGAAATTCTGCTTCCTGTTCTGATGGGTGAACAGAAAGATCTGTGTAGACCAGCGTTCCTTTGTTCCACAGGGGCCAGCCGGATGCCTCTGGGAAGCCCACAAACTTGCCTTGAAGCCAACAGCCTCTCCACTGCTCTTGTTCACCCCAGCTAATTGTTTTGGGTGGCATAGACTGTTCCTGAAACTGGAGGGTCTATGAGGTCATCAGGACAAATAGCCTCTTCCATGAATTTGCCAGAAGCCATATAACCCATAAATCAAGAAAGTCTTTAAATTAAGGAATGAATTTCCTTTGTCTGTGCTGAATCTGCTGCCCCCCAGTTTCTCTGGATGATCCTGAGTTTAAATATTATGAGAGAAACTTTTCGCTATTGAATTTATCCACGCCACCCATAATCTCATAGAACTCTCTCCTGTCCTCCCCTCAAGTTGCCATGTTTCTAAACGAAAAAGCCTCAGATGCTTAAATGTTCCTCTTAGGAACATCCTTTCAGTCCTTCAGCTGCCCCTTTCTGCGCTGCCATGAGGACTGCTTGCGCACAACAGCCCAAATGCATGGCCCTGTTTGCAGACTTCACCTCTAGGGCAAGCAAAGTGGTGGGTTTCTTTGTTTCTTTGTGGTTAGTAGAAGAGCTCTCAGAGCAGCATTTGCTGAAGTTCCCAGCTGCTCTTTAAGACTCAGAACCTCTCTGGCAAAGAGGCTCTCAAAGGCTGATGGTCGTTCGTGGATGTTGATGGGAGTGCAAGGCAAGTGATTAATTCACAAGTGCATGAGACTGATGGAGGGCTGCACTGGGATCTGGGGCACAGATCTGCAAGCCCACTTCCTGGCATTGAGGGCATTTGTGCAGAGCCAAATCCTGTCCATCGATCTGCCTGCTTGGCATGGAGCACTTGGCGTCAAGAAACTAAGCTTGTTTGTCATCAACCACACGAAGGGGCAGACAGTTTGGCAAAGGCTCCCATTTCTCTTCCTCCCCGGCTGCATCACATTCCTCCCCCGAAACTCTCTCCCGCACGTTCACTCTCCAGATTTAATACCTCTCCTTGCACAAGTGGACAGTGATGGGTGCGAGTGAAAAAAGGCGCCCAGGACACAGGTGGAGCGTTCTTGCTTTTGGACACACACGGCAGTGACAAGACATTCTGCTTCTCGGGTGCCAGAGCTGGAGGGGCGGAAACTCCTTGGACGACCTTTTGGCTGGGCCAGCGCGTCGCGTCATCACCCCTGAGACCCAGAGTTTGAGTGTGGGACTCCGCGCCCAAACATCTCCTGCCCCCATTCCCTGTGGGTGGACTCCTGCAGGCCACGGCCTTTGGTTTCGATGGGCAGCAAGCAAGAAGCGAGAGCAGCCAGGATGCAGCAGCCGCTGTAGACTATCAGCGTCAAATAGACAGAGGACTCCAGCATCACCTAGAAGGGGGGGGGGGAGTCAGCAAAGGCAGACACAGAAGGGCCTCTGAGTCAACTCTCAGGGGCAGAGAGCTCTGCACATACGAATTGCTTGGGTTCACCATTAAGGGTTGGAGTAGATGAGCTGAATGTTAAAGAGCATAAGAAGAGGCTTCTGGTTCGGGCCAAGGGCCCATCTGGCCCAGCAACATCTTCTCGCAGGGGCCACCCAAATGCCTGTGGGCATGGATTAATTGGGGGGCAGGCTTTATGTTAGGGGGCAGAACTGAGTTATCTGTGATGCAATTGGTCAGTTAGTTAAGTATTCTTATTTATTTACTTGATGGGGGGCAGCTGCACATAGTAGCACAGGTTCCCCTTTAGCACACAGGGGACCTGGAATTCTTAGGAATAAGGTTCAGGATGCAAAAACAGGCCTAGCAAATGCAGAATTTAACGTCCAAACTCTATGCCTCTGTGTAGCAACAACCCAGCTCTCTCTCCCCTCCAAAATCCTCATCCCAGCACCCTAACTAGCAACCCCAGGACATTCTGAAATACCCACCTTGATCAAGGAATGAATTTAACACACTGTTACCTGAGCAATAAATGGTGTGATGAGTGCGCCGACTCTGGCTACCCCGCTACAGGTCCCGAGACCCAGAGCACGAGTGGCCGTGGGGTAAACCTAAGGAGAAATTCATACGTGCATTGGCACATGGGGACATCTTGCGCTGAGATTCCTGCACTGCAAGGGGTTGGACTAGATGACCCGTGGGGTCTCTTCCAACTCCATGAATCTATGATTCTACATGCCTCACTTCTCTGGATCTCTGAATAGTCACCAGAAAGGTGATAAGGGGCAGTGGAGGGAAAGGATGCCTCTGGTCATATGCAGAAAGCAGCCCCCAAGCAATGGGCCAACACATACTGCCCTCAAGCATTTGAGATTTGGGGGCAGGGATTCCTCCAGGTCAAAAGCAGACGTTCAAGGCTGGTGCTAGTGGCTGAGAAGGGTGTGCAGGTCCCATATGCTAATAAAAACACAACAGGAGATCCTGGGATCACCACACACACACACATTCCATGTTCCACTGGGCAAGCGGGAAAGCTGGAGGCGGCTGCCAACTGAGGAGGTACTTACTGGATCTCATGAATCATAGGATTGTAGAATTGTAGAGTTGGAAGTGACCCCAAGGGTCATCTAGTCCAACCCCCTGCAATGCAGGAATCACAGCTCAAGAATCCCTGACAGATGGTCTCCCAGCCTCTCCTTCAAAACCTCCACGGAAGGAGAGTCCACCACCTCCTGAGGTGTCCAACAGCCCTTACGATCAGGAAGTCTTTCCTAATGTTTACTCAGAATCTGTAGTGCATTCTGGGCCCCTCATAACCCTAAAATTACACGGAACTGCAAGGGATTGTTGTGAAAGAGACAACACAACGACCGCAGCAAGCCCTCTGGAGGCGGCAGCACAAGCCTCTCTTTCCCATGTGCTCCATGGAAACGGAGAGATCCCAGAGACCCTACGGGGGCTTGGTTTCACAGTCTCTGCCTTGCTCTTCCATGCCAACCACGATGCTCCTGCCCCACCCCATCAGGACCTCCTTGCTACTGATGCTCCTTTGCTCAGGCTGGCCCCAAATCCTGGTCCCGGGCAAGCCCCCTCCTCACAGAATATTTGGCTTCTCGTTTTCTTACCTCAGGGGTATAAACGTAGGCGGCTTGAAATCCTCCCGAAATAAAAGCCCTTGCAATGAACAATAACACAGTGAGAACTTTCCTGTAAGGACAGAAGGACAGAGTTTTTGTTTTGAGAAGATGCTGGTACATTTTGGCCGGACGCACTCATTGTACTGCTGTATCATAAGAACATGATGTTATGGGTTTGTTGGAGTTCAGATTCCCCTAAATTCCATTCCCCATAATTCCAGTCCCCGCCCCCCAGCTACGCCACTGCATCTAGGTGCAGTTTGTATGTCAGTGTAAATAAAACCCTATATCATGAAGACACTGCAGTCTCTGCTGTGCCTCATTGTCCCAAAAGGGAACACAGCCCCTGGTAAGCATGCCTCCAACCCTGAGATCTTGCACCACTTGTGCAGATGGGGGTGGTGTGTAACAATAACAGCCTTCTGCTGGATCAGGCCTAAGGGGCCCCGTCCAGTCCTGCACCCTGTTCTCACAGTGGCCAGCCAGGTGCCCCAACGGGAAACCCACAAGCGGGACCCAAGCACAGGAGGACTCTCCCCTCCAGCAACTGGGATTGATTCAGAAGCATTTCTGCCTCTGACTGTGGAGGCAGAGCTTAGTCACCCAGGCTAAGGACCATCCTTAGTCTTTCCTGTGGTCTCTTGGAAGACCAAAAATGGGAAGTGGCGGGCAGAAGCATCACTAAAGCTATCATTTAAATTCTTTGTACTGGTCTGCAACCTTCCCTTTACCACGAATAATGCTCTTTCTGTATCCCCCATGTGGAACCTCTGAAATACTTTGCTACAGGTTTGCCTGAAAGTTCAGAATTTGCAGGTGTGCAGACTACCTGCTCCTCACACCAGTATGGAGAACCTCCACACAGTTAGGTAAAAGCATTTGTAGCACAACTTTGAGCATGTCCCAGCCCCCCCCCAAGTGCTTTGCAGTGCCTTCCTTGTGGGGGTGGGGCATTTGCAGGGTTGGGTGGGTTCCCCCCACCAGCCGGTCTGGATCACTTTTCTCACCTTCCAACGCAGAGAAAGAGTAGGAGGCTGCAAAATGCAAAGACAAAGAAGCAGAGGGCCATTGTCTTCTTACGCCCAATCCGATCAATAACCCATAAGGTCACTAGAACACCTGGAGGAGGAGGAGGAGGAGGATGTTACTGATTGAAGCAGGCTTGTGAGTAGCTCTCTGCTCGTGCGTGGTTCATTGCCACAGCCTTCATGTCAAGCAGGCAGAGTTATGGAAGCTGTTGCTTTTTTATGTTCAGGCCATAAATGACTAACATAAGCTCTTCTGGGGTAATGGGCTTGTGGATTTGTTTGTTCTGGCTAGCAACTTTTCTGAACTTATTTTCAAAGCCTTCCCTGCCTCTCTGTGCAGCGCCCAATTCAGATGGGTCATGGAGGCAATTCTGAGGTCGGGGTGAGTGTGTGCTCTGAACATCCATAGGACTAGTGCACAGGCATGAAATCTAGTGGGTCGCTTGCTTGCTTGCTTGTTTCTTTCTTTCTTTAAAGAACTGGTGTTTCTCTGGCACATGTTCAGGGCAGTTTACAGCAACAGAGAGAGAAAGAGAATTGCTGAGACTTTAACCATAAGAACGAGATACAAATCCAGAAACAAAGGAATTTGTCTTATATTGAGTCAGATCATTAGTCCAACTTGCTCAGCATGGTCGACACCAGCAGTTCCCTAAGTGGGAGATACTGCCCACCCCCTGGGGGCGAGGGTGGGATTTCCTAGGGGAGCAGAAGGAGGCAGGGGTGCTGGTATGACTTGGAATAGCTGGTGTCACTGGATCACATTCATCAGTTTTGTTGAATTAATTAAGCTACATAGTTTTAATTAGATTCTGAATGAATGTGCAAGTTTTCCCACTCGGCTAATTGGAGCCTTTAATTTCCCAGCAGTCTACCTGGGAACTCGGAGAGAGTGGTCCACAGCAGGTCGATGTAGTCCTTTTCAGTCAGGTATTCACATGCCAGGCTGCACTTGGCCTTCACTGCTTTTCTCTTGCTGGATACTTAGATGAAGCAAGAGGAAGAGGAGAAGGAGGAGGGTGAATATGTGATAATTTCAGAAATCGTTCCAACACACACCCCCATGCGCGCATGCATCCTTGCACCTTTGGGCCTGGCGTGCCCCTGCTGCAATTTTAAGTTGCGAGGTGAACCACCGAGTTGTGAGTGTCACCTGCGAGATCCCCTCTCCCTATGTATGCCCACTTGACCACTTGGATCAAAGGAGCTGGAACTGTGACAGCGTTTACAAGAAAATGGTATTTTAGTCTGGCAGCGGCCGCCCTCTGGAACTCCCTGCCTGTTGTACTCACAGCTGCAGAGGTCTCCTGCTTGAAAGAGCTCCGTGGTTAGTAAAACTAAGCCGTAATAAGAAAAGGCATTGGAGAACCTGGAGTGAAGAGAAGCAGAGAGAGCGTTGCAGGCAGGCAGGTGGATTGAAAAGGAACATGGCATGGCCCTGAATCTGGGGTGGGGAGGGGCTGCAGGCTCAGGATCCAACGGGGGAAAGGGGATTGTGCATGTGTGGACACAGTGCAGCTAGGTTAAAGCTCACAGTCGGCTGGGGTGGCCAGGGGCAACCTTGGTCTGCATCGTAATTCGCAGTTAGCTTGCCACAGTACAAATCTAGTGTCATAAATTCAGTCAATAGTCCTCTGAACATAAGAACATAAGCAGAGCCTGCTGGATCAGGCCAATCGCCCATTTAGTCCGGCATCCTGTTCCTGCAGTGGTCAGCCAGTTTCCTGTGGGAAAGCAGGGAGCAGAACAGGAGCACAAGAGCCCTCCGCCCTCCCGTGGCTTCCAGCAGCTGCTGTGCAGAAGCAAAGCTGCCTGCAGAGGCTTTGGAGGCAGAGCATAGCCATCGCGGCTCAGAGCCACTGATGCCTCCTCTGTGAATCTGTCCCATTCCCTTTGCCTCTTGTTTAACGCATTGACCGTGTCGAAAAAGGAACCTGCAGGTCAGCATTTAGCAAACAGCATCTGCTAAATTCCCTTTTCCTTGGGCTGCACTTTTAATGTTTTTGACCAAAAAAAGAGAGGGGTCCTGATCAATTTTAACACAAGCACTTACAAAATTAGCTTTCAAGGGCTCTCCTATTTTTCTCTTTCACACTGGAGGGAAACACTTTTGTTGCAGTGGGGCTGTTGCTCAGTTAAAGAAATATGAATTTAACTGCACAAGTTTTAATCAGCAGAATAAGTGGGGTGCACTAATTTACACCTCTGGCTATTTAAGCATTTGCATTAATCAATTAATTGACTAGAGCATATGTGATGGATGAACTAGGATGTCTTTAATCAGGTACAGCCTCGTCTCTTGCACTTTTAAAAGTGCATTCCCCCTTTTGCATGTGAGTTTCCCCCCCACCTCGGCTGCCCCAGCCTCTCATTGCATCAGGGATGTTGGCAAAAGGAGCCAGGCATTGCAGCGCCCCCACGTCAGGTGGCCAGGTGGTGGTACTGCATTGGTCAGATCCAGCAGGGATTGTGGGGCTTGAGAAGCCAATTGCGATCCCGCCTGACTCTATAAAGCTGCCAGATCTGTGCCCCGAGGGCGCAAACCAAGCCACAGGGCCACCCAACTAATGTGCCAACTTGCCCTCAGGCCACCAGATCCCATGATGAAAGGGGGTTATATACAGTAGGTCTAATAAATAAAATAAATAAATCTCAGAGAGGCAGGCTGACCCTGAATCTTCTCTATCTTCCTCTTACCATATAAACCAAAGCAGGATTGTTGTCCATCTAAACTGGGGGGTGAAGAGGTCCCTCATCTTCCCTCTGTCTTCCTGTTTGGAAACAAACATATACATAGATATAGGGAAGCTGGGTGCTGTCTGAAAACATCGGCCAAAGGGGGGGGGGCACCATGGATTTCTTAGGAGTTTGCCTGGCATTCCTCATTCATCTGATGAGTCCCTGTGGCAGCTTCCCCGCTGTCAGAAATCAGCAGCGCCACATTCACACCATACATTTAAAACACTATGATGCCACTTTAAATCAATGTTGCTTTGCCCAAGGAATCCTTGATTCCCCTCTCAGAGCTGCAATTCCCAGAGCGGTTTAACAACCAGTCCCTCTTCTCAGGGAACTCTGGCAATTGTGGCTCTGGGAGGGGAAGGGGGGGGGCTTCTACAACTCTCAGCACCTGTAACAAACTACAGTTCCCATAATTCTTTGCGGGGAGCCATAACTGTTTGGTATCATAGCACTTTATGTAAAGGCCATGGATAAGGCCCAGTTGAGAACCTGAGATGGGGCCTTTTCAGAGGTGGCACCCATAATATGCCTGCCTCCGCTTCCCTGCTTACAGCAAATACACTTTTATTTTAGCTAGTTTTCACATGTTATTTTAATATTTTTTACTGATGTTGTAATCTTATTTATTGTAAGACATCTCAGACATTTTAATGAAGTGAGATACAAGTCTTGTAGACAAATGAAGAAAATAAATAATCCCAGGTCTGGGCCAAGTGATCCATGCACACTTTTGTTGAAGCTCGCTGGATTTTGGGGTGGTTGTTTCATAGAACCCTAGAATGGCAGAGTTGGAAGGCTCCCAAAGGTCATCTAGTCCCACCCCCAGGGGTGCCGGTCTGCCTGCACTCACCTGCCTGGAGATGATCAGTTTCCCCAGAGGCATTGGAGCGCCATTCTCAGTCGCTATCCGCTTCAAAGTGGCAAAGGCTTTCTCCTGATTCCCAGATAGCACATCGTATCGCGCACTTTCTGGTAACCACTGTAAAGGTATGATAAATTTATTTTATTCATTTCATAAAAATTATATACTGATTGATTGCAAAAAATACACCTCAAAATGGTTTACAAAAAAAGAACAAAACATGAAATTATCAGTTCTTTTTTTTTAAAAAACCACTATCTAAAACATTTAAAAAAAACCCAACAAGCTGAAAGCCTGATTAAAACACTTGTCAATAGTGTATATATCTGGATAGTCTTGCCCCGCCCAAAAATGTTTTTGGCAGGTGCCGAAAAGAGTACAGTGAAAGTGTCTGCCTGATGTCAAGTGTGTGTGCTGCCACACTAAAATATTGATTTCTTACAATCACTTTCTGTCCAAAGGCAGGAGACCAACCAAATGGACAGGACTAATCTGAAGCCGTGTCCCCCCCTCCCTCCCCAAGACTTTGGGAAGCCAGAAGGAATACCTACGAAACACAAGATGGCAAAGAGCAGAAGGGGGGTCGCCGAAAGGATGAGCAGCCAGCGCCAACCCAGGGTGGGCATCACGAACACCGCCAGGAGAACCTCAAAGACGGTCCCAATGGCCCAGAAGACCTGCCCGTGTGGAAGGACGGAAGTGGGTTTGGAGATGTCAGCCCCATTGCAACAGGTGAATAACAATAAATCTCTGTTCTTGGCCCTTGCCTGAAGAGCAGGCATTTGGAATACTTAGTAAGCTTTCAGCTTTAAGGGGCACTGTCCTAAGACCTCAAAGACAATATCTTGATATTTATAAATAAAGCATAACCTTTTAAAAAATGTTACTACCCCAACACCAATATTATTAATTTTTATTTTTTCCAGGGAATGTGAACAAAATAACCCACATTTGCAGGTATGCTTAATTTTAACTTTCATTCAGTTTTGCAGTTTTTCTTTTCTTACCCCCCACCCCAATCTCTGCTGAGAGATTCCAAGGGTCTTTGCACTCGACTGAGGAGCATCGCATTTCAAGAGGGGCGCAGCATTGTATTCAAAGGTAGCCAAAACACCATCTCTATTTCCTCCACACAGCTTGTCTATCTGTTAGCTTCACCCTTCTCCCCACAAAAAACCTTTGCTAAAACACAACCCAAGCCTCATGCAAAAAGGGCATTTCCCCTCTGCAGTGCCATCATGCCCCTGTAACCCTGGCAACCCCCCCCCAACAATGATATTGACATTTGCCAACTAACTCACAGCTGGGAGGGGACACCCCCCCCCCGCCACTTGTCTAAGACCTGGCATTGTCAGGGTGAGGATTCACTATCCCATTTTCTTCTTTGATGGCACCTCTTTCAGTACCTCTCACTTAATGGATCCAAAATGGTTTCCAGAGAGTGGTAGGGGGTGTTTTATCTCATTGTTGATGGCCTCTCAGCTGATGGATGGCGGCTAACAGATTGAGGTTGAATCCTGACAAGACAGAAGTACTGTTTTGGGGCGACAGGAGGCGGGCAGGTGTGGAGGACTCCCTGGTCCTGAATGGAGTAACTGTGCCCCTGAAGGACCAGGTGCGCAGCCTGGGAGTCATTTTGGACTCACAGCTGTCCATGGAGGCACAGGTCCATTTTGTGTCCAAGGCAGCTGTCTACCAACTCCACCTGGTACGCAGGCTGAGACCCTCCCTGCCCGCAGACTGTCTCGCCAGAGTGGTGCATGCTCTAGTTATCTCTCACTTGGACCACTGCAATGTGCTCTATGTGGGACTACCTTTGAAGGTGACCCGGAAACAACAACTAATCCAGAATGCGGCAGCTAGACTGGTGACTGGGAGACCACATAACACTAGTCTTGAAAGACCTACATTGGCTCCCAATACATTTCCGAGCACAATTCAAAGTGTTGGGGCTGACATTTAAAGCCCTAAACAGCCTCTGTCCAGTATACCTGAAGGAGCGTCTCCACCTCCATCGTTCTACCGGACACTGAGGTCCAGCACTGAGGGCCTTCTGGCGGTTCCCTCACTGCGAGAAGCCAAGTTACAGGGAACCAGGCAGAGGGCCTTCTCGGTAGTGGCACCCTCCCTGTGGAATGCCCTCCCACCAGATGTCAAAGAGAAAAATGCAGTGGTACCTCGGGTTACATACGCTTCAGGTTACATACGCTTCAGGTTACAGACTCCGCTAACCCAGAAATAGTGCTTCAGGTTAAGACCTTTGCTTCAGGATGAGAACATAAATCGTGTTCCAGCAGCACAGCGGCAGCAGGAGGCCCCATTAGTTAAAGTGGTGCTTCAGGTTAAGAACATTTTCAGGTTAAGAACGGACCTCCGGAACAAATTAAGTCCTTAACCCAAGGTACCACTATAACTACCAAACTTTTAGAAGACATCTGAAGACAGCCCTGTTTTGGGAAGCTTTTAATGTTTAATACGTTATTGTATTTTAGTGTTTTGTTGGAAGCCGCCCAGAGTGGCTAGGGAAACCCAGCCAGATGGGCAGGGTATAAATAATAAATTATTATTATTATTATTCCCTGGTGGCCCGCTGGAATGCGGAGTTAAGCAGGGCTATTGTCTGTCAGGCTCTGAAGCGCCCTCTCCGATTGCATGGAGCCCAGACAGCCCCATGGTTTTCACCGGAGCTGAGGGCGAGGAAACAATCACTGAGATGGCTAAAGCACTAGTGGCAGAAAACTCATTCTGAATCTGACCAGACACGGGTTACAGCTCAACTTTGAGCCTACCAAGTGACGATAGCGACGGCAAAGAGTACCTTCTTCACCGCCTCTATTGCATCTGCAGAAAACAGCAGCAGGTGGTTCGCAATCTAACAGAACCACCTGCGCCATGTGGAACACCCTCCCGTCAGATGTCAAAGAGAAAAACAACTACCAGACTTTTAGAAGACATTTGAAGGCAGCCCTGTTCAGGGAAGTTTTTAATGTTTGATGTTTTATTGTGTTTTTAATATTCTGTTGGAAACCGCCCAGAGTGGCTAGGGAAACCCAGCCAGGTGGGTGGGGTATTATTATTATTACTACTACTACTACTACTACTACTACTACTACTACTACTAGCCAATCTCATGAGGATGCTGGCTAGACTTATGTTCTAGGCCTTGCTAAATCTATTGATCAAACCCCACATTTACTAATTTCATAAAGTATGGGGCACCCAGGAAACCTTGCCCCCTGAAGCTCCATAACACTTTGTTATTGTGTGCTATTTAAATGTATTTCTTGTTTAAACAAATAAATAGATTTTTTAAAAATCATATTGAAAATATCCCTGACAGTTCACTGTGCTCACTGCGACTGATGGAAAGCCCCAGTTGTGGGAAGGCTGAAAGCATGAACCACAGCAGCAACGGGTTGAGGGTCCCCACCCCAGGAAAGGCTTTAAAGGAAGGAGCTCCCACAGATCTCCTGATCACATCTGAACCTTCGCTTGGGATGCTCTCTGTCCTGGGATGGCCTTGCATTTTGGAGCAGAATGGTAACCCCTTTCCTGCCAACAGCCTCGCGCCTCTTTGTTTTTCCACCTACCTCAATTAACAAAATGCATTTTGCTCTAGATTTCATTGGGAGGAATTCTGCATACAGCGTCACCCTGGAGAGAAAGGAAAGAGAGGAGGCAAAGTCACAAGGAACACACAGGGGGGGTGTGCGTTTGGAACTCTGATGGCCTTCCTCCTGGAACTGACACGGGAAGAACTTAATACAACTTTATTTCCCCTGGCCAAACAACTGATATACCTACACACCACAACCACACAAAATATTATAAATATAAATTATCTATTTTGGGGAGGCAGATGACTTCTAAATGTGATATAAAAATGTCTTCAGTAAACGTAATATGCAAAGGAAAAATATATCACACAAATCCTCAGAAAAAGGAACATATCCCAGTAGCAGAGCCAACATGTTTGAATCAAATGGCATTAATAAGATTCCCTTGCTAAGGATCGCTTGGCAGACTTGGGCAAACTCAGTGCTTGGCAGCTGATATAGTGGAGTCCAGGGTCCAAAACTGGTGGTTTCCCCATGGATTTGTGGTTTGGAAATTCATCACTCTGTAATGGTTCTGAAAGCTTTGGTTTGATTTTGTTCTGGCTCTTGAAAAAACTTGAGGGGTGGGGGTGGGGGCTGGCTTTATTTTCAAGTGGATGCTGGTGCTGAAGAAGGAAGCCCATTAGCCACTGATTAAAGACCTGCTCAGGTTGCTTTGAAACAGCCCACCTGTGGGGCAGAGGATCCATGTTCACAGGTCCAATGAATGGGGAGAAGGAAGGAAGGCAAAGTGCTTCTCCTGACCAGAGCAAAGCAGGCCTGGAGTCATTCCAGGGGCACAACTCTTGGGGATGCCTCATCCTCCCAGTTCAGGAGCTCATGCCTTATTCAGGACTGGTCTCTCCTGCCCCGCCAATTATTTCTGCCATTTTCATCTCTGAATTCTGCCCTTGTCTGGGCCATGTTTGCCTTCCCAGAGGCGCCTGGATCCACACTGCTAAATGTAAGCAGCTGAAAAGGTTGGGCTTCCCAAACGGAAGTGCTTTGCAGTTTAGCTGAGCTCCTTTAGATATTTGAAGATGGTCATAATGCTTTGGGGTGGGGAAGATGGAAGGCAATTACTAAATGCAAAAGAAGTTTGGGACATACTCAGCTTTTCAACTGAAGAAGAAGAAGAAGAAGAGTGTGGATTTGATATCCCTCTTGATCACTCCCCTTCAGGAGTCTCAAAGCGGCACACATTCTCCTTTCCCTTCCTCCCCCACCACAAACCCTCTGTGAGGTGAGTGGGGCTGAGAGACTTCAGAGAAGTGTGACTGGCCCAAGGTCACCCAGCAGCTGCAGGTGGAGGAGCGGAGACACAAACCCGGTTCCCCAGATTATGAGTCTACCGCTCTTAACCACTACACCACTCTGGCTCTAAAGCACTAAAACCACCAGGAAGGGAGGGGCAAGGAATGGGAATATTGACTTACGACTGAGGGACTCCTCCGATGCCAAAGCCCACCAGGCCCCTCAGGACCAGGATCCAGCTGTAAACGGGTGCAAAACCGCTAAGAATACCATAGTATAAGGTCCAGAGCACACTGATCTTTAACCCCTGCATTGGATTAAGAAATACAAAATTGAAAGAAGACCACTGCCATACTCTCTGACAAGCTTCTTCCTGACTTCAAAAGCAATTCTCCTTCTCTTACAGGGCCAACCATAAAGTCTGTGTTGTCAATCTCAAGACTGGATTACTGCAACGCGTTCTATCTGGGGCTGCCCTTGGACCTGGTTTAGAAGCTCCAGCTGGCGCAGAATACGCCTATCAGATGGCACATAACATGTGACCCCATTCTTGAAGTGTCTGCACCGGCTGCCCATCTACTACTAAACCGGGTTCATGCCCTTGTGTTTCTCTATAAAACCCTGGACAACTTTGGGGCATTGCTGGTTGTTCCCCGACTTGGTGAGACTCATTTGACAACAATGAGAAACTGAGCATTTAGTGTCATTGGCCCAGCCCCGTGGAACACCCTGCCACTAGAAATTGATCAGGCACCTTCCGTTTCAACATGCTGGGGGGGGAATATATTCCTCCAGGCCTATGCCAGTGATTAAGAATGCATCTTGCCACAATAGTTAGCTGTTTTCTGATTTAAACATTTTTTTAAAATGGTTTTTATTGTATGGTTTTATGTACAACTGTTCTAAACTGCTCTCTTATTTTTTTTAAAAAAAAAACAATTAGTCATATATAGCTAAATAAATAAATAAATAAATACCCACTATATCTTACACCAAGGGAAATGAATCTGTGGCCCTCCAGATATTGTTGGACACCAATTCCCAGCAGCCCCTGCCAGTATGACCTACAGTGAGGGATGATGGGAGTTGTAGTCCCATGATCATCTGGTGGCCCCAGGTTCCCTGCTGTAACTCAAAAGAAAAGCAGAAAGGTAATTACAACCCAAGAATGTGGAAGGGAGGAGTGAACTGAATTTAAACCAAGTCAGACTTGGAAAGATTAGTCCCGAGTAGTGGCAGAGAGGTACACCACCCGGTTTGAAGCCCCACTGCCTAACCACAGAGGGCCTTCGTGGCACTCAGTTTGGTGGCAGCAACTACTTCTGCCTGGCAAATACTTCAGGGGAAGGCTGGAGACTTACTGTTTTCCTGCCATACTGGTCTGAAATGTTTCCCCAGAGTGTGGAACTGAACATCATTCCCATAAACACCACCTGCATCAAGTGAAAGAAAGGATATTTGTTATTCACAGGCTGAACTGGGAGTGTTCTGAGAGAACCATCTAGAAAAAAAAAGCGAAGAAGAAGAAGAAGAAGAAGAAGAAGAAGAAGAAGAAGAAGAAGAAGAAGAAGAAGAAGAAGAAAATATTCTTAGCCCAAGTTTGGCAAAATCTCAGAACTAGAATTTGGCACACAAACATCTGAATTTTGAGCCACAACTTGACAAAATGTCCAATTTTTGGATGATCCCACAGGGTATGGGAGATCTGTTGTAATGGCTGACAGAGAGCATCTTAGAGGCTGACAGTAAAACGGCAATATTGTGAGGAGTGAGAGACAGATATATCCATCATAAATTCCTCATATCAATCTTTCCGTTTTTAGGGGAAAGGGGTGCGGGAAATCTGACCTCAGAGCTTGGGCCTGCTAACATTTGGCCTGGTAACATTGGGGCTAGATGGGGAGGGTTATGTACAGATTTTTGTTATAATCACTTGCTAACTGCATGGTGGAATCAGTCATACAGCCCAATGAGTGTCTTTTACCAGTCACATCTGGATTGCCAGCTGTGGCCATTTCAGGACAGAGAGAGCCTTCCCAGAGTGATCCACACACTCTTGGACTACAGCAACGCACTCTGTGTGGGGCTGCCCACTGAGCTGGTTCAGAAGCTGCCCCTGGCTCTTGGCATCTCTCCTGGGGGGCTCTTCGGGGGGAAATGAACCACCAACCCTGAAAGGAGGGTCCTGGCTGCTGAACCTGCTTCAAGGCACTTAAACGGAGGTGGAATGGGGATTCTTTAGCTGGGATTCCTGCCTTGGACTCAGGGGCAAAGGAAGGCGCTGTGGCACCCGGGGCGGGCGTCACTACGGAGGGTGCATGTGCAGTGTCGCTATGTACAATGCATGCGCCGTATATAGTGACACCGCACATGCGCTGTATAGCGGTTTGCTGCCGGCACCACATGGACGGTGCCAGGAGCCCTCCATCGCCGCTACAACCGCAAACGAGCAGAGGAGCCAGCAAACCGCCAAATACAGTGCATGTGCGGCGTTGCACACATGAGCTGTACGTAGTTATGCCGCACATGTGCTGTACAGCAGTTTGCAGCCAGCGCTGCTCCAGCGCCATATGGACGGTGCCGGGATCCTCCGCTCGTGGCTGCAGCCGTGAACAGAGGAGCCTCCACATGCAGCTGCAGCAGCGCAATGGCTGCGCGCGCCGCCGCAAGCCCCCACAGGGTGACTTCTTGCCACCCCCGCAGTCATGGAACCCGGGGCTTACCGCCCCCCCAACCACCCCGTTGCGACCACTGCTTGGACTTGATGACCCTTCCAGCTCTACAACCCTACGACTTTGTGGACTTCCAAAGCACAGCGAAGCTCCTCCTCCGCAGACTGGCCTGTGAGGCTCTCTCTGTCTTCTTTAGTTGAGGACAGGAGGAGGGAGAGGCTTTCCACCGGGGGGCCCCCAACTTTGGAACCCCCTGTGCATTGAGATTACAGCTGGTGCCTGCCCTGAGAACCTTTTGACACCAGCTGAAGGCCCCGTTATTTGCCAGCCTTTGGGTGAATGGTTTGGGTCATGTTTGAGGTTTCTTTTAGTTGGCTGGTTGTAATCATCTGCTTTGTTTTTCATATCTGAATGGTGAGGTATCTAGTTTTGTTTTAATTTGTAACACACCAAGTAATGGAATTTGCTATGAAAAGTGAGTAAAAGAATTTTTCTTTTAATGACACCATTGTGGTCATGTCGACACCATATATTTAAAACACTTTTTAAGACGCATGGCTTTCTCCAAAGAATCCTGGGAACTGTAGTTCGCCCCTCATGAAGCTGCCATTCCCAGCACCATTATCATTGTTACTATGATGAGGTGCATTATCCACCCTTCACTGGAAGGTCTCAGGGCAGGTTACAGAAATATAAAATAAAGCATTAAAACAAATTACTATCACAACTAGAGTAGGTCCTAAAATATAACGATATCTCAATGGTCAAAGAGCCAGGGTGACAAACTACAATTCCCATGATGCTTTGTGGGAAGCAGTGTGCGTTAAATGTGGTGTGGATGTGACTTGTGTTCAGGAAACATCAGCACAACCCTACACTGGAATATGGTGGACAATAGAGCTACCAATCATGTCCAACTCCTTGTAGATTTATCTCCAGAGAGATTAAAGCTAAGGGAGTTTGCCTCGTGGCAAAAACAGTGTGTAGCCTCAACAGGCACCTTTAACCAAGCCCCAGATTCCTGCAATTCAAGGGTAGTGAAAAGGTTGCCCAAGGGAAGAATAACCTCCACCAATAAGCAATGCTAGAGTTTAGAGCTGAAATTTGGTGAACGTGAAGCAAGCCACAGTGCGAGGGACTGTAACACGCAGGTGTCTTTGTGGGAGAAATAGATTCCTTCAACACTCTTGGGCGTTCCACAAACTGGTGAGCTTGCTGGACAGAAAGGGTTTTTTGACTCTTTGAACAACCCACAGTTAACAAGTGGAAAACCTTACAGAATACAAGAGCTGTCTGGTATTTTCCTACCGAGGTTAGCAATGCAACCTGCCAGGTGGGTAATCGCCACTCACAGTGAAGCTGGGGTGCAAGGATGCTCAGAATCATCATTTCCATGGCATCAGCCATCTAGAAGGGCAAGAAGGAAGAAGGCATTAGTTAGAGCACCAGCTGCCCTGACAGTTCACCAGATTTCTCTTCGCCTTCATATGTGTATATATAATTGATTTGTTAGCAACAAAAACAAAGTGCAAACACAGCACAAGGAAAGCAAATAAAGAACCAACCATGTACATCATAAAGCCTCACAGCCTGTGTACCTCACAGTACAAAGACACAGCACAGCCCAAAGCGATAATAAAGTGTTAACTCATAAAAAGATCCCCTTTGCAAATAATAAAAACATGTAAAAATAAAAGTATTCTCCACCTGTAAGTTCCATCATTATTGAGAATAAAGGTTCTGTATAGTCTTAAATGAGCCAGGCAACTGCATGTACTGGTGACATTGAGCAACTGTGTGCCTCAACAGTTGCCTAAAATCAAGCCATATATCCCAAAGCCAGTCTCTTCTGGCTCAGTGCCTCCCATCATCCAGGCCAGGGAAACTGAGGAAAATTAAGGTGGGAAATAGTTGCCGTTTGTGGGCCAACCATTCCCTCTCCCTGGCCTCCCTTGGCTTTGCTACTTCTAGCAACCTCTACTTGCCCATGCTAAGCCTGTCAGGATGGAGAGTTTCCACTGGAACCTGCCAAATCCGATGGCTTCCACCGCATCTTCCACCATAAACGTATCTAGAACAACAAAACAATATAATAGTACAATGTAACAATAACTAAAAAAATAGCAATACCCACTAAAAGACAAAAGGGGGGTCCTTGGGCCAGCAACCCCAATGCACTTGAAAGAGACCAGTGTTAAAATGAAGTTATGAAAGGCTATGAAAAGTTTTGGGGTATTTAATTTTTTTCACAATGCATATTAACATTTTGCTCCTTCCTCAGGAGTGAGAGCAGATGTCCACACAACTCACCATCAGTTGGGTTTGCAAACTCCTTTGGCACCATCCCTCCATCTTCCAGCTCCACAGCCTCTAACTGCGTCTGGACACCCTCAATTTGGACTTCATGCTCTCCTGAAATGACATCTTCATCTGACCGTGAACTTTCCCCTGTGCGACGGAACTTGACAACCCTAGTGGTGTGGGAACCATAATGAATACATGGCATGGATGTACAGAAGAAACAGGTGTGCATCACGTAAATGCTTTCCCTCAAGGGTGAGGAACCTGTGGCCCTTTGGATGTTGTTAAACTAGAGCTCCCAACACCCTTCGCCATTGGCCATGCTGGCTGCTGAGGCTGCTGGGAATCAGAGCCCAACTTCTGGGGGCCCTGCTTGTGTCTTCCACAAGAATGCAACACCGAGATCATCTTATTCTCTTTGGAAATCACAGCAATGTTTCTTGTGGGCTTGCATTTCAGGCTTGAAGTGAATGTTTCCACCTGTGCCTAGTTTTATATTAATCTCCCATCCAAAAGGGATCTCATGCTCAGCCTTGTGAGTCGTAGCTAGTGCACAGCAATTTTCCTGGACAACAAACATGCACAGCAATTTTCCTTGAAGGTGAAGGACACCTGACAACCTGACAGAATCCAAATTCTGTTTGTTTCTGCAAAAGAGAATGACACCTAATAGGTTGCAATAAGTACCCATAGCTAAGGATGGAAGGAACTGTCAATTTTCCTTCTCTCAGTTTCTCATTTTTCCAATCTTAAATCTAGTTCTTCACATTTCTGCAGAAATTTGCAAAAAATAATAGTTGTAATCCACATGAAAATTCTTCAGCATTTTAGTGCAGTTTTTTTCCAAATAAACACATTTTTGTAGGCAGTTTTGACCAACATATACATTTTGCAAGCATTTTCTCCTAATATAATGCACTCTTGTATTTGCACAAATATATTTGTTTTTATGTACACTTTTCCCCAGTACATGCATTTATGTAAACCTTGTCTGGTCAGAGAATTGCATTGCAAAATTGGGAGAAGTTTGCATTTCAAAGGATGGTCCCAGTTTGCATGGTGTTTCAGAAAGTGAATTGCATAGATTTGGCTGAACTGAATTTCTCCTGCATGCCTGTCCATGATAGGTTACCTTTACCCAGCCCACCTTTATCCTATGCCCACATACCTGGGAGCAAGTCCCACGGAACTCAGTGGGACTTACTTTTGAGTAGACACGTATAGAATGCAACCCACAAGCAAAAGAGGCAAAATCACATTAGATATACTGTACACACGTCAGCAAACACAATGGATGATACTTCATTTTTTAAAATTGACATTTTGAGATAGGAAGCAAGAAAACAGCATCTTTTCTACCCTAAGTGATTGCTTTGCTTTGCTTCATCATAAAACTGGCCCTGGAAAAAATTCTCATTGTTCGCTAGCTAGAGCTGGGTGCTGAGGCCCTTGCAACTGTTTCCTAGGGCTAGAATTAAATGCAAGCAATTTGAGGCACTAATGTCTTGACAATATGAAAATATCAAACCCCTCTTCCTCACCCCCCAATTTAGCTCCATTTGCAAACTTTATCAAAAAATAAAAGACATCAGGATAGTTCTGAAATTTTCACTGGTGGTTCTGATGAGAGGCTACATTTTTTATCATTATTTTATAATGGACTGGTGCTGTTTTTCCAGGAAAAGCCCATCCAAAGTTGCTTACAAGTTGTTCTAGATTTGGAAAGTCATGATAACAGATTTGGTTGGCATGCATATCTATGGTATGAAAAGATAAAAGTACATAAATAATTTTTAACGCATTTGGTAAGAAAATCAATTTATGGTGTATGGGAGAAATATAAAAAAATTGTTAGTGCAGAAAACACCATGGTGGCTTTCCCCACTAAAAGTGATACCACTGAAAAAGTTGGATGCAAAAAATAAATGGTAACTTATAAAGAACTGTTAACAGAGGTAGAGAACCAAGTGAAACTAAAGAATTTTGAAGATATAAGAGAGTTTTTAACAGATTGGTTACAATACCATCAATTAAATGATGTATTTAAAAAGGATAAAAGAAATGGATTCAGTAATGAAATCTCAAGGTTAGAAAAGGAATTGTTGGAAAATAAAGTAAAAACACTGTCTAAAATGTAAAAGATGCTATTAGAATGGTATACTAAAGATGAAGAGGTTAACTTGGTAATGATACAATGGGCAAGAGATTTTGGATACAATATTCAACTCTCCTCTTGGGAGAAGCTATGGAGAGAGGACTTAAAATTTACAGCATGTAGAACACTGAAAGAAAATTATATGAAGATGATGTATAGATGGTATTTGACTCCCAGTAAGTTAACAAAAATGTATAAGACTAGTTCAAATACGTGCTGGGAATGTAAAGAAAAAGAGGTCATCTTTATCATACGTGGTGGACCTGTAAGGTGATAAAAGCATATTGGGAAATGATATACAATGAGTTTTTAAATAACCTTTGTTAAAAAACCAAAACCCCTTTTATTAGGAATTTTAGGTGCAGAGATACCAAGGGACTTCAAAAGACTGCTCATGTATGCGATGACGGCAGCCCAGATACTCTTAGCCCAAAGATGGAAGAAAGGCAAAACACCTACAAGAGAAGAGTGGACAACAAAATTGATGGACTAAATGGCTAAAATGACTGGAAAAGTCAGGAACCAGGATGTTATTTTTTTTAACAAGGACTGGGAATTTTTTTAAATTTTACTTGAGAGAACACTGTAAGCAGCTAAAACCATTAGTAGGACTGAAATTACACTTGCAATGTGAAAAGAACCATGGATATAAATAGAGTTTTAAGGATAAAAAGAGGACGATATGATATGCAGTGGAAAATGGTTATTAGCGGACTCCACTTTTGATTCTATTTTATTATAAAGGTTAAAAAAAACGCAAAGCTGCTTACAACAATGGGAAGACATATATAATGAATTAAAGAAGATATTTAGACATATGTTCTTGAAAAAGCCAGATACATTCTTGTTGGCAATGGTAGGAGAAGACATTACTAAGAATGACCAGAAATTGTTCTTATATGCAACAACAGCAGCGAAGTTGTTGTTAGCCCAGGTTTGGAAACAACAGCAATTACCAACAGTAGAAGAATGGTGACAGAAGGTAATGGAATATGTAGAAATAGCTAGATTAACGGGGGAAATTTGACAACAGGGCAATGAAACATTTAAAAAAGAATGGGAAAAATTTATGTCATACATAGGAAGGATAAGGTGAAATAGTGAAACCAGTAGAACCTCATGATGTGAAATACAAAGAAAATTTCTGGATAAAAAAATAATAAAAAGTAAAATGTATAATATGATTAATGTAACCAATGGTAGTTGTAAATGAATACAGACAGACAATAAGAATTGTATATACAGGAGGATTTATTTGGCTATAGACACTCTATGGACAAATACGAAAGAAGATCAATAATATACAAAAAGGATGAAGACAATGCGAAAAATTTAGATGTGATATAAAAAGCCAGAAGAAAGAAGGAAAGAAGGAAGTCGGCCCTTAGGAGCAAATATAAATGTAAAATGTAATACAAAATGTGTATGTGGAGTATGTAAATGAAAATCAATAATAAATATTATGGGGGAAGGAAAACTACAAGTCTTTAAAAATAAATAATTAATAAAGCAAGCTAGAACCAAGAATAAAAACTGATTCAAATAAATAAAAACAGACTCAGAATTCCCAGGACATCGTAATATTCCAGCCTCCATGCAGCAAGCTGAGCAAAAAGGTTATATACAGGGAAGGCAAATAAAAAAGGATGAGGCTTTAAGTCCGTCCAAAGATGCCTGAAGTGCTGCTGCCCCCACAGCACTGCGAGGAGGAAGGCAGGTCCAAAGGTGTGGAGCCACCACATAAAAGACTCTATCTCTCTATCTCTCGTGGTTGCCAGCACACAACTAAAATTGAGAATTACCCCTGCAAAGAAATACAACACTGTATCAATATTATCCAGAGTGCAATGGGGGGAGGGGCATGAAGGCACGTCTCCACCCCCATCATTCTGCCCAGACGCTGAGGTCCAGCGCCAAGGGCCTTCTGGCGGCTCCCTCATTGCGAGAAGCAAAGTGGCGCCTGCCCTGTGGAACGCCCTCCCAGCAGATGTCAAGGCAATAAGCAACTATTTTACTTTTAAAAGACAACTGAAGGCGGCCCTGTTTAGGGACGTTTTTAATGTCTGATGCTGTATTGTTTTTAATATTTGGTTGGAAGCCACACAGAGTGGCTGGGAAAACCCAGCCAGATAGGCGGGGTATAAATAATATATGATGATGATGATGATGATGATGATGATGACTCAATGGCAAGGCACATGTTTTGCATGCAGAAGATCCCAGGTTCAATCCCTGACATCTGCCCTGAAACCCTGGAGAGCAGCTGGCAGTCAGTGTTGACAGTACTGCCCTAGATGGACCAAAGGTCTGACTCAGTAGAAGGCAGCTTCCTGTGTTCCTAATTAGTAGTGTTGCTTTGGAAGAGTGAATGTCCTTGGTCAACATATCCAGAAACTGGAGAGGATGGTAGTGCATTCCTTCTACTATTGGTTGTCACCCTTTGCCCATTCATATTTTATCCACAAGTTCTTCATAAGCATTGTAGTCCATGATGCAAGAAGCTGGCTAACTGATCTTTGTTTTTAGCAACACCATGTCTTTGTGGCTTCTGCCAATGCAGCTGAGTGGGGAACTATGGCTCCCAGTATTTGGAGGGGTAGTCATTTGCTTTAAATGCAAGGTGTGGATCTGCTCTTCAGCCCCACTGAATTCATTGAACAGGACTTATTTATGAGTAGACATGGTTCAGATTGCACAGTTACTGATCTTTGCCTTGAAGTGGGGGAGGGAGGTCTTGATTCCTGAAATGTTTCACAGCCGTGCTCTTGTGTGCACTACAGAACCGCATGCCCACGAAATGGAGCTAATTATACCAATGCCTGAAAGATACTTAAAAGAAGTCTTCACTGACTGCCAAGAAAGAAATCTGATTTGCTCTCACGAGCTGTGCCTGGACTGCAAAAAAGAATAATCTTCCCTCCCCCCACAAAAACAGAGCCAGACAGTCACAGAGAAGGCAGTGAAACCTTAACCCCTGCATTTGTGTGGGTGTCACTGTTGGCTGCACATATCCACGGAGTGAGCACCCTCCCCCCCGTGCGGCAATGCAAAGCCCCTCTTCTCCAAGCCTCAGAATGTCCAACACCAGACCTGGAGGACCCCAGTACAAAGCTCTCGTCTTAAGAGGAGGGAAGATCCCCTCCCCATTCCAGAAGGAGGCATCATGTTAGAAGGAAAAGCCGGTGGGGAGGTGTCTAGAATGAGTATATTTAGCACCCCTAGTTGCAAAAGCATCGGCTGGGTTGGATGGTTCCTTCTGAAATCTTTAAAATACTCACCTGGTTTTGATTTAAAAGGTGTGACAGTCATTCATAAAGCGAGGCTCTTGCGTAGGCAAGCAAGGAAAATTGCTGGCTTCCCTGAGACCTTGAGGCCAATGGCCCCCTATGGAAAGAGAAACCTCGCTGCAGGGAGGGGGCTGGGGGGGCTTGCGATTCTCCTGGAGGTCCTGGGTTATTCTTCCCGCCCCTCCCTCTTCCCAGCAGAGCTCTAGCCCTTCTCCCTCCCCGGGTTACTCACGGCAGCTGTCTTAGCTGGAATAAATCTTCCTCCATTGCGAAGGTAGGGCTGGAGAACCCTCGCTCATTTCTCTTACATGGTGGGAGGAAGGAGAGGCGCGAGGATTTCAGGAGGTCTCCGTGCTGGACAGCTCCCGTTTCTGCAAGCCGAGCTGAGCTGGGGAGACCCGGGAGAAGGCCGAAGAGGGGCGGAGGGGAGGAGGAGGAGGAGGAGGAGGAGGAGCAAGGGGAGGAGAGGAAAAAGAGGAGGAGGAGGAGGAGGAGGGAAACGAGGAGGAAATACAAAGAGCAGAGAGCTGCAGGAGCAGCCAACTCCCTCTGTCTGACCACAGGAATCGGCCAATTCCCTTCCCATTTAGCTTTATCCCTAAGCTCCAAGGTGCGATACCAGTTTTTGCTAGGAGACTGGTAAGAACATCAGAAGAGGCAGCTGCTGGATCAGGCCAATGGCCCATCTAGCCCCGCATCCTGTTCTCACATTGGCCAACCAAACGCCTTCTTGTGGTTTCCAGCAATTGGTATTCAGACGCGTTGCTGCCTTTGAAGGTGGTGGCGGAGCAGAGCCCTTGCGCCTGGTAGCTATGGAGGGCCTTCTCCTCCACGAATTTGTCTGGTCGCCTTAAAGCCACCCAGGCTGGTGGCCTCCTGTGGACGTGGGTCCCATAGTTTAACTATGTGTTGTGTGAAGAAGGACTTTCTTTTATCTTCCAAGGTTCAGCTTCACTGGATGTCTGAGTTCTCGTGTGATGAGAGAGGGAGAACATGGGAAGACTCTTGGACCCTCTGACTCTGTCTACACTGACCAGCACCAGGGCTTCAGGGAGAAGCCTTTCCCAGCCCTGACAATGCCAGGAATTGAATGTGGAACTTCTGCATGCAAAGCAGGTGTTCTACCTCTGAGCTATGGTCCTTCCCCTTAAGAATGAGGTAAGAGTCCAGTCCTTGTTGCTCCAGGGCTGGTTTAACTGGGAACCCTCAGCAGTGGTCCACCTTGCTCAATACTGTCTACACTGACTGGTCGCAGCACTCCAAGGTTTGAGGCAGGACTCCTTCCCAGCCCTACCTGGAGGTGCTGTCTGGGACTGGGACTTTTTCATGTGGAAAGCGGCTGCTCTGTCACTGCGCTCAGCCTGCAAGGCTCAGAGAAGTGGGGGGAAATGCTGATGAAGAAGAAACCAGAGTTTTCTCTTTGGGGCTGGCTCAGGTCCACTTCGTTTCATGAAGTTATATCCAGTGAAGTTATACCCTTCTGTCTTTGAAAGCTTCTGCCACCATAAATGTGTCAAGTCTTTTTAAAAGTACCATAAAAAGGTAAAATAAAAAGTGCCCCACCCACCCATGAGATAGGCTTGCTGTGTCAGTCCAGAGATGAGCAGAGTGGTTGTGGAAGGAGACTTTGTGAGGCGCATGAAAGTCCAATACTTGGGCATCTTTAAAAAGGGTCTGGTAGGAAGTGGCATGGAAGGTCCCTGCCTAAGATCACGGAGAGCTGCTGTCAGTCAAAGTAGACAATACTGGGTGAGATGGACATATAGCATGACCTGGTATCTGAGGCAGCGGCCTATGTTACCCCTTTCCATTGACAAAAAATAGGATCAGAATACCAGGCACCTTACAAGGTGGCTAGTTGAGCCCTTCCATGAGGCCGCAGAGTAGAGAGAGGGAAGGGGAACAGGGATGTTTTTTTGAGATACCAATTGCCTTTGGCTGTGCCTCAATGAATACACAGCAGCAACCATCCCATCAGACTATCTGAACAGTTTCCATCCCAGCTGGTTATTATAACAACCTGTAACTTGGCCCTGAGTTTACTTTTGTTTTTATCTCCTCCCTCCCCATCCCTTTTTCCTTTTGCTCTGAGACAGTCTTCTCCTGTTTATATTGATAAGCAAACCAATCTAGGAGCAGTGGCGAAGCCGCATGCTCCGCTATGGGGGGGGGCGGAGAGCAGGCGGGGGCATGGCGTGCATCCTGGGAGCGTGGCACACATTCTGTGGGCGTGGCGCCTGGTGCGCAGGGGTGCACGGCACGTGTCTGGGGGGGCGCCACGATGGCACCCTACCAGAATAGTGGTGCCGGGGGTGGTCTGCTCCCTACACCCCCCCCCCCCCGTTCCTCCGCCAGTGTCTAGGAATCTTTTTAGCTGCTAAAATGTTAAGATAACATAAGTATTGCTGGGATAATGCAAACATGCCAGATCCTGTCCATTCCAAATCCCCTCAGAAATTGTGGGGAACAAAAGATGATTTGCAGGGTGGTGGGGAGTTCATCTGTTTCTGGTGGTAAAGCTACCTTAGGTTAAAAATCCTGGCTGCTGGAATGAAAATAGGTGTAAAAACCAGCAGAGAGTGAAACAGAAGCCAACAGAAGGAAGCAGCAGGAACCTTGTATATGAAAGAAATATGCAACACATAGCACTTTATGGGGTGTTTTGAGAGGGCAAGAGCTGCTAGTGACTAGCCCTTGAATGACATGCATTTTCTCCAGCCCTCTGAGAACTAATTACTGGTTTGACCTTGATGGCTCTTTCAAAACAGCTTTCTGGTATTTGTGGTGTTGTGGCTGAACTTCAGTAGCTTTGTGGAAGAGTGTCTGCTGAACAGGTGTTTGAGAGCTTATGAGCAGCTGGATGGGGGGGGCAGGGTGTGGGACAGAACCCACCGAGGCAGTGGGAGTGCATCCTGGGCCCCTTTAGAAAGGCATGCACATTGCTGCAGTTGTGAAGCACACAATTATCATTTGTCTTCTCCCCCTCCACACTTCACAGCTGCTTCTACATTCCTGATACATTAGAGCAAACAAAGACAGTTTTTGAATGCTGATAAAAAAGGAAATAGTTTGAGCGTGTGATGTGTGTGCATGAGCAGGAGGAATTGGAGGTGCACAAGAAAGGTCTGTGTTAGTGAGTCTGTTATGGCTGTTACATAGTTGTTGGCACCTGTCTGTCTCGGACTTCACTCCAGGGGTGAAGTCAAACCACTGCGTCAGCCGCACTCAAGTGACCTCCCTGGGGCGCAAGCCTGAGCAGTGTGGATGGAGGTCTTGGGCTGCCCAGATGACCAGATTCCCCCCCCCCTTGCTGATGTGGTCCAATTCCAAAGAAGGGCAGTGCCAACTAATGCTCCAACTACCGCACAATCGCACTCATTTCACACGCTAGCAAGGTTATGCTTAAAATTCTACAAGGCAGGCTCAAGCAGTATGTGGACCGAGAACTCCCAGAAGTGCAAGCTGGATTTCGAAAGGGCAGAGGAACCAGAGGCCAAATTGCAAACATGCGCTGGATTATGGAGAAAGCTAGAGAATTCCAGAAAGACATCTACTTCTTCTTCATTGACTATGCAAAAGCCTTTGACTGTGTCGACCACAGCAAACTATGGCAAGTTCTTAAAGAAATGGGAGTGCCTGATCACCTCATCTGTCTCCTGAGAAATCTCTATGTGGGACAAGAAGCTACAGTTAGAACTGGATATGGAACAACTGATTGGTTCAAAATTGGGAAAGGAGTATGACAAGGCTGTATATTGTCTCCCTGATTATTTAACTTATATGCAGAATTCATCATGCGAAAGGCTGGGCTGGATGAATCCCAAGCCGGAATAAAGATTGCTGGAAGAAATACCAACAACCTCAGATATGCAGATGACACAACCTTGATGGCAGAAAGTGAGGAGGAATTAAAGAACCTTTTAATGAGGGTGAAAGAGGAGAGCGCAAAATATGGTTTGAAGCTCAACATCAAAAAACCGAAGATTATGGCCACAGGTCCCATCACCTCCTGGCAAATAGAAGGGGAAGAAATGGAGGCAGTGAGAGATTTTACTTTCTAGGGCTCCATGATCACTGCAGATGGTGACAGCAGTCACAAAATTAAAAGACGCCTGCTCCTTGGGAGAAAAGCAATGACAAACCTAGACAGCATCTTAAAAAGCAGAGACATCACCTTGCCAACAAAGGTCCGTATAGTTAAAGCCATGGTTTTCCCAGTAGTGATGTATGGAAGTGAGAGCTGGACCATAAAGAAGGCTGATCGCTGAAGAATGGATGCTTTTGAATTATGGTGTTGGAGGAGACTCTTGAGAGTCCCATGGACTGCAAGAAGATCAAACCTCTCCATTCTGAAGGAAATCAGCCCTGAGCGCTCACTGGAAGGACAGATCCTGAAGCTGAGGCTCCAAGACTTTGGCCACCTCATGAGAAGAGAAGACTCCCTGGAAAAGACCCTGATGTTGGGAAAGATGGAGGGCACAAGGAGAAGGGGACGATGGAGGACGAGATGGTTGGATAGTGTTCTCGAAGCTACCAGCATGAGTTTGACCAAACTGCGGGAGGCAGTGGAAGACAGGAGTGCCTGGCGTGCTCTGGTCCAGGGGGTCACGAAGAGTCGGAAACGAGTAAACAACAGCAACCACCTTTCTACCAAGGCACATGAAGCGGTTTATGTAGGAAGCCCCCAGCCCCCTATTGTCTAGGAATCAGCAGCTGCTCTTAATTAAGGGTTATTGTCAGCTCTGATGTTAAGTATCAGCTCTATTCTACTGTTTAATATAGTTAATTGTATTCGTTGCTTGATTTTATTTATTGCCCTCCTCCTGCCAATGTGGTTTACAATTTTAAAAAATTGACTCAAGCAGATGGTGCAGCACATTCTTGAGTTTACTTCAGGCCACAGCTTTCTCGCTTGTGCCATCCCAATGGTTCCCTCTTTGTTGCATTCTTCTTGTTTTAAATTGAATTTTACTATACCTTAACACTTAACAAATATTATGCATGTGGCTTGTTATTCATAAGGAGCATTGTCTATTTACTGCCTGATTCTACTCAAAAGCAAGCCCCTTTTGAATTCACTAGGACCTTACTCCCAAGTAAAATGTATTTTCTGTTTTTTTCTGTTTTGTTTAAAGTGCTTTGCCTTTTTCTCTCTCTTTCTCCTCGGGCGCATTTAAACTAACACAGGCAAATCAGGAACGCTTTTTGCTTTCCTCTTTTCCCCTCGGGAATATATGGAGAACAATTAAAATCAAGGGTGAAGGACAGGGCCGGATTTAGGTTTGATGAGGCCCTCAGCTACTGACGGTAATGGGGCCCTTTATATGTCCAGCTGTCCTTTGTCGACAACAAATTGTTGCTGTTTTTTGTGTTGAAAATATGCTACATGGTAATTTATGGACGTAATGGGTATCTAAAGCCATTTGCACATAACAAAATATGTATTTTATCAAAGTAATTGTTGAACTGAAATACAATTAAGAATTAGTATATTAATAGTGAAATACAATTAAGAAGTATATTAATAGTGAAATACAATTAAGAAGAAGTATATTAATAGTGAAATACAATTAAGAAGAAGTATATTAATAGTGAAATAATTATTATGTAGGTTTTATTTGTTTTTTTATCTTATATTTTGGAAGTGTACATCCAAGTTTTTTCCCCCTTTAATTTTTTGGGGGCCCGAAGCTACAGCTTGTTTGGCTTATTCGTGGACCCGGCACTGATCCTGGCGACAGGAACCCTCTGCGCGGGGCCGGGCGGCGGGCGGGAGCCTCAGAGCGGCGCACGCCTTAGCAACCAGGGCGCGCGGAGAGCGGCGGCGGGGCGGGCCCGTTGCTGGGGAAGTCCGGCTGCCCCGCCGCTTCCGTTCCGCCGCCGTCTCCCTTCCCCGCGCGCCCGACGCGCTTCAGGGCGGGATGCTGCTGAGCCGCCGCGGGGTGGAGGAGCTCGGCAGGAGGGCGGCCAGGCGGCTCTTCCGGGCCGGAGGGGCGGCCAGGTCAGTCGGCGGGGGCGGAATGGCCGCAGTCTCCCTCTGCGCCTGCAGGCTTCGGGGGGGGGGCGTTGGAAGCAAGATGCTGGTCGGGATCCAGGAGGCCCCGCGGGGTTCAGGGGCAGCGTCCCGCTTCTGCTTCGCCGCCGCCGCCGCCGCTTTCCCCGGCCCCGCCTCCCCCTCCTCATTTAATCCCCCGAGAGAAGGCCGCGACTGGCCTCCTAGGTCACCCGGGGATCTTCATGACGGCCGAGTGGGGGAGTCCAAGTCAAGAATATCAGCATTATCTGATTATCAAATATAGTTCCAGATTTGTCAGGATTGTCATGAGAGTTGTATTGAAAATGATGGTTCCCTTTCCTATGCAATAAAGGAATGTCATATAAAAAGTGTCCTTGCCAAAATCTCAAATAATGTTTATCCCCCCCCCCCGCCCCCAATTATAGCTCTGCAGTCGTACCTTGGTTGTTGAATGCCTTGGTACGCGTCCGTTCTGGCTCCCAAACACCGCAAACCCAGAAGTGAGTGTTCTGGTTTGTGAACGTTCTTTGGAAGCTGGACATCTGATGTGGCTTCTGCGGCTTCCGACTGAGTGCAAGAAGCTCCTGCAGCCAATCGGAAGCTGTGCCTTGGTCTTTGAACATTTTTGGAAGTCGAACAGACTTCCAGAATGGATTCCATTTGACGACCAAGGTACTGGCTGTATTCTGGAGTTCCAGTGTAATATTTTGGGCTGTTTGTTTACAGATGTATATTGGGTTCACCTCTCTCTCTTTTCTTCTTAGGTATAAAGTAATGAAGAATTGGGGAGTGATTGGTGGGATTGCAGCTGCTCTTGCTGCAAGCATCTATGTCTTATGGGGCCCCATCACAGAGAGAAAAAAACGCAGGAAAGGTAAATGAAAGAGAGACTAGGGAGGAGTGAGTGGGGCAGGTGAGTTTGCACCTGGCATCTCCTGATCCCAACAAAAAGAGTCTCATATAAATATTGGGGTCTCTTCCTTGGCCACTGAATCCCAACAGGAGAGCCCTTTTGTCTTTTTTGAAGGTGTGTTGTTGTGCTTAAAATGGCCAGTGGTGGCCATACAGAAAACTAAAACATAACTGAGGCCCTGTCTGCAGGATGATTGTCTTAAAATTAAAAACCGGAGGAAGGAAAGCAAAATGGAAGAAGACAGCAGTTGGGACTAAACAGAGTGAACAAATGCTTTTTGACCCTCTAGAATCAAAAGCAGAAAGAAAGACTGATGTCAGGTGGAAGGGTTTCCAACTAAAATGGGGATGGGGAAAACTGGACCTTCAGGTGTTGTTGCCAACTCCCATCGTCCTGGCCACTGACCATGCTGATTGCAGTTGGAGACCAACAGCACCTAGAGGGCTGCAGATGTTCCCCATCCCTGAACTATAGGAGGATGCAGCTGATACGTGCAGAATGATGGGAGTGTAAACTGCAGGGATGGGGAAGTTGAAGCCCTCCAAAGGTTTTTGTACTCCCAACTCCAATCAACCCCAGCAAGCATGGCCAGCACTCAGGGATGATGGGAGTTGGAGTCCAGCAACATCTGGAGGGCTGCGGGTTCCCTTTGCTGGTAGAGAGAAAGAAGGGAAGATTAATAAGGAAGAGCAAGACCACAGAGATGTTTGGAAGTAAGTCCAAGAAGTTTAATTGGGAGCGGGAGGGCGGGGAGTGCAAATGGAGGAATAAGGTCAGAACAACATGCAGAAAAAATGTTCGTTTATTAAATTCATTGGGAGCTTGTTTACCAAGATAACTCAACACTACTTGAAATGTAATAAAGGAAGCCTATACATTAAAACCAGCATAAAAGAAAAACAAAGAAAAATCTAAAAGACAATCCTATTTTTAAAAGGCAGGATTAAAACATTCCACCTACTCCAGGAGACCACATATAAGTAAGAGCCCAGGGGCTGGTGGAAAAGGAGTGTTTCTGTCTCCTGCCTAGAGCTGTGTGATGATGGTGTCAGGTGAGGCATTCTGCAAATGGCAGGACAAGGAGCAGCATTTAGGGCAGGGCAGAGCAGAGGGACTGGAGAGTAAAAGCAGGAAGGCTGTGTTCAGAAGGTTGCAGCAATTGCAGTGATGTATTTTCCCCCCAGGGCTAGTGCCAGGTCTTCTCAACCTGGGAAACACATGCTTCATGAACTCACTTCTCCAGGGGCTGTCTGCTTGTCCATCCTTCATCAAATGGCTGGAAGGATTCACAGTTCAGTACCGGGTCAGCCAGAGTGAGACGTCTGGGAAGTATTTGTCCCTGACCTTGCTCCACCTCCTGAAAGGTAAAGGTCCCTTTGTGTTATTTTGGGTGCATAACACAAAGCATGAAGCAAGCCGCTTCTTTTCCTTTTATCAAGCACAGTGGAACCTCAGTTGTCAAACACTTCGGAAGTCGAACATTTTGACTTTTGAATGCCGACAACCCGGAAGTGAATGCTGCTGTTTTCGAACGCACCTTGGAAGTCAAATGGCTTCCGAGGTGCATGTCTCCATTTTTTTATGGCTTTTGCTTTTTGTGCCTCAGTTGTCAAATGTTGTGGAAGTTGAACGGTCTCCCAGAACAGATTACGTTTGACAACTGAGGTTCCACTATATGTCTTAATTTAATTTGTTACATAAGTAGAGAAAACAGTTGCAAACCTCAAAACAAGAAAACAGTGTTTAAAAAAGAACAACAGACTAAAGGTAAACAGTACAGTAAACAGTACCTACAAATACTTAGCATCACATACCTTATGGGAAAAAGCACCTCCAAGCTAAGATTGTAAAATGACGTACAAATGTTATATGAGATATACAGTGGTACCTCGGGTTACATACGCTTCAGGTTACATACACTTCAGGTTACAGACTCCGCTAACCCAGAAATAGTGCTTCAGGTTAAAAACTTTGCTTCAGGATGAGAACAGAAATCGTGCTCCAGTGGTGTGGCAGCAGCAGGAGGCGCCATTAGCTAAAGTGGTGCTTCAGGTTAAGAACAGTTTCAGGTTAAGTACGGACCTGCGGAATGAATTAAGTACTTAACCCGAGGTTCCACTGTACCAAGAATACTGGCAATCACTTTCCTGAACTGTCTCATTAACAATAAGAATAATCAATCAATCCTCTTCAAAACATATATTAACATAGGTAGACCACATGTCCCAAAAAGATATCCAAATGACCAGATAAGATACACATTCAATCATAGAAAGGGCAATGAGATCTTCAGACCACTGAGTAATGCATGGTGAGTGTTTATCCTTCCAGCATACGTCTCTGCAACTGTAAGGGCTCACAGGATCAACTTTTGTTGCCTATCTGATAGTCCTCACATCATAGGAATATAATTGTGTATGGTCATTCACAAGTATCAAGAATTTTTCCAAAACAGTCAATATGAACAGCAATTTCTGTCCAAACAGAAGACACCACAGGACATCCCCACAAGAGGCATTATAAGTATTACATTGCCAGCATCTATCTGAACTGCTCTGTTCTTTCCTATAAAGGTGCTATGGAGCCCAAAACATATCTCATCATATTAGAACCCAGTGGCGCTATCCCATAAAGCTCAATGCTGGAAGATTCAGGACAGACAAAAGGAGGTGATTCTCCACACAGTTAAACTTCTGGAATTTGCTCCCACTGGTTGTAGTGATGGCCACCAAATTGCACAGCTTTAAAGGAGGTTTGGCAATTCATGGAGGATAAGGCTGTTAGTCAGGAAGACTGCTCTGCCTCCAGTCTTGGGTGGGGGCTCTGTGCCTCAAGGACTGGCTGCTGGGGGCATGAGTGGAGAGAGGGCTGTTGCGCTGGTGCCCCACTTGGAGGCTTCCCAAAGGCCACTGTGGAAAGAAGAATGCTGGGCAAGATGGTTTTACTTAATTCCGTTTACACAAGTGGAGAGAACTTTCTGTAGAATAAGAGGAATGCATGTTTAGGATGAGTGAATTCATTTCTGTGCGTGGTCTGCATTGACTATTTTGTGTTTGATGCATTCAGCTTTATCCTGCCAAGAGGTGACTGAAGATGACTTCCTGGATGCAAGCTGCTTGCTGGAGGTCCTGAGGATGTACAGGTGGCAGATCTCCTCTTTCGAAGAGCAGGTAGCTACCCAAGTGGTGTAAGGCACCAGAGTATGCTTCTCTGTTGCTGTTGTTTTCTACAGCCATGACATCTGGCACATAACAAGCAAAAGCCAGTCGCTGGGGGACACGAGCGGGAGAGGACTATTGCTCTCTCATCTCGTGCAGCCTTTCCAGATACTTCCCAGTATCGGAAGGAGGTTGCTGGACGAGATGGTCTGATCCAGCAGGGCTCTTGTGTTACGTTAAAGAATTGTGGCTTTGTTTACAGCAGATGTGGAGAGCCTGCTGCCCTCCAGATTTTAGTGGATTATGGCTCACATCACCCATGATGGCTGGCTGTCCTGGCTGGGACTGATGGGAGTTGGAATCAGCAGCCCCTGGAGGGCCACTGGTTCTTCACCCTTGATTTACAGCCTTCCCAGTTTATTTTAACTGCTTTGCGCTGCCTTTTTAAGTGGGTGGGAAAAGGCCTGAATACTCACTGCAAGGGTGGGGAACCTGTGGTCTGAATGCAGACCTTAAGACCCCCATGTCTGGCCTTCAGGACTCTCCCCAGACCTCACCCCACTTCTGCCCTCCTCCACACACCCCTTGATTACTTTTGAAACTTGCTGAAGGCTGTGTGAAAGCCAACCATCCCCACTCAGTGCACAAAGGAGACTGCCTGCCCGCTGCATCTCTGTCTGAAGCACAACTCTAGTGTTACCTTTTTTTAATTCTTCTCCTGCATGCAGATATGTGGGAAGCCGCCTTAAGGTGAGTCAGACTATTAGACCGCCCAGCTTTGCATTGTTGTCTTGGACAATCAGCAGTTCTCTGAGGTCAGAGGGAGGCCTTTCCCAGATCTGCCACCTCAGATCCCTTTGATGGGGGATGGCAAGGTGTGAATCTGGGAACTTCTGCACACAAATCTGCTCAGTAGACATGAAATATGTTTTCCCCCCAACCTGCTGTGAAGGAACCCTGGCCTCTTGATCTTCCATGTTGCCTTGCTGAAGGTCCATCTAAAAATGCAAGCTGAATTTTCAGGATTCAATTTTTTTCTTGGGAGCTGCAAAAATGTACCTCAAGGGCTACATACATTATCCCCTGTTGTCTACTTTTCTGGTGAGCTTGGCCTGGCATTCTGAGCTTTCGGGTGCTCTTTCGGTAGGATGCTCACGAGCTGTTCCATGTCCTCACCTCCTCGCTGGAAGATGAATGGGACCGCCAGCTGCGGGTCGTGCATCTGTTTGATGTGCATTCTCTGGAGGTGAGCACTCAAGAGACACGGGGGCTGCAAAGCAACCTTTCCTATAGGCAAGGTTGCAGCATTTGGGACTTTTCATCTAGAGAAAAGGTGAGTAAGAGGTGACATGGAAGTTTATAAAATTAGTTGGAGGCAGCAAGGCTTCTGAAACCACAGAAGGGGAGAGGGCTCTTGTGCGCCTTTGGGTTTTCCAAAAGAGGCATCTGGTTGGCCGCTGTGAGAACAAGGTGTTGGACTAGGTGAGCCTCCATTGGCCTGATCCAGCAGGCTCCTATTATGTTCTTATAATTTGGTGGGCTGCCCAGCTGAAGAGACCTACGTAAGATTCTGCTTTTAAGCTGTTTTTCAAAGTTGTGCTTCCCTGTACTGCCTGGAGTGGTATTCAGCCAAGTATAATTCCGAATGGACTCACTGAAGTTAATTAACATTAGGCCCATCAGTGTCAATGGATCTACTCTTGAGTATAACTGAGTTGGATACCACCCTTGTCACTTAAGTGTGCAATAGTAAAGATATCAGCATGTGGAAAGTGTTTTCTTTTTAAAAACTAACTTTATTTTGTATTTGTCTGTATAGAAGCCAGAAATTCTACAAAAGCAAATATGCTCCAGGACAAGAGGTAAAAACACTTTTCTGATTTGGTGAAATGTAGCAGATACTATTTGTACTAGTGATATAAAAACCCAAACACCTCTGGGCTATGGCCTGATTTTGTTGTCTGCATGGGGCGACTGTGGCAGGAGCTGAAAGGCTATTGGAATCACTCTTTAACCTTGTCTAATAACATTATTAAATTTGTGTAGCACCCTTCATTCGCAGATCTCAGTGTGCTTCACAACATAAAATTGCAATATAAAAACCACAAAATACTTAGTAAAAATAAGAACAACAAACCAATACACGCCCCCAAACACATTTAAAAGGGTATCACATGTCTATTGGCCAAAGGCCTTAGAATCATAGAATCATAGAATCATAGAATCATAGAATCATAGAATCATAGAATCATAGAATCATAGAGTTGGAAGAGACCACAAGGGCCATCGAGTCCAACCCCCTGCCAAGCAGGAAACACCATCAGAGCACTCCTGACATATGGTTGTCAAGCCTCTGCTTAAAGACCTCCAAAGAAGGAGACTCCACCACACTCCTTGGCAGCAAATTCCACTGTCGAACAGCTCTTACTGTCAGGAAGTTCTTCCTAATGTTTAGGTGGAATCTTCTTTCTTGTAGTTTGGATCCATTGCTCCGTGTCCGCTTCTCCGGAGCAGCAGAAAACAACCTTTCTCCCTCCTCTATGTGACATCCTTTTATATATTTGAACATGGCTATCATATCACCCCTTAACCTCCTCTTCTCCAGGCTAAACATGCCCAGCTCCCTTAGCCGTTCCTCATAAGGCATCGTTTCCAGGCCTTTGACCATTTTGGTTGCCCTCCTCTGGACACGTTCCAGTTTGTCAGTGTCCTTCTTGAATTGTGGTGCCCAGAACTGGACACAGTACTCCAGGTGAGGTCTGACCAGAGCAGAATACAGTGGCACTATTACTTCCCTTGATCTAGATGCTATACTCCTATTGATGCAGCCCAGAATTGCATTGGCTTTTTTAGCTGCCGCGTCACACTGTTGGCTCATGTCAAGTTTGTGGTCAACCAAGACTCCTAGATCCTTTTCACATGTACTGCTCTCAAGCCAGGTGTCACCCATCTTGTATTTGTGCCTCTCATTTTTTTTGCCCAAGTGCAATACTTTACATTTCTCCCTGTTAAAATTCATCTTGTTTATTTTTGCCCAGTTCTCTAATCTGTCAAGGTCGTTTTGAAGTGTGATCCTGTCCTCTGGGGTGTTAGCCACCCCTCCCAGTTTGGTGTCATCTGCAAATTTGATCAGGATGCCCTTGAGTCCATCATCCAAGTCGTTGATAAAGATGTTGAATAACACCGGGCCCAAGACAGAACCCTGTGGCACCCCACTAGTCACTCTTCTCCAGGATGAAGAGGAACCATTGATGAGCACCCTTTGGGTTCGGTCAGTCAGCCAGTTACAAATCCACTGAGTGGTAGCATAGTCAAGACCACATTTTACCAGCTTCTTTACAAGAATATCATGGGGCACCTTGTCAAATGCCTTGCTGAAATCAAGGTAGGCTACATCCACTGCGTTCCCTTCATCTACCAGGCTTGTAATTCTGTCAAAAAACGAGATCAGGTTAGTCTGACATGACTTATTTTTCAGAAATCCATGCTGACTATTGGTGATCACAGCATTCCTTTCTAGGTGCTCACAGACTGTTTGCTTAATGATCTGCTCCAGAATCTTCCCTGGTATTGATGTCAGACTGACTGGGCGGTAATTATTTGGGTCCTCTCTTTTCCCCTTTTTGAAAATAGGGACAACATTTGCCCTCCTCCAGTCTGCCGGGACTTCGCCTGTTCTCCAGGAATTCTCAAAGATGACTGCCAGTGGTTCTGAGATCACATCTGCCAGTTCTTTTAATACTCTTGGATGCAGTTCATCTGGCCCTGGAGACTTGAATACATCTAAACTAGCCAAATATTCTTGTACTATCTCCTTAGTTATTCTGGGCTGTGTTTCCTTTGCTGAATCATTTGCTCCAAATTCTTCAGGTCGGGCATTGTTTTCTTTATCGGAGAAGACTGAGGCAAAGAAGGCATTGAGTAGTTCAGCCCTTTCTGTAGTAGTTCAGCCTTGCTGAAGAGGAACATTTTTGCCTGGCACCTAAAGTCTTTAAACTAGCCTAACCCTATCCTGGTGTTTCCAGATACAAGATTATCAGGAGGGCACCAGTCACAGTGTCTGGCAAAACAATAGAAGAGTCAGACGGAACAACCTTTATTTTGGTTTGTAGGGCCTCCTCCTCCTCCTGTGTTGAGTCACTGGAAGTTGCAGCATCCTTTTCATGGCAGGTTGACGAGCAACATGGTCTGCAAGCATTGCAAACACCAGGTCCGTAAGTCTGTGTGAGAGAAAGAGGCATACAGGTTGCAGGAAATCAATGGGCGGGTGGAGCTAAGACCCAGGGAGGACCGAGTCACTTCCCATGTAGATGGGCTGAAGAGGAGCTGCCAAGGGGGTGACCCTCTGCTCCCCACAACTGAGACTATTCTTTGGTGGGTGTTATTGCTTCCAGGGTGGGCAGCCTGCTTTGAAGAGTTGTTGTCCTTGGTAGTGCTTTAGTGCAGGAGAGGGGAGCCTCTTTAAACTTCGGGTGGGGTTGGTGGGGCTCATTCCAGTGGTGGGAAGGGGCAGAGGGTAAGGTTGGCGGAGTTGTGTATGTGACTCTGCTCTTTGGTACGGCAGGGTTCATTTCAAAAGGGTTTCCTAGACCTCCCCCCATCTCTTTATTCTCTGCCCAGGCAGGCAAAGAGCATCATCATGAAAGTTGGGGGGAGCGAGAAGTAAGGTGTTTACGTTATAAATCCTCGTTGAGACATTTGGGCTCTTTTTCTTTCAGAGTCCCCTCAGATACGACACTTTTGACAGCCTTTCCCTGAGCATCCCTGCCACCGTGTGGGTAAGGCACCCTCCTGTGGGAATCCCTTGCAGCTGCCCAAGCACAGCCCTTTTCTGACTCACGGGGTTTAAGGACGTGTGCCAGCACTTCCTGTTTTACTCCCCCACCCCTCCTCCACAGGGCCACCCACTGACCCTGGACCAGTGCCTCCACCACTTCATCTCCACCGAGTCAGTCAAGGACGTCTTGTGTGACAATTGCACAAAAGTAAGTCTCTTGATTGCAGTGACCCCCTCCCCTGGTGCATTTGGTGCAGATTAATTGCCCCTTGATACATCTGAAAGATGCTTTTATTTCCTAGGTACTCCATTCTCTTCCTGGTCCTCTTGTGGGCTTAGAAACAGGGTGGTTGGGGTTTTTTGTGTTTCTGGCTGATGTTGTGGATCTTGAAGTTGCAGAAGATGCTGCGCCCCATTCATGGTTTTTGTGGGGAGCCTTTTCTGTTGCAGGAACTATGACCCACCTGCGGCTCTTAGAATGGCTGATAACCCTTCCATGGTCTTACACTAGGCACCATCCTGGTTTTTCGATGTGGGTAAGCTGCCCATGGTTCGAAAGACCAGCTTAAAGGATTCTCCTCCACCTCCGAGTAAAGCTTAAAATGCAAAATTTACAGTGCTTGTGAATTATGCCATCTGCTTCAGGATTGCTATTACCTGGATACATCAAATGTAGTACATTTAGTAAGTAGTACAGTATGGTCGCATCTTGCACAGGGATGGTGCATGTATGCCAAAACATGTATACTCAAACCTCCCGTGTGCAACCATCCTTATCTTATGGAGCTGGTGCAGCAGGCAGGACTCCCACCCACCCCCAAACAGAGCCTGGGCTCTGCGATGCTCTTGCGAGAGCTTGCAAAAACTTGGGCAGCCCCATGAGATGTTGCAAGAGCATCCCAGAGCCTGCACACTGAGCAGGACTTGCCTGATAAGCAAGGCAGAGAGCTTCAAAGCTCTTGATGAGCTGGGAAAACCCAGCACAAAGGGGTAGTGTGCAATTTATTTGCGCAATTTCAGCTGGCCAGCTTTCAACTGCACAAGGTTGAAATTGCGCAAGTTAATTACAGGTAAAATGTGATCATACTATAGAGTTCTCAGAGTGGTCTGTGCCTGTACCATACGTGCTTGGTTTATAATTCATTTTGGCTTCCTCCACCCACCCCCAGATTCAGGCCGAAGAAGGGACTGGGCAAATCATGGAGAACCAGAGAACAACATTTGTCAAACAGCTAAAACTGGGGAAGGTAAGAAAACCGTCTTAGCATGGAGTTTCCAAGATCACCATAAGAGCAGTTTCTTATTTTCTTTATTGCTGTTTAGTCGTGTCTGACTCTTCGTGACTCCATGGACCAGAGCACGCCAGGCACCTCTGTCTTCTTTACCAAGAATCAAAATAATGTATGCAAACTACACCAAATTAGCAAAATGCTGTCAATAAATTCAGCCGGCTGCAATATCACACTTTATGCAACTTGCCTTTTAAAATATAAGAGGGAAAAAGAAAAGAAATAAAATGTTCCCCCCTTTCTTTGTTTACCAAATAAGATTCTCAACTTACTAAGTCAGTTCAAGTTTGAATTTCAAATCATTATAAAATAATAATAATATATAATAATAATAATAATTTATTATTTATACCTCGACCATCTGGCTGGGTATCCCCAGCCACTCTGGGCGGCTCCCAATCAAATATTAAAAACACAATACAGCATTAAACATTAAAAACATCCCTAAACAGGACTGCCTTCAAATGTCTTTTAAAAGTAGGATAGTTGCTTATTTCCTTGACATCTGATGGGAGGGCGTTCCACAGGGCAGGGGCCACTACCGAGAAGGCCCTCTGGCTGGTTCCCTGTAACCTCACATCTTGCAGTGAAGGAACTTCCAGAAGGCCCTCGGCGCTGGATCTAAGGGGTGGAGACACTCCTTCAGGTATACAGGACCGAGGCTGTTCAGGGCTTTAAAGGTCAGCACCAACACTTTGAACTGTGCTCAGAAACATACTGGGAGCCGATGCAGGTCTCTCAGGACTGGTTTTATATGGTCTTGGCGGCCACTCCCAGTCACCAGTCTAGCTGCCACATTCTGGATTAATTGCAGTTTCCGAGCCACCTTCAAAGGTAGCCCCACATAGAGTGCATTGCAGTAGTCCAAACGGGAGATAACTAGAGCATGCACCACTCTGGCAAGATAGTTAGCGGGCAGGGAGGGTCTCAGCCTGCATACCAGATGGAGCTGGTAGACAGCTGCCCTGGACACAGAATTGACCTGCACCTCCAATGACTCCCAGGCTGTTCACCTGGTCCTTCAGGGGCACAGTTACCCCATACAAGACCAGGGAGTCCCCCACACCTGCCTGCCCCTGTCCCCCCAAAACAGCACTTCTGTCTTGTCAGGATCCAACCTCAATCTGTTAGCTGCCACCCATCCTCCAACCACCTCCAGGCACTCACACAGGACCTTCACCATCTTCGCTGGTTCTGATTTGAAAGAGAGGTAGAGCTGGGTATCATCTCCATACTGATGAACACCCAGCCGAAACCCCCTGATGATCTCTCCCAGCAGCTTCATATAGATGTTAAAAAGCATGAGGGATAGGGCGGAACCCTGAGGCACCCCACAAGTGAGAGCCCAGGGGTCTGAACACTCATCCCCCAACACCACTTTCTGGACACGGCCCAGGAGGAAGGAGCGGAACCACTGTATGGCAGTGCCCCCAGCTCCCAGCCCCTCTAGACGGTCCAGAAGGATCTTATGGTCGATGGTATCAAAGGCCACTGAGAGATCCAGCAGATAAATAAATAAATGTACAGTGGTACCTCGGGTTAAGTACTTAATTCATGCCGGAGGTCTGTTCTTAACCTGAAGTACCACTTTAGCTTATGGGGCCTCCCGCTGCTGCTGCGCCGCCGGAGCATGATTTCTGTTCTCATCCTGAAGGAAAGTTCTTAACCCGAGGTAATATTTCTGGGTTAGCGGAGTCTGTAACCTGAAGCGTATGTAACCCGAGGTACCACTGTAATCTTAAATGCTTCGGCAATGCTTATATTTGTATGTATTAATATGGGCTACTAGTTGAAGAACTAAACAACTAGTCTTAAGTTTGGTGGTTTTGGAAACCTATAGAATTATTTGTTTTTCAAACACATCTGTAGTGCGTAACAGTGGTTTCTGGGGGCCTCCCCACCTGTGTGAGAAGCGATGGACAGCCAAAGGAACATAACCTGCCTTTGGGCTTTGTGCGAAAACCAACTTTCTGCTTGTGGTGCTTAGACTCCTAATTTCTGATTACATGTGTGCACATACATCGACTTGCACACCATTCATTCCATGTCTGGAAAATTAGAAATACCGGTGGATTTTGAATAAAGCTTTTAAAGAGCGATTCAGTTTGGCATGGTTGGTGTTTCATTGGGTGGGAAGACCTTGCTTCAAACCCCTATGCAGCTATGGCGGCCTACCATGCAAGATAGTTGTGGAGAAAATGGGGTAGTTCATGTATTCCGGAAACTAAGGAGGCAAAAGATTTGGCAGTTGTAGTCCAAAGCATCTAGAGAGCACAAGGTTGACGAAGGCAACAATCAAGCCTTCTGTGGCTTCTGTGCTGGAAACCCTCTGCCTCTATGGCGTCCACCACGCATCTTGGAACTAGGACAGCCACCTTCCCATCCCTTTTTTTACATTTTGCTCCACAGCTACCTCAGTGTCTCTGTATCCACCTACAAAGGCTGAGCTGGTCCAACCATGGCATGCCCCTGAAACGAAACGAGCATGTGCAATTTGGCGAGTTCCTCATCATGGATGTCTACAAGCACCGCTTCCCTGCCCAGAAACCCAACCCTGCAGGCAGCCCACAGGCATCACCGGACCCAAAAGCCGGTAGGCAAGCAAAATGAATGAGGACTTGGAAGGGAGAGAGCCAGCAGGGGAGTTAGTCCTTGTGCTAAGCCAGCTCATTCCAGAAGCTAAGAGGTGGAAGACTGTGGAAGACTGTGGGTCAATATGATTGGCCCACCTGGGCTCCTTATCATAGAATTGGAAGAGACCCTGAGGGTCATCTAGTCCAACCCCCTGCAGATGGCCATCCAACCTCTGCTGAGGGAGGTCATCCACTGTGAGAAGAGGGTGCTGGGCTAGATGGGCCACTGGCCCGATCCAGCAGGCTCTTCCTATACATAGGACCACGTGAACAAGGCTGCACCCATCTGCCCTCCACCAGATGTGGCATCTAACCTCAGCTATGGGGCAGGTCGAGGTGTACGTGTGTGTTTGTATTGGAATTGACAACTGGGCTGGCCAGCCAGATCTAGCTTTATGCCAGTCTCAGATATGAAAAGCTTTAATGTCCACCTCCATGTGGCTTGCCTGGGAAAGATGTGTGGACAAGATTCTCTTCCAGCTAGAACTAAGAGGGTTTGTGTGGGGCCCATTTCTGGCCATGCTCTGTGTCTGGAGGGAATATGATCTTGCCTGGACAGAGAGGGCTATGTGTAGAAACCTAACTTTTCCATGGCTGGAATGGAGCCAGCTGTGCAAAGGTAAAGGAACATCTGTTGCTGCACACCCTTTGCCATCTGCTCTCCACATTGCTAGCAAGCAGAAGGGAATGTGGCCCTCTGGCTAAAGGGTTGCCACCCCTGGTTTAAAGCCACCTTGCAGCTCAGTCCAGAAAAGCAGTTTGTACCCCCACAGAAGGATCAGTTTTCGCTGCCTCGTTGCCTGGAGGCAATTCTTGGTCGCCATAGGAAAGCAGCCATGTAGCTGTTTACAACCAACTTTCAGTTTTTTAAATAAAGGACACCGTACAAACCAGGCACAGCAGCATCCCCTTCTGTAATAAGCAAGCAACCCGTTTTAATAATAAGAAAGATGCACTATGATTTTGGGGTCTTTTCGTAGATGTGGAACAGGCGGGCAACAACAAATCCTCTTTTATGAATGGTACCTGCTCTCCATCCTTCCTTACATCCCCAGTAGCTTTCCCGTACATGACAGCACCTGACTGTAGGTAAGTAAGAACATTTGAAACTACTTCTAACTTTTCGCGGAGTGACCAGTAAATCTCCAGTCGTTCTAATGTTCCATCATGCCACTGATATTTTCTGTTGGCTGTCTGGGCTTCCCGTATCAAAAGTGCAGTGAAATCCTGACCTATTCAGGCCCAGCACACCTTTGCCCGCTTGGTTTATCTCAAGTCTGGATGCTGCTACAGGAGCATGGAAAGCAATTTGCAAATGGAGCCGTTGTTGCTTAACAAGGCTGGATCCCCTAGTAGTTCATTCCGTAGAATGCTCTTGCTCATGGCAATACAAAGGGCACCATTGCTGCCTTGGACTAAACCAGCCTTCCTGTGTTTTTCCTTCATTTGGCAGTTCTCCATCATATCTGTACCGCCTGATGGCCGTTGTGGTCCACCATGGGGACATGCACTCAGGACACTTTGTCACGTATCGCCGATCTCCACCGACTTGCAAAAGCATGCTAGCCACCAGCAACCAGTGGTTGTGGATTTCAGATGATGTGGTGCACAAGACCACGTTGCAGGAAGTCCTTTCGTCCAGCGCCTATTTACTCTTCTACGAACGTGTCCACTCTAGACGGCAGCGCCAGAGCCAGGAGCATCGAGCTGAGGAGTGAAATGAATGCAGATCCAGCTGGTGTGCTTTTCTGAGGACAATGGCACACCCTCTGTCTTGCCATGCAAACGTCTTCCCCTACCTATAAGCTCCTGGTCAGTGGTCTGTGTTTGCGTGGCAGGAACAAGCACTTTGTATCAAAACATTGTGCCCTCCCCTCACCCCGTGGCCATGCACAGCAGCATTAGAAAAGTGTGTTTTAAGTGTTAATAATCTTCTCAGCAGACTTCAAGACCTTCTAGCATCCCACTTCCTGTGTTGTGATGGAATTTCTTTGCGCTAATCAGTCAGATGAGCAGTTGCAAAGAACTTGTCCTAGTGAAGAAGAGAACCTACAAGTGCCTTGATCGTATTTTGAATCCAGACAGAACTGGCTGTGTCAAGCGGGGGGACGGGGGACTTACCGCGTGGCTGCTTACCTAAAATTCCCAAGGGGGAGCAGGCGGCGGTGTGAGAATGCGTGACTTGGCTGTGTAGCTGGGAATCTACTGCTGACTCTTCACGTGGCAGCCTCAAGTATGTGTGTGCAAGAGAAAAGCAGAAAGTGTCCAGCTTCTTTCTGCCTTCAGTGATGTTTTAATGACTTTGTCAAAATGATGATGCAATGAGCTGATAATTATGTCACATTTCTCTTGAGAGTCCAGCTTGTCAAGGAATGGACCAGCTTTTCCTGTTTCTGGGTGATTCTATCACCATCCCAGGAAAAACCCTCCTCTGTGTCTTGATTTGAAGTCTTCAAACTTTTGTACCATAAACCTGTTTCTGCCAAATGTAGACTGCTGTTTTTGCTTAAACAGTTTTGTGTTGGTATAAGTGAAAACCTGTTCACGTCTATGTGAACTGGTCTTGTTGCTGCATAAAACTAGTTAAAAGGACCCTGGCTTGGTACTAATAAACACAGGTGTGTCACACACCCTAAAGAGAACACCCCAGTGTTGACAACTGCGGTGGTTCTTCTTCTCTGCCCTTATGCTACCCTGCATCCCTGGCCTTAGCACCTGTAGTGGAAGCACAGTCTGCCAGAAACTCTCAGGCTAGGATTTGTGGCAATTATTCTTTCCCCTTCAAAGTGCTGTAGTTTACAAGCACAATGACTCTCACGGGCAGCAATCAGTCACAATAGGATCTTGGATTTACTACTCATTTCAATGCCACGTGGCAGAAAATCTACCAATCTGCTTTTCAAGGAGCTTTTGGCTATGAGAAGTTTCCTTTGTGCTGCCAGAGTGAACTTCTGCCGCACAGCCCTGAGAGGTCATAGGCCCAGCCTTAGCTTCCTATGGCTATTTCATGACTTGCAAAGTCACACCCCTCTCCCCTTTTCTGAGGCTCAGAAATTGCCCCAAGGGCTCCCCAGAGTGGGCTGGTTATGGTGGCATGTACCATACTTCCATTAACCTTTGTAACAGGCAGGAAACGAGCTCATCTGCCATGGCTGTTTCCATAACTGAGTCCTTAACAACCAAAAGAACCAGGAAGGCTGCTCTATCCAGTATCACTGGAGTGTAAGCCTGAAGCTAAAATGCCACTTTTGCCTTTATCTTGCTGTACAGCACTATGGGTTGTAGCCAACTATGTCCTACTCAGAGGATACCCCTGGAAATGTCCATTAGTCATGAGCTTTAACTTAAATGGGACTGCAAGTAGATAAAGCACCAGCTACAATCAGAAGGTCGGCAGTTCAAATCCCCATGATGGGGGTGAGCTCCCGTTGCTTGGTCCCTGCTCCTGCCAACCTAGCAGTTCGAAAGCACATCAAAGTGCAAGTAGATAAATAGGTACCGCTCCGGCGGGAAGGTAAACGGCGTTTCCATGCGCTGCTCTGGTTCGCCAGAAGCAGCTTAGTCATGCTGGCCCCATGACCTGGAAGCTGTACGTCGGCTCCCTCAGCCAACTATGTCCTATTCAGAGGAGAGCCATGGAAATCAATGTCCATTAGTCATGAGCTTTAACTTAAATGGGACTACTGTAAGTAGATATAACACCAGCTACAGCCCTTATGCTTTTGGAGTCATACCAGAAATAATATTAGAAGAGGCCCTGACCTTTGTAGCCTTTGTTCCTAGGTCAGGTGGATGATGAACAGAACTCCCTGTCTTGAGATATTCTATAACAAAGCCATTGATCTGCAAGATTTCACCCTCCTTGCCTGGTATTGCCTCTTGCAACACCCCTCTCCTCCTCCTCCCTTGATCACCCACTTGCTTCTTTCCGGGGTTGCTTTTTAGGAGGCCAGGGACTGGCTCCCTTATGGTCTGGAAAATACTAAATAAATGGATGGTCCTACAGAAGGAAAGATCCAAAGAATCCTTCAGTTAAAGACTTAAGACTTTTAGCTCAATAGGAGCAAGAAAATTGATTAACTGTCATCTACAGGGGACGTGGGTTGCGCTGTGGGTTAAACCACAGAGCCTAGGACTTGCTGATCAGAAGGTCGGAGGTTTGAATCCCCGCGACAGGGTTAGCCCCCATTGCTCGGTCCCTGCTCCTGCCAACCTTTGAAAGCACGTCAAAGTGCAAGTAGATAAATAGGTACCGCTCTGGCGGGAAGGTAAACGGCGTTTCTGTGCGCTGCTCTGGTTTGCCAGAAGCGGCTTCGTCATGCTAGCCACATGACCCGGAAGCTGTACGACGGCTCCCTCAGCCAATAAAGCGAGATGAGCGCCGCAACCCCAGAGTTGGCCACGGCTGGACCTAATGGTCAGGGGTCCCTTTACCTTTACCGTTAATACCTATCTACAATAACTACTAAGCAAACTGAACTCTGAGTAGGTTCCAAGGGACCAAGACTCACTGGTTATTTGCATGCCAGTTTCTATAAACTCAAGAATAGCTCTGGATGAGGACTAGGGAAGTGGGAGGGTGGGGAATACAGGATGGTTTTTTTGTCTTACTGTCTTCATTTTTTACTTTTGTAAAGCTATAAAATCCAATTAATATTTTTAAAGAGTTGCTCTGGTGATACAAGGCTGGGGGAACCTGTGGCCCTCCAGGTGTGGTGGGACCTGGAGCCACCAACCAGAAGGGCCTATGGTCAGGCTCCCCAGCCCTGTATTACAAGGGAAATATACATCAGGGTGGCGGGGGAGGTTTATCTTTCATTACTGCTTTGCTTCAGAGAAGATTATAGAAGCAGCTTTTGCCTAATGATCATGGGCTACTGGCCATCCTGCTGGCCACTCCCTTTTCTGTAGCCACTTACACCCAAAGCGCCTAGTAAATCCTCAAGCCCCCTGCATTTTACAAAGCAAGCATAGCCCCCCCCCACCCCACTCCACCTGGACATTCACCATATGAACCATGGCCATACTAACATCTGAAATCCAATGATCAGCCAAGTACTTGACCCCAAATGCCTTTTTATTTTTACCACAAAGGCACTAAAAGGAACAAAAAAACACACTCTTGGAAACACTCTCTATTCATGCCTACAAAGAAACTAGATGGCCAAACTCTTGAGACAAACAAACACTGTGTGGAAGGAAATCAGTGAGCCATCTCTCTCATTGCCCTGGGGTCAGCACCATCACATTTCGAAATGTCAGGTTGATTCTCGGAGCCAGGAGTTTCTTGCGACTGGGCAGGCTGTGGTACCAGTAACGGTTGGTGGGGAAGTTCATCATCAACAAGCTCCCATGCTCCAGCTGCAGCTTGACAGCCTCAATGTAGCGCGAGGAGTTTTTGCCTCGGGAATCCTTGTGCCGGAAGACAAAGTCCCTGCAGGCTCCAAAGGACACAGATGCGATGGGGCTGCGAGGGGCCAGCTCTCGCTCATCATCTCTGTGCTCCCCCATGTGATCGTGACCGTCCTTATACCTGGCAGGGAGGGGAGATGAGAGATGCAGTGAGGTAGTTTTAGACTATGGACTCAAATGCGCTTGCAGAGTGGAGGAGCAAAAGGGTTTTCTTGTGTGTGTGTGTGTTTCTTTGTGGCTGCTTAGCTGCTCTCCCTGTGCAAAGGTCAGAGGGGGCAGGGTTTCTGTTGAGTCAGGTGATTAGCTGTGGGAGGAGCTTATCAGAGCTTGCCACCAGGCGCGCGGTTTGATCCATCTTTTAGATTTAGGGGAGCTAGTCTCAAACGTTTGTTGAGAGAGACCTAGGTTTTTTTGGGGGGGGGGGTTATTTGTTCTGTCTTCACGCTTTTTAAGATGGAGGGCCACGGTAGACACCCCCAACGACACGTTTTCAAGATGGAGGGGGAGGGAACAGCTGCAGTCGCCTGCGGTTCCTGCGCAATGTTTGCCATCTTGCCAAAGGTTGCAGGCAGCTTTACCTGCAGCAATTGCATGTTGATTGCCCTCTTAGAAGACAAAGTCCAGCAACTG